>NC_089683.1:72445790-73114540 GCF_031753505.1 Anomalospiza imberbis | reverse complement strand
ACTGTAGAGCCTGTCACCAGCAACATTATTTTATCTTGTTGGTCAGTATGTCTCAAGTTTAACTGAAAATAACACAGCTAGGGTTGTATCTTCCTTAGCAGATCTTCTGGTTTGACCTGGTGATCAGAAACAATCTAGTAAATGCAATGTAAGAATCTCAGCTGCAACATGGTAAGTGTCTGTGTGCACTCTAGCAGTTTACTTTAGTACAAATACTGGTTCACTTAACCCACATTCCTCTTTCAAGTACCCTTCAGCATCGTTAAACAGTTTGCAAACCCCTGCTTTACTTGCCAGAAAAAGAGAATTATGAGTATGCATGTAGTTACTAGTCTCAGCTGGTAAAATGGTAGCTGACATCTGGAGGCAATAAGTTTCTGAAACTCATGATCCCCTACTGCAAATACATTTGTTTTAAAGGGAGGGCAAGAGAGAGTCTCCTTACTCTAATATGAAGTGTCACGAAAAATATGGACCTTCCATTTTCTAAATGACTGCTTAAATTCTAGTGGGAGGTGTCCCTACCCATGGCAAGAGGCTTGAAGCTAGACGAATGTTAAGGTCCCTTTCAACCCAAACCATTGTACAGTTCTGTGAAATTAGCTTGTGTTGTCTGCAATGGTCTGGATGTCAGTGGCTGTCTCCAGTTGTCTGCACTGGATGAATTTCAGCTACTGTCATGTTGGGTCAGTGCCCTGGTGGCCAGCCTGATGCCTTTCCAGGAATCTCTAGAGACAGAAGAAGTTCTTCCCAGAGGGCTCTGAACCTCCCTGCCTGGCATCTCCCTGCCTGCATCTTCATATGTGAGTGCTCTTTTGCTTTTGCATTTTACAGAAAGCTGCCCATGGAGATGCACCTCGTATCTTCAAGTCAGCTTAACAGAACCCTACTGCCCCTTGTCTGTGGTTAGGGAGAACCCCATCACAGAAGTCAGCTTCACCTAGTCAAATTTTGCAACAGAATTCAGCTCATTGCATAATAGTGCAGAAAACCTAATTCCTTCACCAGGGTCTGGCTCTATTCTCCAAGTGATTTTGATGGTTTTCATTTTTGGAAGAAGCTTTGTAGCTCCTTATTGCTAGCAAAGGTTTCCTGATTCTGTTATGCGGACCTTAGGAAGGAAAAATTCTGATTCATTAGTACTACATTTCATGGATTTTGCTACTACTTGTCATTTCTTAAAACATAAGGCACTGATGGTGTATGTTCATACCTTTAAGTCTTTTGGAGACATTTCAAGATGTAAGGTGTAGTAATGATGGCCAACCCTTTCCATTGCGTTTCAGACAAACAGTTCACAATTCTGCAGGAGCTAGAGCTAAGACAATTTGAGTCACTTTTTGCCCTTTCTGTTCTGGACTATTTTGGATACTCTTCCATTTCTGGTATAATTTATACCATAAGGGCACACCAGCTACAAGGGATTACAGTATTGATGGCCGCACTGTTATGAATCTCTCCTGATCCAGACTGCAAAAGGCATTGCCCATTGAGAGCTTTGTACTGTTTAAACAATACTTAAAATCAGAGTTTTCCCCATACTGGATTCAAGGTTTTTATATTTTGCTGTTCTCTGCCACAACAGGATGTTAAATTCACGCATGGAAATTATCTTGGCCATGAGTTTTAATTGTCTTGTTGAGTTTCTTGCTTTGCATTTTCTAAATGTTGTCACATGATTCCAGTATTTCTTCTGGAGACATCCAGCTTGAAGTGAAATAATTTGACTTTCAGATTACAGTAGAAAGAAATTCTGGAGTGTTTAAAATAAGAGCTAGGATACAATAAACTTTGTTCTGTCAAATGCTGCAATTTAAATGATCTCTAAACACTGTAACATTTCCGGGGTAAGCAAACTTTGGAAGGTCAGTGGATCACTGTACACATCAATTTGTACTCCCAGTTCATGTTTTGCATTCCACTAACAGAAGTTTTTTCCATGCAGAGCTGCTAATACTTGAAAAATGCTATGGAGCCATTTATTTTGTCTTTCCATTTATATTTTGAATGTATTTGTCTTAAAAATTTGAATGAGATGCTGTATTTGTTAAACTTCACTTATTCCACTTCATTGAATAAAACTAGGTACAGAACCCTCAGACAAATTCTGGTGTGGGAGTAGAGGGCCATCATGGTCACAACATCAGGACAGCTGACAATTTTCTCTGCTGCTTGTGTGTTTATATGTGATGGTAAGATGGCTCATATTTCCTGACTTGTGAGACCTGCCTTTGTGTGTGTGTGTGTGTTCACAGCTTGCACAGGTAGACTCCAGGGCTGTACATCTGGGTGCTGTCCTCATCCGCGGCCTTACGACTTTGCTCATGGCCAACAGTGCCTGCGGCTTTCCATTCAGGATGGATGATCTGATGCCTTGGGCAGTGTTTGATGGAAAACTTTTTCAAGAAAAATACCAGAAGGCACACCAAGGTTGCTCTGTGGAAGAACTTTTGGAAGGCAATGTAAGTAATCACTTCCTTTTAGTTCTGCATTCTTTGTAAAAATGTACCCATCCATTTTGTTTGTTGTTTTTGTATTCGTGTTTACACTTTTCCCCTTTCTTTGTATTTTTCTTCCCTTTCTTATTCCTTTTTCATTCTCTCCACAAAAAATATTTTTTTAAAAAGAGTAGAAATACTGAGCTTATGAAGGAAGCTGTAATTTTACCCTTATTTTTGTTCCCACTACTCAGAAAATAATAGAAGGAAAATAGTTGTCAGTTTCAAAAATGAAAATGCCTACAGTAGTTTTCTAGTACTGAGATATGAATGAGATCTTTCTCCCATAAGATTTTAAGCAACTTATTAAGAACACCTTTAAAAAAAACCAAATGTTTAAGAGTGATATTTTTAAAGGCATTAAGGAACCTAAATTTTGAGATGAAGTTTTGGCAAATTCAAAGAGGAACTGCAAATAAGAAGAAGGTACATTCTTTTAGAATAGGTAAATATGGGTATTTCTTTTAGAATCTCACCAAGTACCTTCCTGTAGCTCTAAGTACTTATTTAGTTCTCAATCCCACTTTATCTTACAAATCTGGGGATTTATAAGATTTGCATGCTGTGTTACCAGAAAAGCAGTGTGATTTCAGACACGTCTGGGCAGGGAGGTTCTGCTGAGCACTGTGCGTTGCACAGGGGCAGCATGTCCAGGCTCAGAGGTAGGGTCTGCTGGACTCGGTGCCAGACCGTGCTGATGCACTGGTGAAGCCTCAAACCAGACCTGCCTCGTGCCCCACCAGCACAGAATATGTGCAGAGATGCTTGGGTAAATCTATACCCATCTGGGAAGGTAGCTCTAAAGCTCTTCAATTAATGTGTCTTTCTCATTTAATGTGTCTGAAAAGCCTGTATCATTTAATTACTTTTGAAAATCTTACCTTCAAAATGCTTTTACCTGCTACTAAATGTATCACTTGAGGTTGAAGTAAAGTAATTACAGAGAAAAAAGGTTTCAGTTTTGATTTATTTTAATCTTACGCATCAATGCCAGTTGTTTTTGTAAAACTGGTTTTCTTTTGTGATTTGTGTCCAGCTGCATACCGTGCTGGTCTGGAGTGAGGAGTGCAGCTCTTGTGGGTGGGTGGAATGAACATGTTTTTAGCATGAAGAAGGAGAATAATCCTTTCCATATGTGTTCAATCATATGATTAGGACCATAACCTCTATCCAAATCCTGTGGTTCCTATTAATTGGTCTGTTGATTTCAGTAGATTTTGGATTGGGCTAATGGTTCATCCAGGAATTTCATACAGGATTTTTACAAAACAATAGAGGGTTTAAAGAATAAATGGGAAAATGCTAAAGTATCCAAAATGAAATTGATACTTGTTTTCCTCTTGGGTAGAATTCAGGTTAGTGAATAACTTTGACAATAAAAATTTAAATCTGTACAACTTTTATATTAATTGATACAGATATTTTAAAATGTGTTATGTAGTATGTTTTAGCTAACATTTTAAAATCTTGTGTTGGAGTTCTGTTTTATAATGAAGATGAAGAAAGATCTTACTTTTCTAGGACCGAGTTAGAAATATGCTTGGTCAACTGAAATATCTAGGTTAGGGTTTTAAAAGCCTGATGCTCTGTTTTAAACAAACCCCAGATAAACTGTTCTTTTGAGAGGAAAAATACTCTAGCTATGTGAACTTTCAGAGTAGATTACATACCTTTCTCTTTTTTTGGTACAATTTTATGGTACATATATGGCAGAGATATGTACCCAGACTAATAAAACAACTTTCCAGCTTATCAGTTTGAGGCAAGAATCTGTTTTGGGGATAATTGCCAAGAGATGCCAGTTTAGCTGGGAACACTGGCAAGGCAACAAGTATATGTGTTTGGTTTTTCCTCTTATTATAAGTTCAACTTTAATAAATAAAAATGGTACTTAGTTCCTGGCAGAGCTTAATGTACTGCTGGAAGCCAAGATCTTTTAGCACTTGTTTGTTAACAATCTAACCTTGAGCACCACAAATCTAATCTGGTGATAGTGACAGTATTGTATTCAGAAAAGAAGTTATTCTACATGGTACATTTTGTTGTGGAAAGGAAAAATAGTAGAAAAAAGTTATTCCTTTGGTTGTTCAGTGCTTGTCTCCTAACTCCTAGGGTCCCTTCTCTATTGTCTGGACAGATACATTACTTCAGGGACTTGAGGCAATCTCAGAATCAGTGTTGTTTTGAATCTGATAGGCTTAAATACAGTTAATAGGTTTCTGACAATTACAGTGGAAATACAATCCTTGTTAAATATTTACATTTATATCAAAAATTTTGAACATCTTAGGGTTTGCTTCCTACAGGTTCTTATACCAAAAGGAGAAAATGTGTACATTAAATACAGTTAATATTTTTGTGGGCAAGTTTTTGTGTAGCTCAGCTCTTTGTAGCCTAACAGCTGTTAAAAGATATAAAAATGGACAGCTTCTGGTAAGAATAAAAATAGAGCCATCTTGTTTTTTTTACAAAATTATGCTAAGCTCACATTATGCTAGTTCTGTTTTTCAAAACTGTAATCATATTAGTTTGTTTATCCACACAGAAAATTGGCTATAATAGTCTCATAAAGAAGTGAGGCAATGATATTATCACTTTATTAGCCTTTTTATTGTGCTTCTCACTAATGAGTATGTTCATGGTCAATTTTTTTAAATCAAAATCAAATTACATCATGGGGTCGGCATAATTGATGTGTTTTGTTCTTTTCTGATCTCGCTTTTCATCCAACCTCCATACATTCTGAATTTATTCTCCCAGGAATAAAATGAAAGGTTTTTCTCTGTGCTCTTCACAGGATGGACCGAGTTTGTGTAGTAAAACAAATTTTTTTTTAAATCTGTGGGTTTTACTTAAGTCTGTCTAAAGTTGTTTGTTAACTCAAGAAGTCTATTAGGGAAGTTCTCAGCAGGGTTCATACAGGGAGTCAGACTCTGCCTTTAATTTAAGAAACCTCTCTAGTTACTGCAGTCTTGCTACCTATTAGATTTTTTTTAGCTTATCCTGTCATCTTCAAAAGGAAATGTCACCCTGTAAAAATCAGTTCAATTTTATGAAAATAACAAATTATGCTATTATTCTAAAATCTCTCTTTTCCTAATTCTCTTCACTGTGTAGTAAATCCCACATGCCCAGTACCAATCAGAAAAAAATAAATGCATTCTAAGATCAGAGAAAGTTAAGGATGTGTTACATCTCTCAATATTGCATCCTTAAATAGCTTCAGCTTGACCTTTTGACAGTAGAATTTTTCATCACACCACAAGATAAGCACTTGAATTTAATTACCCCACTTCTTTTTAGACTTAGTTATGTTTTATCAGTGAGGAGTTGGGGCAGATGTATTACTGTTGGGTAAGTTCTGTTTCTATTGTATGAGATTAAGAGACTGATTCTAACTGGTGTATTTTCCATGAGTTCATCAGTCCTTATCTGGAGGCTTTAACCATCTCTGCCTGAGCTATTGCAGATGGAAGTCTACTTAAGTGTATCTACAGGTACAGGGTCATAGATTAGGACAGCAAGGGATTTGCAGATGTGAGCAGAGAAGGAAAAACTACTTCACTGAGAAAGGGGAAAGCTTTTCTTCTGCACCCCTACTCATCCCTCCAGGTATCCACATTTAATATTAAATGTTCAAACTTTATTTCCTGTAAAAGTGTGAACCAGATCTACCAGCTTCAGGCATGCACAAGTGTGGCTAAGACAAGTCTTATAGTTGTTGTGCTTGTGTTTAATTTGTGCTACACCTGAGGAAAGAGCAGAAGAGTAATTGATTTTTAACTGTGTTTTCTGCAGGAGTCTTTGTACACACCCTTCCAGAATTTGAAATCTCTCATTTGCAAGGTTTGCATGGCAAAGAACAGAACAATACAGAGCAGACCAAGAGGGAATGGATTTAACACAGGTTGGCATTGTGTGAATTTTCTCAATAAAGTTGATATATAGATGAGCTAAATTATTCTTCAACAGCAGTAGCAATTACATAGGCAGCCCATCAAGCTAAGTAAATTTTAAGTTCTTTCTCCAAGAAGCAATGAAAAGGTCTAAGAAAATATTTACTTTTTTAGCAATTAATGTGAATTTGATTACCAAAGTTTATATAGAATAATATTTCCATCTAGGTACATAGCTAGTGAGATATATGCAATAAGTGTCATTAGTTGACAGAAACATCACTATTTATTCAGTGACTAAAGATATTTTTATAGGAGAAATTAAATGGCTCAGCTTTTTCTTTCAATCCCTCAGGGGAGCTATTTAACATTGATAGTTGAAGGCTGGAATGAGACGTTGAAGATGAAATACTTCGTATTGGATTTGCTGACGTATTTCAAAAATAGAAGAGAGCTCTTGGTCAGTTTGAAAAACTGTGCTTTCTTGCTCTTTCCCCCAACTTTATGGCTCAGTTTGCTAAAGAATTCAGTTTGCAAAATTGTTTTCCCTACCTGAGCTGCCTGACTTTCAGGGTAAAAAACATCTAAAAGGTTTTTAACATCAATCATAAATCAACCTGAATGTTGAGGCTTTGAGACTTTGAAATAATTTACACTGAATCTCAGTGTTTATACTCATATTATATTTATTACCTGCTTAATACCTGATCAGTTGTAATGTCTGTGAGGACAAAAATTACCCCTTCAGAATTCCTTGAGCAAATTATAACAGACAGAATGATTTTCTGCTGGTTCAGTACTTTGCATTATGTGGCAGCAATACTTCTGATGTGGCTCTTCAACAAGCTCATGCTGGACACTCAAAATTGAGGATATCTGTTGGTGATTTATAATACCAGACCTTGGTAGCATCTGCTTTTCCTTGAGAGCTATTTTTAACTATTTTAATTATGATTTGCTATTCCAATTTGGAGAGAGATTTCTGTTTGTTTTAATGACTGCAGTCTCCAAATCTGTGTCATAAAATTTTGATCTGGTTTCTAAATACACTTGTTAACAGCTTGTAATGATGATGTGCATAGATGGAAATGAGGACAAGAGCCATGCTTGTTAGGCTGACTTTAGCTTGGAAAGATCACAATTGTGCATGAGTATTTTGGCACAAAACTAAGAAATACTGTTTCCTGAAAAAGAATACACTGTCTCTCTTTTTCTCCATTTAATCTTACATATTGTCAGAGTTGCTTAGTGAATACTGTTTTTCAGGAAGAGAACAAAGAGATTTTAATCCCAGGTTCCAACAGCCACACAGAAGTCATTTTGTTTCTCCATATCATAACCAGATGAGGGGGTTCACACAAAGACATCTGCAATCCCAAGGTAAAAAATGGGTACATGTTTGTGGGTTTGGAATTGTCCCTATCACCAGTATAACAGCTCTGTGTCTACCTGCAGTTCATGTTTATGTGTGCAGTAACCCTACAGCAGTCAGCAACAAATCTTGCATTGATGCCTTAAGTTTTAGCTTTTATAGTTTTCAGATTCTGGGCTGCTTTAGTGTGTAGTTCTGAGCTTCATCTTAAGGCTTGGTAAGCTCTCTTCACAGAGTAGGTAGACAGAAAAAGTCCTTTTCTAGCCTGGGACCAAGGACAATCCATACTAGTTTCAGGCCCAAGAGCATTAATGACAGTGGACTTAAGAGAGAAAAACAAGAAGGATGGGACTTCATAACCTAAATCTGTAATTGGACAATTAACTCCAATATGCTAATGGACCAAAAGTAATAAAAATGTGAGACCTCGTGACCAGTTGACCATTTTTGTGACCATTTTCGGCTCATCTTGGGTGTAGCCCTGGCTGGGCTCCTGTACTGCCCAAGGTGTATCCATTGAGGCCTTTTAATAAATACCTACTTAATTCTTTAAGCCTCTGTTCTAGGTCAGCTTTCACAAGGCATCAGCATCAGTTACGCAGTTGTGTATTGCCACTTGCAAAAACTAATTCTGCAGGGTGAGGTGGAGTGTAGCATTGTAATCTGCAGTCATCTTCTACTCACAATGTTCTGGGAAATAAGCTTTCATGTGGTATTTGTAATTTTCATGCTTGGTCTCAGCTGAACTTTGTTTAAAATTGTAACAGTTCTAAAACAAATTGGCACAGCTGCCCAGAAATGTGTCTGAAGTCTTTAGCTGCAGATCTTCGTTCATACTTCAGCAAAACCCTCAAGCATATGAATAAAGTTACACACATACTTAAGTGGTTTTCTAGATCAGGGTCTCTGCTTCCAGGTCACTGCCTGAGTGATACAAATGCAAGTTTTGTCTTGCCTTGGCATTAATCTTAAGTCATTCACCAGTCTCACTTCTTGAAAAGAGCAGACATTTCAGTGAAACGCCACAGTGGGTAACGCTGTTGAGCTGACTTAATTCAGTTTTACTTCCTCATTACTGTGAGTTGAAGCACATACATGTAGATTAAAGAAAATAAGCAAAAGGAAGAGAGGTGTCTAAGAAACAGCAATTATTTTATTAAGTCTGCAGAGCCTGAATTTCTTTTATGTTTCCAGGTGAGGTTTTCAAATAAGATTGCTGATGTGATTAGGAAAGATAAATAATATATAGATACAGTGAAGTCTTTAATGTGTTTCAGCTGCCACTGTTGAATGCTTCGGAGTAAGATAATATAATTTGATTCACAAATAATATTCTTTGATCCTCTATGTAAAATATAAAGCTAAAATATAAAGTATGCTTGCTGACCACGGGCAAAATCCAAACTGGTCATTGTTACCAGTTCTTGACCATCTGAAGAAACCTGATATTCAGGGGTCAGATAATCTCTGACCAGCTCCAGAGATCTTATGGCTAGTGTATTCCACAAAGTATGTTCCACAGTAGCTGTGCTGCTGTGTTATAAATGTCTTTCAGTAGCATTATTTAAACATCTTGGCTTCTTCTACACTATCCCTATTTCTTACCCTCAGGACACTCTTAAAACATGATCCCATAACTGCAGTTAAATTGCCTGTGTTATAAGTAAAACAGGTTTATTGGAAAAATACATCTGTCCATATAAAAGAGCCCTGCAATGTTTTAGAGCTCCTTTTAAAGTGATCTGCCAACATGACTCATTTTGGCAAAATTCTTTTCCTAAGTTTGCTAATATTAGCACAGGTATTTGGGTTGCTTCTCTATGTAGCTGTTGTCTGTTATGTGTGTGTCTCAGCAAAGAGAGAGAAAAAAAAGAACAAAAAAGTAGCCATTTTCTGTTCATGGTAGCTTATGTCATAAAACTCCCTAGTAATAATACTGATATCTGTCTATCCCATCCTCTATGTACCTTTCCGTGGTGCACTGTTGTGGCTTCTGCTGTTGCATATAATACATAAATCATTGGATTAAATACAGTAGAAAGTAATGGAACAGTAACTATGGGACCCATATCTGTATCAGGAGTGATAAGGCAGCCTTTGCTCTCTCTTATCAGTTAATATTTAAGAATTCTGTGAGAATGTCTCAGCTTCACCAGTGGAGGAAAGAGTGCCTCCACCAAGAAAGCATCAGCCCGAGTAGCAGTGGTATTTCTCTGAGAGGAATGGCTTCAATCCCCTCAGGCAGAACAAGAACTGGACTCAGGCATCCTTCATTGCATGGCCAATAGTAGCTACCCAGCTGCTGTAATAAGCAGCTCATCCTCTAGCTGTATTTCGAGTGCAGGGAATTCTGCTGTGTCTTTTTTTGCTTTTTAGGAAGGTTGGGGTTTTTTTTGTTTGATTTTATTAATTTAACTTGCTCTCCATAAATTTCTTGGCTGTGTGTTACAAATGGATAAAAGCACACCCCTGTTACTCAGAGCAGGACATGTAAGCCTCAGGAAGGTAGATTTTTCCCTTAATATTTCTTGTTTGATAATTTATGGATTTTAGGTTTGTGGCTGCAGCACCACACCACAGCCCATATACCCTATTGGTAGACAAACTTCATTAATTAGAAGTTAAGACCACTAATACATTGTTTTACATCACAATGTTAACTCATTCCTTAAGAACCTAAAAATAAACTGAGCATTAAGAACTATGGAAACCACTGTTAATTATCCATTTCTTCACAGAATGTAATTGCATCAAAAGGGTACATTCACTTCAGTCTTAGCACACTGTAAAACACATAACTGCTGATAATACAAGCAGCCTCTCATTTGCAAGATACTTAGTCAAGTCTTCCACACTGGTGTTGCTTTCAAGCATGCTTCTGATTAATAGGATTTTGGTAGAACTGTAATGCAGATGGGACCTAGTAGAATGTCAGTGCTGAGAAAAGATTTAATTTACATTGTGAGTACTGCTTTGCTAATAGAGCTCTCTAACTAAAGCAGTATTGTGTGCACAGGCACACTTAAACCAGTATGAAAATATTTGTAAATATAGCTCATGTCTGGTTCTAAACAGCATATTATCCTTACCTGAATTCACACAGTCAGATCTGCCAGCCACAGATGAGATTCACTATCCCAACCCTTTAATTGGACTAGGTTTAAAAGTTACAGTCACCCAAGAGTTTTAAAAAGAGCCACCATGCACTTTATCCTCGAGGATCTCAGAATACTAGCCATAATTACACACCAACTGGACAGAGACATGTATTTTTTTAAGATATGTATAATTGTAACTTTTCTTGCACACTATCTTAATAAGCCCTTGCTTTTTTTGCTTTAATGCTCATTGAATGTATTTAATTCCTCTCTTACTCTCTCCAGGTGGAGGATCGGGACATCCACACTGGAGGAGATATCACCTTCCTCCTCGGTAAAGAATTCCTGCCTACAAGTGGCAAATGGGATGGTGGAATAGTTGCCACTGGGATAATTTTTGTTTATGAAAGCCTGTTTTTATGAACTTTGCAAAGTAACTAGACGGTGTGACTGTGGAGGAAATCACACAAAGCTGAGGCTGTTTAGCTTGTTAATCACTTACCATGTTAGGTGTAAGCTTGTTATGAGACCAGAATCACCAAAACTTAAGTTACAGATACCTGAGGCACAGTAGCTTCCCAGTATAGCTACACTGTTTTGTCCATTTGACAAAGGAAGGTCTGAATTGTTTTTTATAACATTGTGAGATATTACTGAGTGTAAATTTAAGACTTAAACTATAGTTTTGGCATATTTTTGTAATAGTTGTTTATATTACAATATTTTCCTCACCATGAATAATATGTCGTCTATGCTGTATTGTGGTTTATATCTTGATTGTGGCTTATATCTGTGTCTGAAGGGTAATACTATTGTTACTGAAACCCTGAAAAGTCTGAAACATGACATCACTGATGTAAGCATTATTTGCCAGTGAAACAATGTGACCTTCTTGTAAAATGTAACACCTTTTTACAAAGGGAAAAATTTGCTTTTACATTTGATACTGTTAGTTAAGCAACTTTTTATAATTTTTTCAACTGAGGAAAGAATCTATCATGCTCTACTTCTATAAACTTCTATAATATTCTGTAATGAATAATACATATGAGAATTTAATATTTCTTTTCTGTCCAGAAGTCTAATTTAAACACTTACCTTCAAAATTATTTCTTAAAAATTGGTATGTTTCACTTTGTGATTCAGTTTCAGTAATATATGTATTTGTTTAGTTCTAAAATCAAGAGGGTGTCAAGGGAGGAGCCAGGCTCTTCTCGGTGGTGCCAAGTAATAGGACAAAAGGCAGTGGGCAGAAAATGATGCACAGGAAGTTCCACTTGAATATGAGGAGAACTTCCTCACTGTGGAGGTGACCGAGCACTGGAGCAGATTGTCCAGAGAGGTTGTGGATTTTCCCTCGCTGGAGATGTTCAAGAACCACCTGACCTCAATCCTGTGCCACGTGCTCTAGGATGACCATGACTGAACAGTGAGATTGGACCAGATGACCCCCTGTGGTCCATTCCAACCTGACCCATTCTGTGATTCTGTGATTACTCAGTTAATGTTGTTTCTTTGGCCTTGTGCAGGTGACTCCTTTGAGTCAACTGTCAATGGACCTTCATTCCTGTTTAGTATCCATATTATGTCAAAGTAAATAGCATTGTCAGACATCCATAACTCCATACTCAATTTCCTCCCGTGTATTTTTCTGTTTGTAACCCAATAAATGTGTTCTTCATACTCCGTATATAGCAACAATCCAACTAAATAAATAAGCAATAAGGATTTCTTGTTTTATTAAAAGTCTGAGCAGACACCATTTCACACAACACGGTGTCTTGATTTGCATTTCAGGAAATGCACTGTCATCATAGAGGTATTCCTGCTTCCTTTTTCAATCAATTTTCCACTGACTGTAATTGTACTATCATAATGTTTTTACTATCATTATTATCCCTTCCCTCCAAACCTTTTGAAATAATGTGGTCTGAATTTTATGGAAACTTCTCTGGTTTCGGGGGTCTCATTATGTATAATAATGTATTTTAAAAGAATGTGATTGTGTGCCAGAATTTGTTGGTAATTCCCTCTTCAGGCTTTGATATGAGAAAAGATGTCTGTTGTCCTCAATAAACAAAGTTAAATACAGTCAGAGTGGGAGTTTTGCTGTGCTAGCTGTGGTATGAATTGTTGGTAATAATTACCCCGATTACTGAAGAATTGATAGCGTCTCTGTGAGGTTGTTTTTCTTCCTAATGTTAGACTATAAGCAGAAGCTGCTTATTATTATTATTTCCAAGCCATAAGATTTTTTCCCACCAGGAATAGTAGAGGGAAAGCAGAAGCATGAAGTTGAAACATAGAGGTGCTACTTTCCTGTCTCACTGAACTTTGAACTGTTCACAATACCACAAATCATATGGAATCTAGAAAGAAATAATATCAGAGAACATGATACATCAACTGTAAAGGTTCTAGTTTAATAGGATTCCTTTATTATGTGGACCACAGGGTTGTTTTGAATGGTTACAGAACAGAGGACAAACAGACATGTGGATTTGAAGTGAAGGAACATATTTTTGTGAAGAAAAGCATTCTTGTTCAGCTGTACTGCTTAGTCTTCTCTGACTCAAATATTCCCTGAAATTGTGGATTGATTTATTAGCTTTATGTGTTTCCCTTCTGGAAGGGGATCCAGAGAACATTCTATTTCATCAAAAACTTAGTCAACAGTGACTCAGCAGAAATTGTGACATGGTCATTGTGAGAGAGTGACTGACAGGAACACATCTATCAGCTTTCCTCTTTATGTGTCCTTCCTCTCAAATTACTTTGCTCATTTGTGACACCATCACACTGGGAATCTGAATCTGGACTGAAGAAAACCCTGAAACAACGAGTTAATCTTATGATGCTGTGGCACTGCAAGTATCAAAACATATAGTTTTTGCCTCTTTTATAAAACAGGAGACTACAATTTTAATTGCTCTGCTATCTTAGCAAGTGCTGTGCTGAGATGGAGGGGAACAGCTGTCCTAAAGCTCTACAGATCTTTTTGTGCCATGCTGTCTGAGAAAAAGTATAAGGATACTCCGACATACGGTATTATATTGCAGAGGTGATCTTTATTTAAATGCTGGGGAGGAAAATCAAAAGTTTGCATGTTCACATTTAAACACTGACTCCCCATTGGCAGCTAAACTGGGAAACAGGCTAGTATGTGCTCCTTCACTTGGAAGTTTGATGGGCTAGTCCTCTGTGGTGCAGAGCCTCTTTCTCTTAGAGAGCATCATTTGGTTCTGTGGAAGCATGGTCAGCCCAGAAGCCCATGTCCAGAAACCTTGGTATATTTCTGCCATAAAGGCACATGATGCCTGAGGGCACAGGAATGCCCTGGGGTTCTGTGAGCCTGGTGAGGCTGCCCTCTTGGGTACATGCTGATGGCCTGGCAAACTCCTCAGTGCAGGTCATTCAGGATGGCTGAGGTTGCTCAGGACAGGGCTCATGATGGTGACTATTGCAAGCGCCAGTGTTTCCTGATGTCCCTGGCGCAGAGGTGACTGACAGTTCCATGCCTACATCCTGAAGGCACTGCCAGGCTCTCCTCCTGGTTCTCAAAGGGGTTTGACTGCCTACAGCTGGGTGACCTTGGATCTAGCTGGTCAGTGAGGAAGACTTGTGTGAGAGAGCTGTGGGAAGCCTCCTGGGAATCTCATGAGACTCTTGACTCAAGAGCAGTGTTTAAGCCCAGGTCCTTGCCCTTGGTGCTTGCCTAATCTACTTTGTAGGAACTCAGTCCTGTGCCTGTCTGATTCTGCCTTTGCCTTGATGATTTGACTTCCCTGTGTGACATGGACATTCCCCATCCCCATGGACTTGTTCAGTGACCACAGGACTGTTGTGTGAAGCTGGTTGCCACCATCAGACCTGCTCTCCTGTTCTTCAGGTACTGTGGGACTGCACCCTCAGCAGTGAGGCCACTGCCCTACATTGCCCCTCCACTGCTGACTTGCCTTCCCTTGTGGAGCAGGCCCCCCTTGCTGCTCCATGACAGCTTTATGACCCTGACAGCACAGGGGGTCAGGAAGTTTGGCTGAAACTACCGTAGTACTTGGATAGTGTCAAAACAATAGATACGGCCTGTGGGCTGAAAACAGCTGGGAAAACTGAAAATGACTACAAACCAGCCAAGTGTCTTTGTGTATCCCTGCAGAATTAGGACCTTGCTTTCATTGCTGTCCTAAACCTTAGAGCTGACACCCAGACCTTTCTCACCCATAGCCAGGCTGATGGGTACACTGTGTTTCAACTGTGCTCACCACAAATGTGAAGGTGGTTCAGAGCACAGAAGCTCATTTGTTAGTGTATGTTCTTGAAACTGATACTCATAGAGCTTTCTGACTTGTACTGTTTTTGGAGCCCTAGGTTGGTGATCAGGCATTAAGTTTAGCCTACAGTTTTTACCTAGAAATATGGCATTGAGGCAACACATGATGAGTAGACAAGTTGTCTGTAAAAGACAGGGGCAGCTGGCAGGGTATTCTGTCTGAGTGCTCATCAGCCTAAATTTATTTAATCTTACTACAAAATTAAGGTCTAATGTTTGGTTTTGCTTGTGGCAACTGGGAAAATATTGTATTAATTGTATTAAAACCCCTCGACCTTAGAGTCTGGAATATTTGTTCTGGTGAGGAATCCAAACCAGTTACTGACTGTGATGCTGTACTGGGTGTTGCTCATTGCCTGGGTAGAAGCTATGGTAGTGCATAGCTTAAAACTCACTAACACGCCTGAAATCAGAGTGCAGGCAGGACATCAGCTGTAGCAATTGCAACTGCTGTCTCCTATACCTCTAAAAACTACAAATACAAATATACATCACCAAGCCTGGCAGAGTTCAAGGAGAGTTTGGACAATGGTCTCAGGCATGTGGTGTGACTCTTGTGGGATGATGCTGGGCAGGGCTAGGGGTTGGACTCAATGATCCAACTGGGCATATTTTGTGATTCTGTGTAATAGGGAGATAGGCATTTCTTCAGGGCAAAGAACTGTTCTGCGTGCAGAATTTCAGTCACACAGTGTTGTATTCTGCACTGGGTGTTTGATATCAAAATGTATCTTGCCAATAAGCATCACCAAAAGACTCTCTTCTCCTCAGTGATGACATTTGCAATGACTGTTTACCATTCCTTTGGACATGAAGAACTTGATTTGGTGATCAGATACAAGCACAAACCTGAAAGTTACACAGGCTAGGGAAGCAAGGACCAGACAAAATACAAGATATGGGTGCACACAATCCATCAGTTTAGTATTCTGAGGCTTTTGTCTTTGCATTAGTTCTTATCTTCCCAGTTATACATTAGATGACTTATCAAATGACCTGTTATTAATAGTGGTCCCATAGATAAATGGATATATTAACTGTTAATATGGTTAATCTAGGCTTTTTTATATATATATTAATACACTGATATTTCAAATTTATTAAGCTTCTGTTTTTCATGCCAGAAAACACAAGAAATATTAGGCACAGAAACCAATCCTGAACATAAGCTCTGTGAAAATGCTTGATAGCTGCAGGCTTTTTAATAGGAAATAGTGCTGTCTCAAAAATTAGGTAGCCAAGTCTGCAGCTGTTTTTTGGACTCATATTAAAGAGCAAAACTGTACTGTAAGAGCGGTGCTGATATCAGATGTGTTTCCTAAATATGCTTTAGGTGGCTTAAAAACTCATTAATCAGTGAAAGCAATCATAGTTTTTAGAAAAGCAATGACAAACTTGCATGGCATTTATGGCATTTGGAAAATTTAGGTCAAGGTAACCATTCAGGAGTTACCTTCATCATATTCAGCTTTATTTTAGGCAAGAGATTGTTCATTAATAGCAGAAGACCAGCAGGCTCTGTATCTACTTCCTGATAAAACTTTGATTTTTAACACTTGTGATCATGATACAGCTCATTTAAAAGGGATGTAAGTGTATAATGTGCTGCCTTTTGGTAATCATTTTTGTCCTCTAGTTTAATTACCCATCAGGTCCTTCAGTCCTTCTGATCTACATTCTGCTGAAGGGTTTTCAATTCCAGTGAAGTTTATGGAGGTCTGAGGCAGGGTGCTGGTGACAAGGCTGAACTTCTTGTTACATAATACACATAGGAAAGATCACCACATTTAAATAGGGTGATAAGGCTGCCCCCAAATCTTCACCATCTTTGAGGAACTTGCAATACTCCTCTCTTTAACAAAGCCTTCATTTTGTAGGTATGATTTGATTTCTACTCCACCTTCCCTGTGCAGAGGGGGGGTTCCACAAAGGAGCAAATAGGAGAGTTTCAAACAAATCCACTACAAAATTGCATTTCCAAACAGAAGAGGGAGAGCAGCTATACAGTTGATATACAGTAGCACAGAGCATTTAGAAGCTGGCCAGTGCATCAAGACCAAAACTTCTAGGTTTTAAAACCATATCAGAAACCTTGAGCAAATACTGGTTTGGAATACACTTAATGCAGATTTGTTTGTGGTTTTTATTGTCTGTCTAGGCTCATCTTGTAACTGTGTGACACTAGTGCAAGTCTAGGCAGTGATTGTGGTTTATGCTTCAAATAAAGATTAGATTTTAATGATTTCTTGAAGTCTGTGAACAAAAGAAATATTAACCTGCAAATTCAGCCTTCTTGTATTTTGAGGAGGGAATTCTTTTACTTATTTGCATTGCTGGTTACTATATTAATTCTTGGCAACAAATAGTGCTGCAAGAAACTTTTTCTCCAAGCAAGTTAAAAAATAGCATCAAAGAAAAAATATTAAGTGCTAACAGAAGCCAGTCTGCATGTCTTAACACTTCCTTGTTGGGAGCAGGAAAGAAATCCCAAATTTGTCACTGTGCATTTGTTTACACTAAGGTGTTATTGCTTAATCACTCCACCATCCCTCTCCCACATAAGCACCCCCATCTGCCTGTAGAAAGAGTTCAGCTTAGCAAGGCTGATCGTTTATGATGTTAGAAAATAGGAAGGGAGGGGGGAGAGGAGAGGGCAAAAAGAAAAAAGAGAATTAAAGCTTTTCTTCTGTCCTTGTGATCCAGGAGTGCAGTGTTTCAGGGGGTTTTTAACTGCTGTGTGTAATGCTCACTAGGGGCTACAGCTGGTGCCAGCTCAAGCATTTAGATTTTGAGAGGATGAGTGTTCAGCCTGCTAGAGGAAAAGATGCCTCTCTGTGGGCTGGATATGATCTATGCTTCGAGGGGAAACAGTTTCAGTCACAAAACAGTTGTGCTTTTAGGTATGTGAGGATAGCATGTGTGAAGTTTCTGTAAGAGACTCAGTAGCATTTTCCTCCCATATGAAAAGTTTTCTTGCTCTTTATATGACTTCAGTAAAATCCCTGAAGGGCCAGAGGGAAGGTCTTTTTTTTTTTTTTTTCCTGAATTCTGTTGGTTTTAAGTTGGGACTACCAGAACAGAAGTTTAAAAGTAATTTTATGAAGGAAAATTGAGCAGATATGAGGTCAAGGGTTTCTTGAAAAACGAAAAGGCTATGCATCTAAAAGAACTGCGTCCTTTTAGATGTGTTAGGCTGACAATGCTGGGAAATTAGCCCAGGCCTTCTGACTTCTGGTAGTTTCCCTGACTGCTGGACTACAAACTGGCATGACAGATTGCATCCAGCACAGTAGGCTGCAGAAAGTAGTTAATGGGAAATAGACTGCTTTGATGTTCACTTCTGGTGGGCTGATCCTCTGGTTTAAAGGCTAAACATCTATTGTCCCCAGTAGGAGTTTTCTTTATGAAAAAACTTTTACAAAATCTGTAATTTCCATTTTGTTTTCTGAGACTGTGGTTTGCTGTATTTCTACATTCAGTAGCCAGCAAACATTTTCAAGAGTGATTTGTAATTTTTGTGTCTCTAACTTCAGAGGCCACAGACATGGCCTTATTTCTCAGAAATAAACTAAGCATCTGTCCTCTCCTGCAAAAGCAGATGTCTCTAAACTATTTCCATCAGAGCACCAGAAATGAAGGCACCTAAACACACTGTCTACTTTGCTGGAAAATGGGGCTAAGCACTGCAGAGATGCACCTTAGAAACCAGGCTCGGCTAGAATTAAAATGGGGGGGAGGGTGAGAAGAGTGAGAGCAAATACAGTAACAGCCTATGATTAGAAATCTTAACAATGACAGTGAGTTCTGTTTAATTCCTAACTGCTTAAAAGCAGGCCTGGGGAAATGCTCTGCTTAGAAATGTCATGGAAAGTGCAGCTGGTCCATAGGCTTTATCTTGAAAAGCAAAGGATCTTTCCCATTTTGCAGTAACGCTGCCATTTACTGGGCCATACCACTAGCAATTTGCAACAATGGGAGGGAAAAAAAGCTGCCATTTGACCTAGAATGCAATTTTCAACTAATTAATAAAGTGACCATTAGTGCCCGAGGGGATAATAACAGGAATAAGAACAAATTACTGTGAGGTGCAAAGGAGGCTTGGGCATTGTATTGCAAATTTCTTATGGCTCTATTCTTTCCCCCCCCCACCACTAATACTTTTAAAGTGCCCCCACTCAACACTTGCTCCTTGTAGGACCCTTGCAAACCACATAAGAATTAGCCCTTCAAAGATGAATCAGGATCTAATTGTTGTTAACAAAGTGCCACCTGGAGAGAAATGTTACAATATACCTTCATTACAAAGCATTCAATCTCTCTCACGCTCACAAGTCCTGGCTACAGTACAGACAAAAAGAAGCAGTTGCTAGCATTAAGATCAGGCACCTGCAATTATTTGTAAGACACTGCCAGTCCCTGCACAAATATGCTCCTAACATTGCATGATTCCTGCTAGAACTGCTCTGTTCATGCTGCTTCAGAGCAAGTTTTGCTGGGATCTCTCTATTTGCAGCTCTAACCTGTCACTGGAGCCGTCATATTGGTGGGGACATCAGGAGAAGAAGCTGCACCATTCACCCTGCTTTTTCAGGATGTGCTGTAGCATATGCTCTCAGTAAAGACTCTTCTGTATTTTATGGATTGACAATGCCCTGGTTTCTCTGCCTGAATGAGATTTTTCTTGTGGGTGCAGCACATCCATTACAGGTCCTGCCTGCAGCTTCAGTGGTTGGAATTGAAGACAAGACCCACCAGCGTCTGTCACATTTGTGGCTGTGTGTCCACAGATGTCAAAGTCAAATGACACTACTCTTGTCTGTCCTGAAAATTCCAGTCATCTGTTTTATAGCTAATTGAAAACTACTGTCCGCAGGCTCGCTTTGCTCATGCCTTGTTTACAAAGTCAGGGAGTCAGCTTGACTGAGAGCTAACCTCCCCAAGAAACTAACAACTCAGATAATGAGTTTTTGATCAGTTAATCTGTCTGTTGTGGCCAGCACAAAGAAGGGACAGACACTGGTAGGTGGAAGCAGGTGAGAGCACAGGACCTTCCCTTCCATTTAGGAGAAGGACTTGCTTCACATTAAGGTGAAACCAGTCTCGCTTCCCAAAAGCATTTTGTAAAACTTGTTTGGTGGGTTTTTTTAAGCAGTTTTTTTAAGCAGAATCACAGAACAGCCCAGGTTTGAAGGGACTTTGTAAAATCACCTGACCCAACCTTCCATGGGAGAAGGAGCCCAGATGAGATTATTTAGCACCCTGTCTGATCACACCTTGAAAACCTCCAGTGATGAGGACCATACCACATCCCTGTAGAAGTTGTCCCAGTGAATGATTGTTCTCATTGCAAAGAATTTATTTACTATATTGAAATGAAACCTTTCCTTGTCCCTTGTCTTCTTCTTTCAGTAAACATGAATATCCTGCTCATTCTGAGGATCAGAAAGTTGGAGAGTGAAGGAGAGGTGGAAGCAGTCTCCCCTCTTTCTGTTCCTTGCTCAGATTACCCATCTCCTTACCTGCCAGATTGTCCATGCTGCTTCAGAGAACCGAGGGACTCATTAGAAGGGAATGCTCAGATACCTTGGACAGGTTGATTTCTTAACTGATGGACTTGAAGGCAGGAACTTCTGGAGATCTAAGCAATGTTAACATCCTTTGGCTGCTGGTTTTCCTAGAAAAAACTACCTCTGTCCAGAAATAGCACACTCAGGGCCTGCTTTGTTGGATAAATATTCCCAGTGCCCCACTTGCCTCATTTTTTGGAACATATGTAGTGCAAATAGAGATACAGAAATTTTTTTTACTCATAAAAAGCACATTATATGAAGCCAAACCAATCCTTCTGGATCCTGAAAGACTTCAATTGTTAAATGTGATTCCAAATGTTCTTAACTGGCAGAAACTGGCGGTATATGCTCACCCTGCAGCTGTTTTGTAAACAGTCAGTATTATTGCTACAATTAAAACACATGCTTTGGATTTTTCTTTTTGACTTTGGCTATCATTGACCATCTCCAACTTCCACTTAAGAAGACTGTTCACCATAAAGGATTTGCAATGCTTTAACATCATTGAAGATTTGCCAGAGAACCAAATGGTGATGACTGAAATACAGTGTTTGGTGTAACTGGGGGAGTGAGGCTGCACCAAATTAGTATGTACCAGCTCTGGTTGTACATGCAGTGGAGGAAAGGAACAAAACATCCCCTGTGACTGGAATACCATTCCCCAAACAGCACTAAAAGAGGTGGACTTCCAAGAGCACAGTCCCAGATTTGCAGATTGCCTTTTTGATACTGAAAGTCATTGATGGCATAAAGCATAACACAGCCCAGAGCATAAAATGAGCATCTTTCAGCAGTCTGGCATCCTTGTGCTTGAAATGTATCAAAAATGGCTCAGCTACTCAGTCTTCTTAGGTTAAAAGTGTTCTTAAGTGGCTTTGCTAGAGTTGCAGTGCTTGCCTCTAGCAGTTAGCAGCAAGAGCACAGTGCTGGGATGCCTTGCTTCTTATGCAGTGATCTGCAGTGTGTGTGTGTCTGTCCACTCACTGGCACACAAGGTTCATTAGGGAGCTCTCACTGAACACATGTGTTCAGAGTTGATGAGGATCTAATTTGTTCTGCTGCAAGAAGATTCCGTCTAATCATTAGGATGGGGGTCAGAGTTAGGAAATCTGACTTATTCCCCTGCACCTTCCTAGATCTGTCATTTACTGACTCTGTGACCTTGCTCAAGATATCCCGGAATCTTGTGACACTCATTGTCATCAGCTGGAGCACAGATCCATCTTTAGGAGTTTCTAGGAAGCTGAGAGACATGGAAAGTGATTGCTGCAGTGTGTATTCCACACTAAATGTGTGGAATATTACCCCAATAACTCTGTGGTGCTGAGGCCAGATACTGAGCTGTGCAAAACTAGGAGCCACTTGAAAATATCAGCAGATGACTCTTTGTGCAGCTCTTTGCTAAAAAGCTGTATTCACCTCTCAGAGATACTGTAGTTTGAAGAAGGGCAGGAGATCCTTGTGTGAATTGGGCTATCGAACTGCAGAGCTATCGGGGTAAAGCTCCCGAGAAGAAACTGTGAATAAACAGGAGGATGTACAGGGGGTTATCCAGGCTGCAAATCTCTGACCAAATTCATGCTCTCCAAAGAAAGGCACAAGGAGCAGAGATGGAAGCATTTGCTATTTCCAAAACAGCTTGGCAGTCCCCCAGGACTGCAGACAGGCTTCACTGGAGGGTCTGTTCTTCTGCTGACACAAGAGATGGATGTACATACGAGTCCCATTAGCATTGAAGGGAGGTGCCTGCTAAACTTTCCCATGAACTAGTGGAGGAAAAGGCTTCTAAAGGTATCTCACAAGGTAACAGAAGGCTGTGGCTGCACATGCTACCTCTCTTTAATATCTGCCTGTGATACAGCTGCACACTTACATCACTTGGATGTATCTACCTGACATCTGGCTGTCTGTCACAAAGAGGCACTTTGGAGCCATGCAGCATGCTTGCCCATTATCCTCAGTGCAGGGCTATAAATACCCAACTTGCATGTAACCTGTTTGTATACTGACCCTCAATCCCAGATTGATCAGTTATTCATTCCAAGGACTACAGTCTCCTTTGAATTCTATTTTTGTTTAATGTTCATCGGCAGGAATATATGTTTTATTTCATTTTTTTGCCTTTTGTGGCTGTTTTTCTGTCTTTTGTAGCAAGCATTAAAGTTTATT
Source organism: Anomalospiza imberbis (assembly GCF_031753505.1). Lineage (NCBI taxonomy): Eukaryota > Metazoa > Chordata > Aves > Passeriformes > Viduidae > Anomalospiza > Anomalospiza imberbis. The sequence continues at coordinate 73,091,607 of NC_089683.1, read as the reverse complement.
TTGGGCTGAGGAAAGCTATGCCCTTTGTGACAGTGTGTTGTGGAGCTTTATTTAATCCTGTGGGGTATTTGGGTGCATTTTGTTGGGGGACGGATGGAAGGAGTAAAAGAAAAAGCTGTAGAAATAGTGGAACTGTAGATCTAGACTCCTAGAAGGTGGCAATCTGTTAACTAGTGTTCTTGGGAAAACCTGTCTGTGATGAAAATAAAGCCCCATCGTTAAAACCCAGTGCATTTTCCTTTTCTGCCCCTGAATGTTGTTAACAATGTTGCACTCTGGTTAAGTAAAAATCTAAAACTGCAGTGAAGTGTTAGTAATCGGTTCCTGAGCAGATTCCCTAATGCTATTCACTTTTCCCTGCTAATCTTCCTGTGTGAGTTATAACAATGCAGCACCAAATGAGAAGGAAATGTCAGGTTATGTTTCAGGGCCAGCCTCCTGCCCACCCTCCATCTGTGCTGATGTCAGTGCTTATTGGAACATATGCTGCCTGTTGCTCACTGACCATCTGTTAGCTGAGCTGATGAAGTGTTCCCGTTGCTGGGACAACCCGGCCCTTGATTGCCAGTGGCACCGCAAACATTTTCTGCTCAGGTTTCACTTTTATCTGTGCTCTGGAATGGCAGCTCTGCCATGGCAGGGGTTACCCCATCCCTGCACTTTCCCTCGGCCTGGGTGGGGAGCGCAGTCAAAATTCAAGGTGCAAGTTTTGGGGCAAGCTACTAAAAGGCTGCAGCAGAGCTAATGTGCCTGTGAACTAACTGCTGGCATTACAGCTTGGACACAGGGCCAGGCATGCTTTCCAGAGGGAGCCCAGGGTCGAGGGAGCATGTCTGGTAGTGGTTAGAAAGTTTTTGTGAAGAGACTGTGACTGGTATCATGCAGAAACACCCATAGCCCTGAAGGCATGCAACGCTACAGAGGGATTTTTGGAGAAAAGCAAAAAGCAAGGGATGGGCTATTTTTCTCTTGGTTAAGAGTCACTTGTTCTGAGACTTCTGCATGTTGTAGTGGTGCCTGACTGCCACAGATCTTTTGGACATAACTGAATCCAAATTGAATAATTTTTTTAATGGTGTGGGCCTCAGTTTAAGCCATAGCAGTGATAAAATCATTTGCCCGCACACAGCCTTTTAGCAGCTCTGTCTGGTGAGCTTCCCCCCTCTTAAAAATGTCTACAAACATTAATCAATCCTCATGACAAGCCTGTGGGGCTGGCAGGTGGCATCCCCACTTTACAGAGGGAGAAGCAAGTGTGAGAGCTGGCACGAGACGGGCGGCGTGCCACCTCCCAGCCTAGCCTGCTGAGATCACTAGACCAGATTGCCCTTCATTACTCACCAAGAGCCCCAGCTCTGCCATGGTGCCAAGAGGAGCTGCATTCCAGACACCGGGGCTGAGAAGACTCTGCCCTGTTGTTCCTTCCATCTTATATGTGAAGGGGATAGAGCAGCATCTTACAAACGAATGCTGTTGGTGAAGCTGACCACGATAAATAGGGTGAAATGTGACAGCTGTTAAGATACAGAAAGTCTGGATGCTTGGGAATGTTAAACGCTCTGAAGTTTTGAAATGTCTTGGTCTTTCACTTTCTGTGTTGGTATTCCACAGCGTTTTCCTCACTGACCCTGGGGTTTTGGTTCCTGGATGACCTGACCTCTCACCCCATCTTTGAAACTGAAGACTATCCCATCATCCTTCCATTTCTCTCACTTCCCTTCGCCTCAGCCTTGCCTCTTTCAAGTTTTCTGAAAATCTTTTCTCAGATATATTGTCCCTTTGCAGTTCCCTAGCTTGCAAAAGCAAACTTTTTAGTCTTTCATCCAGGCTATCCTTTCTGTTTCCTACCTCAATCCAGTTGTTCCTGTAGCCTGTCCAGTCAGCTGTACTCCTCATGCTTCTAAAATCCCCTTTTCTTCTGTTCCTAGCATAAAAATCCTCTTCCCATTTCTGTCAGGTATCTTTACCTCTTTTTGTAAGGCTAAGTTGTAAGTTTTTCAGGAAAAAGGCTCTTTATTTTTCATCCTATGCATCAATTATTGTTTTAATTAAGTGACTGAACAGTACAATAATGTTGTGTGCTCAGGGACTACATGATGTGTGGTAGAGCTGGATAAGATATCATCCATTCTGACATGATCCTAGGTGTTAATAATAATGTACAATTTCAGCAAATGTTGCTATTTCAGGATGTTCTGGCAGAACAGGCTGGTTTTACTCACCCCAGGGACAAGCACATGAACAAATTACCACAAAGCCAGCAAGGGTGGGGATTCACATTGCCTCATCTGCTTTGTGGCGAGTGCCTGAGTGTTGGGTCTTACTCTGTGGCACACGTGGGGCAGTGCCCTGTGCTTGTGTCGAGCTGCATGCCGGGTCTCTTACCTTGCCTTTATTGTGGTTATGATAAAAGCATTTATCTGCAGCTTATCACAATTACCACGAGGGAGCCTGAGCACTCTAAATTCAAACTGTCTCTTGTGGCAACTTGTTTCATGCCAGTCTGCTTTTAAATCCACTTTGGTGTCCTTGTTGGTTGCCAGAATGGTGCAAATGTGCCAGCATGTAGATGAAAATTAGGCCGATCTTTCCTCCTCTCCAAGAACATCATAGAGCTTGGTAGTTTTGGTATCCTTACAGACCTAGACAACTCTGCATTTTGAATCAAAACAAAGCAGAATTTAACACTTCGCTTCAAGATTTGTCAGCTTCATTTTCCCTCAGTCCAAAAATGTGAAGGAATACTAATACCGTAAGCCATTATAAGTCCAGCCCTCAGCAGGATTCGTAGTTCCCAACGGAAAGTGCTATTTTTACCAGGGCAGGACTGCACATTTTAGGACTGTGCAGATTTTAGGCCTAAATTAAATGGTGGCAGTGCTTTCTACACGCACTGAGAAGATAGATTACGCTATGTCTTAACTGAGTGCTATTTGAACAGTGAGAGTGGGCAATTAAAGAGCTTTGAAGCCTTGAGATGCTACCAGCAAGGTGAGATGAGGCATATACATGTAATGTACCAGAAATGTGTAATGTCTGTGCATTTCTAGGGAAGTGTAGGGGCCAAGGGTCACGTTGAAACTCCAGATAGCGATTCCCTTGCTGCCACCACGGGCACCTATGGAATGACTGCTGTCCTCCTCTTGAGCAATGCCAGAGGTCCCTGGTGCTGTGCCTGTTTGCAGCACTGGAAGGCAAATTGCAGACGTCTTACTGGAAGCACAGGTACAGGGATCTGAGGTGCACACACAGCCTCGGCCTGCAGAAAGCAGAGGGGTGCTTACAAATTGCCTGTCTGATGTTGGCAGGTGTACCAGAGCCAGTTACAGAAGCACTGCTGGGCTGCTTGGGAAGTTCATCAGCTGGGCAATGTTTATTGACACCATTAGAGAAATACTGATTTTTGCCAGCCAATAACCTGATCTCTGCTGTGGCTGGAGTGTCAGGCATTCTGAGCTCTGCTTAATCACAGCTTTAACACATTTCCTGAATCTGGATGCCTGGATCCTGTAAGAACAACAAATGCTTGCACTTCTGTGCTCTAAGGTTGGCAACGAGGAGATGTTGTGTGTGCTTTTGTGAAAAAATCCCGTCCTCACCCCAGTGCTGGGGGCGGGCTGCCACCGACACCAGTCGCACGAGGATTTGCCCTGTGCTGCCTGGGCTCTGGAGATCACTGCACAAATTAATTAAAAGATGCCTTAGGTAGGTGTCCAGCCGGCACAGAAGGAACCCAGCTCCGTTACTAGCCTGCAATCCCCAGTTTTCCAGCTGTCACTATGTAATACGGTCTACCCCTCACGTAATTCCTTCCTGTAGTCCAATAGAAGTCCTTTAAAGAAGAAAAAAAGAAAGAGAAAGGAACAACAAGCAAGTAATCCTGTCATACGATCTGCCCCAGTAGTTTGGGGCCTGTTTCTCTTTCAGGGGCTATGAGCGTGCTTTGAGGTGCACAATAGAGATGCCTTCTCCATTGACTGGGGAGCTCAATGAGCCAAACTGGGCAGCAGCCCTGGGAACAGCAGCAGCAGCAGCAGTGGTGCAGCGCAGCAAAGGGCCCAACTGTTAACTGATTTAACACTCTGCCAGCTGCAGTCCCTGAGCTCTGAGAGGAGTGGCGGGCCTTTGAATATTACCTTTCAGCCAATTAGACATATGTCACTTCATAAAACCTCTCGAGTGCGCTCCCGTCGAGGGGAGGAACTGCTGGGGACAAGGAGGGAAGTGCGTTACCTGCCGCCCTCCCGGCTGCACCGTCCCTCCCTCGAGGAGGAATTTCTAGTTGTTTCTGGAATTATTTTCAGCAGATATCAAGAGGACTGCAGGTGCTGAATGCAGAAGCTTGGCCCAACAATCAATTTCACCAAAAAGCAATGCCCATGAAGTTTTTAGCAGTGAGCTGCAACTCGGGGAGAGCACTGGGAGCTGTGTGCTTTGTCCGAAGGAGGTGCAGCAGCAGCCGCTGTACCACCGAGCCAGCCAGCACAGCCAGGGTCTGCAGGGGTGGACAGTACATGAGAGGGCATGGATGTCATGGATGCTTTTTTCCAAAATCAGTGGGGAAGAAATCTGCTTTTTTTTTTCAGAATCAGTGTTTATCTAGGTCAAAGAAGAGACTTTTTACTCTTTCAGATTGATTGAAATTTTTATTACAGTAAGGCTGAAATTCTTATTTCAGTCATGCCAGTTTCTTTATGCTCCTTATATTAAAGCACTCAAAAATGCAATATTAAGAGGCATCTTAATTCATGGTAAAATATGGCAGAGTATGGTAAGTTTTTAAAACAAAGTATTTATTAAAATGTGTTTAAAATAATTTGATTGCAAAAGCCAATTTAATAACAAGTGAATTGAAGAAGTTGTGACAAAATTAATAAAATTAAAAGTATAAAGATTTTCTTTTCATAGCAATGTAGAAATCAAAGCATCCTGGACATGAGTGCTCTAACAGACAGAAAGACATTTACTTTAAAATCCTGACCTAAAGCTTTCAAGTTGGCAGTTGTTGCTAACACTGTTAGTGAACAGAAATGAGTGAGCCAGAGCTGTGTGAATAATGCTAGTTTATTCCACTCAAGATGAGAGACCTTCATGGGGTTTGCGCATTATCAGAGCTCAACAAGAAACTGTGTGTGGCATACAAGAAAAGAGGGAAATAGGGGGATGGTTTTAGTTTGGGAGAGAAGTGCTCAAGCTAGGTTGGTCTCTGAATGAGTGTGAGCAATTTATTCAGCTTTGGCTTTTGGTTTTTGGTTTTCTTCTTCAGTCTCTTCAATCATCTTCACAGCAGGATGTTCTCTGCTTTAAACTTTCAGTGCTCAGTAATCAGGCGGTAGTGATTGTCAAGGGCAATGAGAGAAAGTGGGTTTTGGGGTGATCCAAATGTGCAGGAGTAGTCTTCAGGTATTCAGTCCTTTTCACACATGGAGAAAGCCTTGATCTTTGTTTTTGAAAAAGAAACCCTCTTTTCCATAAAACTTTCCCCTTGTAGTGTTTTGACCAGCTTCAGGCAGCGATGACAGGATTATGGAGTGGTAATATATAAACTGGAATGAGAAGCTATTTGGAAGATCTCAGGATTGTAGTCAGACAAATAATTTAAGCTGGCATAAGTTGTCAGTATTGATAAAAGTAGTAGATCCACACTTCCTCTGCTTCTGACTGCTTGTTCTCATCCTGTGCTATTCTCTTCCTTTCACAGTACTTTTACTAGCTTAATGGCAAACTGGAGCAGATTCAGCTGGGGCTGGGAGAGGACAAGGGTGTACCTGAATCTGTTTTGCCCAGTCTAATTCATTGCATGAATTGCCCATGTTTCAGGAGGCAGGACAAGATACCAACAGGATGGACTATGAGAGCCAGGACACAGAGGCCATGGCCACTTTTTCTCTGGGTTAGCACTATTTTATTGTCTCCACTGAAATTTATTTAATTTCCATTTAACAATGACAGTTTCCCATTCTTAGCAGCTTTGGAAGGATCACCTTTCAAAAGAAGAGAGTTGAGGAGATCTTACAATGCACAAGTATCTTGTCCAGTCAATATCTGGTGAGCCAAAGTCAGGCATTCCTTTTGCTTGTGGTTCCTGTGGTCAAAATTCTTCGGAAGCTCCTCACAGGTGTTGCTACCTCTAGACTTACTTTAGATGTGCAAGCTTCATCAGTGGGGTAGTTCAGAGCTACTAAGCATGCTTTTGTTGACAACCTTCACTTTATCAGAGTACATAGTTCTTGGCTAAAAAAAAGACTTTGAACACAAGTAGGGAACTGATAATTTTAAATATACCATAATAAACAACATTCTATTTTCCCCCTGTGGAATCTTGTCAGGTATTTACTTCACAGGTCTTGTATAACATGATTATTCCCTTTTTAATCTTTCTCTGCCAAATCTTCACTGAAGTGATTCACTGAAGTGATCTTGCAAACTGTTCATTTCAGTCTTTTATATGTACAGCTTCAACCTTGCATATCTCTGTGCATTTGAATCCATTACTAATGCATAAGCATTCATCAGTTTGGCAGGAATGGACACTACACATCTGTAATTCATAAGCTTCAAGACAGTTTTTGGTGATGATGATTCAAGCATCCACTGAATGTCCAAATTCCCTTTGGCATCCGCTGTCCAGCCATAACTTGCTGGATCCAGCAGAGTGGGTTCACATTGCAGGAATCATCTCCAAATGCCTGCTTAATGGTTTGCATGCAGTTCATGCTGGAATAAGCAATCTTTGCATGGGGGAAGCTGGCTGGAGTCGATTTCATCCCTTTTGGCAGAGAAGGATTGATAATGGCATCAGTTGTTGCACTTTTAGGGACAAACAGATGGCATGTGAATTCTTGTAATTTCTGAAAGAAGCCTGATGAAAGCTCCCAGGGTTGTCCAAACACTGAGAAGTTATATTGATAATGACATTTTCTTTGCATGAGTTCTAGGGCTCCCAGTTTTCCTTTGTCTGAAAAAAACACCAACAGCACTGCATCCCCAGAAGACATGCAGGCCAATCAGTGCCCTGCATGCGTCAGTCCCGGGGGAGCACCCTATTATATTTCTGTCAGGGAGTGATGTTTTGTGGCTGTTTTCTGACTTTCTCATGCATTAGCCAAGATCTATAATTCTGCTGGGTTGTGCCCATTGTTTGAGCATGCAGTATAACACATATCTTCCTTCTCTGAGAAGTCCTGTGTTCTCGTGGTGGTGTCTTTGTAGGAAGAAAGAGAGGATCGCAGTGGAATTGAGATGTACTTCACTATTGCGATTTACACCCATGCCCCCGCACTATCTTTAAAGAAAGAATTTCGTGACATTTGACTTGCTGATGGGACAAGAGAAAAACTTGTCTCCAATTTGGATTTCATGTCCTGCAGTTGTGTCCTTGAAATATTTGCTGGTAGAGGACCCTCTTGGATTTCTCAGTACCTTTTGTTGTTATTGTCTGGTAAATGCCTAACAATGTTTTAACTTTATGACTTTCTGCACCTTCGTATAGTTCAAATGAGCAGAGATGCCTTGTTAACACCACTCAGCCTTTGGACAAGCCTTTGTTAATAACACAGACAGATGGGATAGTGATGGTTTCAGGGGGGCTTTGGTGGATTGCTTTTTTTTTTCCCCATCTGACTAAATAAACTAAGTCTTAGTCAAAGAGGTTTATCCATTGCTCTGTTCTTGCTGATGGGCTTAAGTCTTCCTTCTATCCTGTTAGCATTGTATGAAGAAGCCATGTGCGTTCGACTTAATTCAGTTCTGAGGACTGAAAAGGCCACAGCTCACTCTCACTGTGTACTTTGATGTCTGCTGTCCTCTGTAAAACTGCTCTACACAGCACCACTTGGATGCCTATTGATTTTTACTTGGTTGCTTTCAGCTCGATGTTCAGCACTAAATTATCTTTGGCAAGCATATCCATCAACAAGTTGTCTGGATATGTGATTTGTTTTCCCTTTGTCACCCTGGCTGATAGTGTCTCCTAGTGTGTTCTTCAAACCTGGTCTTTTGGGCTCCAAAGGTTTTTTTTTTCTCAGCTGAACTATTATTTATTGAGTTTTGTGTTTTTCTCTTTCAATAGAATCACTCTTGCTTTAAGATAAAAGTTGGTATCATATCTGGATTGACAAAGATACTTCATGAAAAATGCAGAGATAGCTTGGTATGCAAAGGGGTTTTTCCCTGTGAAATATCCAAAATTTGGATTATCCTTTTGGTATTTTTCAGTGCTGTTATTTTGGTTGCCTTTGCTTGAAAGTAAAATAGCAACACCACCAGAAATTGGTGAACTCTTGTAGCCACAGTTTCTCTATTGAAAATGGCAAGGACCCTGGTTCTTTGCAATGTTCCTTGAGCATCAGCACATGGTGTATTACATCTTACAGGAAATTGCTACTCCTCTGTCTTCTCAAGTATCATGTGAGGGGAATATTTTGGGGGCCTGTGGGTTTTGCGTTTTGTGGGTTTTTTCATTTTGAAGACAAATTCATACTACTTGGATCCTGTTTTTTTGTTTTTTCTGGAAATGTCTCCCTGTGCAGCCATTACTGCTTTAACCCTTTTACCCAATGACACCCCAGAAGATCTATTTTTGGCCATGGTTATTCATACTTTTCATAATCTTGAATATGTGATGCTTCACTTTTGTTCAAGCCTCAGGCAGAATCCTGAAACAGAATCTAGTTGCAGATTTCAGCAGCTTTCAGGAGAGTATTTTCAAATGAACAGTCAAATGTGACTTTAGCTTAGAGCTTGGCATTCCAAAATTGTGTGGTGTTTGGACCCTCACACACTTTCTCTGTTTTTTCAAAAATACTGACTCCTCTCTCCACTGCTTACTTTCACGGACATAACAAATTTGCAATAAAATATGTGTACAGGAGGCAGCATCAAAGGTCACCATCATGTAAACATAAGCAGAATGAGCACATGTATCATAAAAACTGATATTGTGACATTCAGTTTTCATTTATTTGGTTACCGTCTTGGAAAAACTAAACCAGATTGACAGCAGTAATTTGTCATCAAACTGTTAAAACACATAGGCATGTTCTGTAACAACAGCCAAACCAAAGAGATAATGAAAAGTCTGATGATTTATATAAAAATAAAATATAATAAAACCATCCTGACTTAAAATTTAGCCCTTTGCATTATATACTTAATTATCAGAGTCATTGATTAAGAAGAAAAGTGCTCCATTTCCACCTCAGAGAACACTCAAACAGGAATAGGAGGAGTAATACAGATATTCTTTACGCTATCCCTGACTTCCCTTAATCACACAGAGTGTGTGAACCTTTAACAAAAAGGCAGAATTTGACAACTTCGGTAAGATACAACAGCAAAATAATGCAAAGATGTATTTCCACCAGAACAAATTGCTTTCATTCAAATTTTTGCTTTATTCAACTCTTATAAATTTCTGATATTGCTATTATTTTTCTGTCTCCCCTTTAGAACCAGATAAAGAAGTCCCCTGCTACTGGATTTTCATGTACATAGTCTTGAAAATTGAAACCTTTCCATTCATTCTTTACTGTCTCTGTAATAAGAAGTGACTAGACGGATCTGGACCAGAAAATTGTTGAAATTGATATGTTCCTGGGAATAATTTAATATTTAATAAAACAACATATTTAGCAAAAATTTATGTGGTTGCAAATGATCCTTTTAGGCCCAGAGAGCAGTATTTGGTAATGCCATAAATGAAATAAATATTACCTTCAGAAAGCAACACCCTATGCAGAACACTGTTAGTACAGTTCTCCCACTCACCTTTCTTTGATCACCTGCATTTGGATGGACAAACATGCAAGACTAAATTAATAAGGCAAATTGACTGCCTGTATAATGCTTTGTATTTTTGCTTTGATTTAGATATTTCAAAAGGTTCATAATGAGCAAGGCAGGGAAAGTTGTGAATTGTCCATCTAAGCAAATTAGTTAAAATTTAAGGCAAGAAATTCACAGCAAGAGTAGAGGAACTAGAGGACCATGATGTCTGAAAGATTTCTCCTTTGTGTTTGTATACTCTGCTGTTTAATAAAATGTTGGCTCTAGTCAAGATTTTTCCCCATGTCTGAGAAATTTGTCATGTCTGCCGTACAGATTCCCTGTACATAGAAAGCTTTAGCATTTGATAGGGACTTGTCTTCAATGAGGCCACAAGAAGAACCACCTTCCTCGGCACAAGTGTCTATTTACATGAGATTTGTAGGAATTTAATAACTTGTAGTGCAATTTTGACTTCCATCAAACCTGGTGGAGAGTGGTCAATCAACTTGAAGGATATTAAGAGAGTTGAGTGTACATGAATCTGGGCAAATTTTTTAATAATATTTCGTCTTCCTACTGCTTTTGTTGCTGTTGTGAATCCGTGATGCATTGGACACTTTCTTATCTGCTGATGTGTCCATTTAGGAATGTGATGTGAAGGTCACTTTTCCTAACAGCTTATCTCCTTTGAAAATTTGGGCAGGTACAATGAACATAGTCATAGGTCTCCAAATATGAAGTTTTGTCCTATTTCAAACATGCTCCCCATGCTTGAAACTATTGGTCATTCTTGCCTATTTTTTTTTCCTATGCCTTAGAAAACTTGGGAGTCAAAAACAGGTAGTATATCTGTCTTAGAGCAGAACAATTAAGGTAATTAGCCAAAGCAACCACTCAGTCTGTGTAATGCAGAGCTGAGGAAAATAGGAGGGAGTTCTCACCATGAAAGAAGTAATTGAAGTTACCTCCATACTCTCAGTAACTGTTGTCAACTTGAGAATTTAGCCACATGCAAACCAAAAAGAACAATGCCCAAGCAAAAGGAAAAGGGAAAACAAGGCATTTAAGACTATCCCAGAGGAGATTAGATGAAGATCCCACTACAGGAACTCTTGACACTCCAGCCAAAAGCTTAAGAGACTGCCTTGAATTAGAAGTGTCAGAAAGCAGAGCTAACAAAAGCCACTGTGCCCAGCAGGCTGAGCCGTGCTCCTGGGAGGCCTCACTGCCCATCAGAAATTAGTCACTGGGACAGAGGAGGTGAAAGAAAGAGAGCCCTGCAAGTCGAGTGAGAAACATAGGCAGGAGGTGTCCCTTGGGATTGCTGCAGTAGCACCCATTCAGAGCAGGGCTATGGGGTAACTGCTGGCAATAGGGTGTGCAACAATATTTGAGATCTGATCTGCCACAAAAAAAAATGCAGATGTTACTGAAATAAATCATCTGAGGTGCTTTGAGAGGATGGAATAAATGTCAAAATTGAATGGCTGTAGAGAAGCACTATGGCAGGAGTGAAGAGTAATATTTTGCACTTGTCTTTTTTCAGCCCTTTGTTCCCTCAATATTTCCATTGTGGTGGCATTTGGACCATAGTGGAACATGCTGGTGCCACCCATACTCATCCCTTTCATTGCAAACAGTGGCTGGTGAGACATGGGAGTGATGGTTCTCTTGCCCCACAGCTGCTGCAGCTCAGGAAACACTTGGAGCAGGGTGTGCTGCAAGTCATTGAAAGGCTTGAGGGATGGTGGAGACACTGCTTTGCATTTGGAGTTCAAGCTCAGGGCATTCCTGGAGAATTCCTTGCAGACAGTGTGCCATAACATTTTCTGTAAACATACTTCCACCTGAGCTCATAAGAAGAAATGAGGAAATTATTTAGAGATGTATCTTTTCTAAAAGCTCCAACTCTTAAGTCCTGAGGCTGTGTATTGGTAGTACTATGTGTTGCTGATTGATCAGAGTGTTCAGCTAGGAGATCTGTATAGGGAAGGCTGGGGCAGGGTTCCTGCCAGCAGGGCTTGGTGAAAAGTGTGACTCGGCAGGCGAGTGTCCTTCTGTTCAACGGGATCTATCCTGCAGAGTGCTTTGTGTCACTCCTCTCAGACACACCATGATGCAACACTCAGCAGCAGATACCTCTTGTCATTAACTTCACCAGCTACTGGTTTTCTAACCCTTCCCTTCATCTGGGTGTCAGATTTTTCACTTGCAAATATCTCCAGAGCAAGCCTTCTCATCCAGAGGAAGCAGAAGGAAATTGCCCTCCTTAATGAGCATGGGCTAAAAGAGGAGGAATGCTTCCTGTCTTCTACGAACACAGTTGGTCCATCATAGATACTGTTTGATGTGCCTGAACTTCTCCTTCAAACAGACTGTAAAGGCAGGGTCCTGGCTCATTCTTCTGTTACTTTTCACAGCTGGCAAGTGCCAACTTGCACATTGGAGCTAAATTCCCGCTAAATTTGGAGTAACTGAACTTCTCCCTCTTATCCACATGGTTTCAGCCCTCTCTTGCAGGTGCTGCCCTGAACTGTTGGGTACCACTTCATAGGCTAAACAGCTTCATTGTGCCACACTTGTCAAGAGCAAACTGATTTCAGCAAAAAGTTTGTTTTGCACAGCATTACCTACAGGCTGGATCTGATGGGGTTCTTATTCCAGCTGGTGCTTCCCTTGCTTTCCATAGAAATGCTGTGAGGAGGTTAAGGTAAGGACTGCAAAATGCCTCCAGCCCTGGGTCTAAAGTCAAGCAAACTCTAGTGCCAGTTTTGAACTTAATTCCTTCTCGTCAGCTCTGAGAGGCTGAAAAGGCTGCTCTGTCACCAGCCAAGTGCAGCCATGGGATCTGAGTCTGTATGTTCCTCACATATATCAGCACTGAGGAATTCAGAGTTAAAATAGCCTGTGTATTGATGTTGTCATCATTGTACGACATCTTTAATAGGCTAATAGAAAAGCTGATGGGAAAAATCCTGGTGGGTTTTTTTTGGTTTGTTTGGTTTTTGGTTTGGTCTGGGTTTTTGGTTTGGTTTTTTGTGTGTGTGTGTGTGGTGTTTTTGTTTTTTTTTTTTTGTGTGTGTGTGTGTGTGTGTGTGTGGGTTTTTGGTTTGTTTTTTTTGTTTTTTTTTGGTTTGGTTTTTTTTAATGACCAATAGGTCAGCTTTAAAAAAAAAGTTTGACAGGTTTAAATAAGAGCTCAAAAAGATCCTGGAAACAGAGGCACTTCTGAGAACTCCAAGTGTGAAGCTGTAAAGTCTTCATATGCTAAAAAAGAGGATCTTTAACACTTCAGCTTTTGTCCTTTATTCAGTTATCTTGTGTTGTTGCAAATCCAGTAAGAGTTGAAAACAGGCAGCCTTTTTTTTTTATTTGGCTGTTTAATAAACATACACTAGATACAAATTTAGCCAATAAAAGGTTCATGTAGTATGTATGTATGTATAATACATGCACAAAAGGGCTATTCAAAATGCATAGCAACCACTCGGCAGGGTTTAATTTTCCTTAACAGTTTTCCATTTTCCTTTAAATTTGAGATGGGAGTGGGGGGTAGCAATCAGAATCCTTGGCATAAATAGGATAATAATAAGGAAGTTCCTGGTATTGTTGAAGTAACAGTTCTTAGCGAAGCATACAACTGAATTCAGATAAAAGAAAGTTTCTGATTAAAAGGAACTGCATGAATGAAAAATGTGAAAAGTTATTGGAAATTCCTCATAGCTGTAAAACACTGCTCTGTTAATCATATGAGAAATGAAAAACTAGCTGATATTTCTGTAAGACGTTTCTTAGTTTTGTTGACACTTTAAAAAATATATTTTAAACACTATTAGCATTCTGCATGACAGCACACATCAATTATGTCAGCCAAACAGTACAGCAGGTTACATCATTGCCTTCTGTGACATTTATGAAGCCAGCATCTGCTGTGCACGATGCGTTGGCTTTTTCCAAAGCCTATCTAAGTGTTTTACAGCTGGCTTTCCAAATATATGCCCTGCCATGTTCTTAAAGTGACACACACAAAAACACACACAGACCCCACATCATTGGCAGGTTTAGATTTTCATCCACTTTCTCACTCAGTGGAACCTGTTGGAGTGTCAGGTCTTGTGTGTCCTGGCAGGGAAGACCCAAGTGTTAAACAGATGTTCCTGTTACAGTAACGCCTGGATGCCCAGAGTGAGGCCGTAATTCCATTTTAGCACAAGTGAAGTAGAAATTTTTAGTAGTTGTTTGTAGCACAGTGCAAGGGTTGAGACTGCTGAGTGCTGTAAAACCTGAAAAATACAGAGGCAGGTATTATTTTTAAGTTTTTGATGCCTAATGATAAAGATAAGGGTTTGTTTTGTTTTGTTTTGTTTTGTTTTGTTTTGTTTCCAGGCGAATCTAACCTTCTAACTGTCACTATAACCTGGGAGCTAGCTGCCTTCAGACGCTGAATGGCCCAGGGGCTTGGCTCTTCTCAGGCACCTAAACGATCTAGCTTTGGCATTGTGCTGGGGGAAAGGCTGGGAATGTGCCTGCAGGGTTTTGTGAATGCCAGGAAGATAGGGTTTTAAAGAACCTGGCCTCTGGAAAGATACCGAATCGGGAGTGGTGATAAAATAGCATCAGTTCTGGCAGCAATAACAGGACACATTACAAGTCAGACTGCCTGGTTTATTTGGACCTGTTAGTTTTTTTGGTTTGTTTTGCTTTCTGTATTGAACAGCACAAATCTGTGATGTATTAGTGAAATAGGTGGAAGAAAATCATCATCTCCTGTTTGCTTCTTTATCTTCCTCTGCTACAGAAATAACTTTTTCCTGTCTAGATGGACAGAATAGTCTTGTGATACCTGGGTGCAGATACATGGGTGCATGCATATGTGCATACGTGCCTCTGTGTGTGTATGTCTGCATAGACATACAAGAAGCGCTCCCCCATAAGTCCTGAAATCAAACAAAGCCTGAGGCCCTGCTGTGCACCAAATCCTCCTGCAGTTCTGTGTAATGCGGGCAGCACTTCTTCCTCAGAAAGGTTTTCTGTGCCCCTCTGTTTACCTGGTTTTCGGAGAAGCAGGCAGAGGTAAAAATCACGTTACCAAGAGGCATCCCAGCTCTCTCAGCTGACCGAAGGAATCAGCTTCAGATTCCACAGCAAAACTCACCTGCAAAATGCAAAGCTACTACTTTGCCTTTTTTTTTTTTTTAAACCCCTAAGGTCTTCAGTGGCTTGAGATACCTTTCTTTGGGGCAGCAGTTCTTGCAAAAATCCAGTCATTTCATCAAATCCCCAGAGTGGAGAACATGGGCTGTGCCATCACAGGGCTGCTTTTCAAGGAGGCATCTGTGCTTAGCATATGGCAACTATTTATTATAGCTGTTGCATTGAGAAACAACAATTCCCATGGTAATTGTTTCTCGTATATCAAGATGCTTCAATCTCTGTTTCCCACAACATTCTGCTTGTCTGGTATGTGTGTGCCAATGTCACCACAGTCCTAGCAGACAGTTGTCTACGTTTTGTCATTACTGAGGGTAAACAGACATGACTTGAGTGGGAAGGAGAGCAGGGGAAGTGGACTGCTAATTTAGTCTGTCTTTAGTACTGCACTGTGAAAGCAGCACTGAGTGATTTGCGGGCAATATTTACAAATCTCCCCTCCCTCAATACATCCATCCCTTTTCTTCAAGCACACTTGGTTAAGGACATTAGTGCTTATTATTTGCGAGCCTGCAGTACAGACGATTCTTGGTTTTGCAAGGGGATGGGGTGACTTTTCCACCCCCCCAACAATCTACTGCTCTCTTCATTATTCCAGAAGAAGCACTCCTGTGTTCCCTTGAAAATACACAGCATATATGGACATTTACACGTGTGAATACATTTTCAGCATTCTATACAATATACACCTTTTCTCCTTTTACATACAGTGATCACATACATACCTTTCATATGCTAGATGTCAAAATCCCTAAACATATACATAAATTATTTAAAAAAAAAGAGAAAAGGAAAGAAAGAGGCAAAGAAGGAGGGAAGGAGGGAAGGAGGGAAGGAGGGAAGGAGGGAAGGAGGGAGGGAGGGAGGGAGGGAGGGAGGGAAGGAAGGAAGGAAGGAAGGAAGGAAGGAAGGAAGGAAGGAAGGAAGGAAGGAAGGAAGGAAGGAAGGAAGGAAGGAAGGAAGGAAGGAAGGAAGGAAGGAAGGAAGGAAGGAAGGAAGGAAGGAAGGAAGGAAGGAAGGAAGGAAGGAAGGAAGGAAGGAAGGAAGGAAGGAAGGAAGGAAGGAAGGAAGGAAGGAAGGAAGGAAGGAAGGAAGGAAGGAAGGAAGGAAGGAAGGAAGGAAGGAAGGAAGGAAGGAAGGAAGGAAGGAAGGAAGGAAGGAAGGAAGGAAGGAAGGAAGGAAGGAAGGAAGGAAGGAAGGAAGGAAGGAAGGAAGGAAGGAAGGAAGGAAGGAAGGTTGGTTATAACACCGCCTCCCAAAGTCTCATCACCAGCAAGACCTCAACTTTTGCTGCCTGACCTGGCTGTGATGTTCACTTATGGACTTCGAGTCTTGGAGAACATTACAGGGACATATTTTGAAGCTGCAGCAGTTCAGCATCTAGTCTCTTTGTTTTCATAAATCAGTGCAACTCCATAGACTCTCAGCATTAGTGTCTTGGCCCATGTCAGGTGAGATTTAGGTCCATGATATATGATAATGCTTGCTTTTTTTTGGTTTGTATGGTTGTTTGGGGAAGACAAGGGATAGGGTGCACCTTTTATGAATTACTGAAAGTGTATTATAACTGGAGATGGGTGAGCAAAATCAGCATCTGAGAGTTCTCTGCAACAGATAAACATTGTACTCATTTCCTCAGATACACAGAGCCACTCCTGAGAAGCTGTAAGCACTGAAAATCATGATTTAATTTATATAAATGGAACTTGGGATTTAAATTATACACAAAGGTCTAAGTTTGGTGCAGCAATCCAGACTTAGGTAGGAAGGGTGTTGACCCTTATAATGTTTGAACATAGGTCAAGCATAACCAAGATTTGATTTTGGATAATTCTGTGAGTATATAAGCAAAAAGTAGAGTCTATTAACGTTTGAGAAATTAGGGTCTGTTCAAAACATAGCATTGCTCCCTTTTGAAGGTCCCAAGCTCTTCATATCATGTTGAGCAATACTCAGCATTTATGAATCTGACTTTTGTTCTTTTGTGTAGCACTGATGTGTTTACATTGACCACAGGACATTCTCATGTACTGTGTCATTCCTAAGTTCCTCCAATTGTAACCAGCTTCTGTGCTTTTATGTTAAAACCTGAGCTGAAACAATTTTAGTTGTCACACGAGGTGGTGCAGCTCTTTCTGAAGTTACATGTTTGCTGCTTTATACCCTCATAACTGGGTCCTGTATTTGCATATAAAAGTCTGAGTTCATAATGCTGCTTTATTTTTGGCTGGGTGCAAGCTGTTTCTAGTTGAATCAATAGTTAAAACTGCTCCTTAAGGCAGATAAATATGTCATTAGTAGAAATAATGGAACAGTAGTCAGTCAGCTGCAAAACTGATGCTTCATCTAAATGTGTGTAAGGCACTTTATTTAGTTGGCATGTTGCTAACATCTATTAAGTTAAATTATGAGAAGTGTTTTGAGGCCTTTCACACAGAATGTGAAGCCTTTTATTCCTTATTTACATGTGTGAATATATATGCATGGAGATTTCAACCCATGAATTAACTCCAGAGGAAAACAAACCACCAGATAAACACAAAGCCTGGGGTTGTGTTTGGGTTTAGTATTTCTTCCCTTTAGAAAGCAAAGAAGCATCCTTACAGAATTTTCTGATTAATTTATTCAAAGAACTTAATTGATGTATCACAACACAGCGCTATCATTTACATGGCATTAAAAAATGGAATTGCTTAGTTCATCACACTGACAGCAGCCAGCTGAGAGACTAGCATGAAGTCAACCTTTGGTGGTCATTTTTATGAATTTGAAATGTGTGTTTCTATTTAAGTCTGACTGTGCAGTGGTTTATTAACACCAGTTAACACTGGTAGGGACAGACGGATGGATGGATGGATGGATGGATGGATGGATGGATGGATGGATGGATGGATGGATGATAGACAGACAGATAGTTCCAGATCCTGTTGGAAGTCACCATACATCTAAGAGTTTTAATGTAGACACAAACCTCATGCAAAGAAACTTCTGATCTTCCCTACTGGAAGAGGTGTTTTTAATTTATCCCACCTGATCCTTCAGGGTTTGGATCTGGGGATCTCAACACCTCTACAGGCCACTAAGTGCCATAGAATGGAGCACAGCTGAGGCACGACTGAGACCTAGGAAGTGTCAGCTCTCAAACAATTGATGTCTGTGCTCTGCAGCCCAAGGTTCTCTACCAGCAGCTCTGCCCGGAACTGCAGGGGAGATGAGGGGTGAGACAAGAATAGATGGGTGAGAAGAGTATCTCCCTGTACCAGGGTGTTTTACCAGTAGCATAAGAATAGCTGGGAAAAAATTACAGATCTTTGGTTTTTCATCTCCCTATAAGCACCAAGTACCTTGTCACACTGCCTCATAAAGATATTAAAGATGATTTTAATACTTGAAACTTCCTTTGTCTTCAAAGAACAACAAGACTTTGAGACAGATATGTGGGAATTCACTTAGCCAAGCACTGCAATTTCAGTCTGCAATGATCTGCAAACCACAGACTCCGAAATGAGCAAGGGGTTATGTGAATGTTCCTTGTAAGTATTTATTTTTATTTTCTCTAGCAGAAGCTGTCAAATAAAGCATGTCCTGCCCTTCAGAGTTTTTGCTGTCTGTGCAGAGCTTCTGCAAGCCAGGCCTTTGCTTAGTACACTTAATTAGAGTTTGCTTATTATAACAGTGGAAAATACAAGCTGGTTGAACTCTGGGAATTAAATTTTGCTGCATTCTATTCTTGGTTGCCATCAGTTGCTTCCTAGTATTGGCAAAGATGTTCATGAAATCTGGGCATGTCTGGAGCAGGAAAGGTTAGCAGATTTAACAAGGAGGCATTAAAAGTTGATTTAATAGAGCAGTAGCTTGGACTTTAGTCTGTAGCATAATTTCAGCGATGCTCCAGGGTAAGTATTCAATTTTGACTATTTTTTTTTTTCTTTCCAGAGTAAATGAACCAGATGCCTCTCAATACTTGTCTTTGATAAACATATTCTGAGGATCCTCCATCCAATTGTAAGTGATTACATGGCTAAAAATGCAGTCTGTAACAGAGAAAACAGATGTGGCGATAATTATCCCTGTGCGCTGCATATCAAACATTAACTATTGCTGCTGGGAAAAAAAGGGGCTGAAACCAAAACAAAGTGGGATTTGCTACACCAGATCAGACCATCAGTTCACTTTGCCTGAATCTCCAGATATGGGCTGAGCCTCATAATTTATAAGGAAATCAGGAATGCTTCATTATAACATTGTAAAGAATGCATAATGTTTCTTTGGTTCACTATCAGTTGCTTGCACAATTCTTCCCTGTCAGGCACAAAACTCAGAGTGTCCTGAGTCTAATTATAATTATTTGAGTGTTTTAAATCTACAGCCTCAATTTTCCATACGGTTTTCCTACCCCCAAAAGCAGTAGCCAGCTGTGCTCTGTCTTCAGTTATATGGGAATTGAAATGCCTCGATAGGAAGTTTGAGGTTGGATCACTGAAAATAACTTATGCCTGTGGCTGTTGTGGAAAATTCCATGTGGATGTGCAAGCTTATCATCTGACCTTCCAAGATGCTGGTGAGATTAGCACTAGCCAGAATGACCAGGCTGTGTGTGAGATCTCAGCCCAGGCTGGAAGGCTTCTTTCCTTCAGCAAAAATCATTGCAGCCTTTTCTGGTTGCTCTTGTTTCGCTGTCACATAGCTGAAGATGATTCAATCTGAAGACCTAAGTGTCCAATAAGTATTCTGCACCATGAATTTATCTCTTCTGCTGATTTTTTCTGATTCTTTTTAAAAAGGTTTCAGTTCTGAAAATGTGAAGCTCCTCTCTGAGGCTGACAAAGGTATTTTGCCCAGATTCCCATCAACTAACTGGAGGCATCTAACCTATGATACCTAAGGGCATTCATCCTGCACTGGCTGGCTGAAAGCTGCAGATCCAAACTGGTAGTCTGTCTTTCTTCACTTGCCAGTCCAGGACATAGCAAGTATTTTCAGAGGGCAGTTGAGGCCCTCCAAAAATAGGTGGGAAAATATTCTCCTACAGGCACTGACTGTGCCTGTTTTGTCTCTGACTGCAAAGGGAGCCTGCAGTGCTGACACAAAGTAGAAGCCTGGTGGCTTGGCTCCCTGAGGTGTGTTATTCCAGTCAGCCTCATGGTTCCTTTGCTTCTGCAAGGTAGGGGAAAGCCAGCCTCTTGCAGAGGTTATTCAGTTCACTTGAGACCCAAATCTGTTCTTGGGAGGTGCTGCTTTTCCTTTGACTATTAGAAACCAGATTGCTTTCCTAAAGTCTTATACCAGAGTAGAGAGAGAGAGGACTTTTTGCAGAACCTGGGAGCTCTATTGGTTCTCTGGAAATCTCTGGGACCTTTTGCTCTCCCAGATAAGGAAGACTAAGTATTACCATCTATGGGACAAAAATGCCATACCAAAAGCTTTGGACTTCTTTAAGTGAAAATATATGCTACATTGATTAGAAAATAGTCTGCTGTACCATCTGAGCACAACACATTCATGCCTGTACATTTTATTAAATGGCCTGCTTTTATTTTAAAAGCTAAATATAATGAAAATTAAAACTTGTCAACACATTGCTCCATAGAAGTGGCCTGCTCATGTTAGTCCTGGTCACGTTAACACAGATTAGAAGTATGTGCCACTGTCTTCTGATGTACAGACATCAAATGTGGTAATTTCTTTCAGTTGTCTAGAGTGGTTGGTCAATAAGATCAATCTGCTGTGCCAGGCTTATCCCCTCAGTTCCTCCTTAGCTGGTCAGGCTTTGGACATGGGATGGACTTGCTGATCAGCAGTAGAGGCATGACCCTGTAACACAAGGTAGCCAGAGGCTGGTGGTTAAAAGAGGAAACTAATGCAAACTGCTTATCATTGACAGACAGGTAAACCTAAGAAACTGGGTGAACTCACCCGTGTGAATTGTGTGAGAAAGAAGGCCATGCTCTCTGTTAACCTGCTTTAATCTCCTTCAGGACACTGCAATTTATCATCCTCCTGAAGTCAAAGCCCTTCTCATTACAGAAGAATGGGCTGAAGTTTCATAGCCAAGGATCCTTGGGATACAAGTGTTTAGATCAGAAAAATCTCATGGACTTTCTGGGTTTGAAATACTACTGTTTAGAGTATGTTCTGATTATATTTTTCTGTTGCTTCACGCATGTCAAATATACTTACAGGTTGGTCTCCCAAGGGATGTTGTGGGGGCAGACAAGGCTTGTTTTTTTGTACAAAACTCTCTTAAAGTTGGGCAAAATGTTTAGTATCACATATGTGCACTCATCCAGGAGAAAGGTGTGATATGTTAACGTGTCCTGCTCCTGTTATACATGGAAAACATGTGACAGAACTAACAGAGATGAAGGCAACTCCCAGGACACAGTTGAGAGCAGGTTGGGCTGGTTCAGAACACAAGACCTTTTCTCTGCATTCTCCAGCACCTTGTGCTGAGCAGCAGCAGGAGCAGCCACTGCTTTGGTTCAGCAGCAATCACCATGCTAACCTTTCATTAGTGTCCGACACTAATTAGCATGCCTTGTGCTCTTTGAGGAGCACCAGGTAAGTCCTCACAGCTTTTGCTAGGCAAAGGATAACTTTCATTAACTGACCAGATTTGCTGATCTCCTGGTAGGTACCTCACCCCTTGCACAGCTCTCTGGCCAGATTGTATCAGGCTGCTGAGCATTTCCAGCCACAAACAAGAATGATCTTGTCTGATTTTGAAAGCCATGACTTGGGCAAAATCCCATTGCTCTTTTCTGATCCATCTTCTGCTGACATCGGCTTTATGCCTGAATTCTTTCCAAGTACAGTCAGAAGAGCAAGCTGCAGGTTTAAGCTCACTGTGGGTAGTGAATTCCCTCTCACATCTTAAAAGCCTTTTGCTTTTCCACAACTCTGTAGCATCTTGTAGGTCTCAGAGGGGGAATTACAAGTTGTAAATTTCTTTACCCGTCCCCCTTTCTCACTTCTGAGAGTGAAAAATAAAATGCTGCCAGCATTTTATTTTTGCAGCAGGGCCATCCCTCTGCCTCTGAATAAACATTTGTATGAGGGCTCTCATTCTTGCCAAGGTGTTAGAATAACATTCTCATGCTGATTCTCCTGTCCTCCCTCAGCACCCCAGTGCTGGAGGTCCATTTCCGAGGCTTTGAAATGGCCATGCTCTCACCTCATCCCATACACATGGAAATGAGATCACCAGAAGGAGGGAGCTAGTAAATCCCATGGGGAAGCCAACAGGGCAGGTTAGGAAATTATGATCTTCAGTGTATTGATGGCTGGGTGAAGAGCTCCACATGGGCAAAGAGGCTGCAATGAAAACAGAGGAGGCCAGGTTGCCCAGGGCACAGAGGCACTGATGAAAGTCTTGGGCCTCTTTTCCTTCAAACTCCATGGCCCATTTCACCATTGTTTCAGCAAAAGCCAAAGCTTTTCACTGTTGGTTTCTTGTTATAAGCAAAAGACAGAGGATTTTGTATCATTAGCATCAATTATCATTATCATTGTCTGTGTAAGGGTTTGGATGTAGCATGACCAAAGCTGTGCTGAGAATCAGCAGGGAAAGTACTGTCATCATGCTCATCTCAACACATGCACACTCTGTAGAAAGACCAGGTTCTCGGGCTGCTTTTCATTTGGCTTAAACATCAGGTGTAAATATGTTTGCGTACCTTATAAATCCTGGTGAAGATCAGTACTTGTCTCTTTAGTGCAACAGAGGTGTGTTAAAACCCACCAGGATTTACACACATGTGGGCCTGTCTTAAGAAGCTCAGCTGTAAAAATAATTCTCATCACACATTACAAAGCTGACTGTGGTGTTAAACACAGCAGACATTTGGTGAAGTATACTCCTGGACAGGACCAAATAGTTGTTAAGCGTGCTAAGAAACAGTTCTCTCATTCAAACAGAGGCCACCAAAATGGTTTTTGAATAAGAACTCACTGAGTTTTCTTTCCCCTTTCATCTTGTCACGAAATCTCTGTGAACTTCCCTCCTCTCCATTTGCTTGCCTTCCCCTTTCTCTGCTGTCATTTACCAGCTGGGCTATTTTCTTCAAAGTACCCTCTAAATGTCACAACCACTGAACAGCCACAGCAAATAATGGAAATGCCCTGGTAACCCTTCCCAGAGCACTTATATACCAATGCTGCATAATTTGACCTGCTCTCATTCTTGTTCCCATTCTTGGGAGCATATTTCACAGTAGTGGCAGAGGAAAGAGAGTTGGTTCAAGATTTTGTTCCCTTTTTTCTTGGTTCTCTTTTGATGTAAGACAAACTCTACAAACATGAACTAGAAAAACCCTACAGCCCAAACCAGACACCCCTCAGGAGTGTACCAGATAATGCAGTGTGAGGAACATTTCCATTTTGAGTGCTGTTGTGCATGCTTCACCATGTACCTCTAATTATAAGAAAATTACTTAGAAGTCCTCAGGGACCTCTAAGAAGACTAATCCATAACAATAAAGGGCTTGGATATAGTAAAGATGTGCACATGTTTGAACACAGAGTTTCACCCTGGGAGACACAATCTGTGATACAGAATTTTAGGCAGAAATCCAACTCTTACTTAAGTTTTTAAAAATCTAGAGTTTTTCAAAGAGCCAATCTTTTGCCGATTCTTTCTAATCCATCAAAAGACACTTGCTGGAAAGGCCCATGCTAATAGGCATTTAGCCACGATAAAATATGTTAAGATACCCTACTTGACTGATCTTGGAATTTTTGTATAATTTCATTTAGCGTTGGTAAAAGTTCTCATCTCCCAAATTACTTATTTCTGTTTATTTTATCACTTTGAATTTCACACTATTTTGTGTTCAAGATGAACCTGGAGCAGTGTCCTCAAAACAGCTTTTGCCCAAGATGAGAAAACAAATATTGAAGTCAGGACTTAAGCTTTGAAGATGATCTTATTGTAGCCTCAACCAGATCTCTGGATCTAATCTAGATCAGGGGTTTGGTCACTGCCCCCTTTCTCTTTTACAGGGTCAGGGCAATACTGAATGTATTATCTTTCTCATTATGGTTTCCCCTCCTTCCCTCCAGGCCTTTCACTGTACATAATTTGTGTTTCCCTAAACAAGCCACAGGGACCTTATCTCCTGTCACCAGAGAGGCGCTTCAAACCTAATCTGAGTTACTCACTCTGTTTTACAGGTCAGGAGTGAGCAGAGGTGTCCCCTTCAGCTCCAAGAGGTGATGGTTTAGCCACACACTTACCTGTTCACACATAACTTCCTCCTGAGCTGCTTCTCATCTACATCAAACAAAACAGCAGCACCGAGTGCAACCAAGCCAAAGTCTAGGTTCTGAAGCCCTTCATCTCTCCTCTCTCAGGTTTGTGGTGAGGATGATCACGGCACATGTGATGCCTGATATGACATGCTCCCAATCAGTCTTGTGGCAGAGCACATTCCTGTTTGGATCTTGACCTTGGGAATATTGCTTAAATGGTCCTCTGTGTTATTATTTCCCAAATTTAAACTCAAGTTGCTGCCTTGTTTGCTGAATTGCATGAGCAAATTAATCAACCTCTCAGAGAAATTCAGTGACATAAATAGAGCTGGCCAGGAAACTCTTCTCAAACTCTTCAACTTTATTGCACATCAAGATAAAACAATCTTTCAAAGGTTATTTGGTGGATTGGTAATTGAAACAAATACATACATGGAACAAACATCATTTTGACAGTAAGTGTCTTCCTATGGAATGTGGATTCATATTCAGATTGTTACCGACTTCAGAGAAGGTCTTGAACCTCGGGCTTTCCTTTCCTGGAAAACTTCAGAATTACAGTACATAATAAAAGCTGCTTGTGTTAAGAAAAAAAAATCTGACAGGATCTGAACATAGTAAGAATAGGAGGAATGTGATTCATACTTGCAAATTATAAATATGGACCAACACTTAGAGAGAAGGTAAAGCACAAGGGGGAAGAAAAAAAATAAAAAGAAAGAGAACACAAGAAGGCTTGCATATCTATCATCAAATGTGTCTTTTCCAAAGCACGTGGGAAAAGAGCATCATGGAGAGTGCAACACAGCGGGCTAGGTGTAGACTGAATGCATAAACCTGTCCTCAAAGCACTGAGTAGTGAGGTGTGAAACAGACAAATATAAAGAAAGGAGAGCTGTGTCAGCAGCAGCATCAAAACGTAGAGACTGACACAGCCTTGTTTAAGAGAAATTAGAGGCAGGGAGAGAGGGAGGGAGAAAGTGTTGATACACTATAAGATTATCACACATTTCTAAAGAGGTCTGAAAGAACTGACTTCCTGCTGGGGGGTTCATCTCATACTGCTGTGAACAAGCATCACACCATCACCTGCAAAGGCTTTAAGTGCAAGTGGTGACACTTCAGTATTCACAGCCTGCCTTAGAAAATCCAGGGGAAGCAAAAGAAAGATGAAAACCATGCAAGTCAAAAGGGTGTTGCTCCCATTGTTCTCCTTGCTGCTTGGTTAACTGGTGGGAATCCCTTTGAGCAACAGAGGGGTCACATCTGTCCAGATGTGCTGTGCCTGCATCAGAGGGCAGAGTGCTGTGGAAACAGCTCCACACAAACACTTTTCATGATAACAGCACAATGAAATCACCCTTCTTGGCAGGACCAAGCTCTCACAAAAGCATGTTTTTAGCAGAATATATACCTGCGAGAACACCACCCCATGATAGGGCAGCACAGCGCCTTTTACAGAACGGGCAGGACTGAAGCCACTCAGGACTGTCATGAAATTAATGGACTCCTGAGACTGAGCTGCCCAAGATAAGAATGGGTGCATCTAGACCCTCTCCAGTTAGGGCCTTGGCCATGACTGCTGCGCCACTGGCCATGAGCTCCTGGGGTCCTGCCGCTGGCTTGAGGATTGAATGTGCTGCTAAGTATGTGAAAACCTGAAGGTGGAGGAAGCCGCTTGTGGCTGTGACAGAAGGGACCATGAGCTTCACAGTATAATAGCAATGAACAGGTCGGGCACCAAAAACAGAGGGGAAAGGAAAATCAGCCTGAGTTCTTGACACCAGGGAAAGTAGTTGATCAGTGGGGTCACTGGAGGACTGTGCTGAACTCGAGAAAGATGTTAGCCGTGTCCCTGTGTTTTGCTGCAGGTGTTTCACACCTTGTAGACAGTGCAACACCACGGAGCTCTCCCAGAGAGAGCCTTGCTTCCAAGGGGCACTCTGCTATCTCCAGCAGGGAGCAATGGGCTGCCACTCTGGCCTTGCTATTGCACAGTGTAACAAGAATCTGGAACAAGCAGGGCTTGTTCAAATCAAAATCCTTTATTTAGGTGATACAATACAAGTAACAAAGCCTGGCTTATTTTTCAGGAAGGGATGTGTGGGGGTTTCTTCTGGGGGTTTGGGGAGTATGCTCTCAATGTATGCTTGCCTAGTTTTAATATTTATTTCTGGTTTGGATAACCTCATTCATTTGATGTCCAATCCTATAAAAAAGACACAAATAAGGATGAGAACTAACTCTGCGATGCACAGCCCTACAATATCCCACAGCCATTTTCCGAAACAAAAAGGCAGTTCATGTTCTTGATTCTTCTTGGAAGACAAGATGTTTTCTATAAGCACCACAAAAAAAACCAATCAAGCAAACTTTAAATGTTTTACTTTTCACTCTTATTAACCCCTCCTCAGCAGTCCATTTCTCTGTTGAAACAGTGATATAATGTGTCTGGCAGACACTCACTAAAGAGCTGTTTGAGCTTGCCTTCCCTGCATTTCAAGAAAAAGTTATTTTCCCTCTTTTAATGAAAATTCACTTCTTTTGGTCCACCCTTATTCATTTATTTTTGAGGCCTTCCACCTCTGCTAACTGTGGGAAAGGCTTCGCTTTGCCAGGGTACAGCACGCATTGTAAAAGTAATTCAATTTTACACCATAGCAATGACATGATCAAGGGAACTTTGAGCAGGCTTTGTGACCAAGAGCATTTAACAAGTATGTGAAAAGCTTCCAAAGAGCCCTCGTGAAAGACAGAAAGGTTATAACAATAGGAGAGGCAGTTTGATAGTGGTAAATTAAGAGAGGCAGTTTGATAGTGGTAAATTAAGAGTCATAGGAGTGACTCTAATCAGGTTAAGCTTTAAAGAAAGAAAAGCACCTTTATATCTCTTGGGTACAGGCCTGAGTGCATTAAGAACTGTTGAATTTGTGTTGAGAAGTACACAAATTCCTGTGGCATTCAGCAGTTGCTCCTCCTTGGGCTGATGAATTCGACTCTGCAAAGAGAAAGGCTTTCTAGGCAAAATAAGTAAAACTGCAGAACTGGACTGAGTACCTTGGAAAAAGACTATTGAATTTTTGGGGATTTTTAGTTACTATCTAGACCTCTTTAGGAGTTCTTATCTTTCATTTTTTCCCTGTGGAAACCTTCTGGTAGTTCCAGTAGTTCCAGTGCAAGCATGAGGACAGTATGTGCATAAAATTAATGATGAACAATTCACATGTTACTAGTTTTTAGGATCTGTGGAGCCTGAGCCAAATGCTGCCCTGAGCTATACCCCAGTGAAGTGCATCATGTACCGCATGCAAATGGCAAAAATTTATATATACCGTGTGTACTCATAGGCACATTGGGTACAATGGTTCTGAGCATATAATTAAAACTCTGGGTTGGTAAAGAATGTCTATAGAGATGTACACTTTAATGGAGAGTCCAGATATCTAAATAACAGCTACAGACAGACCATCAAGTTGTGAGAGTTAGTTTTGTTGTTTCTCACATATGGCTTATTCAACAACTTTTATGTATCTGTTACTGTGAAAAATGCTTAGAATTTATTTTGCCAAGGAAAAAGGTTATAACTTGTCTTTGTTGGGAAAAAAAAGAAACGAAAAAGTTGGGGCTGCCTCAATTTTGCAATCGACAGGGACACCTACAGGAAGACAAAATTAACACATTGGCATATTGGGTGTTTTCGGCTTTATTTGTTCACAGCTTGAGCCTATTACCTAATAGAGACACAAGAAAATGGCCCATCTGTTTGCAGTGGGCAAATGTGTGAGTAGCACTCTCTGGGGCTGCGTGGGAGAAGGGCTGCTTTTCAAGGACGTATTTACTTTACTCTCTGTTTTCTCAACGGTGTATATAACTCAATACTAAAAGGCTAATTTGTTTAAGAAAACCAAACCTGACTTCTTCAGTTAATTGCTTGCAGAAAAGCTGTAGGTATTGCTTGGATTCTGTGTGCTTTGCTGAGTGCACTGGAGTGGCCTCCACTATGTGACCAGCGAGGATGCCTAAAAGCCACCTCGATGTCAGCAAAGCACTCATTGTCCCTGTCCTGCCTGCTCTGGTGGGACTGCAGCTCTTGGAAAAGACTGGGGATGTGTAAGGAGAGTGAGAGAGATGGAAGTCTGTCTGTCAAGGAATGGGGATGCGGCAGCTGGGAGGGAGAGTCTGCTCAGGGGCATGTGGGATTTAGGATATGATTAATGCTTTGGCAAAATGTTAACGAGAACAGGATCTGGCAACTGAGAGGAAATGCCTATGTGATCTCTTGCAACCAGCCTCGAGCTGGAATAGGGGCCTGTGCTTGTGCCAAAGTGAATCCAAGCATTTGCATGTACATGAGTGGAAACAGGCTGTAATAGAAAACATGGAGTTTGGAGACCCGCATCCTGCTGGACCCGTTCCTCCAGTGGGAGCTGGGTCTGCTTTGTAGCTGCTTTTATCAAAGAGAGACAGAAGGGAGTCTTGGTAAACAGTAATGCTCTCTCCAAACAGTGTCAGCAGTCACTGCATCTTATCCTCAGTATCTTCACCACTCAAGCTTTAAAAATAATTTTTTAACTCCTCCAGTCAAAACCACCAATGCCAGAGGTAGCCTTTACTTCTCTCCAGCCTGCAGGGGCAGAACTGCTTGAAGGTATTAGCTATGCTAAGCTTCTTAAATAACTATTAAACACATAAAACTCTTAAATGCACGCAAATCCTGTGTAGCAAATGGCATACAATAAGGAAAAGCTGATCAACCATTATACAGCAATTTAATCTATGCAATTTGCATAATTTTGCCCAACAGAAGGAGGCTATGGCAGAATTGCTTTCTGAAGAAAAGCAGAAATGCTGTACTAAACAGGTAAACAATCAGGAATGAGGATTTTGCAAGTCCTTGGCAAATTCTTGGCATATGGACAAAGGGAGTGTGATATAATTGCAAGGGATATGATGCAGATGAACCGGAGGAGACAAAAGACAAGTTGAGAGCACTAAAAAAAGTCATTTTGCAATCAAATTAGGGAATTTAGAACAAAGGTTGAGTATGTACCTTTAGCTCAGTCCCTCTGTATCATTGCAGTAGACTTAGGTGTTGGCATCCTGTACCTGAGCCATAGAACTCAAAACTTCCACAGACAAACTTCAGCTACCTGCAACACTTGTGCGTGTGCAGCACCTTTGTGTTTGGAGAGATCAAAGACTGGTGACTTCCAAACATTCTGCTTTACTGATGGCCACAAGGTAAAGAAGCCACCAGGACCAGAGGCCACCTCACAATATAGCCTATGTCTCCTCTGGGGCTCCTACAGAAACTGTTTTCTCTGGTTTACAGTCTGCAAGGTGGGTTTGTATTTCTGGTAATATGCCTAGCACATTGTGGACTCCATAACTCACATATTTAGTATGCAGATATTTCAGTGACTGGGGCTGTGCAACTTACTTGTAAGTAAATAACTGGAGGCTGCATGTCACTGCAGAGCCACCTGCTTAGCCACCCTGCACCCCATGAATTTACACCAGGAACTCATTAACAACTCTGTGTTGCTACAAAGCAACCTTTTTTTTTTTTTTTTTTTTTTTAGGAATATCCACTATTATATTCCCAGCAATCTGGTGGCCATCAATGCCTTGCTGATAAACTGGAAATCTTCACCTTCTTCTATCCTCACCTCTCAAATGACCCATGAAAGAGTCTTGGAGATCAAAGAAATCCTCTTCTATCGTTATCCTTCGGGCAGAAAAACTGATGGGATTTAGCACCCATGTGGGAATATGAGCATTGGTAACTGGGGAGTGGTAGGGGTGGAAAATGATTGGGGGAGGTGGTGATGGAAGAGCCCAGAAGATGAATTACCTGGGGAGGAGGTGCATACTGAATTGTGGTCTCCATAGCAAGTGTGAGAGGACAGGAGAGAAATTACTTCCTCTGCCCCAAATAAAGATCAAGGAGTATTTGCATTCCAAGGGGTTGGGTTGTGCACGAACCTCTTTGTCCCCCTTCTTTTAACTGGAAATCCTCACTAATTAATCGCTTTGCAAGTTCTGCTTCTGCACATCATATAACTGAAGGGCTTGCTTGTTCCTCCAGTGCTGACCGCATGTGTTCCTTGCCCTTGCATTTTTCTCTCCAAAGCCAAATTAATTAAAGGAATTAGGTGAGAAAATCAGGATTCTATGAAATTTTTTAAAAGATCCTTCAATTCCAATATGTTAAAGTATAAGCCTATGTGCTACAGACAACCAAACAAAATGTCCAGTAAGAGTTATCCATTGTTATTCCTATTTTTTTTCCCAGCAAGTTTAGGTTTTATCTTGAATTGACTTAGTAAACTCAGCAACTTGTGGTCTTTTCACAGCACCTTAGGCAGACTAAAGTGGAACTGATGAATAATCAGTGATGCAACAGCTGTTATCCAGAGATAACAGAGGACTTCAGGCTGCAGATGTGCATGGGGTCAAGGGAGACAATGTTGTGCATGAAAAAGTCATACAATGGAGTTCTGTGTATTTTCCTCAGATTTCAAGAACAAAGAAGCAACGACCTTTTGTCTGCCGCTGTCATTCCCTGCTTCACCATTAAGGTAGTTTTCTTTTCTTTTTTTTCCCTTAATGGGAGGTATTTTGAAATAGACCCCTGTCAATCATGCCCTGAAAAAGATGAGCCCATCCCTGAGCAGAAGCCTTTTAAAAAGTTTAAAAATACAAATGCCAAAACATGTGGCAGTAAGGTTAACATAGGACTTTGAATACATGTGATGGGAATATATTTATTTCAAAGACAGGTTCTTTTTTAATCATTAAGTATGTCAAGTTTTAAAGGAGAAATGAAAAATAGAAGAAAACAAGACTTGTGTTCAGTGAAGATCTTTCCAGCCTCCAACAGTGGTCAGGAGAACTGTGTAAGAACAGGGCTAGCAAAGGGAGACAATTCTTCCTATGTATCCTCCTGGTACCTGGCATTCTGAGATTTGAGAATTTCTGAGTTCATGTTGTATCCATATCTTTGTGTTGAATTGCACTTATAGACCATCCTTATCTAGCTTTGTTTCTTTGTGTTTATAATTGATAGCATACAGGAAGAGATAACATTCTCTGTCTGTTTTGACCTTGCTGTCTCATTGTTTCAGGTGAAGTCCATTAATATTTTTACTGTGAGAAGTGGTGAAAAACCTTTCCCTTGTTGCCTATGTTTGCCACAATGTTACATATCGCTGCTGTTGCTCAGTTAGAGTCTGTGTGCTCAGACTCTCCTTTCTCAAAAATCACCTCTGCTTTTTAGCATCTTTGTGCAGTTCTTCGCCCAGTTCCTGTGTGGCTGGGCTAGGAAGCACAGGCGAGTGCTGGGCTGTGCCCTCGTCCTGCGGAACGTGCCGGGCTTGCCTGAGCCACGAGCAGTACCTGGCAATGCGGAGGGAGCAGGCAGCTCCTCCCAGCCTCTCCTGCAGGAGTGAGTGCCAAACCCCTGAAACTCTGCCGTGCCAGGTGGAAGCACGCAAGGACAAATTTGTGCAATGCTGGGCCACAGGGACAGCTTGCCAGGAAAGCCAGCGCACGTCGCCTGAGGCTGGGCATAAACCTCTGCCTTCCTCTTGTCGGGAAGGAGTGCAGCTGTGAGTTCAGGAGCCCGGGGGCAGAGCCCTGTGCCAGCTGTGTGCCAGCTGCGTGCCCGGAGCCGGGCGTGCTGCCGCCTGCAAACACCCCAGCCCAAACCTCTCCCTGGAGCTGGCCCCAGGCTGTGCCACGCGTTTGGCCGCCAGTCCCTGTCTCACATCCCCACCGCCCTGGCGTGCAGCAATTATTTATTTCTCACCTGAGAGCCTTAACAAAGTAATTACATTCTAACTGATGGGAATTTTTTTTTTTTTTTTTAAGGAAGGTGAGTGCTCAAGGATCATCTCCCCAGCTAGGCAGGGGTGCGCTCATCCTCTGTGGAGCATCCAGCATATTGAAGAGTCAGAGTTGTGTTGGGCTTAGCTGAGAAATGTGATTGAGAGCACACAGCAGCTGTGTCCCCAGCCCAGTTGATTTTTATGGTTCCCATCCCCAACAGAAGACAATGGCTTCTGTTGCTCGTACAATCCATGAGAAGCTGGTGTTTGACAGTACACTCCCAACACTTCAGTTTTGTTTTTCTGTTTGGGTTTTATTTTACTGTCATTAGGATTTTAGTTCTTTTTTGTTGTTGTTTTGCTTTTTTTAATTGCTTTCTCCCCTCCTCCACACTTCATTCTTTTGGTATAGGTCTGCCACTCACCAGCTGTTCACAATTCCTTCACCCCTTCTGTTTTTCAGTGCCACACCACCACGACATAGATTCAAAGGACATCTTATTCCTTGCAGGAGGCTTTCCACGCCCACTGAATACATTTAATAAAAATACTTTTCTCTCTCTTTCCTACCTTGGAGAAAAGTTAATATATCTATACTTCTCACAAAGTATTGTGATTGACCAATCTATCATCCTCAAACTGCCTAAGTTTGATTTCTTGAATGGTTTTAGATCCTTGAATGACTTATTTTTCTCTCTTCTTGATAGAACAAACTTATCCACAAAGTGAGTACGCAGTAAGTACTTTTCAACAAAATTTTGCTCATCGCCTCATAAATCTGATGTCTAATTCCCTGCTTTTTCCATTTTGCATTGTGTAATAGGAGTTTTTCCTAGGCTGAAGCTTACCCAAAAATCAGCACATTCACACATATCAGCAAATGGTACCAAAAAGAGAAAAACTGGGATGACATTGTGAAGCAATCAGTTACAGCAGAGCTGTCTGCTGAAGGAAGAAGAGCTATCACTGGTCAATGTGCAGAGTATGGTAACTCCCACTGTTGCTAATGGGAGAAGAGGCTGCTGAACTACTCTCAGGAATGTAGTTTCAATTTCTAATTCAGTTATTTGTTCACTTGTTAAAGAACTCATCTCTTAGGGCAGCGACTCTCAAAGACAATAATCGTGGCTGTGTGCAGCCACCAGGGAATTCATTGCAGCCACAAGACAAAAACTTGCTCTGGTTTTTCTGTTGTTTTGATTTTAGCTGTCAAAACTGTGGCCACCATCAATTTATTGTAATCACATGTCACAGCTGCTTGTCTGAGAGTTGCTGGTTAGTCCCCTCTCTCTTTTAGGCTCTTGGAGCAGGAATGCCCACGGTGAAGTTTATTGGACCACATTAACTCATCTGCAAAGCCATTCTAACACATTTCATGTGTGTTCTATGCCACATTGGCATTGTGTCTCTCATGCTTGGAGAAGGAGCATGGACGGATTGCAGGGTGCTCTGTGGCTCCAGAGGAAGTGGGGACCCATCACACTAACAGCTCATGTTTGCTCTCAGAGCAGGTGTCTGTCAGTCCCCACTCGCAAGTTCCTTCTTCTCTCTAGGTTCCCTGTCCCTGGTTTGCGTGTTCCAGGTGTATCCTTTGCCTGTGGAGCAACCTCACAGGCATCAAAACAGCCCCAAAGCCTGTATTTTTCTAAGGAAACAGCCATGCTAGACTGTGTGTAAAAAAAGACCCTAATCCAAGGGTCTCTTACAGCAAGACCAACTCAGGCCTAATTCCCTTCAAAAAAAGGTCCTACTGATGAGATGGCTTTTCTTTCACTGCTGATGGACAATGACAAAATTAAACACATCATACACACATGTTTTCCAAAGGCAAATTTGCAAAACTTCACAAAAAAAGAGGCACATTATTTTTATTAATTTTACTATTTTCTTGTTTTTTCCTTTGGTCCTTGGAGAAACCACTGCACAGGGAGAATCAGGAGCATGTTTCTGTGATGAAACCTTCCCTGTTTTATTGCACAATGTACTATACTGTTCCCTTACCATAACTGTTCCTCACATTAAACAGTTTTCTCTCCTTTAAATGTTCGGGTTTTTATTGATTTTTTTATTATTTACCAGCATAACATCAAACCCTCTGTTTTAACAGCCTCTCTCTAAAGCCCAGCTCTGGAGAAGCATTTGCTTGTACGGCTTAACAAAGGACTTGCATGTGGTTCAAGACCTGCAAAAAATAACCCAGTAGAGCAAAAGTAACTCAAGATCTTTGGCTTTAAGGAAAAACATTGACTATGGATAAATATTAGTAATGTCCTAACAGTGAGACAAGAAGGTATTGATTTGCTACTGTATGAGAGCTGCTTGCAAAAGGAAAACAGGAGACCTCTGAAATTCCTGAGACATGACCAAGCAGTCAGTTGGAAACACTTTGTACAAAATCTGCAGCCCAAGTGAAGTGAGGCATCCAGGAAAGGCTGCAGCTGAGTTCAGTAAATGCTGATGAAGGAAAGTCAACAACAATATGGGTAGGCCAGAAACAGCAGTGGGAAATGGATGCTGCTTCTGGGTTTGGGGTTCTTCACAGGGGGAAGCTGGATGAGACTCCCTGTAGAAGAGGTGAAAGCTCAGGACCAGTGAAGCTTGGATAAGGAGATGCCAAAGGCTGGCATCTGAATTACTGTGTTTTAGGAGGAGAGTTTGATCTTTCTGGCCTTGTGAACTCTTTCAGTGTTTGGGCAGATAGTCCAGGTGCATGTGCATGATCTGTGTGGGACGTGTACAGGGGGCTGGATGAGCTCTCCCTGCACAAACCTGCAGTGCAGCATGCAGGGTGTGTCTGTTGCTGCTTGAACCTCTGTTTGTCCTCTCCATGAATGCTGGGGGGTCTCCAGGGTAGATGGGGTGACGGCACCCAGGTCTGCAGCATCTGCAATGGCCAGTAGAGGTTACTGTCTTGCCTGTGGGTTATGAAATGCTCACAGTACACCTGAAAAAGGCTTCCCAGAAAGAGAGGTGCTGCATTTGTGGCACATGTCCTTGTTTGCTGGTGATGAAGGAGCATGCTGCCAGCACCAGGCTGCTGTGCCTGCCTCCAGCTGCTGACGGAGCCCCTATCCTGCTGCCTCTCGTTCCTCTCAGGTAGGTGGTACATGTCTGCAAAATGCACAAGTGGCTTAAGTCCCTCAAAAGTCTCACTTGCTCCTCCTTGATGTGTAGAGGCTGAGTTCAAGAGATCCAGGAAGTTACCTGTGGCCAGATGGGACTTTGTGCCCAGACCCTCCCCAGGGATAAGGAAGGCAGCCCTTTCTTCTCCTTTACTCTCTCAAGCAAAACAAAAAAACAGGGATTACTCTTTTTTTAGGGTCATGTGTGTTAAGACAGCTAGCCTAGTTGTGTCTGACACTGTAAATAAGGCTAAGGAAATTTAGAACCTTCTAAGATGAGGCAGCAGGTAAGCATATGCTTTATTTTGGTTTTTTGGATTTTTTTTTTTACAAATCATTACTTTGTTTTTATTTTTTTAATAAAGGAGACAATTTTCTCTAAATCACAATCTCTTTTGGTTCACATCCCTCCCCCACCCCAAACAGAATGTAATAAAATGAAGCTGGGTCAAAATGCCTTTGTGATGCTTCTTAAAATGCCACTGAGAACCCATGTCTTCTATGGCAAGTCACTTTTAAGGTTGAGATGCATATCTATTTTGTGGGATGCTGTGGGCTAGTATTTGATGGTGGATGCATCGCAGACCACAGACTGCAGCTTCAGAATCTTCAACTAAGCAAGTCCACCTTTATCCAGAATACTTTCTGCTTTCAGCAGTGAAGGCAGCTTACATACTGTGAAACTGCTGAAGGAAACCCAAAACCTTGAAGGTTTTTTCCCCTACTAATACTTCAGTTCCAAAATGCACCAAGCCAACAGCAGCGTAAGGACACTGAGCAGTAGCATGTGATTGCAATATAGGGCATTCTCAGCTATGACATGATCTCCTCTGTTTCAGAAAGGATAAAGTTTTCTGGTATTTTAAGCTCAAATCTGATTTTACTAGATCTGCTTTATCTTGAATTCACTGTTTTGCACCTATTTCTAGCACACATATGACACAGCAATTAGAAGACACAGCTGTGCTGGAGAAACCAATGTGCAAAATAATGGTGTATGCTGGCTAACACTAGGCAAAAGGGAGAGGCAGGGCAGCTTGCTTCTGAGCTTATCCAAATCCTTTGCTCCCCAAGAAGTGCCAGTGGTCAAAGCTGGGCTTCTTCCAGGTGAGGAGGGCACTGGAGTGTGGACCAGCTCTGCCAATTTCCCAGGGCTCATCTGCACAAGCAGAAGGGCTGCAGCAAGCCTGCCCTTTCACACGAGGGAGGGAGCTGGGGGGTGCAGCCTCAGTGCTTGTCAATCCATAGCCATGTGACAATATTTTATGCTTCTCTGGCAGATTTGATATGATCAGCTTTGTTTTCAAGTTCTGCTGTGGAGATTTGTCATCAATTTCTCCATCGCATCGTCACTTTGTCCTCCTCCCCTCCCTGCCCTTTGCCCCCTTATCGGTGCCCCTCCACCTTCCCCCTGCTCAATTGCACTCAACAACACATTCTGAATTTTCCATATCTATTTTTTTTTTCTTTTCCCCCTCTTTTGTCTTCTGGTAACAGCGTTTGGCATTTCCCGGACAGCCCGTACTCCATAAGGCCTCAGTGTCTGAATACGAGGACGGCTTGAACGTTGCCTGCTGAGACTGAAGAAGAACTTGAGTTAAAATAATCCTCTCTTTTGTTCCGCTTGGGTTGCTTTTTGTTTGCCTGACAGATGTTCGGCCCCTGTGCGTGTGCAAGGAGCGGCTCCTCCGCCGGGCCCTCTGATCCGCCAGCTTATTGATTTCTGCCTATCTGTGCGGCTTGTCTCCAGCCCTTACAGATGCGAGGGCTGGGGTGGCAGCCCCTCTCCTTCCCACACAAATAGGGCAATCCTCTATTGTGAGGGGGCCAGCGGAGGAGAGCGAGCCTTGCTCCCTCTTGAGCCATTGTGACAAATTCAGGCGGGTTTTGGGGGGCAGAGGGGAGATTAGGCGTGAAGCACGGATGCTGCGTTCTGACAGCTTGTGACACTACTGCACAGGTGCCTGAGGAAACGGGAAGGAAGCGGCTGAGGGCATGAAGGCCTCAGAGCTCTGCACTGTGCCTGCATGTTATCTCAAGTTCATATTTCAGTCATTTCACAGGGGAACGTAAGGATCAAAGTTGTGGCTAGGGAAAATGTTGAAAACCATAGTTTTGCTCTGCTCCTCCTAAATGGCCTCGCTGTCCACTGCTCCAGGTTTCACTGACTGGACTAACCATGCACTGCGTGCAAGACTTCCATCTTGCACTTAATGGCATTGTAAGCCACATGTAATACTTTTCTTCTATCTTGTTTTGCTTGTTTTGTTTTGGTTTGTTTTTTGACTTGATTTTCTGCCTCCTGAGAAGTGTGTCAGGGTGCTCTGCAAGAGAAGCATGCTGCAGACCTGCATCCACATTTTGGCATACAGTTGCAGGCTCACTTTGCTGCTGACAGCAGCTTGGCTTTTGTTTAACCCTTGACATAAGCCTGCAAAGGTCTGACCTGTCACCGGCTCTAGTGCTCTGGATGGAGTGTGGAAAAGGAGGCAGTTGTTGTGCAGCACTCAGCTGTCTCTCCTCGTTAAGCCCGTGTCCCTGGAAAGCAGTCATTGTGCGTGCTGCCCACCACATCCCTGTGACAGCAGCTCTTCACTGGTGTCTGTGATGCACGTGCGTGGAGGATGCACTCACAAGGAACACCCCTTTCTCTGGGGTTGGGGCAAAGGCCATAAGAGCAGCTCCAGGGTGTGTATCTCCCACCCTGCCAACCTTTTGCAGCTTCAGTGAGCTTGCTGTCTGCAGAGCAGCTGTCCTACTCTGTGCCAAGTTGCTCTGCCTTGTCTTCCCTCTCTCTGAAGCACATCATTTGTTGCTGTGCATATCAGAATCTCCAGAGCTATGACTCTGTGGCGGCCAGGAATGGCACATCCTTTGGCTTCATTGATGCTACCAGGCACTAGGTTGTCATTTACTGCCATGGTAGCTGGGTTCCTATTTATTGAAAACTACCTAGTTATGTGTTAATGACCTGCTGCTTGGCAGAATATTTTACCCCACAGAAACAAATATAGACACGTTAAGTGTTGCTCTTTGCTCACAAGGGTTGGGGTAGCTCAGTTTGGACTTGTTAAGGCAAAATTCTCACTCTGACATGTTCTGGTCTGTTGGATCTCACTGAGAGGTTGTCAAGAGCTGGCAGAGGTACTTCACATGGTATCAAGTGATTTATACTAACATGAAAAGCAGGCAGAGAGTTTTGAGCCTGTGATGGCCTGCGTTGCAGCTCCAGCTATGTTATAGTTACTGGATCTGAGACAGAAACCACAGCATGGTGCCTCAATCCTTGGTGGACACTTCCCACCAACAGCTTACTGGGACAGGGCTCAGTCAGAGCTGATGGCAAAGGAGGTGGCTTTGTGTAATATCTCTTTGAATAATGACTAGCAGTAGGCTGGGAAGAGAGACTTGGACAGCATATATGGGGCAGAACAGATGTTCCACACAGTCACAAGCGGCCCTGCTGCCCACAACCCTCTCAGTGTACTACAGCAGCACAGGGGTCCTCTTCAATCTCATGAGTAACAGGAACAAAGTGTCCTCTCAGCATCAGCTCAGGTCTTGAGATTTGCTTTTATGATCTGTGTGTCATGCAGTCCAAGAGGGGTGTGTTTATAGGTCTTTAATTTAGGGAAAATTACCTTGACAAGCCACAGTGAATTCTGGAGCTAGCAACTTTCATTACTTTGTTAGTCTTGGATCCTCCTTGACACATATTTAAAAATAAGGCAAAGTGGCTCATTTGGAAAGAAGAGCTTTGTAAAATGCTCTCTGGCTTGACAAGCAGGACCTTGCCATGCCTGTGGGACCTTCTCTTTGATGTCTCTTTCAGCGTCAGCAGAAGAGGATTGTAACCACTGAGAACTGCTCAATGCACACTCTGCAAAGGAAATTTTAACTTGGAAGAATCACCCAAACACTTCATTGATTAGATTGTGTCCTAGTGACATTTAAGACGTTGATCTCAACACGCTGAAAACAAATGAGACCTTGCCTGTAGCAAGTTGTGGGGATGGCCAGACTCCTAGTTCAAACCAGGAGGGACAGCAGGTGATGTATGAACTGGTACCCAAGGGAGGAGGAAGAGACAAAATTCCAAAATCCATATCCCTTGATCCTCTGCAGAGATCACACCTGCAAGTCAGGGTGTGGACTGATAAAAATTTCCTCTGGCTTTCAGGAAGGAAATGCCTTGTGGATGAAGGTGGATCAGTGAATACAGCCCTGTGTATCAGTTGGTATCTGTAGGACAATGTAATGCACTGCCTGGCACAAGTGATTTTATATATGTGCATTTTTGCAAAGGCCATGCTATAACTCTCTGTAGGCTCTGTTGGACCAATAATACAGTGGGAGTTATGTACAGCAGTTGTATTTCAGAGATGGTACCTGAAACCCAAGCTGTGCCCATGCTGAGTGTTAGAAAGGGAAAAATCAGTATTTGAAGTAATTCCTTTCACTTGTTTTTACTTTACTGTCACCGCCCTTCCCATTGCTCCACAGCCTGTGGGTGATGTTGTTGTTTGCAGGGCTGTGTGCGAGCTATTCTGTGACTTTTCTTTAATAGCAGTTCTTTGAAATTCTGCTGCTCCTGCAATGGGGGTTGAGCGCGGTTGCGTCACTGTTGTGATGGTCTGTCAAGCCATCTAATTGGTTTGTCTCATTAAAACTTACAATTGGCATTTACAAGGCAGCAGTCCTGTAGTCCAACACTGTAGCTGGAGCCACACTGGCTGACCAAGCGCTTGCACGTGGGTTTTGGGATGTGGATGGAAAACTGTGTCTCTTGTGAATTCATCCCACAGCTCCTAAGATAAATCTGGAATGTATCAGACCACCTCTGACTTCACCTTCTCTGTAGTGAGACTAACTGGAGGAATTAACTTAAAATCAACAAACAGCTGGCTTTTAATCTCCAGTTCAGAGCCAAGACTGCTGGGATCTCAAATGGGACACTCAAGGGCCGTCCATGAGTTGCTGTTGGATAACTTGGCCTGTTAGATGTTCTTTTGTTGGCAAGAGTTTGAGGAAGAAATGGTGCAAGCAAAAGGGCAGATTTGTGTAGCCTCTGATAGAAACTAAAATCTTGGAGTAGCTCCAAAATGCATTTTGGCTTTGAATGGAAACATTCATGAAAACAACCCTCTACCTGTGCAGGTCAAAATACCAGTTAAAACACTGCAAATGCATTCTCTTATGAGAAGTCTATTTTTTATTTTATTTTTAATCTGAGCCAACTAGTCAAAAGGACCTCACCTACTTCAGAAGTCTGATTCATTGTCCTTTTTTAATTTAAATTGTAATGATGACTTCTGGCAGCATACCAGTGCTTACCTTGTGCTTGAGAGCACAAATTAGAGTTCAGAGCTCTAGGTTTGTGCAGAGATTGAATATCAGTGTAGCTTTTCTGCTAGCACTTGGCTTAAACTAAATCACCAGAATCTCCTGTTAAATGTTTGTCCAGGAATTTTACGGGTTAAATTTAGGCATGTGAATGCCAGCATATGGATACTGCTTTGGCCACTGTAACTTCCCAGCTCCTTGGAGAAAAGCATCTTGTCTATTTGGTGCTTTGCTGTGTTTGATGGAGAGTGTCCCTTTGATAGAGAAGCATCTTAACAGAGGTGAAGGGCACCAGAGCCACTGACTTTAACAGCTGTAGAGCCAAACAAAATACATTGAGT
The DNA here is from genome assembly GCF_031753505.1 of Anomalospiza imberbis. Taxonomy (NCBI): domain Eukaryota; kingdom Metazoa; phylum Chordata; class Aves; order Passeriformes; family Viduidae; genus Anomalospiza; species Anomalospiza imberbis. The sequence goes on along the minus strand of NC_089683.1, from coordinate 73,050,744 downwards.
GGTTTGGATGTAACAGCCTGCACTGAATCAAGAGTCTCTCTATTCAAGGCTGTAAGCTCAACAGCTCTGCACTGAGAGGCTGGAAAAACGAGGAGGAAACGATGTCCCCCAGTTCCTCTGGAAATGCTTTTGTCTGCAATCGAGCTATGTACCAGCTGAAAACACTTTGCATCACCCTTTAAAATGTTTTCACTTCAAATTTTACAGGTTAGCTCAGGGTAAGTACTTCTCTTGGCTTTTGAGAAAAGCCATAAAAACCTAGACTTTGTGACCTATTTTAAATCAGAGAATGAAAACATATTTCATGGCCCTTCCAAAGACAAATTATCTTTAATTTTTAAAAAATCTATATTTTAAAAATATGCTGCCCATCTAATTGTCATTAATCAAGTCATCCCCTGTGCTAATAAGATGGAGACAGGGAATGGCATGCCATTCCAGCTCAGGCAGCTGTTGTGCATGTCAACCAGTTTCAAAATGCTTGGCAAAAGTTGTAAATGCAGTTCTAATGAGATCGGCTTGTCTGCAACTAGCAAACACATACCAGCCGCACCAAAATGTTTGTTTGCCCTGGGACTAAGTGGAGATTGTGTTAACTGTTCTGCATTCAAGGGTACATGTCAAGAAAAGTTCAGATCAAGCACAAGGCAGTGACACTGGAATGCAGCTTTCTCCAGAACGGTCACTTATATAAACCCTGAAAAAAAGCCTCCACCTCAGTTCATGGTTTTTGTCATGAGTGGGGGGTGTTTCCCCATCACGACTCTTGACTTTCTGGTATCTCAGTGCACGAGGTTCTCTGCAAAGGCTGCATAAGCAAGCTACAAACAGAAGTGTGTTTCCTACTGGGATGTTTGAGGATGGACTCCTGGTAGGGGACCAACTTCCAAGGCATTCTACAGCATCTCTCATCTGCCAGGTACCCCCAGCTGGTTATGCCTCCATCAGCTGCCCAGGATGAAGAGGAGGTGCTCAGGGGCTGAGCCACCCCGGGGCTCCAGTGTGGGAGTACAGCCCTCAAAGAACAGTGACCAGCTCAATCATCCACCCAGCCTGACTGCCAAACTCATCACAGCCAGTTCCACAAAGCCTGGTAAAACAGAGGATTGGTCCAGAGGGGCTGCAATCCCGTTCAGCTAAGCCACCTCAGTGGGCCAGGCACTGTGGGTGTCACATACCCACACCTGGGTGGGCACCTAGGTGAATCAGCACATTGGTGACTTCTTGTAGAACCGTCAAGGAAATCACCAAACCTGTGTAGCTGCACAAAGCTAAGCAACAGAAATACCTATGTTTGAGAGAAGCAAAGTCTCAGGAAAGTCAATAGCACTTTACTTCAACCATGAAGTATCTATGTAACACCGCAAGCTTTGACACCTTGTTCCTTTTCCTCAGCACAAAAGGGAATCCTGTTTTTTAACTTTCCTTTTATGGTTCTTTGAGCTAAAGTACAAAGGACTGGTTAAATTTCTGGTACCGTGACTACTCTCTTGCCAGTAGCCCTTTAATCTGTGTCTTGTGCCAAAGAATATTAATTATTGTAGGCTGCAGTGAAGTCAATCCCTACCCCCACTTGAGCCTCTGAATTGAAAAGTGAAGATGAACTTTGCCAGCAACTGTTAGGAAAGGGGCCAAGAACAGCTTAACAGGAAAGATACTCAGGATTTTTTTGTTTGTTTTTTCTGCTAAACCATGTTTTTGTAATTATGAATACTTTGTTGAGATTGCTTGGAAAAGGAAGTACACAGAAAATGGTCCATACAATTAAACTAACTACATATTAGTGTTGAAAGAATATAAAACTGGTCTCACTCTGTTGCACTCACACAGACAAAACCCCTTCTCAGAAGGAATTTGGCTTGAGAAGAGAGATCTAGAGACAAATCTTAGTTAACCTCAGGCCCATGTGCCTTATTGTCTGGTTTACGACTGCCCCAAATGGCCTAGAAGCAAAGGACATTCACACTAAACAAAAGCAAGGGCTGAAAGAAAGAGAAAAGAGGAATTTGAAAGCTGTCATTTCCAAATCCCTTCTACTCAAAAGTTGATTCCTGACTTTCCATAAGGAACCCTGAATAAGGCAGCAGTTACTTTATACTCCTAAAAACTATCTTCAACTAGACTGGAGAGAAGGACTACTTTATTCTGCTTGGATTCACGTGAATGCTGCTTTAATCAGTCCCCACTTGCTTCTGCCACCTTTCCCCAAGTTTAGGTTTGTAAAATCCCAAATTGCTAAATATAGAGAAAAAAATTGCCAAAGCAGCTTTCTAGGATGCATGAGCACAGGGTATCAAAAAAGGTTTATCAAATGTCAAAAATTACAACTTTGTCCCCTAAGTTAATAAATACTTAAGAATATAAAGGAGAAAGATGCAGTAGGACCACTTCAAACTACTGTACTTCATATAGTGTTTTATAATTTCCCTTTAAATGGTTTTCTCTAGTCAGCAGCCTGGTCCTGGCTCCCATCACACTGAGGCATATGCAGTTTTACAGGCATATCACAGTGTAAAAGGAAAAACATCACCCTACAGTGAGAAAGCTTGATACTTGGTTTATATAACAACATCTTATGATTCAACCTCAGGAAAGTCTTGGTTTTAGTTAAAATAAACTGAAACTTATTAAGTTTAATAAAATTAAACTTAAAATTAAATTGACTGATATAGTGAACTAAACTTTTAGAAGTATATATGCAATATTTATGTCCTGTCAAGCACTTTCCATAGTAACAAGCCCCCTCTTTGGTACCTAAAATGGATTTCATGTATAAACAATGCTGCTGAAAACACATCCAAAATCAGTCAAGAAAACTTTGCTTTACAAATCTAGTTTTTTAAGGCTGATTGTGACCTTACACAAGCAAAGGAACACAGCCATTTGGCTGAGATCAAAATAAAGCCTCCCATCTTCTCAACAAACAGTACCCCAAAGCGCATTACAGCGGGACTCTGGGAAGTGTGTATGGCTATTTCCACCCGCCCCGCGGGGAACTGTGCCGAGACCTGCGAGAGCAAGCAGCTATTGCCACCTTAGGGCGGCCCTTAGTACTGCTGCAGGTGAAGCGGAGCTGCCTGCTCCTGTCTTCTTGGACACCCTTAGAGCTGAAAGTGCTCGCTCCAAGGTTATTCCAGTCCTGCAGCGCAACCCTCTCTCAAAAGGTGCACGCGTTTAAAATCAATAACAGGTTTTCAAGATGAACATTTTCACTCTCTCTTCTTTCTCTTACATGAAATTGTATTAAAGATGCCTAATCTCCATCCAAGTAGATCTGCCACACCCAGCCCTTTGCTTCTAGCACCTCTAAGTGGCATTGTTGTTACAATTGCCTAGCTGCACCTCTGTAGCCCGTCTAGACAGTTCTGTAACCACGTAAGGCTCAAAATGCTTCATAAACTGTTAATTTACACTGTAGACACAGTGCTAGATGAATACTAAGCTGATTTACACATGGGAAGTACAGGCACGGAACTAAGGAGAGCTGCAGACAGTCGGGGCCTTCCCACCTTTCATCCTGAGGTGATGAGAGTCTTCACAAACCAAGCTAGGCAGCGTGGTGGATCAAAAAAAAAAAAAAAAAAAAAAAAAAAAGCCTTTCATCCATAATATGCATCTGACATTTGGGATGTTTTAATATGAATAAGCAAGTAACTTCTAGCTGAGCAGCCTGTGAATACTTTTGTACTCACACATCTCCTGTCACTCCTGCAACTCCTCACTCAGAGCACAAGCAGTGGTGGCATCCCACATTTTTAACTTTGCATAACTGCAGTTAAAAATGTGGGAAACAAGCCTCCCCATCTCACTGGTTCCAAACCCATCCACAAAGGGAGTGGACACAGTGCTACATTCTTTGATGAAAGAAACTTGGTATTTTCAGTCCAATGGGCCTGTGAAAAAAGCTTCCTCTCCTGCTGGTTCTTCAGCTAGATGTACTAGGCAGGGAAATCTGAAAAGGAGACAAAATGGCCATCTCACATCAGTGCAAGTGCACCAACAGGATGGCACAGAGTCCAAACAGGTACCTGCTCTTATACCTCTTCTGAGACTGCAAATGACACCTGAACATTCTTACTACCTTGTGCTTCTCCTGAAAGAACTTACAGAGGCAAGCCTAGCCACATCAAACTAAAGCCAGTAATTCCTAACATCTGTCAACATGCATTTATTTTGGATGTAAAATCTACCCTTAAATATAAGGGCAGCCAAATTTATCAAAACTTTTGAGTTAAATCACTGCAACTCTCCTATATGTCTGGCATCCTGCAAGGACCTTGAATTAGTTCATGTAGAAATTAGATACTTCCCCTTGTTTGTTGCTCTTCACTGTTTAGACCTTATATATTGCAAACAGACCTGTCCAAAAGGCAGGCATATGAATTTGTTACCCCCTCCTGCTTTTTTTTCCAACTGAAACACTTATTTAGTTTCAGTAGATTTCAACACTTTTGCATAAAACCCCAATAGCCTATTGTGAAATGCTTGAGCAATTCAACATAAATCTGGTATCAAAGACAGGTGATTTTAAGGTGCTTTAACTTAATTTTACAGATGTAACGGAGCAGGTATTTAACTCGGTATTGCTGATTTGTATTTAAATTATTGCATTGTGTGCCATTTGCCCAGTACAGATGGCATACAGCTACAGTCATTTATACAATCAACCTCGTCCAGCTGAGATGATTTTTGCAAATGTTAAACATTCCCTTAAGACACCTGAACACGCCTGAAGTTCTGACTTGCGTGGCCAAGTGGCTTCAGCCACAGCATTACTCAGACTGAAGTGCTGCGTGCCTTTCTTAATGCCCAGCTACCTAGGAAGGAGCTGCTCCCTCCTTACCCGGTCCAACACTGGCACCCAGTGGTCAAGTGCCTTCACAAACACCTCGGGAGAGTTGGTGGATTTCCTGAACGCAGTCAGTCTGCTTAAAAGCACTAGCTGTTCGATTACAGATGTTCAAAATGCTACCCACTATTTAACTGTCTATGAAGCCTGAGACCGTCATTTCTGGTCAAGACCAGCCAGAGCTAGGAATAAAGCACGGCACCCAAAATACTGCACTGAAATCAGCCAGTCACATCCAAACAAGAGACAATGTTACCATAGGGTCAAGCATGTCAGCAAAATTGTTACTTTAAGGAACTAATATGCCACCTGAAGCAACAAGATATTTTACGTCCTTTTTTAAAGAGCTACAGACTGTGAAAGGACTCTTGGACAAGAGAAAACTATCTTGTCCTTGATGATGCAGCTCTGTTTTTCTAAAGGTCCTAATACTGAAGTCAATTTCCAGGACTGTGATACAGCACATCAAACAAACTACACTTGATGCAATTTCCCAAGAATCAAAGGCAGCAGTAGGCCTCACAAAGGACCCAGGCATTAAAAGGCAATAAGGAATCCCCATTCTAAGTTATTTTCCATCAGCAGTCACAAGGGGACAATGCTTCAAATTCGGGGCATTAACCAAAGAGAAACATGCAGAGATGAGCCCAGATGCAGAGTCCGGGACTAAACTTTGAAAGATTCCATTCAACATTCTTCCCTCTAACACAGTGATACTGGTTTCAGATGACCAATAGAGTCTTTGCAAACAAGTAAACAAAATCAAATGTCAGGACTGCACATCAGAGAAATAAAGGAGAAGATAGGAAAACAAAGCTATGGAAGTACAGAGAAGGTAGTATGAACAGAGCAAATGCTTTACTCGCTAAATCAAGACTGAACGGAAAGAATTATCGGTATAGTCTGTGAGACTAAATTTTAATACTCCCCCACAGTTCAGCATAAGGGATTGTGAGAAGGGGATTAAACTTCCATTAGAATTAGCCTGATTGATAGATTAAGATATGATGAAGGAAACTGACTTGCAACTTTAGGCTGCTTCCTCACTACAAACTGCTCTGGTTTCTAAAAAAAAAAAAAACAACTTCTAACAAAGACAGACAATACTCAGCACCACAGTAGTTGAACTTCTTGAAAAAAATTTAATTGGACAAATGTCTTCATTACACAGGTAAATTGTACATCACAGATAAGTTGCTTACACATGAATTGAATTAGTCTTTTCGTAACTGGATAGTTTGCTCTTTAATTCCATCTTTTGTGACAATGCAAATCTTTAGTGCATCCCCAGTGTACACATCTCTCTCAGCAGCAGAAATGAAGACATCCTTAACCAGCTGCAAAGCCTTTTCCAGGGTCAGAGGTACATGCTCCACATTTTGCATGTTCTTGAAGCCAATCTAAGAAAAGATGAAAATGTATTTTATCCATCTATGAAAACCGATTCAGTCGCTACACTAGAATAAACAGATTTAGATGAATTAAAAAGAAGAAATGGCCCATCTATTTTAAAAACCCCAAAGCTGAAAAAGCATTTCTCCACATAGTTTACAGGTGGGAGCTTTGCTAATACCAATACTCTGAGAAAATTACCTAGAAGCAGATCCAATATACAGCCAGCATAGCTCCTCATGCTCATTCAGCACGTACAAGATCACAATGAACATTTGGATCTGATCTAACTCTTACACACAAGGTTGGCAGTACCAGAACTGCACAGGAGTGGTTTTTTCTCTGGTCACTTGTAGTAAGGAACATTTCCTAAAAGCAAATATTCCCTGAGATACCTAGACTTCAAAACTAAGTCTACATTGGAGCATATCTGGTCCTACCAAATAGCATTAAGTTAGTTCATAAATACAGATGTCAACTTAAGCATCAGAACAGGTAAAGGAGAAGAGTCCCATGTTTTGCCTGAAACACATAAGCAATAAAAAATTACTTATGACAACTTGGTTTTTGCAGAACATATTTCCTTCGGTTAATAGAGTTAAAAAAGGAAAAAAAAAAAAGGAAATATTGGAAATATTCTATTCCTTTCTCATCTGGTAAGAGTCAAGAATGCTTACCACTTTTCTAAGTACAAAAGCTGTGTTGGCATCAGGTTCAAGTGACTAAATACCAACACCAATGTCAAAAACTTAAAATGAGTAAAATATATTTTGGCATTTCTCCCATTCAATTATTAACAGGTTCAACTAAATATGAAAATATTCTTCAAGTATTTCAGACAGATTTAACTGAATGAGTTTCCAGCAGTTTTACGTAAGAACGCTCTTACTAAAAAATGGTATCTGAGTGGTACAAAACTGAAGACTTAAACAAGGGTATGTTAAATGGTAAAATGTATGTATTAATTCTATCTTCTTAATTTGGTATTATTTCATACTAAGTAACAGGCACATTTATGTTATCAGCCAAGAAAAAACTCCCAAAACCCAGAAAAAAACCCCATCCAAACATCTTCTGGGATAAACGTAACTCCCCAGTTAAACTTTTCTGTCTTTTAAACAGGCACTGCAAATACAAATAATGTATTAAAAACCTGAACAGATCCCAAAGCAAAACTTTGATTTCTCCTGAGAAAGTAAAGCCACATAATTTATAAATGTATGGATTACCAGATCCTACCTGGGTAATAGATTTAAAACTTCTCTCAAAAGTAATATTCTCCAGAAGTAAAGCTACATTAATTTGAATGCCACAAGTCTTTACTGAGATAAGGAAAAAACCAAAACAAAACAAAAGCCAACAAGCTATTTTACCTGGTTATCCAGCAAAGGCTGCAACATTGCACTTGCTGATCCACCTGCTTTGAAAGTATCTCTCTCATAGGAGCCCACTGGATCAAAGCTATAAACTGCTCCCTTCCCTGAAAAAAAACCCAAAGAATTAGTATGTAATCACAATTCAGAAAGCTGCCCAATACTGACAAGCATCTTCAACAAAACCAGCTCTCTGGATAAGCAGTATCTGGAACACTGCAGATCCCAGTAAACCTTTACCAAACAACACTGAGTATGTTCAGATGATGCTTTTTACAGAAGACCCGCTATGGCTGCAGCCTGGTACAATATCCAAGATTATTTTCTTTATTTAAGCTACAGCCATGCTTCACAGATGTTTCCTACAGTACTTACCACAGAAAAAGTGCTGATCAGAGTAATCAAAGCAGAAAAATGAACTAGAGTGTAGTGCTGCACAAAGAGCCACAGGGGTTCCAAGGCAAACACAAACAAGCAGCTCACACATTGTTCCTGAATGATACGCATCTTGAATTACCTCCAGAAAGCATGCCTGGATGCCTCTGCATTGAACTCCCAGAACCAGGGATGATGCTCTGGTCTCTTGCACACTTCCCTCTGAAGCCAGACCAGGTGGTGCAAAGCTTACTGGCTTGCACCAACACCAGAGGTACAGACTCACTGTAGCTCTGAAGCATCAGGGTTTGACCAGGACATGCCAGTCAGAATGCAGCAGCTGGCCAAGCCCAGTCTTTCTGTTCAGACAGGCTGCACCCAATTCAATTAACTGGCCAGTGGCCTTGGCAGCAGAGCACAGGAGCTGAACAGCTCTGAGAAAGCCAGTCAAATCAACAGTCAATCTTGCTGGACCCTAATTTAGTCCATGCAAGCAAACCTGCACTCTGATTCTTATCAGCTGCTACAGCACCCTTATAATCCAAGATTTACCATTATACAGGGCAGACTAATCCCCTGCCAGATCCCACAAATCATAGACATGTCTTAGCAAGACTGGGAAAGCAGTATAACTTACTGGTAAAAAAACAAACTGCAGGGGATGGCTAAAATTATCCAAACAAGACCACCTCTGAGCTCCTTCACAAAGCCAGACATCACAGTATTTCAGCAACTCAAACAAATCACTGGGTAGGAACCCAGTAAGTTCTGGAAGAGCTGTACATTATACCACAGCTTCTGTGCAGAAGTCATGATTTTCATTAGAGATTAGTTAACATTTAGAAATAACTTTGTAGAAACCTGTCTCTGGAGTAAGTCTTTATATTAAATAGTCTTTACCCCACTCACAGGTCTGAGTGAAACATACACAATTTTACTGGTGACATCTACTTTAAAGATGCAATTAAAAAATCCAGCAAAACAGTTGTAAAATCTTCTAGTCTAAAGTATGAATTATTTCACTTTAGAGATTTTATTTGTAATCAAATAATTATAACATAGCTTTTAGACTTTCAGACCTTCAGAAATGAAAAATCAAGTGAATAACAAAAACTAGGAAACAAGCCAGATACACAGTATGTATTCAATCTAAGTACCATAATGCCTAAAGGCAGGTGTTAGGAATAGCAACACAAACTTTGTTATTCAATCAGTACACCTGAGATGTAAAGGAATAGCTATCCACACACAGAAATGCAGTCTTTTTCCTTTTTCTGTTTGAAGTCTTACCTTCTTCATCAAGTCCACCAATTATATTGTAAACGTAGTAGGGAAAGAAACGTCGAGAGTAGAGGATTGTAGACAGCATTGCTGCAATAGCCCCTGTAGTCATGGTCTTGTTGTTGGAATGCTTGTACATCTGCCAGTGGTAGAGCACATCCAAGAAGAAAGTCAAACACTAAAGCTGACATTCAACCAGAATTACATTTCCTGTAACCTTGCTACAGAAGAATCTGACGCTAAGCAAAATTATTAACCAGCACAATTAGTGAGAACATGCTGGTCTAAAAGGTAAAGCCTCTTTACAAGCTAAAGATTAACATATCTTCAAATTTTTGTAATTAATAGGTGTTGTCTCATTTACAATATCCTTTCCATCTCTTCCATTCTGTAAATTTGTGGTGTCACACTTAGTAAGAACACAGCACCAATTTTCCCTACCAGATCTTCCACTAGCAAAACAGTTATGATACAAACACTTGGGAAAAACCAGCAGAAGAGTTATATATAAAACATATTATATTATTGGTCTCAAGTATAATATCTAAGAATCTAAGTTTCTAAATACAGTAACATTCGTAGTTACCTTTAATCTGGCTTCAATAATTTTAGTAAGGGTAAGGCAGTCTCCATGGAAACCAGTGCATCCAATGACAGTTTGTTCTGTTCTGAAAAACGTAAAATTTTGTTGCAATTTTAGGCTTAGCATGAACTACAGCAATTTCTTATACAGTAGGTTATTACAAAAACACCAAATGTATTTTCAGTTTTTCTAGTGCTGTCAAAAACAGTTGTCTAAAACGTAGTAACAGATCTGTGGTGTATAAAAGGCACCTGCAACCTACATCTTGAAGAGGACTCAATAAATGCAGGACCACGCAGATGTCCTTCTTCAACCACTTCCTTCTTCAGCTGTCAGTAAGACTGAAAAAAAGAAATTCTCCATTTCTTCATGCACCCCTGACTCCAGCTGTAGCAATTCAGTCTTACTAGAAGATCTGTTATACACTGGGGAGCCACAGATCCTGCCACTCAGTCCAATTTTTACTCCATCAGACCAGAGGGCTGCAGTAAGCTTGTACAATGGTTACGTGACATTTATGGTTTTGGTGGCTTCTGTCGGCACAAACAGAAGTTACCTGGCAGCAGATGCACTACAGAAGCTTAGCTCTCTGCTCAGTTTTGAAATGTTTTATGAACACTAACCATGGGAACATACACTTGAAATTTTAATTCTAGGAAATAGAAAAGAGTCTAGAAACATTAATACACACCGACCAACCCAAAGCAGTCATTCAGAAAATATCTTAAAACAAAATCTTCTCTCAGCCTGTCACTAGAATTACACAAAGCCACCGTGTGCAATATGTGTACTGTACAAGACTAATCTCCATCTGGACAGTATCAGAGAGTCAAACATATAGTAGTAACAAGTTAGCCAGGAGAAACCAAGTTATTTTGATTTCATGTCATCAATTTAGAAAAAGAAACCATAACCCAAACAAAAAAAAATATTTACGTAGTTGATGACATCCTACAAGGCAAGCACCTGCTGCAGTAAAATGAACATAAATAATGTGTAGCTGTAAATCAAGAAGATGATACCCAGATGAGTCAAACTAAGCATAAAATGAGACTAGAAAGTTCAATTAGGGAATTACTGATAGGTTTACCTCCCCTAAAACAAACACCTCTCTGAAGTGCCAGGTAATTAACTAGAGATACAGTACAACTGGCAGCAGTGGGCACACTTGCATACCATCACCAGATCTCCTGATGAAGTAGAATGAGTTATCATAGGATTAAGTTTTGCTATAGTTAAGTTAAAAATTCTTCTGATTATCCAGCCAAAAAACTCCACGTTAAGGTTTGTTTCATGCTATAAATGTTCTGTTCTCACTTAACTTCAAGAGCATGAAACAAGAAATCTGGCTATATTTACAACATCACATCACATCTTGCATTACAGCAAAGGTCACCACAACTCCAAAATCTACTTTGTTACTGTGCTTTTTCTTCTAAGAATTCTGCTTAAAGCAGGAGCAGGTGACATGGTCAGCAAAACAAAAGATTTTTCATCTTTTTCAACCCTTGCAGATCTGGACTTACAGCTTGTAGCATTTTGGACTGTCCCGGGAGTGAATTGAATAGCCTTCACTCAGACGCGTGTCAGAGGCAACGATACAGAAGTCTTCTCCAGCAATGGCCAGCACAGTCCTTAAAAAAAGAGCATTGGTAAATCATGGCCTTCAGCACAAGCATCTTCTTAGGCAACACAGAAACAAGCTAGATAGTAATTCCACACCCAGACGCACGTTCCGTCAAGTATCTTACGTTCCTTGCTATGTTTCCCACTATGCACATCCCTACTCAAGACAAAAGGAAGAAGACACTAGACAGACTGAAGAAAATATATGCATGTGGCCCTCTACTCTGATTTAAACTGTATGGAAACTTGGTAAAACAGAGACTCTACACCAGGCAAGAACCAGAGCCAATGGATGAGGTATTTTATATGCCTGATAACTCATCCTTCTAAAGCAAGCAAAGTACTGAGCAACAGTATCACTACACTTAAATAAATGTCATTTTTAAAATCTGATGTTATTACTTGCTAACAACTAGTACTGAGATCACCACAGGGGTACTACCATTAAGTGACAAAGAGATGCCCTTTAAAAAGCAGTAGTCATCATAAGAAAAAAAAACTACCTGGCCAGATCATGCCACCAACTCAGGTGTGTAAAATATCACCTGCCTTTAACAGTTTACAGCAACGTAGCATTCAACCCAGTAACACGTTTACCAGCAGCATGATAAAAAGCAAAGACCATAAACTAAAACACAGGAAGTTCCACCTCAACATCAGGAAGAACTTCTTTACGCTGAGGGTGGCAGACCACTGGAATAGGCTGCCAAGGGAAGTCTCCCTCTCTGAAGACATTCAAAATCCACCTGGACACGTTCTGGTGTCACCTGCTCGAGGTGACCCTGCCTTGGCAGGGGGGTTGGACTGGATGATCTCCAGAGCACCCATCCAGCCTTAACAACTCCGTTACAGGATTCTGTAACGGGACCATTACTTGGGTTTCCTAAGCTACTTATAAAGAAGCAACCCTGCGGGGAATAAAGATGCGTACTTTAAGACCAGTCGAAGTTTAGGGAGCCCGAGTGTTCCAAAAGCCACACGGACAGGCAAGAACACCCTGAAAGGCTGCAAGGCCTCAAGGCAAGGCCGAGCCTAGCTCCTCCTTTTGCTGCCGCTCTCTCCCTACAAAAAGGAGACCGTGAGGGAAGCTAAACCCGCACTGGGCACCGAAGAGCAGAAGGAGAAAGGCGAGGCAGGCCCATCCCCGGCGCCGCTGTCCCCTGGGCCCCATGCCGCGGGTGCCCCATCCCGCCCGCTGCCTGCCCGCGCCCCTCACCCTCCGTTGAAGGTGTACGGCGAGAAGCGGTAGTGCTGCACGGGCGCCTCTAGCCCGTAGCCCGTCTCGGGCCGGGAGGGCCCGCATCCCGCGGTGGACAGCATCGCGGCCGCCCGATCGCTGCTGTCTCACGGCGAAATGGCGGCACCGGAGGCGGAAGCGGAGCCGCTCTGGGAGGGGAGGGCAGCACCGCCTCCTCTCGGCTGCTCTGCCGGGCGCCGAGCGCCGGGGCCTGGCCGGAGGGCGGCGGGGCCGCCGTGGCGCGGAACCCGGCCCGGCCCCGCCTGCGGCAAGGTGTGTGCCTGGGCCCCAGGGCAGCGCTCGGACAAGAGCCGGTGCCGGCGCTGCCCTGTCGCCTGCGTGCCCGCTCGTGGAAACACGCAGGCTGGTCAGTAGCTGTGGTGAGACCATCGCACACCAGTCGTGTTTGGGCGGGTGGGCAGCAGCGTGGCTCCTGTTCGGTAGGGAGAGCGCCTTTGGAACCACCGTGAATAGCAAGAGTCGGGAATCATAGAATCATCGGGTGGTTGGAGCTGGAAGGGACCTTAAAGATCATCTGTCCTGTCACGGGCAGGGACACCTTTCACTAGACCACGCCGCTCAGAGCTCCATCCTGCTTGGCACTGAACACTTGCAGGGATGGGGCACCCACAACTCCCTAGGCAACCTATGCCAGTGTTGCACCACCCTCACAGCAAAGAACTTCCTCCTAATAGCTAATCTAAACCGTCTCTTTTCCAGTTTGAGGCCATTCCCCCTTGTCCTGTCACTACCTGCTCTTGTGAAAAGTCCCTCTCCCACCTTTCTAATAGATCACCCTGACGCCTTCTCTTATCCAGGCTGAATAATCAAAATTATCTCAGCTTTTCCTCATGCTTCATCCCTCTAAGCATCTTGGAGGCCCTCCTCTCAACTTGCTCCAACAGGTCCAGGCCTTTCTTGAGCTGGACACAGTACTGCAGATGGGGTCTCACCAGGTCCTCGAGGTTGGCCATGGGTTGAGGTGCCAGGCAGCATGGCAGGAGTGGAAACAAGGGGGAAGGGCTGGGACAGAAGCTCGAAGAGGTACTAGGGGAGAAGGACAGGGCGGGGACAGTGAGATGCAGGGGACACGTGGTGCTCCTGAGGAGAAGTGTGTTGCCCTGCTCAAGCAGCCAGTGTGCTGCCCAGCACAGCCGTGGTCGCTGCAGTCTCCATGGGCACTATCCAGACACAGCGGCGAGATCCACAGGTGGCAGCACAGCAGTGTAGAACTCCGTACAGCTCCAATGCGAGGAAGCACAGCTCCTGTGAGGGCCCGGTGCACTGCCAGGGACCCCCAGAGATTCACAGGACTTGGAAGGGACCACAGGGGGTCATCTGAAGCAACCTTTTTTGCTCAAGCAGGGTCATCCTAGAGCACCTGACACAGGGTTGTGTCCAGATGGTTCTTGAACATCTCCAGTGAGGGAGACTCCACAACCTCTCTGGACAATCTACTCCAGTGCTTGGTCACCTGCATAGTAAAGAAGTTCTTCCTCATATCCAGGTGGAACTTCCTGTGCATCAGTATCTGCCCATTGCCTCTTGTCCTATTGCTTGGCACCACCAAGACGAGCCCAGATGAATCCTCTTCACACCCACCCTTTAGATATTTATTCACATTTATGAGGTTCCCTCTCAGTCATGTCTTCTCGAGGCTGAACAGGCCCAGGTCCCTCAGCCTTTCCTTTTAAGTGGATGCTCCAATCCCTTAAGCATCTCTGTAGTCCTCTGCTGCATCTGCCCCCGGAGCTCCATGTCTCTCCTGTCCTGAGGAGCCCAGAACAGGACACAGCACTCCAGACGCGGCCTCGCCAGGGCCGAGTAGAGGGGCAGGATCGATCTGCTGGCAATGCTCTTCCTAATGCACCCCAGGGAGCCCCAGGTCCTTCTCCACAGAGCTGCTTCCCAGCAGTGCATGGTGCATGTGGTTACGCCTCTCCAGGCGCAGGACCCTGCACTCGCCCTCGATGATTTCCGAAGGTCCCTCCCAGCGAAGGCTCTTGTCCCGCTGGCGGCGGGAAGTGACGCGCCGGGCGCGCCGGTGGTGCGGGGGCGGGGCGCGGCCGGGCTCCGGCGGGCGCTGAGCGCGGCGGGAGCGGAGCGAGCGCCAGGTACCGAGTGCTCGCCGCTCCCCCGCGGCCGCCGCTCGCCCCCCGCCCGCGGACAGGCTGGTGGGGCGCGACGGTGCGGGGCAGGCCGGGCCTGGAGGGCGGGGACGGTGCCGGGCCGGGCGGGCTCCGCACCTCCGGGGCGGCCTGAGCCGCGGCCGGGGAACGCGGGGAGGGACTCCCGCGGCGCGGAGGCGGCGGCCGCCTTTCTCTCCCCCGCCGCGGCTCGGGGCCGAGAGGCGGCCGTGGCGCCGGCCGCGGGATGGGCGCGGGCAGCAGCGGGACCCTGCGAGGGCGGGCGGGGGCTGCGCGGGGCCGGGGCCGGTGTTGGACGGGGAGCGAGGAGGGCTGGGGGCGCGGGCAGGCTGTGGCCGCACGCCGAGCGCTGCTGTGTGGCTGGTGGCGAGCCCGAAAGGGGCCTCGGGGGTGGGTCGGGGCCTCCTCCGGGTTGTCTGCGGCTTCTGGACTCTGTTCCCTCGACCGAAACGTCGCCCGACGTTTGTAGTGGAGATCCGAGCAAGCCGCCTTAAGTGGGTAGAGGAGGGACCTCTGCATAGACGGTGCCCTGGGTGCAGGTTTTGGCATGCCTGGTATCCAGCCTTCTTACTAAATAGCTGGGCTGTCGAGGAGTTGACTTTGTTTCTTCCAGGATAATATTTAGGCCTCTAATGTACCCACGTTGTAAAACCTGGGTGCTCTGCTTGATACCTTTGGTGAAGGTAAAGATGTAATGTCTTATGGTCATGGGTGGAAAAAATCAGGCCTTTCTAGCTGCAGTGTAAATATTAATGTAGTTCTAAGCTCTCATATCTTAAAAAAGGAGAGGCTGCATAGGCTGTCTTCAGATTTTGAGGTGGCCTACCTCTGGCCTGAGAGTGACCTTGAGTATTTCTTAGCAATAGTTAAACTTACAAATTAATGGGATCATATTTTATATCATTGGTATCGTAACATTTAAACTCTCCACTTCTGTTTATTTCCATAACACAGCAACAGAAGTATAGTTAAAAATGAAAGAAAAATATTGTATGTTTCACTTGTGTACTTGAAATTGGTTTTCACATATTTCTTTTCTCCTCACAAAATGCGTGTCATTACAGTTTGAAATCTGTCAGTGCTTTGTTTTATGGAATTGGATGGAAGAGGTTTTCCTAGCTGTGATTTGAGCTGCGATGCTTTTCTCATAGAAGAAAAAGAGTAATTTTTGAAAGCCCAAGCCTTAAAATGGCCAGCAAGAGACTTACAAGCAATGTCAATTAGTAGCCAAGGGAATTAAATTCTAAAAATATCAGTGCTTTTGCAGCTGAAGTGAAGCTTGGAGTAGAATGAGCACCAGCAGCTTGAGCTGTTAGTACAGGAGGGTTTGGTTGGACAAAGGCTTGCCCATGTGAGTCAGACCTGCCAGGGACTTCAGCAGAATCATACTGCAAAGTTTCTATGGAGTGTGCCTGAAAAAGGTTATTTTTATGGATTGTGCATGCGTGTGTGCGTGAATGTTCTTATATGTATTTGTACGTGGGTGTCTCTTATGTGAGTCAGCAGCTGATAGGTTTGCTTTTGGGTTTGTGCTTAGATACTATTCTCAAGATATTGCTTTTTTTCTTTCCAGGCTTTGGTTAGTGTTGTAGACTCGTATTTTTCTGAAGCTGATGTTTTCCTAACACTTTCAGTTTGGCTTTAAAAGCTACTTCGCTGGAATGTTTTAAATGGTTAAAAAACCTCTAGGATTTGAAGTTTATTTAAATTAATTGAAGGAAATTCTTCTGGCGTCACCAAAGAAATAACTGGAATCATGGATCAGAACAACAGTTTGCCACCCTACGCTCAAGGCTTAGCCTCCCCTCAGGTAAAAACAAATTATTTAAAATGTAACCGTGATCTGAATTTCCTTTATGAAAGTGCTTTCCTCTTTCTTGCATCTGTCTTCACATTTTTTTGTTTACAGATCTGAAAAATTTTGCTAGGTATCGAATAATACTAGTATAAAGCAGAATTTTGAAACCATTGATGTCTGTATTCAGAAGTGTAAGAAACACATGGTTTCTTATACACAGAGTGTAAGAATATAAGTGGGATTTCTTAATGGGGTTCCTCTTAAGTTGAAACATGACTGACAAGTTGGAAAGTAATTTAATTTAGGTGGTTGCTCCTTAAACTATGTACATAATAGATTGTTGCTGGGCTATGAATGCAGTGGGTACAATGAACACAGTTGGTGTTCAAACATTTTCAAGTTAAATTGTGGGTCAAAGTTGAGACATACTTGCAAGGTAGTGTGAGAAGCATGTCATGTTCCCTAGATTCCTTTGGGTAGTACTTTATTCTATAGAACAGCTGCATTTCCAAGGATTTTCTGATTTTAATGATTTACTACTATATGCTTCAGGTTTGATATGAGCAACTCAGCTAACATAGATTTATTTTTGACTCCCCCCGAAAGCTTTGTCTCTTAAAAACAAAATGGAGTCATCATGATCTGTGGTTTTCATGTCATGTTTTCTTCTGTAGGGTGCAATGACTCCAGGAATTCCAATTTTTAGCCCGATGATGCCATATGGCACAGGACTGACACCGCAGCCTGTCCAGAGCACCAACAGTCTGTCCATACTGGAGGAACAGCAGCGGCAACAGCAGCAGCAGCAAGCAGCACAGCAATCCACATCACAGCAAGCGACACAGGGAACCTCTGGTCAAACCCCCCAGCTCTTCCATTCACAGACTCTTACCACAGCCCCTTTACCAGGAACCACACCTCTGTACTCCTCTCCAATGACTCCAATGACTCCCATAACTCCTGCAACACCGGCATCAGAGAGCTCTGGCATAGTGCCACAACTACAGTGAGTGCCCCACGTGTTAGTGCATCATGTCCTTTCTCAGATAGCCCTTTAAAGACTTGGGACCAAAGTCACATCAGGAATTAGGTACTGCATTTTGGTGGGATGAGAGGTCCTGAGAATTTATGAGTCTCCTGTAGCAATATGAGTAATTTTAACTTTTATTTTTAGCTTCGCTTCATTACTAAACCACTTAGTAATATAAACAGTTTCTTAGTGATTTGTCAATGGTCCATCTTTGGAGCATACCAGTGGAGGGTTATATATTTCTTCATTTAACACCATGGTAATTTTTAACTCCTTGCACTTTAGGAGTTCAAGAGTTTCCAATGCACGGCTAACACTGAGTTTGTGAGAAGGTAAAAAACCCTAGAACTAGTTCTAAGTTCAGGTATGGAAGTATTTTCAGTGAACTTCAGTTTTAAAGAGACTACTTCAGAAATTTATGGAAGGGAGAACGAGAAATGGTTGATACCAAGAATTGAAAGAGTAGTTTCTCATATTTTTCTTATTTTTTTCCCTCATTGAGGACCTTTATATTTCAGGTTTTTCCCAGAAAACAAAATTTTTATCTAGTAACTTCTTAAAACTTTCTGGAGACCTGCTATCCAATCTCTTGGCAATGCATTTACCTCCTGGGTCATTTCCACTTAGTTTTGCTCCTTGAAGGGCATAGCAAGGAAAATTTCAGATGGTACTATCTCATTTTCTCCTGTTTCCAGCAGCTTCCCTGATTGTGATGAGGGCTTTCAGCATCAGTAAATTTTCCTGCCAAACTGAAATAGAGATTCTTCTCATGGGACACTTTTCATAATAGCTGACAGATAAGGAGGAATCTGCAATTATGCCTTAGGAGCTTCTGCCCTAAAAAAGGAGGTTCCTGAGCCAAAACACTGCTCAGTGTTCCTGTTAGTAGGAAAGATGTCATTCAAACTTGCTTGGAGAAACAGAATAATAAAAAAAAATTGATTAGGTTTGGTTAAAAATGAGGAAGACACATGAATTCTTTACTGTTTTTTTAATATATTTCTCTGATCTGTCTTTAGGAATATTGTGTCCACAGTGAATCTTGGTTGCAAACTTGACCTAAAAACTATTGCACTTCGTGCCCGAAATGCTGAATATAATCCCAAGGTAAGAGAAATGTATTAAGAGTTCATCCTATATCAGATAAACCTAAGGCACAGGTTGTGGCTGTAGGCTGCTGCAATAGGCTGAAAAACCTACCTGCTATATATGCAGTTTTATACTGTAGTTAAAAGGGAAATTTTAATAAACTTAGGATATTCAAATTAGTAAAAAGCATTTTTATGCTGAGGTAGCTGTGATATGCACCAGGATGTAAGTTGTTAGATTTAGAAAAAACTTAACCAACAGTGTAGTATACTGGCCAAGCTTTTTGTGGTGGAGGTGGCCTCTGCTGCTGTTCGTATGGGCATATTTGTTTGTAGTGCTCAGTGAGCTCTTTTTGCTTCTTACTGTGAAATATCTGATGATGAAATCTTGTTCCCTATCTCCCAACAAGGAGAAAGGAAAGAAGAATTAAAATCCTGGACTCCTGCCAGAGCTGTGGTTTCCTCCACCTAGCTGCTCCTCTGGAATTCTTACGGTCACAGGCCATTCGCTTATTTTTCATAGCCTCGCTTCCCTCTGTTCTCTCCTGTTCTCCTCCAGTACTTCTGCCATCTCATTGCTTCTGATGGCTGAGTTTGGTGGAACATTAAAATGGATCAAAATCAATTTAATTGATTTTTTTGCATACTGACTTCAAAGTTTCCTGCTGCTTCTTAATAGTAGTAGGGTTCTAAATAAGTAGTGTCTTTTTAGCTTGAAAAATCTGAACAACAGCAAAGGACCTGGAGCATTAATCAAGAAAATAATGTTGCTTCATGTTTCTTTTGGGTGGCTCCTCTTGAAAATGTTATCTTTGCAACAGCAGTAGCCGGACACTAATAAAAGTTTGGATGTTTCATAGTTGAATTGGCTTGTCTTGGGAAGGCTTCAGTTTTCCTGGGGGGTGTGTGTGTTTTTCTTGTTTTAGCATTTAATATTTTGCTGCAGTTGACCTGAACTCTGCTCTCAAAGGTTAAAGCACACATGCAGGCATATATGATAAATGACTGTTCCGTAAGTTTATACCAGTGATGCTGTTACATAATTGCGAGTAAGATACTAGCACAGCAAAAATTTGAGCATGCCTTGGTAACTCCTAATCTATGGGGTAGGTGGCTGTGTAAAACTTGTAGGCTAGAATAATCAATGTGAAACACTGTTTTCCATGGCAGAGGGATAGAAGGGTTATGTAACACACTCCTGACATTTAGTCAGTAGATTAATCTATCAAAGAAAGCTGTTGCTTGGCTGTATTATTTAAGTCATATTTTGACAAATGTACTGTTGGGTAACCCACGCTACCGCCTTGGTTATGTCAGCAGAACAATTCATGGGACTGTAGGGTGAGCTGTTCCAAGTTAAATATAACAAACGGGTTTTTGTTTTTTTTTTTTTTGTGTGTGTGTTTGCCCACCTCAGTTTCCAGTATCTCTTGCTTCAAGGAACTTAAGAATATTTGGAAATGCTTACTGAGAATAAAAAGTTAGAGCTAATCAGGCTGCTGTGTCCTACAGTGGTAGCTGAGGTGACTTCTGTTTACACAGGACCTTGAACTCCAGCTGTTCTGTCTGCTGGTAATGTAGCACTGTCCATTTTATTGGATAGTCTTCCATCCTACTCATAAGAGATAAAATTCCAACATATGGAGGATTTTTAAACAATTGTTTCTATTGCTCTGATGCAAATGTTAGTGTTATTTATATGTTGCATATATAGTAATGAGAGATGAACAAGAATGTAGTGGTAAACATCCTTCCTGCTTGGCTCTACCTCTCAGTGTGTGTGCTTGAAGGTACTTATGGTTTAAGCATGTCAAGTAAACTTTGAGTGATCTGTAAGTATGTTTGACCTTAGTTTTCCTTGCATTGCAGTGTAACTTAGGTGATGCAGATTTGGTTTTAATGTAATAATGACAGCAGTATATCACTAACAGTCTCAATGCTCACACTTCAGCGTTTTGCTGCTGTTATTATGAGAATAAGAGAGCCACGTACTACTGCACTGATATTCAGCTCTGGAAAAATGGTGTGCACAGGAGCAAAAAGGTATGTTTAGGCATTATGAGGAAACTAACTCAGACTGTCTTTTCTCATGTACCATGATGCTTGTTTATATAGACACATCAAAGTTGTACAGGTACAACTAATCTTGCTTCACAGTGACCTCAGATTATACACATTTCTACAGAAAATGCCTGTTTGTGATTGAAGGGACTTCCTAACTTAAGGGGAAATGGTAGTTCTATTTCTGAAGCACTTTCATTCAGTCTGATAAACTGGTTTGCAGAGGTTATTATATAAATTTTTTGGCTTTGCAGTTATCTGCTTTTTCTAATAATTTAAAAAAATTCAGCAACTATGCATTGGAACTGCTTAAAGTGTAAGGATGGTGTCATAAGGATTTTATATTTGAATAGCTTCATTCATCACAGGACAAGAGCTCCAAATCTCTGGTTCCTGTAGTCTGATCATGTAGTCTGATCATGTAGTTCTTAACATGACCATTGAAGCACAAGAATTGAAAACTAAACATCAGCTTAACTCCGGTGGGCAGGAGAGAAATTCTGCTCCGAAGAAGTCTGGTAAGAATCTAGAAGGAATAAACTAATAAGCAGAGATGAATTAATAGATCTGTACAGGGAAACACTTTCTCTGCCTGGTGACACTTGAAATTCAAGTTTTCTTACTCTGCATCAGCAACAAACAAATTCTCAGCTGTTTACAAACCTGAAGCAAACTGAATTCTGCAGCAGTGGGTAAGGCTGTGCAGTTGTATTAAACCCATGTTTGAATGCCTGGGCTGAATCAAGCAGAAGATTTTGCCAGTTGACAGATTTTTATAGAAATACGTATTTTCTAGCAGTAGTAGTTCAAGGTTGTTCTAAGGTGAAAACTTAAGTAACAATCTTAACGTCCCATTGGAGGGACTCTGGTCAGTATTTTAAAAAGGTAAAATATATGGATTTATAATTTACTGTTTTATGTCTCAGGAAGAGTGAGTGCAATACTAATGGTGTCCAGAAGCCTATTACCAAAATTAGCATGAAAACCAGTCAGTGCTAGTTGTTAATTTTGGATGCAAAAGTTTTGCATTTGAACTCCCCTCTCCCTCCACACAGACTTTTTTCCCCAGTTAGGTATTTGTGGTTTAATACTGTTTGCTTGAAGTAATACTTAACTGAGGCAGTAATATGGATATCCTTTTCTCACTTCAGTGAGGAGCAATCCAGACTGGCTGCAAGGAAGTACGCAAGAGTTGTTCAGAAACTGGGTTTTCCTGCAAAATTTTTAGATTTTAAAATTCAGAATATGGTGGGCAGCTGTGATGTGAAATTTCCCATCAGACTGGAAGGATTGGTACTCACACACCAGCAGTTCAGCAGGTAAAAAAAGGCTTGCTTGTGTTTCATTCTTGTTGCATACTGTTTTAGAAGGTAACATCTGTTTAGATTATTCCCTTGCACTACAGGAAACCTGCATCTTTGTTCCCATCTCTGCACTGCCTCAGGGGTAACTGAGGCTGCCCAATGTGAACCTGTCAAAATGATGTTCCCTGCTACACTCCCCAAGTTTCAGGGAAGTCTACATCTGCTCTGCCCAGTCCTAGACTGGGCCCAGAAGATAGGGTGGAACATGGGCCTGCAAGCACGTTTAAACACACTCTCTTCTCTTACAGCTACGAGCCGGAATTGTTTCCTGGCTTAATCTACAGAATGATTAAGCCAAGAATTGTTCTGCTTATTTTTGTTTCTGGAAAAGTGGTTTTAACTGGTAAGTGGAGACAGTATCTTACTCCAAGAGGTGAGATTTAGACTGTATGACAGAGAACAGACAGAGATACATAAGCTGCCAGGTACTTTTCCTTTAGAGATGACAGTACTGAGAAACGAGAGTTAATAGAGTATTCCATGGATGGTGATGTTAAGGAAACTTTCCTGTGCAGCCATCCAGCAGCCAATCTGGCAGTCAAAGCCACACCCTGCAGCAGGACCAAAGCCTGTTTGCAGTGGGCAGCTCCAGTGAAGCCAACAGGTGTCCTGCTTGACTCCCTACACACCCCACTCACACAGTCAGATCAGGTTTTCTTGAGGGCTCCACACCAGGCTTTGTTATGCAAAGATTCAGCAGTTAGGGCCTCATGCCTGGGTGTCCTTCACCCAGAGCTCAACCTGCAGCTCAGCACTGCCACTGCAGACACAGTTAACTGCACTGTGTTCCTTAACAGATGGGAATGCACAAAGCAACAGCACATTTGGCTAGATCAAAGGAACAAGCATCATGAACCCATCATCAGGTGCCCAAAAAGCTGTAAGAATGCAGGTGATTTTTCTGGCAAAATCTGAAAGACTGTTTCTGTGGCTGAGCATGTGACTGAGCTAGCTTGGTTGCAGGCTGCTGCCATGCTCTATGATACAACAACCAAAGAAGGGGAGATACTTGAGCTGTAGGACTTCCTCAACCTCGGGTGCTCAACCTACTCCCTCCATTTTTTCTCATGCTGTGTCTTACTATGAAGAAGAAACCCACAAGACCCACAAACAAAAGGATCATGTCCCTGCAGTGTGGGGAAATGCAGTTCTCTGCAGTGGTCTCCATTACCAGACATTCCTCCCCCTGATACACTCTCAAAAAAAAGCTTTGCCAGCTAGGACGTTCTGCACAAACATCCTACAGGGCTGTGCTTTATTGTTGGATCTCCTGTGGAAATCATGTATATGAAAATTCCATT
The DNA here is from genome assembly GCF_031753505.1 of Anomalospiza imberbis. Classification (NCBI taxonomy): domain Eukaryota; kingdom Metazoa; phylum Chordata; class Aves; order Passeriformes; family Viduidae; genus Anomalospiza; species Anomalospiza imberbis. The sequence continues at coordinate 73,027,239 of NC_089683.1, read as the reverse complement.
TGCAACCTAGCATCATCACAGAGATGCTAATGAAAGTTTTAGCAGTTGTCAGATTAAACAGAGAAGTCTGGTAATGTAAGTTGTCTATGAAACGTCTTAAAAAGGATTGTAGAAATGGAGATTTATGGAAACACGTAGGTTTTATATAGAGATGCATTCAAATACACATTCTAAAAGCTAAAATTAAGTATTTGGCAAAAGGTGCAAACTAATTTAATCCCTTCTCTTTTTCCAGGTGCTAAAGTACGAGCAGAAATCTATGAAGCATTTGAAAACATCTATCCTATTTTAAAGGGATTCAGAAAGACAACGTAACAGTTTCTATACATTTCAGAGAAATCAGGGGTATATTTTAAAAGGTATTGTGTATGGCACAGCAGTAACAAGAAACGGACTTCCAGTGCAACTGCAACACCAGGACTTGGACTATTTCCCAGTTAGTGCCTACTTCCCTGATGCTCAAGGGGAACTGTTTTCTTGAATATGTCTACTGAGTTACTGTGAGTTGCTTTACTGGGCTGTTCCTGGAGCAGCCCCTCCAACTTTTATTTATATTCTAGCTTTTAAATAGTTTTAATGCCAGTTCTATTAATAGATAATCTGTAAGTTGGTTTAAAGACAAATGCAACTGTGTCACTCAGTGTATAAACCACTTTAATTGCTGTGTATATATGTTTTAAGTTCCTTCCATAAGACCATGGTTTTTATAATTTTCAGAACTTTAGCTTTTAAATTTTTTCAATTTTAAATTTCTTTGGTGCCAGACACATTCCCTCTTTCCAGTATTAAGCAAGATAGAATAAATTTATTAATTAAAATGGCTCATTGTACATATATATATAATATATACCTTTCTTCTCTTCTTCAACTCCACATGTACAATAAACCCTGTTTATACAACTATGGGAACTGTCTTAATAAATTTTAAAATTACCCAGCTGGTAGAATGAAATACATTGAATTGCTTTTTTTATTTAATAGATTATTTACTAGCAGATGCACTGCTATAAGCGACATGTTGTTTTGAGAGAATCTTAGCAGTGCTCTCTGCCTTGCATACCAGCAGTCACATCCTTGGCAATGTCTAACTTGAATATTTCCAATATGTTAAAGCAAAAGAGATGACTGGTTAAAGCAGCTTGTGTTTGAGTATGTGGTGCCTTATGTTCAACAGATGGGATTTAGGCAAATCTTAAATAGCTGCACTTGACTGAAACAATAGATCCCTGCTTAGCTTCTAGAATTTCTTTAAATTACTACCTTTGTATTTTACCAGCTATGACAGCCTCACTATATTAGTGTTCCTGTAAAATGTCAAAGCCCTTTCAACTGGAATCAGTATGTATACAATCTTCCTTCTGAATGATGCTTGAAGCCTAATAGGCTCAGAGCTAAAAATAAACATTTTTTTTCCTTCAGTAAATTTCCAGGAATAATAACCTCTTTATGACTTAGATATTATTTCAAACAGCTTTTATCTGAAACTAACCCAAATGTAAACAATGGTCTCATTACTAAGTTGGTGTTTCATTCTAGACAAAATTAAGTTTTGGCTTGCTTTGATACTGCTCCATTTGCAAATCCTGAGTGACCTTAATCTTCAGTCGTCTCTCTACACCAGTGTCTCTCCAGGTGTCTTAGTGACTGGTTTCATGGATCTTATTAATGTAGCTGTGCAGGATATACTCAAACACTGTGTTGCCTTCAGTGCTGTGCCACCCTGTGCTGTGAGCTCACAAATGTTCCTGAGAGCTCTTTGCTATAACTGTATGGCTGTCCATGCTTTTGCAGGACCTGAACTATTACCAACTTATGTGCAATACCCTTCAACTCTTCAGAAATCTTGAAGCCTTAAGAAACCATAGGACAGTTTTCAACAAAATCAGTTGAGCTCTACTACAGTGACTTAAGACAGTTTGCTCTTTCACAACACGGACCAGGGCTTCAAACTACCCTACTAGAAATTAAGTTCTGTGATAACAAAACCACCTCCAGGTACAGCATTCTCTGCCTGCTTATTTGAGTACTTTCAACATCTAAATGATTTCAAAAACCCCACAGAGTCACAGGTAAGCAGCCATGAATGGTTGGAGCAGGGTAAGGGAATATGTAACTGAAGTCAATTCTATAGGGAAACACACAAAAAAGCCTTTTTTGCAAATACCACCATAGCCATAGGAGTAGTTAAGCAACTACCACAGTAAAGCTTAGCTTTATGGTTTCACTATTATCTTGCTTCAGCTATATGGCAGTCATACAGTTGAAGAATCCCTACAGAGGACACTTATTTTTAAACTTCCCCAATGATGGCAGACTTAAGGTACAATTCAGCTGAAAATCTGCTGCTACAGGCACTGTGTAACAAGACAAATGTGTTCTGGTAGGGCTGACTTTGTTTAAACAGCCTCTGCACCAGGTAATGGAGTTAAACTACTTCTGCATGGGGCTAATAGTTTTAAAGTCAGATAAAACACTTAATTTTTGTGCATTTTATCTCAAATAACCACTCAGAACACGTGACAAGCTCCCAAGTCAGGTTTAGTGTACCTGTTGAGAAAGGGAAGCAGATTTAAATTCCACAGCAAAAGGCTATGCAGCTTTGTCTTAGCTGACTCCTGTACAGCTCTTCAACATAAACACTCAAATGGGTTTACAGTAGTCTGCTTTTCTTTGAATGAATGTTAATTTTTGAGTAGCCCAATTAAAATCCTGACAGACTACAATCTTTTAAGTTTTTGGAGTTCCATAACCAACAAAAGATAATTTCACAAATCCAAAAGCTTTTCATCTTTATTTAACAAACTTCCAGAAATGAGACTTGAAATTAAGCTTTCTGAACAAATGCATCTGGCTTCATCACCAGGTTGAAGTAAAAGCTCCTCTGGAGCACAAGAGAGGCTGTCAAGGTCTAGTTACAGCAGTTTTATCACTGTTACAAGATGCAGTTATCAGTGATTCAGTTCAACTACCTGTTTGCATAGTGCAGAGATGCAATGAAACAAATCCAAGTTTTCCATTTGGATGATACAACTTCATAAAGTACAGCCCATGGAATAGTCTTGTTTCCATATGAACTCTTCCAGGTACTCGCTTCCCCCACTGCAGCTCTCAGCACAAGTGTACACCACCAGCGTTCCCCAGTCAATGCTCTCTCCAAGGCTGTCAACCTGAAGGTGATTCAGGAGCTGTGGCATAATCTTCAAGGAAAACCAAAAGGTTTAGAGGCAGGCCACAGACTTCTCCCCTCTCCCCACTTCTCCTGAAGAACAGTCCTCTGTTTGGTGTAAGAATTTATATTCTCTTACACCAAAATCCCAGCTGAAGCTACTATGTATATGGCAGCTCAAATAAAACAAATTTGGAATTTTAGGTAAGTTTTATGTGGCCTTGTAAGACTTGCCTGATTTGTGAGCCTCCCACCGTTTGTAATTCCATTAGTAACTATGTTTTGCCTTTGCTTGACATTAAGTGTGTTCACCATACATACATCTCTAGCATTGAAAGTTCTACAGCTTGAATGCTTCCAGCCAAACTTATTTATAATGTGCATAATAAAGTGAAAAAGCACTTTTAAGAGTAAATAAAGGTTCCGTACAATCATTTAGCGTAGTTAGTTTGTTGCAACTTCAACCCTGCTCAAACTACAAGACAACACCCTATACAATTAGATCGTGAGTCAGAAATACATTACCTGTGTTATTTTTAAATGAGCTTACATACCTGGAATTCAAATATCCTTTTGGCACCACATACACAATTTGGGATATCTTTTTCTTCAGGCCTGTTTTCACCTGACACCCAGAGTGGACCTTCTCCTCCTCTGCAGTATCTAATAATCTGAAATACAGCAGAAATTTAAGTTCTCATGACTATCCTTTCATCTTGGCATAAAATAGGTGTTTAGTGACAAGACAAAGCTGTAGATGGAGCAGAAAAAGGTCAGTTCTTTGAAGTAATAACCATGGCAAAATATCATTTGCAAATGCACCATTCTAAATAAGACAGGTTGCTTATATGAGTTTTCTTAACTATATGAATCATGCAAGTAATCATACCACATCTTTTCAGTGATCCAGGGGTCATCTGCAGTGATTTGTAATTCCCTAACCAAGGGACCCAGAAATGCAAGGTTGTGTATGTTACAGTCTTGAGACAGAGAAAAAGCAGCTGGATAATCAGCACACAGACCTGCTCACAGTCAGGAATGCAATCCAGATCTTTCTGTCTGCAGTTCTGCATCTAAATACAAGCAGACTATCCTATTGTTCAAGAAGGTATTTTCAGACATATCCTTTGTTTTTCAGTTACTAGCAAATCACACATTATCAGCAAAAGGACACTTGGACAGATCAGTCAGTACAGAGATGGCCAGAGAGAGTGAGGCACAAACCTAAGGCAGAGAAGGGAATAGATGCAAAGTTTCCCACTTTCTGAGTGTGTACCTTAACCTCTCAACTACCAGGCAAAACATGGAGAGAATTTCTTCTTCACCACTTTGATGGATTTAGGACTGCGTCTTCTCTGAATGAAACCAGGGACCATGGTTTTGTTTGACAATGTAGCTTTTTAGCCTTTTGCAGTAATAAGAAATAGCATGGGGGGAAAATTTCTGTTTTAAATAGTGGAAATTCTAAAGCCATCCTTAAACCTTAAAAAAAGCCAAGCCACCCCCCCCAGTGCAGCTGGTGACAGTGACAGAGCTCTTCTCTGCACTTTTTGTTCTGCTGGAAGGAAAGCCAACATGGCTGCAGGCTGGGGAACAATGCAGTGGTTCCCCACGTCCTTTGGTTCAAACCACATCGAGGACGGTGGCTCCTTCCACACTGTGAGGGATTCAAAACCCTCGTGCCACCTCATCCTGACCAGCAGCTGTTTAAGATGGATGAGCAGGTGCTAAACTCTTACTTCAGCATGAATTAAGTTCAGCACGTAAGGAAGATGAGAGTGTGTGGAGGATGAGGAGGCATCCCCATTTCTAACTAGGTACAAAAGGCAGTGAAACGTTGCAGATGCAGCAGGATGCTGTGTCAGAACCACTACGTTCAAAAACTGCCCCATCTTCTGACCTGCTCTGGTTCAGCAGCTACTTGTTTTTTAAACATTCGGAAGATCTTTTCTTCTTCAGTCTCATGTTTTGCCATTGCTTCCAATGTCTCTTCATCTAAGGACTGAAATGCTTCATCTAAGCAAGAAAAAAGAACAGTAAAACTTACAGGCTGATACAAGACACTAAAAATTAAAAACAGTATTAGCACGTGTAAATTTATTTTGCTTCATAAGTCATTCCTGGCATAAATGTAAGATTTTTCTTTCTTTTCATGGCGTGTTAAGATTTGGTCACGCACAGTTCCATTTACTAGTTTTAGTTGCATTTTAAACACAGATGTCAGTACTGGAATACTGGAAAGGGAAGGAGTTAATCTACCAAAGTTTATGGCTCCCAGCAGGTATCACTGAGACTACAGAACTTTCAGGATACGAAAAAGGGCCTTGAAAAAGGCCCCTGTGCTGCGCATGTGCCAGACTTCAGTTTTTAGCACTGAAGAGTGTATCTGTTACACTCCAACAACCACATCAACTGGGGGCACTAAACACTTGTGAGATAGCTTTGGACCACAGCAAGGGACCACCAGGAACCCAGCATCATTCCCTGGCACCACCACAAACTCTCCACCCTGGGTGTGCTCAAAGCCAGCGTGGTTGCAGCAAACCCATCGTGAATTTAGGGGGAGCAGGGAGGAAGGAGCCTGCACTTCAACTGCTTCAAAGTCAGTTAAAATATCCTCAAACCAGTTTCCTGCTAGCACAGAGAAGGAAATTTTATTTTCCATAAAGTAAGACAAATTGACCTAAGTCAAGCCAAGACAATGTAACAATCTCCTGATTTCAACAGCATCCAGCAGCAGGTGCTCAGTCCTGTCCTTCTCACTTACGTTGTTCCTTACCTATTGGAAGCACACAGGGACACAGTGTAACTGCAAGCTATCTGCAGCAACAGCTGCTTCAACAGCTGAGGGGGTCAGAGCTTATTAAGTCTCTCCCAGAAACGCAACTTACGGGATGTCTACAACAAACTGGCATTGCAAATGACAGCACATTTAGCCTTTTTTCACCAGTAGTTTACAAGGAATGCTTAAAAATCACAGTATTTGATATTTTAAAGATGTGATAACAGGCGTAACTGGGAAGAATTACAGGCAGCACTTTATTTCTGACCTGCAGTGCCTGCAGCTCCAAGTTCCTCTTGTTCTTTTGCGTCCTTTGGTGTATCCTCAGCTCCTTGTTCATTATCAGTGCTGTCAGCGGGAAATTCTGGTTCCTCAGGTTCTATCAAAATTTCATATTCTGGAAAAAGGAATTCATTATGCTCTGGAATTGCATCTGCCGAGTCATCTAGAAAACAGAAGAGATACCACTTCACAACGTCATCTTGTATTTCACGTCCTTCTCCCCAAAAGCTACACATCAAACTACATAGCAGAAACATTGCATGAGCAAGATTTACATCACTGCTACACCTGACCTGAAGGTCAGAAACACTGTTATGTTAAGGACAGTGGAAAACTGCAACAGGCGTCCTGCTGCTTTGAATCTCTGTAAATCCAAGTGGCGCGGAAGGCAGACCGAACAGTGCTAGCAGCAGCATTTAAGGACTCAAAAGCTGCGGCTCGGCAGCTCGGTGCAGTATTGACCACAGGCTGGCACGCGTGTCGAGCTCCCCCGTTCCGAGGTCTCAGATGGCCACGGACCCACCTCCGGCGGCGTGCTGGCCGCAGGCGCGGCGGTGCCCGCGCCGCCAGTCCAGCGCCTGGTGCTCGGGCCCGCAGTAGGCGGCGCGGCGGCAGCGCCCGCAGCAGCGCGGCCCGAGGCAGCCGCATACACGGCAGAGCGCGGCGCCGCTGCCCAGCCGCCGCGGGGGCGCGGGGGCCGGGCCCGGGGGCGGCTCCTCGGGGGGCGGCTCCTCGGGGTACGTGTCGTTCCGCCGCGGCAGCTGGTTCCGGAACACTGCGGGAGAGACGCGCCGGTCAGCGGGGCGGCGGCCGGCGGCCCTCGCCCCGTCCCTCCCTGCGTCCCCGCGCCTCACCGCGGAAGGGCCCGCACGGGCCGGCCAGGCGGTAGCAGGCGGGGCTGCGGCAGGCGAACACGAAGAGGGTGCGGTGGAAGGCGTCGGGGCGGCCGGGCAGCGGCGCGTACAGCTGGAGCAGGAAGGCGCACGGCTGCTGACAGCGGCCGCAGCGCAGAGCGGCGGGGCCCGGCAGCCCGGCCTCGCCCAGCCACGCCGGCCGCCCCCCGACCTTGCTGGGGAAGTAGGTGCTGTGCAGCCGCCAGGCACCGCCCGGGCCCTCCGCCGCCGCCGCGAAACCCAGCTCCACGCCGGGAGCCATGCCGCTTCCCGTCGGGCGCCAGGCTCCGCGAGGGGCGGGCGCTGCGCCGGCCCGGCCCGGCCCGGCCGGCAGCGGCCCCGGCGCAGCCCCGCTCTCCCCGCCCCCCGGCAGCCCCGTTCCGGGCTGAGCCCCGCCCCTGTCCCGGCTCCGCCTCGGTAACGCGGCAGCGGGCACAAGACCGGGAAAAATAAAAATCCTGGAAGACGAGGGCAGAACCCTGCCGCCTTAAGGGACAGCGCAGTCAGCGGTGAGACGGGGGGAGAGACGACAGACACGTAATCGACGATGCTTTAATCCAATGTTTAAATATAACATTCATTAAGTAATTAAAATAATGCCAAGCTGCCTTAAAAAAACCAAAATCAACAAAACCAAAACCAACCCAAACACAAAATACCAAAACACAAAACCCGACATATTTATCAGTTCTAGTTATTGCCCAAGGTTTGATTTGTGCTCTTCATTCATGAGGCACTTGCCTCACATTTAGCCAGCCAGCAACATTTTTTTTCTAAATATTACTTTTAATAGCAAGTCTTTTAATTCCCTGTTACATTTTCACATCCATGAAATATTTGAAACCAATCACATTCCTTGTTACAAGCCTAGAAAAATGTATTTAGGTAGCCATTGCTGTGCACATCTCTCTCAACACTCATTAAAAAAAGAGACAATGTTTAATTTGTTTTTAAAAACAAAACACGGTGAGGATGCACATACACCTCTAAGCCCCTCAGCAGCAATTCCTAAGTGGCAATGGAGAGCTGTGCAGCTGAAGAAACAGTTCTGTGCCTCCCACTCTTGTAGGCTGGCTGGGCAAGAGGGAAACCTTGTCTGTTCCTATCCCCGCTCCAGCAGGGCAGTGGTCCATGTTCTCGGCAGGAGCTTACATCCACTCACAGCATCAGAGACCATTTAGAGTCGTGCAGCCACAGGTTTCTGTACAGGTATCCGAGCATCTAACAAAAAAACCCACACTAAATATTTCTGATCACCATGCTGTAAACACCACGCGCACAAACTACTTCTCACTTTACTGCCCTCAGCCACTGGATTGCACAGTATGTCAAATAAAGAAGGGCGATTCAAAGCTGCAGCTAATGATACCAGAAAAAGCATTGTAAAAAAGTATTACTAAGATTTTTATGCAGTTAAGTCTATGGAATTACTTGTTAAAAAGCACTACATCTAACATATGTGCCTTGTCCAAAGTAATTTATAACTTCAGAAGCTCTCTTCAAATTAGAGAACACTTACCAAACATGTCCAGGATTTTACTAACAGCCTCTTGATTTACACTGTAAGTGAATCCATTGGGCCTACAGTTACAAAAAGAAAGTTTACTCAACAAATATTTCTTATTCCAGTAATTTCTACACAAATAATCAGAATTAAACATTTTCATAATTACATAGTATTTTTCATCCTACCAGCATACATATCAAATTTAAGGACATGTTGGACTTCTACTCAAGAACGGTCATGGTTTCTTTACCTTTTCTCTTGTTCACAGTCCCCAAATTCTCTTCCACTCAATTTATTCCTTTTACTTGAAGGGGAATTTAGCTATAGACATTTATCTTAATCTATTCATTTCATAAACAGAGGCATAAGGAAATAGCTCAGGTCACCAGTTGCCAACTATGTTCTGTGAAACACTCAATACACTGCAGGGACTTGTTTTATTGGGGATTTCCATGATCATACTTTTAAACACAGTAAGAAGCACCACAACACAAATTCTCTTGATAACAGAATAATGCAAAATACAGCAACAGGTGCATTTTAATCTTAGGCCTATAAACCATGAGCTGTGTAAAAAGACTAGAACGATTAAGCTTTCAGTTTAATTGCTTTGAGATGAGTTCAGTGCTGAAGTCCCCCAGAACTAGCAGTATTCCTGATTATTGCTTGCATTGCCTGACAAGGCTTACTGTAGCACACAAATAAGCAGTGCTGTTCTTTTCTTATCAGAGCCTTGGGAGGACAGTTGAAAACCAAAAGGTAAAGGGAATCAGAAGCAGCCTAATAGTGAGTTAATGAATTTTGTTGTTAGGTCCCACAGGAGTCTTTCCACTATGAGGGCATGCCATTACACTTCCACATCATGTACAGAAAGGAACTACTGGGTTTTCTCCATGACTCCAGTAAATCCAGTCAACCTCTGGTGCTCAGGCAGTTGGGGTTCTCCTGTTCTCCTAGCTCAGACATTAAGAATTGTCATTAAGACTTCTATATACCAGAAATTTAACATTACTTACATTTTCTTCTTCTTCACTGCACCCAGTTGCACAAGAGCTGATAAGGCATTTTTCTGCATGTCAGAAGACAGCGCTTCATAACATTGTGTACTCCCTATGCAGAAGGTAGAAACACAATTAAATTTTTTATAATTTTCAATTAACAGGCTACTCTTGTAAAATCATACTGAGTAACAGCTGTACACACCCTTCTCGAGAAGTTGAAAAACAAAGTTGCGGACTCCGGGTATAAACTGCTTCTCAGTAAATGCTTCTTTCATTTCCTTTGAGAGGTATCTGAAAATTAACTAACACGTTCAAGAAAATGAGCATTCCTTTCTTTTAGATTGTCAGCTTGTAATGAGTTATAAACAGACATGTCCTTGTACGTAATACTATTCCACTTTAAAAAGCATAGGAGAGGAACTCAAAAGGTACCACTCCATAGGGCATCTGAAAGTTTTATTACTGTTTTACAGGTAAGAGAATCCCAATATTAAAATAAGACTCTGTATTTCTGTAACAGCTACCTTAGACATTAATTTTACATTCTTGTTCTTACAACCAAAAACAGTTTAACTTTTTTAAAGCAATACCTGTTCTGAAGATGAGAAAAAATGGGCACATCAGTACAGCTCCACCCACCTCACACATCAGATCACTAACTACATTCCACTATGTTAAACACCTACAGTCTCACCAATCTTATACTGACTTACCTGAGATTTTAGCCTTCTGGGTTTGTATGTATTACTAACTACAGGAACGTAAATGTTTAATCTTATTAAAACCTTGGGAAAACCAGAAGAATGTAAAGAGATATGGATGGAATTAATGACTCCCATAAAAGCTGTGAGATAGGAGATGCAAACTCATTTCCACACCTGGCAGGACAACCCACATAAAATGAATTAAGCAAGAGCTCCTCATAAAAAAGAACAATGAACCTGGTAGCAGCACACTCCCTGTGAATCTTATAAACCCACAATGAGCCATCACATTACACAGTAGTTACTGCTTTAGTAAATTGGACAAGTCAGAGCCAAAAGCTAAAATTGGGATCCTTGGGGGAGGGTGGTGTTTAAGATTCATTACTGCTATTTCTTAATTTTTACATTTCTCAGCCTATTTACATGGAAGTATCACAGCTCTCTTACTTTCCCTATAAAACACAGGAAAAAAAAAAGAGATCATTTTCTGAAGGACAACATACCTGATAACCTTCCACAAAAGGTCTGAACATCGCTGACAAGAAAGACACTGTACCACTTCCTTTGTCAGTAGGGTAAATCTCCTGTTGACTCGTTTGAATGGCATCACATTTTGTGAGTAGAAAACATCCTTCCTCAAAATCCTGGACAAGAAATGCATAACTAAAATTCTAACATTTACATAAGTGCAGCTACCATTTCCCACAAAATCAACAACAGAAACCACAACAGGGCACCACTTTCATTTCTGAACTCAGTTGTCAAGAGACTTGAACCAAAATTTTCCTGTCTCCAAAAAAATACCCATATGAAAAGGCAGTGAGAACATGTTCTTAAACACAGCAGTTCCTCAATGTACAATAGACCTTGGCACAAAGAAAGTGGCTGTACTTGCTATTGCAATAGCCAGCCTGAGCTCCCTCAGGATTTTGTCAAAACAGGGTCAGGTCGTCCAGTTTAGGGTTTTTTCCTGCACGTGTTTTTAATCTATTTATCTATTTTTAAACTAAGGGTTTGCCTTTATCTCATGTCCAGTGTTTGCAATAAATGATAATACAGATCAGTGACCGGCCCTCTACCAAACAGAAAACAAATGGCTAAAAAGTTACAAAGTATGGAAATGTCAAGGTCAAAACAATTTCACCGCCAATATGGGCAAAAGGGCGACAGATTACACAAAGGGATGGGACAAGGACATGACAGACATATGAATGAATAAAGCAGTGAGTGGGTGGCTTAAAGATCCCTTAGCATCACAGCAACTATTTCATCTGATTCCAGCAAAGTCATTCATAGCCAACCACCTTCCTGCTACCTGCTGCTTTCTGCTATTTCAAGAAAGCTGCAAGAGGCAACAATCGTCAACAAATAAAACTTAACAGTGCCAGTCAGCCTTTAAAAAGGCCCAATTCTCATCTATATAAAAATCTATGAGATTTTAATACATTTTCAAGTCTTGAACATTCTTGTGAAAATTATACTTATCTCTTTTTTAATGCAGGAAAGATCATAATTATCACCATCATATATTTGTCCTCAACATTGATAAAAATAACACACAATCAGTTTAAAATCCAATTAAAAAGTACATATACCAATTTATATTGGGTGCGAGGCTGATCCAGTTTTTTTTACTGATAAACTTGTTTTCACCTGCATTTCAAGCAGGCTGGACCAGAGCTAGCTCTGACCCAGCAGGTTTGTGTACAAACTGACAGAGCAAGTCCTGCAGAGAGCCAAGGGCTGCCTGCAGTTTTCCCAGCTTGCCTGTATCCAGCTGTGCTGGGGTGCACACAGGCACACTGAGCCCTGGAATAAGGCAGTGTGCAGGAACAATACTGGCTTTGTCTGGCTGATGCCTGCATGGGGCAGGAGGTAAAATGAGGGGAAACTCTTTTCAAGCAAAAAAGGATGCAAGTAAAGCTTCCAAAGACTCTAAGAGGGAAACTATTATGCCATTAGGAAAGCTCTCTCTTCAAAAACCTTCACAGGCTGTACCCCGACAGCATTTACACTTCATTGAAAAGACTGTTTTAACATGGATTTTCAGATCTGTGCTGGAAGACTGTTAGCTTTATGCGAAAAAGCCAAACTTGTGCTACAGTTCAGTTTAGTAGTTCAGAGTTGGGCAATTTCATGATTTTTAGTTTTTTTTTTACTGGAATGGAGAAAAAAATTGTATCGGCAACCTTGTGGATTCAGACAATATTTTGCAATCAACACAATGACCCCCTTTGAAGTTCTCTCTCCCACTTACAGATCAAGGTGATATCCCTGTGGGTGTTTTTCACAAAGCACTTGTTTGGCAGAGCCCTGGAATCATGCTATTTTAATTGGTTGCATTACTATGAGTATTTTTATATAAGGGATGTTTTTACCTTCAATGAAATGCCAGGAAAGAAGATGAACTCATCAGAAAAAACATCTCTCAAGAAGTTGAAGCAGCTATAGATTTCGTCTGAAAAAGATATTGTAAATGCAAGTGAAGAGCCATTTACTCCTTATTTAAGAGTACCTACTTCAAATAAAATATGGACTTGACATTTGAAGCATACATACAATGGCAGAAACCCCAAAAGAACAGCAAGTACTCAAAGCACTTGATTCAACTGTTAAGAAAAGGAAAGAGCAGGGGCTTGGAGCTTCTCAGAACATGCATTAAATGCCACAGTCAAATCCTACAAAAGGATCAAAGGGTAAACAAACAAAAAAAAGGCAAGCAAAATATCCCCATGCTTTCCCAACACATCCACCTTATCCCAAGTATAACAGTCTCGGATAGCTCCCGCTAGCAGTCACAGGAACCTGGTGCTCGTCTCCCAGCTGATGGCACAAGGAGCAAAGCCAGCAGCTTCTCAGAGCCCAAGCATACCTTTTCTGAAGCTGGGTGCCATCTGCAAGGCCATTGCCACCAGGGCCGGGCGCACGAAGACGTTCAGCAGCTGGTTCCTGTATGTGGCACACATGAGCACGGCCAGCGCGTGCCTGAAGACGATTTCCCCTACGGCTCCATCTTCCACTCCCTTGTCATTCAGGACCACGTGGCCATCGACAAGGCGAGCGATGTTGGAATGCAGGGTGAGGCCAGACAGGACTGCTTTTTTGGCACACAGGTTATCTAGGAGGAAAGTACAACACATAGCAAGTTGCAAAAGGGAACATGACTCTATTAGAACAGCCTAAAATGCACTAGTATTCCAGACACTACGCCAAACTTTCAGTTAGAGAGATATTCCAACATAATCCATACCAGGAATTAGAAAACTAGGCATAGTATGATATGGAGAGAACAAATTTCAGACATTTCTATAATTAAAACACTTTAAATTCTTCCACTTACTAACAATTGCAAATGGTAATTGTTCCTTTGTCTCTGGAACAAATATTCTGAGCCTCCAAATACAAAAAGGATATATCTGTTTGATGGAAACATTCATTAGTAAGGAAATGGAGACTGTACTTCTGCTTAAGCATTTCTGACGTTACAAGTTTTGAATCAGAGGTACAAGTCTTTTTATAAACTTTTTCATTAACTCTCCCAAATTAAATTTATAAAAATCCTTAACATAAATATTGTTATATAACATACCTACTCAATGAGAAACATTCTCTACATCAAATTGGAATCAATGTGACAAGCAAGCAATAAAATTCATACTGAATGCTAAAATACACTTTACATGTTCAGAGCACCACAGGCATAGCAAATCACTATAGCCTCTGACAGAAAAACCCCATCATCCTCCTTTCCTTTAATACAGATTTCACGTAGAGTCTCCTTGCATCTTATTTACTCTTTCAACCTACTTTGTTTGAATTTTGCTAAAGCTCCCAAGTTTCTCAATGCAATAGGAAGCAGAAGTCTGTGCAAGTAATTTTGCAGTTCTTGTTTTGAATATAAAATTTTGCAAATGTTCTGCCTGTAACAACCAACCAGCATGACAAGGGCAGAAATAACCAGCTGTTTGGAGACCGAAGAATGGAGAGCGTACATGCAGGTGCTGGCATCAGCAAATTGGCCTTTAAATGTATTTCTTCTTTCAAATTGACAATCCAAACCAAAACAACAAACCCAGTATGCAGCTGATGCCTTGAGCACAGACAGCACACTCCAACAAAATCCACTCAGCTGTTTTCACTCCTCCATTTCACTACAGTGCCTATTTGCTATTCCCTGACCACATCACAACTCTACTAAAGCAAATGCTTACGCATTGTTGCTAAGAAAATAAACAAAATAAATAAGCAAATCTCGATGTAGTATGTTTTTCAGTTTACTGTGTAGTAAGATTCTAAATGTTGCTTAAGTATTGCCATGAAATTCTTGCTTTTACCAGTCTGGCAGAAGCAGATCTTGTCTGCTTTCCCTGTAGTGACGATCCCTGAAAGAAGTAGTTTTTTTTCCACAGATGACAGAGTTCTTTTATACCAGTAGCCTGCTCCTATTTCTTTATTGTAGCAGTGAGAGGGATCCTCGATTATACATAGGACTACAAAAGCAAAGATCCTTGGCTTAAGTCTACCTACAGCAGAAAGGTAAATGTACTTGCATTACACAATACTGTTCTTTGCTGGCTTTACCACTTACATCCTGAGGCTCTAAAATTGCCTGTGTCATTCTGGCTCACAGAGAGAAGTTTCAAACAAAGTTTGAAAGCACAATCAACCTTTCAGCAGCCAATATATACACTATACATATACATATATATAAAAGGGGATATGTATACAAGTATATAAATAAAACCACCAAAGAAGCCTTCCCTTCAAAAGTCCTAATTGTTTCTGGAGATAAAGTGAAATTTAAAAATAAATAGACAACTGAGAGTTTTGATTTCCTCTACCCATTTGTTTCTGCTAGTTCTTTGCACCAGTAACAACTTATACTGTAGTCAGTACCAAGCAGGAAATGTAGCATTACACAGAGTTAAGTGGTGCAGATCAGGCAACTGCCTGTGACTTACACACAGTTCAGAAAGACAGACACTACACAAAATGTAGTACTCTGATAAAGTACCTTATAATTTCCCTCTCACATGATAATTTCCCTCCCTTCATGATACAACAGTAAAATGTCTGTTCTGTTTCCACATGTTTTTCAAAGTATTATCTTCAACAGGTTAAGTCAAAACCTGTCAGGTTTCAGCATGATTTTAAGCATATCCTAAAATCCATTTATAACTGTAAGAATTCTGTAAAGCTGTTACCATACATTCCTTCCACAGAAATATAATTTATCTTTCATAAGCAACAAGAGGAACAGAAATAACACTTTCTCTGCATACCAGGCCATTCAATGAATCCTCCAAAAGTCTGCGTTAAGCCTTTAAGCCACAGAGTCTTTTCTATTAGAAGCTCACATTCCATGGCTGGCAAATTCTGGAGCAGAACAGCAGCAACTAGCACCCATGGGCTCAAAACCATGTTTTCTATTTGCAGGAGCTCCATTTTATAAGCTACGTCACTGACAAATTCTTGGATATCCTCAGATGGCTTTTGGGGAAGATGCCTGAAAAAAACAATGCAATTTAAGGTAAAGAGCTAAAAAAGTCTAACATAAATAACACCCCTCTTTATTTCTTTCATATTGTTCCCGGATCTGTAACTTTACAGCACCCAACAGGTGCACTCTGCAGGGTGATTCTATGTGCAATGTAAAACAGAAGTCTAGAGCAAAGCATTAGAAGCTGCATGACAGTACCTCAAGCACAGACCTCTCTAATGACGCTGTACGTCTGCTGTCTTCAAACAAAATTCAAAAGCATTATGTTTTATAGAGAATATTGCAAAAGCAACACAATCCAGTCACAGCTACAGCTCTCCCTGATATATGGTCACTTAGCAGCTTGCAGGACTAATGCAAGAAGTGAGAGAAAGTTGAAAATTTTAACTGGCAAAAGCACCACATTCTCAGAAAACAGAGTTTTGCCTGGTGCATGCATCACCATTAAATTTTAAAGTGGTGTCTTCTCAACACAGGTAAAGCCACAAGTAACAATTCATTTCAGAAACACCCAGTCACAAGCACAATAAGCCTCTGCTCAGACCAAACAGGTTCAGCAGTCTGAACAGTCAGATGGAGGGAGGTGAGAGAAGATGAAAACAAAGTACAAGAGAACATCTTAGTTAGTTCACATAGATGTAGACTAAACAAATGTTTTTCCTGTGTGGTACCTGGGAACCAAATTGTATGGGCATCGATTGATCCTCCCAGATGCCAAGGTTCTAAGGGATACTGGCTGGCCAACGTAGATATGTATGGTACCAAAATTGTCACTGAGGATTTTCCTGGCTTTTAACAACCCCTATGAAAACAGGAAGAGGAAAACTTAAATTCTGGTGCTACAGCATGTGTATAAATCCACTTATGTTCTGTTCTTAAGGAATTTACATACAGATGTAGATTCTTTGGGCTTTGGGACTCCTAGGAGTTCATATGCATAGAGAGATTCTTCTAATATCCTCTCATAGCTGATGCTAATGGGAACAAGGTATGTGTCAAAGACTTCACGTTTGAAAAAGGGTTCCATCACAATGCTGAGAAGACCTGCCAATTGGGAAAAAAAAAACATGAATCACCTGTCTCTTTCAAAGAGGGAAAAGCAACTGCAATTTAACTTTGAAAAGGATATCTCTGCATTTTAGAAACTGCTAATAGGTGTGCACTGTGCCTGTTCTCTCTTCAAGCAAGCAGAAGCAAAAGACATTGCCCAAGCCTTTAAACAGAAGGTAAATGGAAGCAACACTCTTGGACAGCTGTTTGTGCTTTTTTCAGCAGCACTGCTCCGTGCTTGCACGGAATCTTCCTTCTAAAGATTCCACGTTACTTTTACGGTTAGAACTACAATATTTCTCTGCTGGCCAGGGGATGCCTATTGTCTAGGAAGAAAATGGTGAAGAGTTATTGAATTTAATACACAATGGGGCAAAGGGAGCAAAAGCAGTAGAGTGCAAGTGAATGTATTGCTGTTCTTTCTATGGCCTTGGAACCCAGGCATGGTGTTTTCCATACTCTGACAGACCTCTCAGTTTCCCTCTACATAAACATCCCTTTCTATCCAAAGAACTTACAAAGCACATAGCCACTAATGAAAATGCTAACAATATTAGAAGTTCCAAATCTTAAATAAACATACCAAATTTTGGAGTCAGAGTCTTGGCAGTGCGGCTTCTAGTCCCCTCAAGGAAAAATTCAATTGGGGCATAGCCACTCTTCAAAAGTAAAACAAACAAAAAGCTGATCAGAGAAAACATTACTTCTTTATTGCCCACAGTTTTAAGTACTTCAAATGTTAAGTAAGTTGGTTTTTTTAATGAAAGACAAACATATCTAACTTCAGTCATCTGTAGGCCTACATTCATCTATTTGCCACACCATGTAGTGTAATTAATGAAAACACTGTGTCCGTCATGAGATATGGGCACACAATCCAAAGCAACTGATGAGCAGTAATTTATCACTTACTGAACTGTGTCATAATAATAGAGTGCACACATGGTCCTCAGCTACAGCCAATATGAGGTAAAAAGCACTTATTCAGATCACCATGAAGATTTTCAATCACACAGCCAAGACATCCTGCATATCTCACAAGAATTGTTCCAACAGAGTATTTCTTAAGTATACATTTTGAGAGCTCAGCAAGTTATTTACCCTTAGCATGGTTTTTACATATTCAGCAAACACTGCCCAGTAGAGTCTGTTCCCACCGAAGGAACGTCGCATAAAAAAGGCACCTGCCCTTCGTAGCAGCTCACCAACTATCTTCATTCCTAGGAAATCTGAAAAACAATCAAAGAAAAAAAACCACACACACAAAATGTATTGGTTAATATCAGCCAGCAGAATCAACTACAAAATTTCTAGCATGCTGACTACCAGAATACAGAAGATCTCTTTCAAGGATCCCTTTGTTGCTAACACATTTAATTGCTTTCAAATTGTCTAGCAAGGCTTATACAGACAAGAATGGCATAGCATAGTATGTTTTCCATTATTTTTAAGCTGCATTCACTTAGAGAAATTTATTTTCATAATTTAGATGGCTAGAGTTCAGCCATAATAAAGACTGAGTTTCTGAAGCACATTGTCTCACTCATCTTTAGAAAAAAGCAGCTCCTACTGAACATATTCCAGAAGACACAGAAATTAGGCAGCCAATTAAACTATATTAGACCATCTATGATCCTGACTCACCATTTTGAGGGATGTACACCAAATCAGCTAAAATTATTTTATTGTTTTTCAGTTTTAAGCAATGATAGTCAATGCTTAACTTGTCAAAAGCAGGAAAAAACACTTAATGTTAACAAAGTCCTTATGGAAGCATTTAAAATAAATCCACACATCAGCTGGCAACATGCCATTCCAACCTCCTTGCCACCTCAATCAATGAAACACTGGAGAACAGATATTCACTCAGTCAAATAAATTCACATTTCTAGTCGCAACACTGACAATGACTGTGCTGAAAATGTCACAGGTGCCAGAAACATCATCCCAACACCAGTTAGATTCCTGCTAATGTATGAGGATGTACTGGCAACTGTTTACCTTCCCTTAGCTAATCCCTACAGATCTATCTGTATGCTTGAAGCCAAGAGATAACTAACAAAGCAAAGGCACTTACCACATATATCAGGATAGTCTCTCCAGTCAGCACAAGTGCTGTTTTGAGAGTGAGTTTGTAAACCACATCTTGTGAACCTCTAACATGATATGCAGTTATGAAATACAGATACAACCATAGAAAACTGTATTTTCTCCAGAAGAATTTAAAATAATACACACGTGCAGGCAGCATCAAGCTAAAAGCCCCTAATTCTTTAGGAGAGCTTTGACCCTGAAGCACTCAAAGCATTCAAAAAATGTTAATCATACAAAAACAATCCTTGTAAGCTCAACTAATG
Source organism: Anomalospiza imberbis (assembly GCF_031753505.1). Lineage (NCBI taxonomy): Eukaryota > Metazoa > Chordata > Aves > Passeriformes > Viduidae > Anomalospiza > Anomalospiza imberbis. Next base: position 73,007,997 of record NC_089683.1, on the reverse strand, counting down.
GTATCTTAAGATACTATTTTGAGGTCCAAAACTCAAAAATACTCTAATCCAAGTCAGCAAAGGATTATACCAATAACAACATGTGAGCAGATTCTGAACAATACACAACAGGCAAACTGCAACACCTTGATCAAGGCAGCTGTGAAACATGGACTTGTGAATGTAACCTGCATCACCCAGATGCAGCAAACTCAAAGACCAGGGAAATCTCATCTTCCATAGCAAGCACATCCTCACAGCTTCTATAAGTCTTGCTACCTTTTTGTTTGGAAAAGCAGACTACAGTAAAGCAGAAGGTTCCAAGATCTCTGCTAGGTTACCTTACCTGTGCTTATTACAGTGCTGCACCAGACCAGTGGTTTTCTGCCTACTTAGAATACCTGTTTGATACTCATGACTTCCAAGATCAGGTTTCTAACTTAAGTGCTGACAGCAACCAGATTATCAAAAAGCACATTAACTTGGAAGACATTTACTGTTCAAGCCCTCAAGAATTGTTTCCTACAAATATACTGGCTTCATCTGCTTTACAACTAAGTATGCCCAAAATCCTGACCTCTGATATGCCATATCACTTCCCTGCCAGCTCTGTTCTCAGCATGTCACAAAGTTCTGCCAATACTTCAAAGGAATCAGTCGCATCAGAAACAAGCATAAAGTGGCTGGTGCTTTGTATCTGGCTGCTGTGACTGCACTTTAAACTGTATGAAGTATCACAAAAAGTTCTGCCCCCACAGTAGCACCCGGCCAAGTTCTTGCCTGTTACCAGGTTATGAAAGCAAAGAGAAGTATTTGTCACAACCCTTATCTTTGCCCCAGCCTCAGGTCTACAGATGGAATACTTCTGGGTGAACTTGCTATGAAAAAAATTCACCTTTGACAGGACTCAGCACCAATGAGAAGCTTTCAGACACTGTAAGCACCTTACCCAAGGAGGATTTAACAAGATATATTTGGAGCAGAAGTTAAACACAACTACTTATAGTTCAGCTACCAAAGAATGCCACCAATTCTCTGAATCCTGAAAACATTGTTAAAAACATACTTGCCTATTCCTGCTGCAATGACAGGCAAGGCCAAGTCATACGTGTATAGCAAATAAGACAGCATCAAAAAGTCTACGTAGCTTCGGTGGCTGGGCAGCAGCACCACGGGATGCTCCTGAATGGCGTGTTGTAACTGAAAAAGAACAGTGCAAACAATATTGTCCCAATATTTACTGACTGTTGAAATTTGCAAATATAGACCTGCACAGGGCTTAAGGCAAACAAAACCCCATTTGCTTGATGGTTGTTTCTCTGTCCACACAATCAATACCTCTTTCAGCACAGAATCCATTGGAAATTTGGAGCAGTTGCTTCCAGAGTAGCAACCTGAGGCTCACAAGTATCACAGGACTCAAAAACTATGGGCACCCCATCATGGGATAGTTTAATTCCAATCCCTTTTGATGGGGATGGGAAACCAAACTGGGGCTGTCAGGATTGACTTTGCTTACTTCCAGGAAATGCACTGCACCCTCCAGAACAGCAATCTCCTGAAATGAAACAGGGGGGCAACGGTTCCCAGAAACTGAGGAAAACCTAACGCATCTCCTGCCTAAGACGTGCACAGTGCTTCACAAATGTTAGTATGAGGGTTTTGCTGAACAGCTAGTCCACTCAGCCATGTAATATTACCCCCAATTCAGCTAAATGCATTATTATTTTATAATATCAGATAGAAAACACTCTCAGTGGCTGATCTAACATAATCACAGGCACATGGTATTCCTTACCATAGAAGGAATTCCTTACCATTTGGAAAATATAGCTGTTATCCTGATAGCTGTTTGCCTTTAAAATACTTACATATCATCTTTCCTCCCACATTTACTAAGAAATGCACTAATAAACAAAACCGAGTGCAGTTTTTTTTTTTAAGAGGGTTTTTTTCATATTTGTTATTTGTGATTAGAGCTCTTGTCCAAGTGACTGGTCTGAAAACATGAAAACATTTTAACTTTTTCCTCCCACCAGTACTCACTCTCTGCATTCCTTCTTCATTCACACAAACTCTCTGGAAAAGCTGTTTAAATATTTTGCTCAGAGTGAAGGCAAAAAATCTGACAGCTCCTAGTTGCATACGGTGGCCCATCTCATCAAGGATTTCTGTGGCTTCTTCTTGAATAATATCAGGTGATTCTCCCATTTCTTTTGCTAACTAAGAAGAAACAAAACAGCAGTGACAAGTTGTTCCCTTCTCCTTGCCCATGCACACTGTTCTAATGTGCCACAGCATCTTATGGGAGAACTACTGCAATAGTCCAAAAGGTTTTGTTTTATGTGATAGGCATGGATCTAATCAATGTCTGGTGCCAGCCAACATGACAAAGCCAAGTTAAAGCTGCCCAAAAACCAAAATAACCTTAGATGTCAATGGCAGGAGGAGGACATACAGCAATCCTCCCCTCAAACACAAAATCCTTCCCCAATATGAATGTTTCAACTTGCAGCATATTCAGAGGATATTTAAGTTCAAAGAATATTTCCTCTATTATCAGTCTGAAGAAGACTCTGTGCATTTTTCTTTCAATAGTAAAATGAAGCCAATGTTTGTTGAGACAGTCAAAATGTAAATATTTTAAGTGCATTTGGGTTAGAGTTTACAAAGAACCTTAGCCTATCACACTTCCATTTCTTTGTGACACATTCCTTTGGCAATAGAGAGCTGAATTGCATACAAAGCACTGTCTCTACCAACTGTGCATATCAATGATCTTTCTTCTGTTGCCATGCACATTTCCTTTTGAAGTTCCTTGAAACAGACTTAAATAATGGCCATCCCTCCAATTTGGTATTTGAATCTAGAAATATTTAATTGAAAAGTTAAGCCTTTTACTGTTATGGAATAAGGAATATGACTTTTACTCAACACAGAGGAGGAAAGGAAAGGCATGTCAGAAGAAAAAGCCCCCAAAAAAGCACATCTGTTTGGAAGCCAGTGCTGCTTACCTACTATTTCCATTTTGTGACATATGAGAAAATTCATCTCCTCCAATCTACCTTGATATACCTTACTATTACATCTACTAGGTCAAATGTGTTTTCTTAAATGCATTACCAATTATCTTATGTACTTCCACATGTAGTTTAAACTGATTATTTTAGCCACTTAAAGAAGCCAAAAACTGCTTCCACTTAAGCCTGAGAAAATCAGTCTTGCTTAGGAAGCCAAAGAATTCTTCTTGTTATTCAGCAGGAAGAGATTCTGTTCTCATTCACCAGCAAAAGGCTTACCATACAGTTCACTTGTGTGATTTAAGGGCAAATCCACTATGGAACTAAGAACTTCCCAAAATCAGAAATCAAAAACCCAGACCAGTCACATATAGCAACCTAAAACAAACAAATGATCTTAACTTCCCACACTAAACTTTAGTAACCGCAACAATTTGGCACAAGAACAAATTCAAGTATGCCTGTGTAAAGCTGTGCAAACCCTCCCTGCCCAGGCAGAAGGGACCCTAATTGTAGAGTGCCGGGCACATTGCCCAAGACACTCTCAGTTTGAAACTTCCTGTAACCTCTAGTGCAAAGCTGGTAACCAGGCTGCAATGGCAGGTCTGCAAACTCCCTTCAACCACTTGATGCAGCCAGAAAACAGCCATCAAAATAATTTCCTATCAGAAAAGCTTTCCTTTTCAGAATAAAACATCACACAAACATCTTTCTGTCAAATCATCGGTAAAGTATTTTCTTTCAGTAAATTTTTTAGTGTCTCTGGAGTTGAAAGATTTTTTTTGGCTTTCATGCTACTTAGCAATCCATAATGGAAACAGAACTACTTTGTGGTGTAGAGTGACATACTTTACTTTGTCACATTATAACACATTTTGATGTATCACAGGTATATACTAACCATTAAAAGAAACAAATAGAAAAAAATTACAGTAGCCTGTCACTCAGGACTAACCAAAACATCTTACATATTTCCACATACTTGCAATTATTTTTTATGGCTACTGAAATTAGTTACCCTGCTAATTTACACACATACATACTTCAGGCATTTAAACACAGTGCAAAGTATCAGCCAGCCTAACCATAAAATACTTTATTTGTTATAAAGTAATAGCTGCCCTTCATGTTAGAACAAAAAATATGGTTACATCTTAAACAGTGTTTCTAATTCAAAGAATTACCTGTGAAATAGAACTCTAATTTTAGTGAAAGTAGCATTTAGGACTTGTTCATAAATGCATCATTAACCTATAAAATTCCTACAAGAAACCCCCAAAGTACAAAAATGTCTGCTAAGAAGGAGGGTGATAATGTCTTTCACAATGTTGATCTGTGGTGAGAACAGTGGAGTATGAGGAGAAAGAGAAAAAAGAAGTAGTCAGGTACACTGGATAAATTAATGATGAAGTGTTGTATATGAAAAATCAAAACATGTTTCATGAACCTGACAGTTTTAGTGGCAACCCCAGTTTTTTTTTTTTTCCTGCCAAAAGAGTTATTTATTTACTGGACCATCTTCCAAACTACAGTTACCATTTTAACAAGGTCAGCAACAATCTCTTTTTCCCTGCTGCCATACAAAGCTTGGCTGTGTTCAATCCACCTCATCTTAGAGCTCATTCTCCAGACTCACCTGCTTGATAACATATTGAACTTGCTCTGAGTGGAGAACAGCACTTTTGATAGCGTTTGGCTTGCAAGGTGAAAGGCCCTTGTAGATCACCGGGGTGTAACATTTCATGGCGTATCTCAAGTCACTGGACAACCGTCTTTCCTCCAAGATATCCTCAAACTCATCTCTTTTCTTTGATGTGAGCTCTTTCTGCTAGGAACATACAAATGAAGAATGAGACACTGTCTTGAGCTATTTGGTGACCTGCTTGGCTATAGCACCACAATAATGATATGTACTACTTCTGCAACATGTGGGGCTTCTTAGCTTCAATAATGTCTGCATGTTACACTCTGTGACTGCAGGAACCAATACTACCTACTTGCAAGAGTGATCCAGAAAGAAACTAAAAAGCAAAATAAACAAACACACACACCCTCCCTTCCCCCTCCCCCTAAAAAAAACCCCTCACCCTAATTCCTTTCAATTACAAATTACAAAGATCCCCAAATCACCCTATACCATGTTACTTAATTTTACCTCCCCCCCAAAAAAACCTAATCCCTTCAACTGTAAAGATCTTCAAATTACCCTATGCCACATTATTTAATTCCACACAACGGGAAGAAACTGAGAGAAGACATGGGCTTTTAAAGCTGAAGTGCCTTGCCTCCAGCCTCTCCGTGATTAATAAGGATTAAACTAAAGACCTTTGATTCCAACTCTCACAGTTTCATTAAGACAATGCCATGATTGACATTATAAAAACCTGATCATCAACACACGGGAAATAATCCCTGGTACTTAGAAGTTGCATCTGGGGCCTTGGTGACTTGCGGCTTTCACAAAGCTTGGATGTAAGGTACAGCAAACATTATCAGGGAGGAGGCTGACCTCACTGTCAGCCATGTGACTGCAATACGGTGCACACACAGGTAAAAAGAGACCCCAGCCTCTGAGTAATTTTTCACTGCTAAGCAGGAAAAACCCCAGGACATCAAGAACTGTGGATCCATCCTGCTGCAAAAAATTCAGACAAAACTCTTCCCTTTGAGCCAGCAGAGCCTTGCGCTGGAGAGAGATGTCTCCTATTATCTCCTATATCACTACAGTTTGTATGAATGATCCCTCAGTCTTCCCAATAGTGAAATTGTATTTCTCCAAGCTTCAAACCAGCACCAACAGCCACCAGGTAAGTAAGACAACTGGAGTAAGCCTCTGTTAAATAAAAATGTATTAGTTATGACCAAGCATATTTATTAGAAGATATTAAAAATGCTTATGTCTTCCTCCACAGTTCCACTTGAAGGGTAGCACTGGCAATCTTGTCATTCATTCCACCTCCTCTTTCTATATATGACCCATGCAGAACCAAACTGATAATGAAGGATAAAACATGCTTCATGAGCTCCTTCAGTGACCTTTTCTGGTGCTGAGTGGAAAGCCTGGCCAGCAAACACACAGGGGAACACCAGCAACAGATAAACAAAATGCCCAGCAGTGGCAGCTGGGTTTTCAACCTTGGGTGAGGGAGTTGGGTTTCACTGCCGGCCAACCAGAGCCACATCAGCAACACTGTCAGAGCAGCTGACATTTAGTAGAGAGCAAACCTTTAGCACCTGTCCATTCATCACCACAAGGTAATTTGGTCGAACAAAACAAAACAACTCAAATCAGGAATATCTCCACTTAAGAATGACAAAAAACCCTTCGAAGCCTCATCGGTATCAAAAGTCAATTTTGTTTTATTGGAGGACACAAATCCCACTATAATGTTTGACCTTCTCAAGTTCTTTTACCCACACAGGACAGGCAAATTTGGAGATGATCCCTCTCCTATAATTGCATTTAGTAGCTTGTATAACTTTTCTTTCCACAGCTGCAGTTTAGAGAATTACCTCACAGTATCTGCAGAACAAACTCAGCACAAACTTTCAAAACTATGCCATACAAGTATTAAACCCAGACCTCTATTAATGTAAAACTTTTAGGGGTTTTTGTCTTGTATTATTTAGCATTACAGCTTTCAACCTCTCTTCTTTCACAGCTTTCAATTGGTTAAGTATTTTGCAAGACCTGAGTAAGCTAAGATCTGTTAAGATGACTGGAAAGTTTCTATCAGCCATCTGTTGCTGTTGACACCTTATATCAATCTCTTTGATTAAAATAAAACAGAAATAAATCCCTTATATTGTATAATGGCAAAAAAGATCAGAATAGTAGCAGAAAATATTATTTAGCTCTAAGTATCACCTACTCACATCAGTATGTGACAAGTCATTGCTCACAAAATCTAAGCAACATTTGTGTCAGTTACAAAAGTTCAAGTCCTGCAATCTGCAACTACATGAAATCCAGACAAAGAAAGCCAGCACTCAGCATGGGCATTATCAGCCACATCAGCAGTCACTGCACTGCTGCAGCTATTCCCAGTGCAGCTCTGGTGAGCAGAGTTTTGCAAGGGCCATGGCCCACTGAAAAATCACCTCTCTGCCTCTGCTCTTTGTCTGAGACTTGATGTGCAACTGATTTCTCTCCATGGCAATAGTTATTTTCACACCTTGTTCTGAAGGAGCACTGAGGGAGCCAAACCACACACTTTACCAAACACAAAAGATTTGCAACTGTGCTTTTACATGTTACAGCCAAGCTGTTGTTCCAGCTTCAATTGCCAGCTGGTAGAGAATACACATAGAAAACACACTGTTGGAAACCTGGACATCAGAAAATTCAATGACATGCACTGTTACTGCCACAGTGGTGAAGTATGGAAGCAAAACAGCAGGAGCTTGGAACTGCTCTGCTTCCATAAAAGTAGGATATGCAATGTAACGATGGTGCTCGCGATGCCCTTGGGATACCAACACACGGACAAAACACAGAAGAGAAGTTTGGGAAGCTCTGCCGAAACACAGCGCTGGCTCCCTCTCTCCCTAGTCCCCTCCTCCAAATGCATGTAGAGAGGTGGGGTTTAGCACCCCACACCCAAACCTCCTTGTCTGAGGCTGGCAAAGGAGATGCAGGGAACGAACAAGGTCAATAAAGTAATCTCCACTGTATATCACGGGAAAACCCACCCCGGCCACTCCATCCCCACGACAACCTCCCAGCGCTGAGTTCACCATGGCGGGCAGGACAGGCTGCTGCGGTGCTGAAGCCCTGCGGAGCGCCCGGTGCCCGGACACCCGCCACGGCAGCGAGCCGCTCCGGGCCACTGCCTCCGTAAGGAAGAGACACTTCCCACCTCCCCTGCCCCGGCGGGCCTTCCGCAGCAGCTCTGAGGGGACCGCGGCGCTCGGGACCGGGAGCTCTGGCTGTCGCGACAGACAGTGCGGGAGCAGCCGAGGCAGAGAAGGGCGCGCGGGAAGGTGAACTGGTGACGGAAAACCTTCGGTCCCGCCGGGGCCCGGGAAAGGCCTCGTCCCTCCCTCCGCAGCGCGGTTCCCCTTCCCCGGGGACACAAACCGGGGCTAAGGGATGGAGGGGCAGACAGCGCCAAGCGCCGTCATTCCCCTTCAGAGAGAGCGGCACCGCCGCGGCGCGGGTGAGGTGAGCAGCCCCTTCCCCGCGGCACCACTCCCACCGCCGCCTACCGAGTACATGGGCGCCCCTCGCCGCGCCCGCCCGGGCGCCGCCGCCGCCGCTGTCGCCATGGTCCTGCGAGCTCCGCCGCGCCGCCCCGCGCCCCGCTCGCCCGCCCTACCCCGTCGCGCTGCCCTGCCGCCCGCCGCCGCCTCCCGCGGCGTCCATGGCCCCGCGCCGCCCCGGCCCGGCTGCCTGGTGCGGTGCGGCGGCGGAAGGCGGGGGCACCGCGCCATGGGCGGCGCCATGTCGGGTGCGACGGAAGCCGCCGGGGCTCACACGCCGGCCCACCTGCCCGCCGCGGCAGCCATGGGACCGCGGGAGCCGCGCCGCCGACTGGAGGCGGTGCTCGGTGCCCTCTACGACCTGGGTGGGTGCACGGCGCCGGGCCGGGCGCTGCGCCGGCACCAAGGTCCTCCCTGGGGGCCGGGGAGGGGGCCGGGCGTGGGCGCTCAGGAGCGGAGCGGCGGCGGCGCGGAGCTGACCCGCGGCATGTGCTTGGCACAGGTGAGGAGCCCGGCGGTGCTCGGCGCGCTGCAGAGAACGGCGAAGCGAGAGCAGTGCCGCCGTCGGCGCAGGAGGAAGAGGAGGAAGAGGAGAGACGGGAGCCGCAGCCGGCGGCGGGCGGCCGGCGCGGGGCCCGCCGCTTCTTCGGGGAGCTGCGGGCCGAGCTGAGCGCCGCCGGCACTGCCCCGCCGACCCCCGCCGCCCCGCCCGCCGTGGAGGTCGTGGTGTTCCGCGGGAGGAAGAGGAAGGAGCGGCACGGCCCCTCGGCAGCGCCGGCCGGCGGAGCTCAGGTAGAGCCGGGCGGGCGCGGTCCCCGCTGCCCCGAGCCGCCCCTTCCCGAAGGGTGGGCGCCGTGGGGCGGGGTGCGCTCCCTGGACGCGGCGCCTGCCCCCGAGCGTGCCTAGGTTTGTCCCTGTTGCTGATACAGCTGCCTGGAAATCCGGATGCTTTGGCGATCATCGTGCTCAGCTCGATGGCATCTGGTCCTGCTGATTCCCAGTGGGGCTGCTGGAAACGGGCAGGGTGAAGTAGGGGAGGGGGCAGGACTTGAAGACCAATATTTTTCAATTTCAGATCTGTGGATAAGAATCCTATGTTTGAAATAGGCGCATTTTAGCAAAATAAATTGATTTGCTGACAGGTCTGATGTTACAGCAAGAAGTGAAAGAGATGGAAGGCAAAGCCTCTTTGTTACTTCAGTGCCCAGGAGTTTTGTGTGCTGCTCTGTTCCTGTCAGTAGCTGTGCATGTGAGGTGCCAAAACTTGCTTCTGTTTTTTGGCATCGCAACATCACTGGGCCATTGACAAGCAGCATTTGTTCTTGGAAGATCGGTGTTGGGTAGTCACTTGGAGAAGGCATGACACCATTACATCTCAATCCTCTGGTTTGGTTTGTTGCTGCTGAACTGCTTTGCACTACCAAAAACTGTAGCTGAGTTCTTTCAACAGGGAGGTCTGGATGGGTTTGACTGGAGGCTGAGCAGAGGGGTTGATTGTTTTCCAGATTTTATAGCTTCTCTGGTGGTTTTCCTTGAGTTGTCTTTATGGCCATAACATCAGAGGCCCATTGTAAAATAAGCTTTGATGGGCCAACATATGGCTGTCTTGAATTCAGAGAGACTTACCGATACTGGGGTTTGATTGCTTGGAATTGGGGACTTCAAGAGACTCAAGCAGTTGTTTGAATCCATAAGCTTTTGTGCTTTTCCAGCATGTTTTCCTATAAAGTTTTTCTTAAGTTTTTTATAGCTGGAGTTTTCTTAAGTTTTTTATAGCTGGAGTTTTTTTACCTGAAAATACTGGTGTTACGCTTGTTAGCAAAATGCTCTGAAGATAACCAGGTTTATTTGTGGTTGAAATCGCAATTCTCTATAAAAGCCTTTGCAGAGCTGAGACGAGTTTGGCTGCAGTGAATGCAGAGGGAAGCCCTGGTGTAACCCTTGGGCCTGAACCTGTGACTCACTGTGCCCTGAGGGCCTGGAGAGTGAAACAGAAACGCATGAAATGTATTTCAGTTCAGCTTTAATGCTTATGTAGTACTCCTGTTTCCTCTGAGTGGATTGTATCTTTGGGAGAAAACGGGGAAGGTGAACGGTAATTTCTTGAACAGATTGCCTGCCTGCATCAGCATGCTTAGGAGTGGGCAGAGCTTCCACTCAGAGAGGTGGTTCAGCACATCCTCCCTGAAATCAGAAAGCAGACAGTCTAAAATAACCCTGGGAGATTTGTAACTGCTCCACAGTCTCCCATGTGGGACACTCCTGTAACAAGCAAGCATGGAACTCTCTCCCTGGGGATTTTGGGCTTCTTTTTCTTTATAGGATATATAATGTGTTCCCCCTGGAGAGTAGCCCTCCAAACTGAGAACTGCTGATGGAAGTCTGCTGATGTCTGTGTAAATCATGGAGTAGAGAAGATATAGTTTTCACTGAGCTTATTTTGAACAAGTCCTTTCTTCAGCCTACGCTAAGTGGGTTCTGCTATTTGCTGACAGTGCACCCTTTGGAGCTGTTTCTCTGGCATTAGTGAAGCTGGATATGGACACTAATATATGTCCATGCAGTTAGGAATTAAGCTTATTTTACATATTGCCCCAGCTGTGAGTACATGCACTATTACCACTGCACTGTCTCAAACAAAATTACTTAGAATTTGTGAGGTATCCTACATTAGCTGTTTGGTATGGGTTTGTAAATTGAAATATGAGTGATACATAGCTCACATGTGGCAGTTTTTCTCTTACTTACCTAGAAAAATGCCATTGAAACTATCTCTTTTAACAGATCCTGGTAATAAAGCTAGAAAAAAGTGCTGCTGGAAACCTGTGTATTATTCCATACAACTGACTTTACATTTCACTGTTTTTTCAAAAGCTATCCCAGTCAGCATTTAAACTGGTGTTACTTGTCACATTAATTTGAAATATTTTGTTTTGTTTATAGACCCAAATAGTGAATGAAGAGAAAAATGCAGTCAGGCAAGAATTTAACTTTGAAAAGGTAAGTCAGTAGGATCAGACTAATGTCACTAGTTTAGTGTACAGTTATGTGTACAAGTATACTTCAGAAAGCTACGGTGGGACTGATGGGAAACCCTTCCAGTAATGCCTAGGTGAGGATTATAGGTGAGGATTTCCTAATAGGTAATTCTGGCTACATGCCATGCCAAAGGACGAATAGGCTGGCAGCAGTCAGCTGCTCCGTGTGGAGAGAGGTGTGTTACAACTTCGTGGCCTTTCTGATCTTCCAATGAGAATTTGAGGAGAATGCGTGAAGGTGCTTCAATTACCATAATGTTTAGCGTAGTTCTTTCAGCCCTATGGTGTTAAATCTCTGACATCTCATGTGGGAAGGAAAAAAAGTGTATTGGCATCTGTTCTTGAAACAACAAATGGCTTTTTCCATTTGTCTTTTTATTCTCATCTGTTCTTATTTGAGCATAACTAGTACTGGCCACCTTAGCTACTAATTTGTTTACAGATCTGTGCAAGTTCTTTTATGTGCCTAAATGCTGCTCAGGGATGTGTTATGATCCAGTGGAATCTCTATCTGGAGATTCTGCATGGAGCTGTCTGCTGCTAAGAAGGGTGGGGGTTTAATCATGGATTTAAAAAAGATTATGGATTCATTAGTGGTTTTGCCAAGGTGTGCTTGTATAGTGTTAACTCTGCCTGTGTGTGTAGTCAAACCACCATGTGCCTGTCCATGCTTCTCAGTGGTTAAGTGCTCATTTTCTACACGGAGGAAATCCATGTGACTTTATGTGAAATGAGGAGAATTAAAAATTGTCCCCCTGACAGCCCTCACCATCCAGAGATTAGTTGGACATTGGTTAACTGCTCTGCAGTATAGCTCTGAACTCAGTTTTATTTTATAGCATGCCAATTTCCAGTATTAGCCAGGATTTCCTCAGGCGTATGACTTCGTTGCTCTCTGCCAGGCATTGCTTTGCAACAGGTTGGACATAATGAAATGCCTGCAATTTTCTGCACTGTTCTAGGCTCGCCTGGAAGTGCACAAGTTTGGAATCACTGGCTACAAGAAGCAGGAGCAACGTGTTTGGGAACAGGAGCGTGCTATCATGCTAGGAGCCAAGGTAATTGTCCCTTGGTTTGTGCTGGAGGTCACCCAGCTCTTACAGTGCAGAAAAGCAATAGGGAACATGAGGGACTTTGGTATTACCCTTTTAAAACACAAAATCCCCTGCCTTGACTTTTCTCCCACTTCATCCTTACTTTTACATCATCTGTTCTGTCTTGTCTATTTTCTATAGATGATTGGAAAATTAGTATGGTTGTGTTATCAGGAAAGTATTAAAGATGAAATATGACTGATCAGGCTGAAAAACAACATTTGCTAATTTTTAATCAGGCAACTCAAAAATAAATAGTTGGAGTGTGGGGCTCACTTTTTAAATCTTCATTCTCACAGTGAGATAAAGGTGGAGAAAAGTTTTAAATTCATCATAACTAGTATAAAAGAAAAAAAAATGTTTTTAGGAAATGGGTTTGGTTTTTTTTGCTCAGAGTGTGTATGTAAACCTTATAGGACTGATAACAGAACATCATTCTCTCTCTCTGCTGTCCTCAATAAGAAAGAAACAGTTTGTGACTACCTGATGCTTCTTAAGTCCATTCCTCTCACCCAAAAGGAAGTTAGGATTTCTAATGTTTTGCCACTACCACGTGAAAAATGCTATCTGTGCAAGTGTGTGAATAATTTTTGAACCTATTTGAAAATTTAATCAGCAGTATCCTTCCCAATCTTTTTTGCAGCCCCCCAAAAAGGTACATGTGAACTACAGGACTTACCAAGAGAAGCTGAAAGAGAAAAAAGCAGTGAAAGATGCTGATAAAGAAAAGGTTTGTATGAAATTTTCTGTAGAAAAAGGCAGCATGTAGGAGCCAGCCCAAGAGCCTGACAGATAACCCCTCAGGTGCAAGAGGAGTGCCCAAGCTTGACACCTGCTGCTCCCTGAGGATTGGCTTCCTGGCTCGTACAAGATAAATCTCATTGGTAAAAGCTGGTTGTGTGCAGCATGAAGGTGCAGAGTTAGCTTGTGGTTGGTTTCTCTGCCTCACCCTTCCAGGCTGATAGACTGATGACACAAAATCAGCAGGGTTTTTTTTTTTTTTATCCTTTCCTCTTTAGAGGAAGCAGAATGGTCCCCAATTAAAGTTTGTTGCATGTTGTCTAACCACAGAGAGCTGGATCTTCAACTGCATTTTTATCAGCACAATTCCATCTAGGATCCTACTCATTATTTAAAACAAGGGTGAGGCTTCTGTTGCATCCATCCTCTAGCACAGCCCATCTGGCTCTAAGCCTACTCTCTGCCTCCCTATGGAGCCTTCCCATGTAGGTGGGAGCAGGCTGGTAGGGTTGATAATTGCTCTTTCAGCTGGTTTCCTGCCACCCTCTTTCCCAAGGACCTACTTCTCCTCCTCTGTCATGTGGCTCAAAGTGTATGACCAGTCACAGCTGAACCCTGTCATTTGACAGCTGCCCTCAGCTGGGTGACAGGACACACCTGCCTGGTAGCAAGTGCATCTTCTGACCCTGGGATCTGTCACATGCCCGAGAAGGAAGCCTCTGCTTTTGCACATGGCAAGGACAGCATTTTGGTCGTGAGTGGGCTGTACTTTCCATAAGGCATTAGGAAGGGCTATGGACATTCCTGGCAGTGGCTCCATAATGTGTTGCATTATTTGTTCTGTCAGAAGGTCTCCCAGCTTGCTTTAAGTGCCTGCTGCTCTGTGAAGCAAAAGCTATTTACTGAATGTTCTTTGTGCAGGTGGTTGTTTAACCAACATGCTCTGTTCCTTTTTCATTAAAATATGTATCTTTAAAAACAGGAACACAAAGGTGATTCCGTTAAGAAGAAGAAGAAGCAGAAAGAACAGAAGGAGAGGTGAGGTGTTTTTAACATGGTCTCCCCAGTTTATCTCCCCTGCGTAATTGCACAGTCTTACTCCAGAAATCATGCACATCACAGTGCAGCAAAATTCTCCAGGTGCTGAGCTCCTCAAAAAAAAGGTGACACTCCTCTGTGCCTAGCAGTTCCAGAGGCTTCAGTTCCACAGCTTTACTTGAAAGTATGTCAATTCTGCCCCAACACGTCTCAGGGCTGCAGCTGGAGGTCAGAGGGATGAAAATCCCTGTGTGCAGACTCAGGAGACACCACTTGCTCAGAGCATTTGCCCTAAGAAATAATTTCTTTGAAGCACAGGCTACAGTGTAGAGAGCCTTGAAAGTGAGCTGACATTTCCTAATCCTAGTGCAGCAGGTTCCCTCTGTACTCTCTTCCTTCTCTGTCTAAAAATCTTCATGTTTCTAAACATTTAAAAATTTAAATCATGCTGTAGTGTGCTGTAAATTTTGCACGTCTATGAAGGAAAAATGTTCTAAAGTCTTTGCATGCTATGGTCTGATACTCCATAATACCAAACCCTGCATAAGTAGGTGACTTTGTTGCCATATTAAGCGTTTACATGTGTTTCTGCTGTTTCTTTTAATTTTTGTTTTCCCTCTTCCTGTTTCAGGAAGGCCAAAAGGAAGAAATCAGTGCCTAGCATTTGGCCTGCAGGACAAGTTGGAAAATTCAGAAATGGGACCTTGATTCTGCAAAGCCGTGACATAAAGAAAATTAAATCATCTAAAGTTAGTAAATGAACTTCATAATACAGAGTGAAATGGACAATATGCATAAGAGAATTCACATTGCTACCAACACAGACTTCTGAGGCATTTTGCCTATCCACCATATCCTAATCTTTTAATATTATTTGTTATTATGGGATTTTTATGTACCATTCTGCCTTGGGATGATTATTAGAATTTACCATTTTATAAATAAAGAATAGAGTTTTTATTAAGGTTATACAGGCTATTTTATAGTCAATATGTGCTAAAGAAAACATTTCTTTTTGTAGAATCTACTTATTGGCTGTAACTAAAATACTCATTTAATCCATAAATTAATGGATTAATATATATATCTTTCATATGGAAGGAATTTGGAAAAAACAGTATCTTACTCTGAACTGGAAGTAGGTGTTCTCCAAACATTTATTGGACAGAAATCTGTTTCTTTATCCTTATGGATTACTGGTGAATAGTGGAACTGCACAATAATTTTTCTGGCCAGCAAAACCTCTTAATGTTTCAACATTACCTGCTTTGGAATGAAAATAATACTTTTCTGAAGTTTTGTCCCAGGCAAGCATTACACACTCATCTTGTATATCTCTGTAGAGATCTCCAAGTAAGCACTTTGGAATAGTGGTTTGGTGGCTTGGTTGTTTGGTTTTTAAAAACAAAACCATGTAAGACTGAGCCAAATGAGCATGGACACTCAAAAGCTACTGGTTGTTCCAGTTAACTCGTGTTTGTTTTGATTCCATGCTTCTTAAGGCTTTTCTGTGAAATCTTTACCAAAACTGCCTTTTAGTGCTATTTGGATTTCAGCAGTCTGGTGTTTCTGGAACAACATTGATTGTCTTCTGTAACTAAATATTTTATTTTGTTGCTTTTAAGGTCCATCCATTAAAAATGGCAATTGTTAGTAACACTTCCAAAATGAAAGTTCAGTATTTTAGGGGGAGACAAAGATAAGGATAACTTAAATGACAGATTTTTTTCTGTGTTGTAAGATATAGAGCTTGTTGGAACAGCTCTGGCAGTGAAGGATGTGTACATGGTAAGGAAAACAGCCCTTACAGCAGAAACTTGTTCTAGGTGTACTGGTACCCTTGTGGGCTGGGAGCCTGAGCAAGGTGATCCCTGACCCCGAGGTCTGTGTCTTGCTGAGCTTGCAGCACCATCGGAGGCTGCCGCCCTCTCAGGATGGGAAAGTGTTCTGGCACGCTACTTCCCCCACACCTTACCTTACCTGCATGTCCTGGAGACATGTGTCTGCCAGCACAAAGAGGACCAAGAGGAGAAAGAGGGTTTGGAGGGATCAAGTGCCAGATAACAAGCAGAAGGGAGTGTTTCTGGAGCTGTGTAGGAACAGAAGGGGTGTGCAGAGTTTGGTTGCTAAATGCTATTATCACATTTCATAATTTCATAATTTGATTTCTTCTTACTCAGTATTGATTGCAGATTCAAACTGGAATTAAGATTCCTGTCTGGTTACAGACTTAATGACTTACTTGACATTAGAGAAATGTCAAATCACAATGGCGTGTGAAGGTGTAACCACTGAGAATTTAGTACAGAGCATCAAGACTTGTTGAAGCAACAGATGGGCTTTGGATGTTTTAAGAGAATCTGTATTTTACAATTCCTGGTTAATTCTTGAGCTTAATTTTTACTGCTCACTTCTTGATAAAGTTTTGTTTGTCTCACTTGGCATATAATGTGGGACTTCACGTTCTACATTAACTTTGGTAAGTTAAAATGTTCACTTTCCACCTCCACAACTCCCAAAAGCTATTTGGGAGTGAAACTTAGAATGGAGTGTAACTTTTGCAGTTGAGCTTCTAAGATGTGTAAAAAGCTGAAAAAAAAAATCAGTTCTTAAACTAAAAAGTTGAAAATTGAAATGCCAAGTTGACAGTGGAATGTGAAAGTTTTTGGGGGAAGGAAACAAAAAGTTCATTCAAAGTTTTGCATTTTCACACTTGTTTAATGTGTGTGCATTATGAAAGGCCTCTGTTACATGGAGATAGGTTTGCTTTTTCATATCATGTCTCCAAGGTGTTTTGAGCTGGGCGTGCTGCATTTCTTTTGGAGTGCTGTGCTCAGATAAGCATGGTACTTTCAGTCCTGTTTTGTTACTAGATGCATCAACAGCATTGGCAAACGAGTGTTGAGAACCTGCTGCACCTAGTGTTTCTGGGCTGACTTGTTGGTGATGAACAGAGTACACAAGTGTACCAACAGCAAGCTGTGTTGGTTTTGGAGCACACATTGATACATGAAAGCCACTCTTGACTGAGTAACATTGATTATGGGAAGAAGACAGCAGGGCACATCTTATTTTGCCCTCTGTCTGCAGTTGCATAGAGGAATGAGGTGTAAAGGAAGAACTTGAGGATGTCTCCTTATCTGCTCTGTTTCTCATGCCTTTTCCTATTGCAGTTATCTTTATTCCCCGTTTCCCTATGTGTTAAGCCACATGTGATTATCTTTTTTCCCAGTCAAACCCTTTGCCATAAAGGAGTTGATGACAAGTTGTATTTTTTGCATGAGAAAAAAAAGAAAGGCTGTGATTGATGGTGTCTCCGCACTGTTGTCTGTACTTTCTTCTGATTGTTTTGGCTGAGTTCCTGTTTCTTAACCCTGGTGCTGCTATTGCTGTGTCAGAATGCTTTATTCTGCCTTACTGACAGATGTCTGTGAAGGTTGTGTAGCTTTGTGATTGCCTTTTTGCAGGGGCTGGGTGTGCTGGGTGTGCTGCCTCTGAAGTGCTGTTGAGTCCCTCACAGGCCATCTGCTTGATAGTGTGCAGCTCCAAGATTATTAGTCATTTCAAACCATCTCACAAAGTCTGTGTCGTCCCTGCCCTGACAAGCTTTCTGCTGCCCAGTCTTCTACACTTACCCAAAGGGCTTTCCAGTGAGAACCTACTGATGCTATGGTTCTTTCCAGCCTCTGCTTATTCCAGTGTTAGAACCTTCTGGAAAGTGGGTGATTTCCCAAAGTGTCTAAGGTGGGTTGCAGCTTTCCCAGGTGTTCTATAACCGACATGAGCCAGAGCTAGCAGAGGGGTGCTGACAAAGAGAGGTGTTCCATGCCACTGAATCAGGATATGTCTAAAGCTGAGGCACAGATGGTTGCTCTAAAGGACGACACTCTTGGCTTTCTCCATTTACTGGATTATTCTTGACTGTAAGTAACAAAGCAGTATCAACTGTAGGAGACAGGCATGCAAACTGTATGAATGCCTCATCTAAGTAATCATCATTTTTAATAATAAATAGGGTAGTGATGCTGGATTTGTTGGCAATGTTATAAGAATTTATTTATAAACTGTAAAACAGCATAAACTTATATGTCAGGTTTTCCAAAAGGGTAATAATAGTAATAATACACAAAGTTTTAGTTGGACCAAAAGACAAATAGCAGTTTGTTTCTAATTCAAAAATACAAACATTTGCTACAGGTACAAAATTATAAAAAGTTTGTATTTTCCTCTTGATCTGGTGAGAGACACATATAGCAGAGATGTATATTTCACCAGCTGCAAATTCATATAAGCTATGGGAAACAATAGTAAAGAAAAAAAATGTTGTACTTAAGAAAACATAGAAACAACTTCTTGTCTTCCATTTAACCAGAACTGAACACCATTTTCTTATTTCTTTGCAATATTTGAGTTGCCAACATTTAAATTAGTGTTACTCATGCTTCATATAACAATCAGAAAGAATAGCAGGTTTACCTCATGCATTTATTTTTAATATTCATCACATAATGTCTTCTCACCATGCTACCTAGGAAGGTTAGTGTTTTTATTGACAACATTTAAGGGAGGTGGAGGATAAGGAATGCAATCAGCATCCAGGAATATTTCTATCTACTGCTTCACAAGAAAATGTTAAAAATTCTCCAATTAGCATAAAAATATTTTTTTAATTAATTCTGCTTGGAACTGTTTGCAATAACAAATGTAACAAAAACGTCATTTAACAGAAGGGGAAAATGCTGCTGAGTGCCTCTGTCAGTGAAACACATGTCTGTCTCCTGTATTGTGCAAAGATGCAGGAGCCCCACGCATCTAGTCTCTGAGGTTTGCATATGGGCTTCTTTCTGCACCTGAGAAGACCCAAATGTGTCTTAAGAATGACAGATTTGTGCTTCAGGCTGCTGCTCCACCTGGCTGTGCGTGTGCAGCATTCAGTAGAGCTGGGCAGAGGAACCACCAGAAATGTTGTCAGTAAAAACGAGAAGCAGCTCACTTTTTATTTTTCCTAAAAAAAAAAAAAATAAAAAAATAAAAGGACTCTATCTCTGCCTGGTAATTTTCAGTGACAAGTGCCCTTTACATTTGCAATGTGGTTGATCTGTAACTGTAATCTCCCTTCCAAAGTTGATCTAGCCAAGATGCTTGATGTTTTCATATTACCTTGCCTGGTTCAAAATGGAATTCTTGGTTTTGCTGTTTAAAGCAGAATGCTGCAAAGCTGGTAAGGCCTGAGATAAGGTCTAACAACTCTCCTTCCTCATCTTTCTGTTTGTGACCAAAGGATGTACTAGATGGCACCAGAAAGCTGCTGTTCCCAGGTTGTGGAATTTTGTGTCCCTTCTCACAGGGATGGGTGATCTGAATTGTGGTCCCGAAATGCACTACCTCTTTTTTGGCAGTTGCAAACACAGTGTTTTTCATACACTGTGATGGTGGTGGTGGCAGCTTAGCCTTAATCTCATCTCTCTTACCTTAAGAAATATTATCATTTAAGGGAAAAAAAAAAAAAACAAAAAGCTGCATCTCACATTTCTTCTTGCTCTAGAACAACTGGGAAACCAGACTGTGGAGTGGTCTCTTCCATCTTTACTAACTATGCCTTGAGGAAAAAAAAAAAAAACTTACACAGCACTACCACAGAACTCTATCACCAGCCAAGAACAAACTACAGCAATACACTATCATGGCATTATTTACAACACGATGGAACATTATGCATATAATAAATAACATTTAATACTTTTTCCTCTTAAACTCTGATAAATGTAAGCTCATGCTTATTTATTTTGTTCAGTCCAATATATTTTTCTCTATGTATCTTAAGTGCATAGGCAAGAATAGGAGGTGACAGTGCTGTTTGCCCATCTTTTCTGTTTTTAGAAGTCAAATTGCTTTCCAGAATTGTAATACATCACAGTATGTTACTGTCCTCACTGAGATTTATTTTACAGCACATACCTTTCTACAGCAGAAGGAGCAAGGGATTGTCAGCTACATGTGTGCTTATATTGACATTAAGTCTTACTAAGAGATATTGTGAGCTCTTTTCAAGTTGATGAGGGAAAAGGAGGAAGTGGAATTTGTATAGCATTGCATGCCTTGGGAAGTCTGACGGTGCTCCTGAACTAAATGGAAATTTGCAGAGGAAAGAGCCAGGAAGAAGGTTTACAAAAGGCTAAGGTTGGGCCTCCCAGGGGTAGGTGAAAACTGAGAGTCCTTTGTTGCTCTGAAGGACAGAAAGTTCAACTGCTGTATTTATTTTGCAGCTGTTCAGAGGTTCCATACTGGTGTGTGCAGAAGTCAAGCTTTGTTTTGTTAATAAGGGGAGGCCCTGCTTGTGTTTTGGTGGGTTTTTTAAAATGTTAAGTCAATTGACAGCTACCTTGTGTGGGCTCTGTACCATAGTGGATGGAATTTATCCCAGTGCAAGAGGCTCTGATCTCCTGCTTAGAAGAAGCAACCTGGCCTCTAGGAGCTGAAGAATCTCATGACAGGCAGCTTTGGGTGGGCCCAGGTGCCAGAGGAGCTTGGAGCCCCAGAGAGCTGCAGAAATACTCTGAGGGAACAAAAGGAAGAAGAGCAAACAAAGTGGTCCCCTTGGGTATCTGTGCCAATCCTCTTCACTCTGGGTTCTCCCTGAACAGTCAGCAGCACAGTTTCTGCAGGGACTAAAGGCTGTCTCCCTCCTAAAGAAAGGATTTGGAGGAAACAAAAACTGGCAGAAGAGATACTATAGATGAAGAATGTGCAAACTGCTGAGTTTGTAATGAGATGGACCTTGGGGAAGTTGCCTGCAGAGAAGGAAACTATCTCCAGCCTGAGCAGAGCAGTGGGAGTGCTCCACCTCTCCCCACCTAATGCTGTTCCGCAAAGGGAAAGTTCTGCTCTGCTTGTGTTCAGATGGCCCCTGCATGCTCTGCATAAATATTCATGTATTGAGTTGTTGGTTTCCTAGAGTAATTTTAACTACTTAAGCATTTCTGTTAATCAAACTATCCAGCTGAAGTCACAAGAGTGCACTCTATGAGGATAGCGGGTTTATTGCTACAGGCCATGTCAAATATAAGTCCTTGATTGTGTACACAACCAACACATGCAAACACTTTTTTTTGTTTTTTACCTAGGGTAAAGTAGTCTTACTAATGCAGGTAGCCTACTTCTAACTGTATTCCTTTTAACTTATTTGCATTTCTGCTAGGTTTAAAGGAGACTATAGTGGTAGCTACCCTACTTTTGTGAACGTTGGAATGCATAGAGGGTAAAAATTGAGCTTCTCTACTCACTGTTCCTACCTACTGTCCATATATTCATTAGAAATTAATAACATGTCACTCAGTGTGTTCTCCCCAAGATATAATACACCAGGAATTTGCACCAAACTGACACCAAAGCAACTACGAAAACAAAAACTGAGTACTGCAAACACTTCTAAAACCCATTCAGAATTAATTTTAAAGATCTGGCAATGGTTGAAGATTGGAAAGATGTAAATTCATTTGAGTTTCCTTTACAGAAGTTGGGAGTAAAGACAAAGGTTCTGTCCCAAAAGAAACAATGCCCTATCTTTTTTAATACAAGTGAAAGTGGAGTGCCTTCCATATTAAAATTATAACAGGATGTTTCCCCATATAAAAAACTATGTGCAATTTATGTACAATATTCCCATACACTACTCTGACTGGCAATACTCAAAGCCAATGCTTTTGTTTTGTTCTACAAACCTTACAACTGTTAGGTTTGTAGAAGAGCACACTCGACAAGAAAGTTGGGGTCTGGTAGCGTTCTAGCTGAGGTAGGTTAAAACAGACCTGCTAGTTAGAAAATCTTGCATGAGTTCATATGGTATTGAATGAAACTGAAGATTATAACACAGTTGGTCTCTGATATTCTTTACAAAACCAAGATAAGCATAGCACAGTTATTACATTGTCTACAAGTTTACTAATACAATCCGTTCCAGACTTTAAAGGAAGTGCTGTTGCTTCCTCACTTAATAGCATATGTTATTTTTCTTCCATTGTTGGTTCTATTTCCTATTTCTTGATGTTGCTGAAGGTGCATCCTGATGTTGCTGTCCTGCAGGAGAGGTGGGCTACAGGATGCTTGGTTACAGGCAGCAGGATGGCAGACTGCTTTGTGTCTGCAATAGCCCAGTTCTGTTCTGGGCTGCCTTTCCCTTCCCACAATGGCTGTGAGGTGGGATGACCCACGGAGAATTCTGGCTGTTTGCTGCAGGGAAGCCTTGCCATCACTCAGCACTACCTGAGTGATGTGCTCCAGACAGAGACCAGAAGTGGGCCTGCAGCGGGATATTTGGGGGCTGGCAGGCTGCCTGAAGGCAGGCCTGGGCTGTTTGTCCTGTGGCTGTGCTTTAATGCAAAGCAGTAAGCTGGATTTTGGTTGGAATATTTGTTTTCAGGTTTAATAATTACATGCCTGATAAGAATATGCGTGTGCGTATATGTTTGCTTGAGGAAGAAAATTTGTATAAGCAGCAGGATTTTAAAAAAGGAGATAAGACATTGATAGGATTTGAAAGTTTATGCTTTTCCTTGATAGCACCACACTTCTGTAGGGTTAGAGTGACAAGAGTCCAAGATGTCATGGGCTCACCAAGCCTGCTGTATCTCGTCCTCACGCATTGCCACTAAACACACACACACACTTGCACATGTTAACGTGGTTCAGAGGGAATGAAGCACACAGGCAAACCAGTGTTCGGTTTTCTGACAACTGCATGCAGGTGACAGTGCCATGGCTGTGAGAAAAGATCACTGTCAGTCAGACTCCAGTTGTCACGGCCAGCACCTGAAATGGCTGCTCATTTATGTGGGAAGTGCCAGGCACAGATCAAGTCTTGCAAAAGATTTATGTCCCAATCCAGAAAAATTTTTAGGGATGGGTTTTGCATTACTGCTATTAATCTCTCTCAAGTGTTTCATTAGGATCAAGACATTAATTAGCTCACAGTAATCTAATAGAAAATTAAGGCTTCGGATCTCAAAGCTACATTGGAACTACAGCTGCAGAGTTTTTATTAGGCTCAAGGCTGGAAAGCAGCATTTCTCAATGTGGGAGACTTTGCATGTGCCATACTTAAATAAATCTTGTATCATTTCTGTTCAAAGGAATCTCGCATGCACTGTTTTTCAAGAGTTGTGCTGATAACCACAATCAGATCTTCTTTAAGTGTCTCCACAGTCCTGCCTAAATAACAAACACTAAAATGCATCAAGAATATTTTTCTTTCTACTTTCTGTACCTGAATTCTGCATGTATCGTGGTGTTAGCTAAAATGAGCCTAGCTATTTCATGGCAGCACTTGGGAACCGATCTTGTTCGCATTGCAGATAATAAATTCTGCCACTGAATTCTGAGGGGACATTATCTTATATCGTACTGCAGTCTAGAGCTAGAAGGAATAATCCATGGTCATTTGAGCCCCTGAATGTAACTGACAACCAGGAATTCTTGAGCATATAACCTCCGCTTCAGCTGTCAAAACATATGCTTTCTTTATTTAAGAACTTCAGGTTGCAAGGGAATCCAGTTCATCTACTGGTAAACTGCTCCAACATCCACTGTCCTCAGTCTCACCCATTTTTCCAGCATATTTAAGCACAAATCCAACCATGAGAGAGAAAATACACTCATTTAACCTTTTGCTTTACAGATGTGTTTGTGTGTGTGCACATGAGTGTACCTGTGTATGCAATGCAGAGTGGATATGTTCAGGTACCCATCTGCAGTCGAGTGCCAGTCCAGTGGATGTGCTTGCTATGGCTGTTAAATTGAAAATGGAGTGGCCTAGCTCTAACCAGCCGATTACTCGGTGAGCAGCATGCTGCACAGTGTTTGAAGTCAGGGAAGAGGATGCTTTTTTACTGACTTACTGAAAAGTGCCAAAACACACTGAGAAAGCTTACAGAATCCAGCACAGTGTCAGATGGGGGCTTCATTAGTTGTTGGGCAACTTGGGCTGTTTTACAGATTGTGGAACCTCCAGTCCTGTGTGCAGGGTCACCTGCACAAAGAAGAAATAATGTTAGATTAGAAACTGAGACATCCTCAGCAAAGACCATTTGTGAAGGCAAGTGCAGGGAAATTACATGGAAAGGGCTGCAGGACTGCAGGTCCAAGTTTAAATCAAGACTATTAATGGAGATGATATCTAGTCTTTGAAATAAACAAGCCTCCTTCCCCCTTCCCTCCTGAATACTTTGGGACTGAGAAGCCAGGTGTCTGTATCTTTTCCCAAATGTAGCCACAGGTTGTAGGTATCCAGAAGTGCTGCTTGCTAGGTACAAGGCGGATGGATGTCTGCATGAGGGACCCCAAGTGCTTCAGGACAGAGGTCACATGGTGGAGCCCATGTATGATGAGTGCTACACCCTAGCTGTCCTGCCTGCCTGACCTAACCTGACCTCCTTCAGTCCTCAGGCTCCCGGGTATTTCCACAGGTTCTCTCTACCACACCCGGTTTCTAGCCATAAGCAGTGGTCTTGAAGTAAAAATACATTATATTTAAAGACAGCTCCTCCAAGAGGAATGCCTGTTGTACACAGAGCACAAGAATGATGAGCTGACTGATTTGCTCTGTTGTGCCAGTTCTCTGACGTATGTTGCCTTTGCTCTCCTTACCACTGTGCTGCTCATACTTCAGTCATTTGCCAATGTTAATTATCTCCAAACATGAGATCTAGGAGGAATTAAGATGGTTTTTATTCAAACTAGGAGAAGAGAACTTTAGAGACGCTGCTTTCTAAGTGGAGCATCACGGGAAAATCAGAGCAGGAATTAGGCATGCAGGTACTTTCACTTGTTTTATGGCATTACTCTTCACATTGGTTAGGCAAGGCAGAAGGTTAAATGTAGTCCAAAAAGTGTGAGGAGCCTAGATGTAAGCCCAAGAAGGAAAAGAGCCCCTCTCTGTACTGACTACCCATAGATGATGCTATCAGCTCCTTTAGTTGGAAAGGGTAAGTGGGGCTGGACTGCAGGAGATTTACCTGGACGTTTCGATTGAGGCTCAATGCAGGCATGAAGACGCCCTCGATGTTTTCAAACGCTGGAGGCCCCTGCTGCTGCCCATTTATGTAAAAGGTCAGGTTGTGCTTGTTCAGATCCAGGAGCACACCAACGGTGGCACCTTTAGAAACTCCTCCTTCAGTCCTAAGGTACAAAGGGCACATTGTTGGTGAAGGCAGAGCACACTGTGCTGCTCCCTCTAGGAGAAGCCAGCCTTACTAAGCAGAGTGGAGCAGCATAGGGAAATGATTATCCCTGAGGCATTTGCTCATGACTGAGCCACACCTTTATCTGAAGTATACATACCTCATCCATGGGAGCCTAATGAAGGGATCCTAAACAGAAATTAGATCCACCTCTCCTGCAACTGCAATTTAAGAGGTGAAAATGGGGTCCAGAGCTAACAGCTAATGACAAACTGGGAGGTGAGCCAGTGGAGTCCTGGAGACATGGCACCTCTGAGTATCGCTGTTACAGTGAAGTGATGCATGGCAGGAAATGAAAAAGCAGGAAGCTGTTTTGCTAGGTGTTCATTTCTAATCAATATGCCTGCTAACAACTCCAGAGAGATACTTCCAGCTCAACTACTCACCTTGGCATGCTCTAAGGGAACCCAGATTTCCAGAGCCCAGGGAACCAGCACAGGTACAACAGAGAGTGGTTTTGGGGAGGAAGGGAAGCTGGGACTGGTTAGGCCTAAGTGTAGCTTCTGCTTGACAGGGTGCTCAGCTATAGGACTGGGAGCTGTCTCAAGTGTGCAGGCACAGTTTTTAATACCAGTGATAATTGGTTGTGTCGGGAGCAGCTGCTGAGAGCTCCTGCAGTGTCAGAGCTTGCCAGAACAGACTCAGCCAGCCATTACACGCTTGGGCGATTTGACATTAATGCACTTTGACTTGGGGGTTAGTCAAACTCAGTATTACTTTAAAGGACACTGAGCAAAAATACCCACTAGATATGCAGATTGGCCACAGGCACTGCTATTCCACTGATATCATGGGGCTCTGCAATGGATTTACAGCCTGACACAATTTGTTCAGGGTAAATCAGATTTCAGATAATTTGCAGTAGGAAAGGAAACAGCTGTCTTTTGTCTCAAGCACTCACCTCAGGCACACAACATTCACAAGATTAATGGTATTTTATCATAAAATTTATCACAATAGGTAGGCAAAACATAAAAAATAAAAAAGGAGGGGGGGACTGGAATATGATTAGGAAGAATATAGTGCAGGGTAAGAAATTTCCCTCTTGTCCACTAGGTGTCACAAACTCTTTTCCTTGAGACTGAATGTGGCACGTGGCACTTCATCTGAAGGTAGATTATAGAAAACTGTTCTGATTTCTCCCTTTAAAGCTCTTCAAACAATAATAGTATAGCTAAGAATCATGGATTGACTCTGAGAGGTGTTAGATGTGAAAAATCACTGTAGCCAGATGCCTTTGATTTGATTTCTGGTCCTGTAAGCATTCATAGGTTTCTCTCTGAGCTCTTCTCCAAAACCACTAAACAAATTATTTTCCATCAAAATTTAAGATGCTTGCCTACCCTGAGTATCTCACTATATAGACTGTTTTTATTAAAAGCCCTCAATCATACTAAACAAATTATTTTCCATCAAAATTTAAGATGCTTGCCTACCCTGAGTATCTCACTATATAGACTGTTTTTATTAAAAGCCCTCAATCATAAAACTCACTATGAGATTGTGGGAAGCAACAGTACTATGATTTGGAGCTATTTACAAGTAGATTATTTTTTTTTTTTTTCTGTTTAGGAACAGCTTTGCATGGAGGACACCACATTTTAGATCCTGCTTAAAATGGATTTTATTGCATCCTTTTAAATGACATCAATTCTCTTAGGGAAACAAAAACAGAAACATCGCATTTTTGAGATTACGATGTTCTTTCCTATACGACAAGCTAATTTGTTTCTTGTGGGCTAATTAGCTGTGTGACATTGAGTGACTCCTCTGCAGCCCCTAGGGACAGCCCCACTGAAGAGGAGATAGATTCTGCCTGCAGATTCCATCCAGGCAAGGGCAGGACCCAGCTGAGGCCGTGCACGAGCCACAGCAGTGTTGGGGCAGAGCAGAAAGATGGGGACCTTCTCCCTTTATTCCTGCCCCAAGTTCTGCAGGAATTCAGCAGGTAGATAGATTGCCCCATTCCTACTCTGCCATCTCCCCACAGTGAGAAACTGGCTCTGGCAGGATTTAGGGAGGACAGAAGCAGGCAGGAGCTCTTCACCACACTGCTACAAGGGAGGCTGGACTTCTGGGGCTGATCAGCTGCTGCTCTTAGCATCTCATGCTTCCTTGGGAACAGTACTTTGAGGACTCCGGCACTTTTTGGACTATTTTCCTGGTTGCTTTCTCTAGGAGGAGAGCTGGGAGAGTCTGTTTTATGAGAAAACTTATGTAATACATTTCCTCACTCTTATGTACCATTTCGATAGCATTACAGGATAATTTTTCTAATAAATGCTTTTGTTGTGGTAAAAAAGCCAAATAGCTCAAGAGACGCAAAGTGATGTTGCTCCCTCCTGGTACACTTCTGTGGCACCATGTAAAAGTCTGCTCCTTTACTGTAACACATTTTTAAGCTACTTAATGAGACTTATACCACACAACCCAAGTAACCTTCATGCAAAAGGAAAATACACCTTTTTTTGTTGCAATGCTCCCTTAATAAATACTTAGTATTTATTAAAGGACAATGCAATTCAGGAGATAGGTAACACTGTTTTATTTTTTTCAAGTAAATAATTTGAACATTTTGATTTCTGTGTGCAACACTAAGTCCTGAGTGCAGAAGTGCTGTGCAGGAGCCTGGAAGGTCAGAGTATAGAAAGGGGAATTTGGCTACCATGAAAAGTGCAGTTGCCTGTGGCAGTAGAGACTGTTATTCCAAGAGGCTTTCAGTAACAGCTTGGACAATGTGCAGAATATGATTGCATGAACTGGAGGAACTTGAGTGAACTTGAGGAATTAAGAAAAGTAGTTTCACTATTATTTAAAAATAAATACTAACAATTTATGAACAATTTAATAAACTGAATAATTAATTCAACTCTCCATTACAATACTTTAAGTGTTAGATTTACAGCATTCTAAAAACATTATGATACCTATTGCCAATGGCAGCATTTTTCATTCAGTTGTAGCATTTTTGTATGATGAAAAAACCTGCTCTTGAGATATCTGAAGTCAATGAAGAGACTCTCCTGATTGCAAGGGACTTCTAAGACTAAAATACAAATATTCTAGATTTCAACTTCCTGTTGTTTTTCAGTATAAAGTATTTAATTATAAAATATTTCAAGGATATTTACATCTCCTTTTTTCCATAGACATGTAGTGGCTGGAGTATTGCCTGTAGCACCTGGTAGTCCTGCTCTTGGGAACTCTGCCAAGGAACAGATCTATTGCATTGAATGTCAGTGCCCCTTGTTAATGGGCATTCAGCACCTCTCAGAATAGTTTGGATTGGAAGGGACCTTAAAGGTCATCCAGTCCAACCCTCATGCAAAAAGCAGGGACATCTTCAACTAGGTCAAGCTGCTCAGAAGCCCATCCAATCTGACCTTGAATGTTTCTAGGGATGGGGCAACCATCACCTCTCTGAGCAACCAGTTCCAGTGTTTCACCATCCTCACTGTAAAAAAATGTCTTCCTTATAGCTAGTCTGAATTTATCCTCTTTCAGTTCAAAACTATCTCCCCTTGTCCTAGTACAACAAGCCCTGCTAAAAAGGCTATCCCCATCTTTCTTATAAACCTCCTCTAAATACTGAAAGACCGTGATCAGATCTTCCTGGAGTTTTCTTTTCTCCAGGCTGAGCGTCTCCATCTCTCTCAGCCTTCCTTCAAAGGACCGATGTTCCATTCCTCTGACAATTTTTGCCCAGGATACAGTTGTCCTTCTGGGCTGCAAGTGCACACTGACAGACTATGATCAGCCTCTCAGGCACCAATATCCCCAAGTTCTTCCTGGCAGGGGTGCTGTCAATCCCTTCATCCTCCCTCCTGCCCTGACCCAGATGCAGGACTGTGCACTTTGCTTTGTTGAAGCCCATGAGGTTCCCATGGCCCCACTTCTTGAACTTGTCCAGGTCCCTTTAGGTGGCATCTTGTCCCTCAGGTGTGTCAACCACACCACACATCTTGGTGTCATCTGTGACCTTGCTGAGGGTGCACTTGATCCCACTCTCTATGACACTGATGAAGACAATAAATAGAACTGGCCCCAGTATGGACTCCTGAGGGACACCACTTGTCACCAGCCTTCATCTGAACATGCAGCTGTTGACCACTACCCTCTGGATGTGACTATCCAACCAATTCCTTACCCATTGGACATCCATCAAATCCATGTGTCTCCAATTTGGAGAGAAGGATTTTATGGGGGACCGTATCAAGGGCCTTACAGAAGTGCAGATGGATGTTGCCCATAGCTCTTCCCTTGTCCACTGCTGTAGTCATTCCATCATAGAAGGACTTGCCCTTGGTAAAGCCATGCTCACTGTCTTCAATTACCTCCCTGTCCCCCATGTGCCTTAGCACAGGTTCTGGAAGGATCTGTTCCATAATTTTCCCAGGCTCAGATTTTTGGGAACAGCATGACTTAAAGGTGCCTCCCAAACATATATTTCCGCCCTAAAGTATTTTCTTAACCAGTTTCCTCGGCCTGTTCTCAAAAGGATCCCTATGTTTCCGGATGCATTAGAGTCTCCTGTTCATGCCCCTTCCAGCATTACAGAAGTCATGCTAGATCAAGTTTTGCATGCTGTGACTGAAAGGAACA
The DNA here is from genome assembly GCF_031753505.1 of Anomalospiza imberbis. NCBI lineage: Eukaryota > Metazoa > Chordata > Aves > Passeriformes > Viduidae > Anomalospiza > Anomalospiza imberbis. The sequence goes on along the minus strand of NC_089683.1, from coordinate 72,978,049 downwards.
GAAAAGTCCTCTAAATGTGACAGGTCACACAAATTAGTCTTTCAAGCTCTATCTCAGGTTATCCTTGAAACTAGTCATTTATTAATAACCCTAATTTATTTTCATGAAGATTAGGAAGCAAGAAACTATTACTATGGTGTTACTTTTATCACAACAACATTCCAGAGGCTAAAAGTTGACGACGAATTCACTTTGGATTGTGATACCGTGCTGTCATGCACATGTGTCCAGTGGGGAAAAACAAATAAGCAGCAATAACTGTTTCCACAAGACTATTACAGCTAATGAGTTAAAAAACTGACCTAGTTGACTGTCACAGTTAAAAATATAATGCCTAGACCTAATTTCATTGAAGCGCATGTGATTTCTTAAGACTACATGCCCTTTGCGAGTGTACTTCCCTTGAACAGATATTCCACGGGTCTGTCCGTGCCTTGCACATGCCTTTGTGTTTTATCAGGTAAAAACTGGGAAACTATCATCAATAGAAAGCACTTTGTTCTCTTGATTAAGCAGGATGATTGGAAATCCTAAGTGTTTCCATTGCTTGTGTTTCCCAGAAAAATGCTTTTGCTTAGCTTGTGTGTTGCTTGCCAGGAGGAGCATACCGAGGACCAAATCCATAAAATAGGTTTCTGGGACACTGGTGCACAGAATGGTTGCCAGCGTTTTTCCAGAAAACATAAGCTGTTCCACAGAGCATTAAAATTAATACAGCTTAACATTACTTCCGCCCTGAATCGAATTAAGATGTTAAAGGGACAGAGAACTTTTTGGTATATTTATTATACTGATGTTATTTTACTCTGTATTGTCTTAGGACATGATCTAAGGTCTTTGGACACATGGAAAAAAATCCAAGCAACTTCAGATAGCTTTTGATCCAGCTACAAGGTCCTTCCACCTGTCTGTAATGAACTGCAAAATCAAACCATGTTTCAAACAAAAATTCCCAGCAATTGCAGTGTACTGACTCAAAGCATAGGTATACTGTAGAGTATAAACGACTATTCAGTAGCAGACATTGCAATCAACCTTAGGATACAGTGCATGTTGACACAACCTTATCACTTTAAGGAGACACCTGCATTTCGGTGTTTTAAAAATCACTCTAAAACTTTGTTTTGATCATCTGGTATAAGAGAATGAACACCTGAGACAGTGAGAGTGGAAGACTTGCTGGGACAGTCAGTAGAAAACTAAACAGAAGTTGATTCCAGCTCTGCCACAGACACGCTACATATCCTTAGTCAGTCACTTTACTCAGACATCAATCTTCCATTGTGATAGAACAGGTATATGAATAGACCATTTTCCAAAATAAACAAAGGACTTCAGATCCTTTTCAGAGGAGATCTTCTCAAGGGTCTCAGTACCCAGCTGACCTTCTGCTAAGGCTGACCCTCGCATGGGACACAGAAAGAGAGCAGTGCAGTTCTGCTCTCGTACCTTCAAGCAAAGTTAACCATGTGTCCCCTGTGCAGTCTGGCATCACTTTGATGAAACAGAAGCCAGCACTAGGCAGAGGTAACTATCCTGAGCACCGAAAGTCATGCAACCATGTCAGCACAATACAGGATCTGTGCTGACAGTTGTTCTCTCTGTGTGATCCATCCCTGGAGGTACCTGCAGCTAGAACATGTCTCTCCACTGCTCAGTAGCATTGAGAACACAGAGCCTCTGAGCAGTGGCAGAGAGAGGCTGGGTAACAGTGGCTTGGGGGCATTCTGAAATCCTCCTCTGTCTAAGTTGGCTGTCCTAGTTGAGGTGCTTTACAAAGCTCTTTGGTACAATGGCTCAGTAGAATGAAAGCTGTCACTTAGCCCACACTGCCAAACAGTCCCTTGTATCAAGATCTGCCTCAGTGTGACCTACAGCAAAACCCTTAATAGCTGTCAGAACCGGAAACAAACACCTGCAGCCTAATTATTGTACTACCTGCAGCCAAGATTCCTCCTAATGAAGAGAATCAACCACCTTTCTCCCTCCAGCAATGAGAGAAGTCCTGCGTCCCATTGTGCTGTGCCCCTGTCTGCTGATGTGGGTGGGACATGCAATAATGGGTTTAAATCACAGCAGGGGGGATTTAGGCAAGAATTAAGGGAAAAACTGATAACAGCGAGGATAACAAACACCAACACAGACTGTTAAGGTGCAATCACTGTCACTAGTGATTTTAAAGAAGGAATAAAATAAGTACACTTAGCCGGGAGCTGGACTAGATGGCTTGCTGAGACACCTGCTTCTGATGCATGGCAGAAGAAATGTCTGTGAGGAGAAAAGCCCCCAGGCAGCACTCACCGATTGGTGTGGGAATTGCAGTGCATGAACCAGCTGCGGTTGTTGTCCACATACATGGCCCATGCCTTGTCATCCTTGCCCAGCATCATGTCCTTGACCACGTTAATCCTGGCAATGCCAAAGGCTGGGTCCGGGTGGTTGTCGTAGCGGTCCACGTGCAGTTCCCAGTAATGCACGCCCTTGGAGAAGGCGGCGGTGCCCAGAACCACCCGGTCATCGTAGCTGTTGCAGGTGGCAGTCTGGTTGTCATTTGACAGCACTATGTCTCTGTGAGCTGAGGAGGGGTCAAAGGTGAACCACGCCACTGTGGAACAGGAAAAGGAAAGGCAGGATTAGATCAGGAGGGGCTGTGTCCAAGAGTTGTCTGCTTTACTTCAGTAAGAAGGATAAAATTCTGCCTTTGTAAAGACCTCACTGTACTCTGAGGTAATAAAGACCATCTTTCCTTGTTACTGTAGGCAGCTACACAAGATTAATCTGAGCTGGTACCCTGCTGTTCTTCAGCTCGGAAGTGCTTTACATCATTTGCACTTGCTCCCCTGAAATTTAGCTGCTAAGGGTAGTGACATTCTGTCCACACACAGTAACGAGAGAGTCACTGAGGAGACAAAGGCTGATCCATGACATGGAGACTGCTCAAGTAGGTGAATTGGTTCAGGATCACCTTTAATGGAAATGAAGATTAGCTGCATCCATGCTGGTTAGGATTGACTTCACTAGTTTATCAAAGTGAAGGGGTTTTTATAAAAAAGAAAAAAAAAAGACCCCAAAAGCTCTTAAAGTATAAATATTTTATACTGGCCTATTTTGGCAACACAGCATAAAAGTGGAAGTGATAATAGCATGCACTTCTCAATTCATTACAATATCATTAATGAATATGAACTTCCTGTAATGTCTGTGTGGATGTCAAGTATAATTACAGAGGAACAAGCGTGAGTTCCCATTTCTGTATTATCAAACCTTGCAGGAAAATTGAAGCAGTAGTGAGGAAAAAGGCAAATCCCAAAGATATATGTAGAAAGGGAGACAGAGTGGAACAAAAAATGTCCCATGAGTTGCATAACTGTTTCTGTATGATAAAGAAAGTCTTTTAGTTAGATCCTAGACTTTTACAGCCAACTAAAATCACACAACTTGAGGCCTGAAGTGTTACTGATAATGGAAAATGCCAGTAGGTGTCAAATACATTAATGGGTGTAAAGGGATGAAAGTGTCCTGCCACTGAGACCTGCAGCTTTTCATTTAGAAAGTGGCAAACCCCCAGCTCACCATCCGACGTCTGTAAAATGACTGTCTTGCTGTAAGGACCAACGCCTGAGGAGTTGAAAGCTTTGACTCTGGCATTGTAAGTGCTGTTGAAATGAAGGCCGTCAATGGTGCAGAGGGTCTCCTTGCCAACATATACTTCCTAAACATTCCAAAAAACAAGAGAAAGAGAGACATAATTTAACATAGCTAAGACTTCTAAATATAATCCAAAAGTGAACAGCTTCTCTTTGCTTCCCAGGATGAATGAGTTATGCTGTTATAATAAACAGCCACAGCATGGGAGACATCAAGGATGACTAGCACTGGACAAACTAAGGTGAAGATGAAGCTGAAAGGGTAAAGCAATAAAGGGCAACACAAACAGATCTTCATGTTCCTCTTATCCTAAATATCTACTCCAAACCACTATTTTGGAGAGTAGTCCCAGTATCTGACATACTGTGACTGCTATTTTATGTAAGACAAAAAAAAAAAAAAAAAAAAAAAAAAAAAAAAAAAAAGTGGGCATATAAGAATAAATAAAAACAAGAGCATTTTTGTTCTGTTGGAAAGGTTCTCTCATGCCTAGGTTAAAATATAATTTTGAAACCTGAAAACACAGATCCAGGAGAAAATTAACTCCTAAAAATTAGGATTATATGCACCACATGATAAAACAGTATCTAGACTACAGAGACATCAAAAAGGTCTTCAAATATTTATCATACAGCAAGTACTTCTGTAACGTGAAATATTTCAGAGGAAGGAACATCTAGGCAGACCAATGAAGAGGATCAGATTATGCAGGCTACGATGAACTGAAAGAAGCCTAGAAAATCCTGTCTTGGCAGCAGGTTGAAAGATAATTCCTTTCCACTTCTGATTTCTCTGGTTCTGTAAAATCTGTAGGTTTATGGTAGCAAAGGCACCGAACTGCTTAAACCTGTCACTAAGCAAACCACTCAGATCCCAGTTCAGTTAAGACTTTAGTAATGCCTAGGAATAGTTCTGATGGTTAAGGTTCTTTCATATAAACCCAAAAGGATGTGATGAGTAAGAAAGGAATTAATTAAGTTTACAGCAGGACATGTGTTTGTCCTCTTTGCTACTACGGTGGCTGCTACAAACAACAAAATCTCTTGGGTTCTGAGTTAGCTGGTGATCGTTCATGGAGACAAATTTTTAATAGAATAACTTCATTTACCTCCATGTCATAAGAGATGCTTACTGTGAAAAGTTTTGTATTTGTTTAACAACTCTCACATTTTCTAATCCACTTCATGTTTACCACTGTTCACTGCTTTGGTTTATGCAGGTTGATGCTCTCTTCTTCTACAAAGATGCTCTTCAAATTCACCCATCAAATACTGATAAATTGCAGTCAACGACTTTGCTTTCAGATATAGAATTCTCCATTTAAAAGGTCAGCAAACCCTTATTGAAATGGCACTGCTGAGAAGCCTGCCTTTTATCTTTGAACGGGTAAAACCAAGGATGTTTCTACTACAGCACGCAGAACATTCCCCTTAGAAGTTATCACCTAACATTTTTAAGGATTGAGATTATTTTGTATCTTTTTCAATCCAAAACCTAAACATGGCACTGCTGGCAGTCCTAAAACCTTTGGCAGTACCAAAACCCACCCACACAAATGAGCTTGGATACACGCCAGGCTGAAATCTTGTTATTCACAAGACATGAATACCACTTTAAAAGGTTTATCCTGGATAAACTGGATAAAAGATACTGGAATTCTAACACTTTATTCTAACTCTTCATTCATCACACACTGATAACCCTCTTACCTACTAACATTGACTATATTGGCAGCTCTCAGCAGCCATTCCCAAAAGTACCTTTTCACAATTTCAGTAGTGGAAACCAGGCTCTTCAAATCTCTGCGAAATGTTACTTGGACAAAGGAACTGAGGAGACCTTCCAAAAACCACAATGTCCTCTTCAAAATGCCCTGCCAATATTTCTGCCTCTTCTAACGAGGAGTGTCCAAATCAGGTACCTTTGCTGGCTATGAGTGTCGTGGTTTCACAGTTCCTTAGGTGGATCCATGCCAGGACATTTTCAGCTTGAGAAATTTTTAGGTTTCCAGACAGGAGCCAGTTTGCAGCTCCCGAAGAAATGCCATCACATGTTTTTGTGAAGAGAGCAGCTGTACTCCACAGTGATGTCCAGATGCTTTGGAGGCACCAGCCCCTAGGGAAAGCACTGGGCCAGCCAGGTCCTGAACAACAGGAGCATGAAGCTTGCCTGAGGTGGAAGGGCCACAGCTTTGAGGAAGACATGGCTAGAAGAAAGCTGATTGAATTGCTTCTCTAGTTTGTTTATCAGGATGTGTCTAAAAAGTCTGGGAGCCCATAAGCACCCTGCACCTGTAACCAGGAGCATCACGTTGTGGCATCACCCAGAGGATCTGGAAGGACAGCACTTGGGAAGCCTTTCCTTATTTATCAATTCCATCACAACGTGACAGTGGAAAAAGCTTTCACCAGCCTAGTCTCATCCACTCCCAGGGGAAAGATTTAGAAACCCTGTATTTTTATGCAGGATCATATTTTTACTCAAAAAATTGGGAAAGACTGAGTTGCATTTCTGGACCAAGAATGTCAGCTGTTGAAACAGGGTGCAATGGACAGACAAGAGTAGGGGCTTCAAAGAAATTTCTGGTTTGTGCAATGAACTACTTCCACCTTCTCGTATTCAGCAGGCTCATATGGGATTTTCTACTCTGGAACGCACTGGGCATACCTCAAGGCCCTCTTTCCAAGAGCCCTGAGAATAACCTCAAACAAATTTCCTACCTAGGCCAGTGGTCCTTCTATTAAGCAGCATCTGTACTGCTTTCTCCACCAGCACAGTGGAATTACAGATGTTTTGACAACCCACATCTTCCTTACCCCTCTCCCCACCCTCAGACAGAAACAAATCCGTATCTGGAGGAAACTCACATACAAAGAAACACAAATAAATGCTGAATGAAATTCTCACTCGGAATTGGCCACCATCTCCATCATCAAGTTCCAAGATATAACCCTCCACTGGGTTATGGCTCAAAGGTGGCATCCTCCAGGCCAATGTCACACTGTTATTCCTGGTGCAACACTTCTCCAGCTGCAGTAATGGGACAGGTGGCACTGAAACAGGAACTGGGTACAGGTTAGTGTAACTCTGCCCTACCCCATTAGTCTGTGCTGTGAGCAGTATGGCAACTGCTCACCTCCTTCCCCTTGCAGGGGAGCCAGTGTTTGTTAGGAAGAGAGTCCATTCTCCTCCTTGAAACAAAAGGCAGTAAAATTACATAACAAAATGTTGTTACCCAGTTAGACAAATCATTTCACTGACAGAAACATATCTGGACTTGATTGTCATGTCTCATAAGAACTAGAGTCTGGGGAATCCATGTGTGGTTTCCTTCCCAGGAGTCACTGTCTGGAAGAATTCTTTTTCACACCAGAGCATGCACTGTCCCCAAAAGGAGGGGCAGGGGGTGTTAAAAATCTAATTTACCACCCCTCCCTCTCCCCTTAGTTTTTCATCACAAACACCTTGGATATGTTATCTTTATGGCAACCACACTTAAAATAAACTGTTGAAGCAAATTGTTCTGTTTGCAAACTTTATCTAAATCCCATGGTTCAGGTAGCAAAAGGAACTTCTCCATCACAGGAGACTCCTCATGGAAATTACAAATGCAAATTTTTCTACCACATGCCTTTTCAGTGACTTGCTCAGAGGAAACACCAAGAGACTGTTTACCAGACCAGCATCTTAAAAATAAAAAGAAATAGAGTAAAATATTCAGCTGTGTCTCTGTGGGAAAGAGACCTCTATCCAACCTCTCCTAAACTAAAACTCTCAGTGTTCACTCTTTGCTGGCAATTATAAAGTGACATTTAGTCTTCTGGACAGAGCTGGCATGCATCTTATGCACTGTTGAAACCATACAGGTTAAGTAGGATGCAAGTGATGCACAAAGCCTGCCTGGTCTTCTGCCCAAGGCTAAATTTTACCATTCAATATCTCAATATAATTTCTCCTGAGCTCAATCATGTCTTAGAAGAAACCGAGTGCTCTGAGAATTCATTGTCTTAATAATATCAGTTTGCTCTTCTTTATATACTCTGCTTTGACCCTCTAGTTTATTTTCCTCCTTCTGTCTGCGTGAGAGCTAAGCCCTTGAGCTGTTCCTTTCATCCTATTTTATGTTTCTGGATAAAAGAGGACTGTTCATGTTCTGTGTACCAAGCAGACTGTGGGAAAATGGATGCTACTGTGTGACAGGGCTGAGGCTTCACCCCCACTTTGGAAGTGACTCGAAAGTCAACATCACACTTGTGATAAACAGCACAGAAGCTAGCACGGCTTTCCGCTGGCATTATCCATCACCGCAGTGAACGCAGATGGTTGGTAGCCCAGAAGAATGAAACAAAAGAGCTTTATAAATTAGCTCTTGAAGGTTTTTCTGTGAAAAGGAAGCCTTGTTCCTATTCCTTGATATTTAAGGATGACTCAGAGGGTGTCATAAATAAAAACCTGCTTGTTTTCTCACATGGAAAGTTCAGACTTTTCTCTAGGAGACATTGTGTCTGGAGAAGTCACAGAAATGTGACAAGAGTCAAAAACCTGAACATGAGGAATTCAGAGGTAATGGGATTTCTTAGGTGAACCATTTTAAGTTAGAGTTTTGTCTATGTTTGTTAACTTATGTATTCCTGACTGACGAGCCTGAGAGAAGATAGGGCTCTATCAGCCATCCACACTCCTGCCACTTTTGCTAGCTGGTTAGCCCTCTCAGGAGGGCCCTCTCCTTTTCTGAGACTCCTCCTGGCAAGACTGGATGAAAACCTAATTCCTGAAGTTTATAAGAGGCAAAATAGACAATGCCCCTTCACCTCTGAATAAACCACTAACATTTTCAACCTCTGAAAAAAACCTCTTATCTCCTAGGAACACTGATAGGAGGCTTTCAGGAACTGTTCATGTAATGCACAATGCTGAAAAAAAGAGCAGAATTTTTGGGGGAGGGTATATCTTTGACAATTCCCTTTTAACTATGTAAACAGCAACACTGTCTAGGAATAAAATATGTTTTCATCTAGTAGAGTGCTGTTCCCACTTCCCAGTAGAAGTGTGAATTTTGGCCCAATGTGTGAGAGACTCACATATTATGGGGAAGTGCCTTGGCTTCTTTAATGTGTTGCTGGAAATTCAGAGCTTTGTGGGTAATCCGTATCAGCCTCCTGCTCTCTTTGATCCAGCCTGTGGCCTGAGCTGCACAACTCTCCTGAAGGAGAGGCAAGAAACTTCTGCCAAGCAGCTGTGCAGCTTTGCTGCATGATGCTCTCTGTGCCTGACCTCCTGCTTTCTCCACTGGATGTGGATGGGCAGAGATTTGCCTTGATCTCAAATTCCCTATGGAAGGAGGAAAGATGAAGACTTGTAAAAATCATAGGAAAGTGCAAAGTGAATTGAATAGTCAGGACACTGGTATATACCTCACAGCAACAAGCAATGGAATAGGACTAAGGAAAGAAAAAATACCGGGAAAAAAAAGACTCAGATGTTAAATTGCAGTTCTGTCCCGCTTCCTGACCAATTTAAAGTTCTCGAGAGATTTTTTGGAAGGAAAACATTAAAAATATAAAGGGAGAAATGATACTGCATTGACACAGCAGGACTTATTAATGAGTCTGAATGATGTCCTGCTATTTTAAAAGTGCTTCATTCAGGTCACTCTTCGATAAGAAATGTGACACTGACTAATGCCTCTTGTCAACTGAGCAGTCCCCAAAACACATTGCTCAATGCATCTCATGGCTAATCAGGGTAGTCCCCTCACAGGGTACAGTAGGGCTGCCCTAAGATACTGTTTTTTGTCCTCTTGACAATCAAGTGGTGCAATGATGTCATCCACCTTCCCAGACTAGTTTTTAAAGGACTAAATGCACCAAATTAATGGGACCCCCCAGAAACAGGAAAACTTTTACTTCCTCCAAAACTGCAGTACAGCCCTGGAATAGCTTGAGTCACTGCTGTAGCAAGTGCCTTACTAACAGTGTTAAGAGAGAAGGAGAGACCACAAGGAGCTGAGTCCATGACACAGAGCAGAAAAAAACCAGAGGTAAAGCTTAAGATGAAAGAGTTGTCCTTTAATTATCAAGGCATACAGCTCATGCCTGGAGAAGCAGAGAAGATTTGCGGCAGACGTGACTGGGGAATCTTCGTGGTTTGCAGAAGAGGGAAGCAGTCATCAGGACAAGGAGAAGGGGTATATGAATGAATGTTCAGAGGTGGTACAGAAAAGTAGAGTAGCTATATATTTTCCTATTTTGTATCTAGTCCTGTTTTTCAGCCAATGAAGACTGCATGCCAGTTACAGCTGTGTGAACAAAACAAACCCGGAATATGCATTTGCCTGTGCCAATAGCTTCAATTGAAAATGTGTGAAGTACACATTAAGCTAGGCATCAGAGGATAGCAATTTTGTGACAAGGCACTCAGTAAAAGCAACAGAGAGAAGAAAACATGGATAGGGAAAATTATCTGGGAAAGCTCAAAATGCTGGCAACTACTAGAGCTGTGTGAGTGTCTCTCAGGTCAGCTGGCCCAGGGAGTGTGGGACTCAGTGAGACCCTTTGATCAACATGACTGCCTAAGCATTACTTCTGCACCTATTACATCTCTGCACATTTAATTTGTTCTCAGATTGCTTCTTCTTTCTGTAAAAAGAACCCTATGATCTTTATTTTTTGAAACGAGCTTTAGATCTGTGCTTATAGAGAGTGCATCAGTAATGTAAATGAACATGACATCAAAGCAAATGCCATGTGATTTGTTCTCCTTTTCATTCTTCGTCTAACACAGTGAATCAATGTTTACTTACAAGCATGCTTTCACTCTAAATGACCCATGCAAGTTCAATGAGGTTGAATGAGGCCAGAGTTTGAAAAAAAAAAATAGAAATTCAGTCATGTACTAAGCACTGATAACAATAATACAGATATTACAAATATTACATTGTAAAGCTTTTGGGAAAAAAAAACAAAAAAACAACTTACAGTTGGAAAACCCATGCTTGCCCTCTTCTCCTAGATCTCCCCCAAACTTCCTTTACAGATCACTGATATCATTAAAGCATCTGCTCTTCAGATCAACCAGTAAAATGACTTAATACCACTCACCTCAACACCAACATTTGGCAAAGACTGATGACTTGTTGGTGTGCTGGCGTAGGTTGGATTGAAGAAAGAGGAGTAGATGTGAAGAGACATATACATTTTTTCTTTGTGAAACTGGATGCTCAGAAATATGGAAATCACACAATCACAGAACAGGTCAATTTGGAAGGGACCATGGGAGGTCATCTGGTCCAACCTCCTTGCTCAAGCAGGACTTACTAGAGCATGTGGCACAGGATTGTGTCCCTACAGTTCTTGAACATCTCCAGTGAGGGAGATGCCATGACCTCTCTGGGCAATCTGTTACAGTGCTCATGGTGATAAATAGCAAAACATCACCATGCAACTGCAGCTTCTCCTTACAGTCAGCAAAGTGATGTTCCCAATTAGTTTGGGTGCTTGCTCCTGAAATCCTGAGTTGATTACTCTGTGATACCTGTATTTCTAGATGCAAGACCACTCTGCATGAGAAAATGCAAACAGTGCATCTGAAGAAGGGCAAATCATGTCTGGCAAATTAGGTGGCCCTCTATGACAGAATAACAGCAGTGGCAGATGAAAGGAAAGGATCTGATGTCACCTACCTGGAGTTGTACAAAGCATTTGACACTGTCCCACATGACATCCCTGTCTCTAAAATGGAGAAACAAGAATTTTAATGGATGGACCTCTCAGCTGATAAGGAATTGGCTGCATGGCTGCACTGCTATCAGTGCAATGGTCAATGGCTCCATGTACCATGTCCATCGCCAGGGCCCCCAACATAGGAAGGACATGGAACTGTTGGAGTAGGTCTGGAAGAGGGCCACAAAGGTGAACAGAGGGCTGGAGCACATCTCCAATGAACACAGGCTGAGAGAGCTGGGGTTGCTCAGCCTGAAGAAGACTCCAGGGAAACCATATTGTGGCCTTCCAGTACATAAAGGGGGCCTACTAGAGAGCTGGAGATGAGTTTTCACAAGGGCATGCAGTAATGGGACAAGGGAGGATGGCTTCAAACTGAAAGAGAGACAGTTTAGATTAGATATTAGGAGGAAAGCCCTTACTGTGAGGGTGGCGAGGCACTGGAACAGGGAGATCAGGGAAGCCGTGGATGCCCCATTCCTGGGAGTGTTCAAGGCCAGGCAGGATGGGTCTCTGAACAAACTTGGTCTAGTGAAAAGTGTCCCTTCCTGTGACAGGGGGTTGGGACTAGATGATCATTAACGTTCCCTTCCAACCCAGACCACTTTATGATTCTTAAATAATGCAGAGTTGGTTGAGAATGAAGTTTCAGGGAAAAAAAAGGCCGAAGTGTCAGACTGAGAAGTTCAAATGGAAACAGGCATGCTGTCATAAATGGAGAAAGATAAATACATGTCTATATACTAAACACTCCCCAATACCTATGAATGTTAGCTTGGAACTGGTCAGTGACTTGTTCAGCTTGGGCACACAGAGGTGTTAAGGGGAATAATGCCATCTCTGATGCACCTTAAGGAATGGTGGCCCTTTCCACTATTCTTTGTGGGGTGTGTGCATGGTCACGCTGGTTGTGCTGACAACCTGATGGGGCATGCAACAGATAATACCTGGTAGGACGAAGACAGTGCAAGCAAAAGCCCTTCCTGAGGGCTAATCCTGCCTCTGGGGAGCAAAGCCCAAGGCTGTTTGGAAGTTCTGCACATGTTTGTGCTGCAAAAGTCCTGTCTTCTTCTCTGCCCCTCAGATTGTGTGTAACTCAGTACCAGAGCTTCCCTGCCATCTTATGATAAATGAGAGCGTAGCAGATAAGACTATAATTCAAAAAGCACAAATGAATCTCGCTCAATTAAATTTTTGTAAGTCTTCAAGCTTAAAGCCAGGTGACTGTCCACAAGCCAAATGCCTTAAAAGCTGCTCTCACCTCAGGTAACCTGTGGTTAATTAGCAATCTATGTGACTAGTTTAACTAAATTTTTCCTGTGTTTGTAAAGGAGAGTGGTAGGAGATTAGTATTAAATATATTTCACAATAAATATGGCTAGCATTAAATATAAACTGATTTTTAAAAGACAAGTGTAGACAGCATTCAGAGGAGTTTTATCAGTGATATTCCTTCTCTCTTGACTCCACTTGCCTGTCTGACAACATTTTAAAAGGAGCAGTTCACAGATGTTTATTGAATAACTTTAACACAGCCTGTTTATGCCAAGATGCAAAGCATTCTTGGTGATCAGACTCTGGCCTTTAACTGTTTTAACATGGTTTCTCCACATATCTGCCAAATTATCTACCCTAATTATTTCATTTTGGGTGTCTTAGATGCAGAATTAGGCCCAGAGAGAACATGTAAGTGGAACAAAGTTATTTATGCTTGCTCAAACCAAAAAAAAAGAAAGCACATCTGACATCACTACACTAATATCCTTAACTCATTCACTGACTTCTGGCAGCCTCTATCCTGTCACCCACATGTATAATTAAGGCTTGAATCACCACTGAGAGAAGCTAATGACATCATTCCCAGGGACCACAATGGCTTTCAAACCCAACTGTTCTATGGATCTGTCTAATTCTGATGCAGTTCTCATCCTGCCCCATATAAACTAACCCCACTACAAGCTCATTATGTTAATTTCCCTTTTTGTTAATGTCAGTGACATGTCCTGTTCATCAGCTTCTTCTTTTAGATACATTTTTTTAATCTCAGTTCCCTCTAGCTTGTCCATCAGAATTATCCAGATACCTGGAACCATGGAATGGTACAGCCATGGAGCTACTTTCCCCTTGTGTGGTACAGCCATGGTGTGGTACTTTCCCCTTGTGAATTTCTTTCTCGTGACTTTTTTTATTAAGATGGGCAATTTTTACAGCACAGTCCAGATACAAGTCAAAGGTCAAAGGCTGGGTTTTTTTTCCCTATTCAAGCGTATGTGTGTGTCTAATATTTAATTTCTACTTCAGCTGTTTCTGACAAGATAGGGGTAACTGGTATCTTGAATTAACCATGTCAAACCTAGGATTGCTACAAAACAGCATGAAGTTTCATGCAGCTCATGTCTTATTAATCTTCAAAGCCCTACTCTGAAGAAGCTATCTTTACAATCTTTAAGTGCACCTGGTATTTCTATCTGAGCTTGTTCAGCTCAAATTCATGCACTTAAAGATTATACATGTGAGGGGAGCACACCTTTCCAGGAAACAGCCAGTAGCCTGAATTTACCTGAAAACGTTATAAAACTATCCAGCAAATTCAAGTCATTCCTCCTTCCTCCTTTAGTGTCCTCACATCTCCCAGAACTGTTTCAACACATGCATGAAAAACAGGAAAAGGAAAATCATAAAAGCTCACCCCTACATTTCATCTGAATAAAATCCAGCTGGTGAATTGACTGCAGTAAAGGTTCACTATCCAGAGTCAAGTCAAACTCAGCAGATACTTTTGGCTCCAGGGCTCCTTTGACCCACTGTTCCTGAGATACCTGAACTCGCTTGATTAAAGCATCTGAAATCTGAAAGAGAGTATCAGGTTTATAATGAAATGGCAGATGCAGACATTAAAAATGACAGAATGCATGTGAGATACAGCACAAAGGAAACAGGATTAAGACAGCAAAATAGATGAGATGGGATCTGGTTGTTTTGGGGTGAGGTCCATTTATGTTGCATCCTTTCATCTTGTCTTTTCAAAATAAATCTCATATTAGGCTAGGAACGTAAAACATGCATTTAATAAGCCCATTAAGATTATGTTGTGTGTCATGCCTTTGAATGCCACATATAATTCTGTACTCTGTTCTCTGATCTCCATGGTCTACTTTTGCTCTCCTGTTTAAAAAGAAGTTGCACAAAGAGAGGCTTAAATGTTTGAGTCTCTCCATTCAGCAGAGATGATTCAGTGGATGAAAGCTAAAGGATTAAAAAAATCAAATGGTAAGGAAGGTGTATATTACTCACACTGAGGGTGATAAATTGTCAGATGGATTTTCACATATATGATGGATTTTCTACCATTACATCAAAACTGAACTTAATTTTTAAAGATTTGCTCTAGCTTAGCCCACAGGCAATCAGACTAAAAGTCAAACTAAAATGATCACAACAGACACTTCAGGAAGTTAAATCCTGACTCTGTGGAAATCAATGAACTCAACTGTCCTTGAGTTCAGTGAAGCTGCCATTTGGATATCTGGAGTCCCTGACAGTAAACTTCCTGTAAGTCACAGGGAGTAGAATTTTTTTTTTTTCTGGGTATAACAGAGAGAGTTTTCCTTTGTTGCAGGAATTTGGATACTTTTCCTCATTACTTTTACTGAGGGCACTCCTGTCTGAGCCTCTGCATCAACAGCTCCTAATCAGTCTGTGCAGTAGGTGGAGGAGCATCCTACAGCCTCCTGCAACCTTGGAGTCACTTACTCGGATGCTGGATCCCTTGGCCATGTCTCAATATCCTGGCTGCAGGAGTAGTTGCTCAAAGTAATGCCGTGCCTGAGTGTCTGCTGGCTGTCTTGAAAGCATCATTAGATTAACCAGGAGAAATTAAAAGCAAAAATGGTTTTGGGTTTTTTTAATAAAGGAGGCTGCAAAAACTGAAGCCACAGAAGTTACAGGGAAAGCAAGCTGAAAAGAAAGTAAAGCATATATCTAGATAGCATGTAGGTAAGACCTAAAGGTTTTGTTTGTCCTGTAGTGTCCAACCAACAGCCTGTTAAAATCTGTGCAACATTGAGATTAATCTACACCACACATTCCCCTCTCTTGCTTGAAACCAGACATGACAGTAACAATCAGTCTGGAGTGTTAATAGGTTTAGGTTGGCTAATTCTCATCCTGTACTTTAGGGATACTCTGACAAACCCCTGACACTTATGCATTCATGTATGCAGGTCATTTTGTTTGATGTACCTTTCTTTTTAGGCAATAAATAAGGCAAAAAAACTACTAGGACAAAATAAAATTATTAATAAACATGTAAGAATAAATTAAGCAAAATAATTTATGGGGAAAAAACACTGTTATGTTTTGTCTCATCAATAGATATTTTTACTGTTTGCACCTAAGAAACAATATCCTGCAAATTAAGGCAATTATTGGCTAGGCCATATTTTGCAAAGAAAAGGAACCTGGAGCTGCCACAGGTCTTGATGCAACAATCTCAGTGAAGCAAACCCTTCAGACTAGATTTCCTTACAGGGGAGGTGCTGAAAGGACTCTTTCACATGGGAAAGCAAAGGGGAGAAGCACAAGGGGGAGAAATACTACTCTGCTGAGTCACTGACCTCTCCAAATTAATCAGAGTTCTGTGGGGCCCTGTGTTGGGTTTCTCAGATGAGAATAAAATAATATTCTGCAAAAAGCTATCATTAGCTGCATAGCATCTTTTTCTCAGCCCAGAAGGAAGGGCTGGCAAGAGGAAAGACATCAGGAATCAGGGGAGTTGTGTGACCATTAACTCCTCACCTCAGACAGGCTGCAGCTGTTAAAGCCATCTCTTTGCTGGGACACTCATGCTATCACCAGGTTCTCTGAGTTTTCAGACAGTACTTACAGGAGTTAAGGTGAACCTGCCTTGGAGGTGGAAGGGGCTAAAACAAAGCCACACGTTTTTAGACTTAGCTTTAATGTATTTTGTTTGTTTGTTTGTTTTTTTCCCAGAACATTAGGAAGAAAAATACCTGTAAAAACCCAGAGGGATCATTTTCTTTGATAACTTCTAGGCAGTATTCCATAAGCCCTGTTGACTGGCGTAGCTTCAGTGTACAGTGATTTATCTGGTCCCAAACAATCTGGAAAACAAACATCAGTACAGTTCTATGACTGCCTCAGCTTGCAGTCAATTGTATAAAATTATTTCAGTAGAGACAGGGAGTGGGAGAGTGTGTTAAATCTATGCTTAATTTAGCTGCCATATGGCTATTGCCATATCTCCATCAGCTTCACTCACTTGCTCTGTATTGTAAATAGCGATAATTAGCTTGGCAAAATGTTGTGCACAGGGAATCTCATTTTTTAGAGCAGATTAATTTCTCAAAGATTAGGCTTGCTTGGGGCAGAGAGGGCACAGAACATGTCTCTGCATTTGCAGTGTTCACATTTCCAGTCACACTTTCACTAACATCTGAGCTTTTAAAAAGTCCTTCACTTTAGAGGCAAACTGCTGAAGTGGTTTCTCGCAGATAATACCCTAACATTCTCTTCACAATTTATCATTGAACCTTCTCTGCCTAAGAACACATTGCTGGAATTAAGAAATAAAATAGCTGCATTCCATTTTTTCAGATTTTGGCCTTGATTCTGCTGCCACATGGCTGTGGACTAGGTCTAGTAGCACTGTGTTCTGTAGGACAATTTGTGACAGCAATAAACTGCAGAGTTTGCTGTCCTGTCAGCAGTATGTCCTGAGTGCTGGTTCTTGTTAAGCAAGCTGAATGCTGATCTCAGGTGGATTTTGTTAACTGATATGTTAGATAATCCATTTCAGTTTTTCCTTCTTAGATACTTTTAATGTGAATGGCACCATAGTACCTCAAAATCACATAAATATCAGCATTTTAAGAAATGTGTCTATTTAAATATTTCTTGACTGCTACTTCATTCATCCACTTTAGATTTCTTCTTGCCATCTCCTTTTACTATATTTCTTTAATATATTTTGAGTAGCTCATGTATTTCTGGAGGTGGCTTACCTGAATTTAAAGATTCGAGGAGATATCAAAATTACAACTGTTTCCTTGGGCATAAGGTGCCATAATCCAAACCACACACAGGTTTCACTGATCAGCACCTCTCAAAAGATAGCCCCAAACCATCAGATAAATAAAGATTGATGGCCTGATTCAACAAACTGCCGAAGTATATCACTCATTTAATGTGCATAGGCACAGTTCCGTTAAACTGCTGAATTGGAACCTGCTAAAGGAACTTTAGAATTTGGTCACTAGGAGATTTTATGGTGTAAAGGGTTGGGGAACTTGACAAACCATGCCAGGTATCTGTTAGCAGCTGTGCTGAGCTGATGAGAGGAGTGCTCACCTTCAGCTTGTGCTCACGTTCCTTGGTGACCTTTGTGAGCAGTTTTGCCTTTTGCCGTGTTAACGCATCAACCAAGGCATCGCACTGAGCCACAAGACAGGCTTCGTAATCCAACCCGTTCTCCTACAACAAGGACACAGTCATACCCATCAAAGAAAGCACAGTTTGCAGCTTAAGCTACTGCTCATACCTGCTTTCCTGTTCAGAAAAGATTACCTTTCAAGACCCTCTGTATTTTTGTTGCTTTTCTGATTTCATTACAGCTGTACCAGTAATAGCTGCATGCTGCAAAATGAAACAGTAACATGCCATGCCACAAATGGTCTTACTCAAAACCATGATTTACTGGCGCTTTCCTGACGACAGATGTAGTACAACATAATGTAAATGCTAAATGTAACATACACAGTGCATACATACATAAGAGGATTCTGCTCCAATCTGTTTCAATTATCCCACTGTAGCAACTTTGAAATCACTGGCTCTGTACCACAGCAATTAGAACAGAATTATAGACCAGAATCTGGTCTACTGGCTTATTACAAGGAAATTAATGAGGTACAAAGCCCTAAGGTTTGCTTCGAGTACTTTTTTTAAAATAGCTAGCACTTGGCAGTGGAGCTATGTACTTGATTAGCTTTTAAAAAAAGAGACAACTTTCTATTCACATTATGGTAAAATTCTTTGCTAGGCAGAAACCAGCATGAGGTATACAACACTGAGCCTTTAGTAGACTCTGGGAACAATTTAGCATTACATAAATCCCTGGAACTGCTTCTGTAGTACCCATTCAAAGGAAGACTCTCCCTCACCTCCTCTGTTCATGAAACTAGAAGGAGAAAACTTTCAAGCTCCTCTTCCAAGGAGATGTTTAGGTGTGCTATCAGCTTTCCTCCCAAATACCCCAATTTAAAACAGAAAAAAACATCATTAAATGTGAGAAGATTTTAAACATGCACTGAAGGAGAAGCACTTCTTGGCTAAGACACTGTACTCCCCTAACTCATTACTATCTCTTAGCTCTTTTGCTTTTTTCTTATTTTCTACTCATTTGCTTTGTCTTCTTTTTTTTTTTTTTTAATTCAAATTTTTCAGCACTGTACTCCTTTCCCTCACTGTGACCCGTGCATCCCATTCTCCAGCTGATGGATGCAGGGTCAGTATTCCCTGAGAAGCCCCCACTGCAGTCCTAGACTTGACGGCGAGATGCGGGCAGGGGTTTATCTGGGGGTGGGGATACACCAGACGGCTCAGCTCCTGCTCACAGGTTTGTCTCGGACTCTTCCTGTTTGCATCTCTCCCTCTTTGGCTTGTATCACACCCAGCTCCCCCTTAAGCCCATTTCCATCCCATGACTGCTGAAGTGCTGGCTTGTGCACAGAGCCTTAATCAGTTGGTGGCTGTAGTGCATCATTTCTCTCCTCGTTTTCTGCTCACGCATCAAACGGGTGTTTGGCGATATGCCTCCTTCAAGTGAGAAAGTATGAAATTGTTACAGCAGATGGGAAAATGGGAAAATCAGATCATGACAGCAACAAGGAGAAGCAAGGAAGCAACAGGAGCAATGGGGAACAGGCAGTATCTGAAAAGAACAAGAGATACAAAAGTGACCTCAGAGAAGAGAAAGGCAGGAAAAAAGAGGGGCAAACATCAAATCTGCAAAGCAGGGAAAAGAAAAATAGATTACTAACTTGCAAATTGCCCCAGGTAAGATGAAAGCATGGTTCCTGGTAGTTCTGGCAAACTCAGAGAGGAGATAAAGAGTGTGAATGGCTGCCTGGTCTACAGCACATTGAGACTGGATAATAAGATCTGCATATTGCTTGCTCCTTTGTGTAAAAGTATTACTAAAATACATTTTTGCTGAGGGGTAAATGTCCATATGCGAGTGCGGCAACCGTCATAAGATTTCTGCTGTAAATAACCTGTTCTATGTGTGTCTGGCAATAAACCTATGCACAGAGGCTACATCTGTTCCCCCACAAAGTAGCAGTACAAGAATTGGTTTTTGTCCAAATGTCAAAAGGCACAGACTGGCTCATGACACATCTAAACCCTTTCCCCTCAAAGAGTGGCTGTACCAAAGCTGACTACCAGGAGCATTCCCTGGTATGTGTTATCATCAAAGGCAGCTCGAACATCGCATGAGAGGAGTGCAATTTGTCACGGGAGAAAACCATCCCAGGGAGCTCCTTAAGTGTTCAAGTGTGTGGGTGATCATCTCGGAGCCGTGCCCCAGCCTTGTTTTACTTAGGAATACAATATGCAGCTGATTAGTCCTGCCATTTTGGTTTACTGAAATTTGATGTTTCACTCAGGCTCAGGATGAACACATGAGGGTCAGATTCAGATTTGTGCCCAGACTTGGCTAAATGTTAGAGGGTACTGCTGGATGTAATTTCCTCTTCTGAGCTCTCCTCTAGCATTTTAAGCAATGAGCAGCATCAAATAAATGGCTTGGTCTTTTGATCCAACTGTAGCAGCTCCCTTATGCAGAGCAATTTGGCAGTGATTTTATTGAAACACATTAAAGGATTTTACAGCATAGTCATAAATAGTCATAATAGGCCACTTCTAGGTTTCAGGAGGGAAAAATACATTTGTAATGGAGCTAGATGACTCAAGAAGGATTGGTGATAGACTACTGTTTTGGATGGGTTATCCCATCCTAAAATAGCTGTTCATACCTACAGGAAGAAATGCTGTCTAGAGGTGCCTCTCTTTTCTCCTTGGACAGTGAAAGAAGTCTAAATGAGTAGACCACATAACTATGTAAGCTACATAACTGTTAAATGGGTAAGTCAGCTGAGAAAAACATCACACTCTAGCCAAAATACAAGCATATTATATGTGCCAGTCAGTGGCTTTGCACTGGTTTCTTTCAGTTAAATGTCCTTTCATTTTACCAGTTTCTCCTTTTGGTGTGTTCCATTCCCCACATGGCTGTGGGAGACTGTGAGGGTGCCTTGTTAGGCTGCCCTGAGGCAACGCAAGAGCTTGGGCATCTCTTGTAGTACAAATTCATCCTCTGGGGTTTTAAGTGGAATACTTTGATGAATAAATAATAAACTTTTAGAATTTCTGCTTTGGTTTTCTGTTACCAACAAGCACAGGACTTGTTGATGAAAGATGAGCAAGCAGCAGAGTGGGCTACAGAAGAGTAGGTGATGCATATCCCATTGCTGTCAAGCATTGCTGCAGCAGAAAACAAGTGTCCCCTCCTGGACACTGTGCAGCTCAAACTAGAGCGGCACATTTCCAGGTACATTCCGCAGGGTGAGAAGGACCTTGAGGATCATCTGACCTCCAGCACTGATGAGTCTAAATTTGATTGAAATTAAGGCTTGTTTCATTTTGGGTTTGTGCCCTCAATTACTGCACTCACTATGAGCTCTTTTTCTGACTATTAAATCTGGACAATTACAGGCATGAAAATAACTTACGCTCCAATTAACGACACATTGATTTAGCAGTAGTTACTTTTTTTTTTTTTTAGTAGAATATTCCTGTATTTTTGAGTATGTGTAGGACTTTCTAACAAGCACTCTAATAGGCAGGCTGACTGGATTTTTTTCAGAAATTAGTGCATTTTTAGGAAATGTAAGATGAAAAGCTAGCAGTAAATTTTGAATGTGTTAAAATGAGAATTTATCCTAAATGTCAAATTCAAGCAATTGCAGTCAGGGAGGAGCCTAGAAGCATGACTAATGGATTCAATCAAACACTAATCAACACAGCTCAGATGTCCAGTATTGAGTATCAGCTTTTTGCAACAAAAAGCAAACAATCTAGAAGCTAAGAGGGGCTTGCGGGCATTATTTGATGAATAATTTTACCTAGCAAATCCATTAAAGGAAGGTCAGATGATTCCAGGAAAGATGAGAATAGCATAGGAGACAAAGTCATCAAATAAATTATTCACTCAGTTCTATTGATTACTGTATTCTCAAAACAGATTATATGCTACAGTTACCTGGATCTGCTGCAATAAATTTTTCAGCTGAACCAAAAATTCTTTAGCTTCCTTTGCTTTATCTGAAACACCATTTAAAGCCTGAGACAGCTGTGCCTGCAAGGGAGAAAAAAGGAAGAGAAAAAAGAAAAAGTTAGTGATAAAATGCAAATGTTTTTCTTAGTAATCCTTGGATTTGATGATTAATAATGTCCCAAAAGGCTTACATGTATTCCTAATTCCACAAAGTGTTTGTGCTAGAAAAGCATAGTTAAGATTTTTACTGTAATCAGATTTAATGAGGGTGAAATATGCATATGGGGGCAGTCAAGTATTGTGTCTGCACGTTCCACTTTATTGCAGCAACTTGGTAAGTCAAACACCTTTTTATAAAACAGCTACCCACATGCATAAGGAGGTAGTAATCTTACACTTACACAGTAACATCTGTCATACTGAAAAATCCCCAAGTGCTTTCCAAAATGACACTTCTTTTTAAGCCAAGTCTGAAATCTTTATAAATGTGGTAGATCCTACTAAACCTGAGATAGTGTAAAGACAAATCTGCCTTCTCAGACTTCATAGTAATGTCCCTTTGGGGCTCCAGTTTCCCATGCTCCAACTCAACAAATGGGTGCATGTTTCTGCAAAAGCTGGAAAAAACCCTTCCTCTAACTTTTGACCGGTAAGGCACACAGAATATGTCTTTTTAAAGTCCACCCTCTAGGCTTGAACTTCCCTTTCCTCAGCTAACACCTGAGATCTCTAAGCTGAACCACAGGCTTATCAATGAACTTTGAGGACAGGAAGGAAAGAGTGTTTTTGCCCCTGGAAGACCCAGTGATGCATTTTGGGGTCCCAGTGCCCTGAGCTGGAGGACTATGACTGTGAGAATGATTAACCCCCAGTAAACCCCAAATTTGTGCAGGATTTGCTACTCCAGATGGATCCCTGTAAGTCTAGGAGTCCCAATAGGATTCACCAAGTGTACTCAAAGAACTGGCTGATGTCATTGTGAGGTTCTGCACCTGGGATGGAGCAACCCTGAACGTATGCAAGACTGGGGAACAAGAGGCTGGAAAGTGGCCCCTTGAAAGCACATTAGAGCTAAAATCTATATGAGAATATGCTTTACAAAATTAATTTGTAACAAATGTAAAGGGAAGACACATTATTGTGCCTATTTCTCAATATTTAAATCTTTGCTATTTTCCTACACAAACCTTTGTCAATGCACAAAAACCTGAAATGATGATGTTTGATATTAACACTACAGGAGGCCACAGAAGCAATCTCCAGGTCCATGAAAAAAATCTCTGTTTTCTGCGAGATCAGACAATCAAGACTTGAGGTCAGCTCTGCACAGGCTGATCATGTTTGCCAAAGTTTGAAAGTTTGAAGCCCACCTTTTTTGATCACACCTTCTGTTCCACTCACAGGGCACATCTGAGCCTTTGATTTGTCAAGATGACACAGAACAAGGTTAAAGCAGCACATGACAAAGCAGCTGGGGTGTAAGCAAGAAAAAAATAGGTGGCAGAAGCATTATATTCTCTGTCATTGACTGTCCTAACCAAATTGTCCCAGGGAGGCAAGAGTTCCTTTCTTTCAAATCATAACCAATGGTTGGTCCCGACAAAAGTAAAACTTCCACTTTCCCAACATCTGCCCCAGCTCTCAAATAATCTCAAAGTGCATTCCACCAGATCAGAAGAGACAAAACCAGTATGTGGGCATCACAGCAACAGTAGAAAACCACCACAGATGAATTGTAAGCAGCATATACACCAATGGCAATCAGCAGAGTCACTCCTGGCACACTCCTATCACAGAGAGATGCAACAGAAATTCAGCCATGTCACTGTCTAAAGGGCTCATAAGCAAATTGATCTGTTCATTAAAACCTGTGGTTGCATTAACTCGACTGCAGCATGAAGCCGAGTAGAAGACCAGATTTCCATTTGTGAAACCCACTTAGAGATAATAGCTTTGTTTTTCCAAGCATTTGTAAAAGCTACCTTGCAAATCAGAGGAATTTTAGTCATGTACTTCTCATTAAAATCAAGTGGAGCTATATGACTAAGCCTTCAGTAAACCAACCAAGCCATAAAAATGCCCTGTACACCCAGAGCAATCTTTCACAGCACAGAAATATTTATTGTAAGCCAAACTGAGATGTAACAAGCTCCATTGACTGGGACAATTAATAACTCCTGACAAATGGTATTCCACCTGGTGTTATCTTTACATTAATACCTGGTCTTGCAACCAATAATCTGAGGGCTGGAGATGGATACCAAGTTTCTATTTCCACCAATTACAGGAACACAGAGATCACAAGGGTAAGTAATTGAACCCAGATGGGCTGGGAAGACCTCTGATTTCAGAAAATGAACCAGATAATGGCCATGTCCTTTTTCAACCAAACAGTTCATGCTCATTTAGTTTGCCTTCTCTCCATCTCTCTTTAGCAGTAGATTGACTATTGATTAGATAAGCTTGTCCTGGAGTCGAATTCTCACAAAGGCCACATGTTTTTGGGAACACAAGTCTTTAGGTCAGGAAATAAAAGCAGGCATGTGGACTCCCACACTTGCCTGCCTGCCTGCCCTTCACAGACCTATCCAGCTGTGGGTGTTTTCAGCATTTTGGTACGTACGTATGGTTAAGCCTTTGAGAATGGGCAGAGCTGAAATGTGTCCCCCATCATTCCTCATATTCATAGGTCAGAAGACCTACCTGAATGTGATTACAGTACCACTGTACTTGCTAAGAAGACATGAAAGGATTAAACTTCAACAGAAGACTAAGAGTTTTTGTTAATAACCTTGAAATGCTGGTCCAGATGCATTTTTTAGGCAAGTGAGTATAATGAAGTCCAGCTAAACCAGGGGATTTTCATAGATTTGTGCCATTGAAACCTTGGTGTTATTTTACACCAATTTTACTTTGTCTGTAGGACAAGTTACACACAACAGTGCAATGGGGAACCTGCACCACTAACAGGGACCAACCAGTCCAGTACAGCTTTGGTATCAGCAGTACAGCTGAGGGTGAGTGCACATTTCTTTGCATGGCCTGCAGCACTGCCTGGACAAGGTTATACACTCTGTAATTTGCCACTAGGCCACTGTAATAAGACCCAGACAAAGGAGGAGCCAAACAAAGGGCTAACACAAGGAAGGCTTATTGGTCTAAGAAGAAACCTTTCAGCTGCCTCTGCCAGCTATGCGTGGAGCATCTGGAGAGAACACACAAGCCTTAAATTATGTTTGGCATACCAGTCAATGTAAGTAATTTATGGTTTGGCCAAAGTAACTGCAGGTAATAAACTTGTAGAAATTGTTGTATCAGAGAACTATTTCTAAGCAGAAGTATCTAATTCCAAAACAATTTATCTGAATGAATGTGAGATGATCATTTAAGCTGCCTGGCTATACAGTTCCATTAAATTTATTTCGTGCCAAGCACATTTTTCTGGAAAATATAATATTCACAAGAGCATAATTTCAGAGTCCCCAAATTATGTAATTTCAAGGGTTTATTTTCGCTAGAATTTTGACATTGATTGAATATGCAAACCAAGAGAAAAATCATGTTCTGTGATACCTCAGTCACAGAAAAAAATGCAATAAAAATACAAGCCAAAAGGTTTTTTTCCCATATTTGACAGTAAGAAAGAGATAAAATAACTGATTCTGAACTTTGATTACATCGGACTGGTCATATTCCAAAAGACATCAGTTTTAACTCAAGGTAGACCATAGTACATCACAAGCTGCTCTCTCATGCTCTCCCAAACATCGGCCAGGTTTGAACTGTGAACTCAGACCCTGCTCATCAGATCAATTCTGCTTAGAAATGGATTGTGACACTGGGATATGAACAGCAGCTGCAAATGTTTAATCTGCTGCTTCTGGGCCAAGAGAACTTCTCTGTACAAACACTCATCATGCTAGGGAGTAATGATGGCTGAGCTGCTGGCAGAACATTTACACTGAAACACCTCCAGAAGAAGTTTGTCTTTCTTCTTGGATGGATAAACAATGCAGATCACCCCAAGGGGCATCTTCTTTGGATCTTAAAATAGAAAGCAATTTTTTTGTCTTGCCAAATACTTCAGCCTATCTTCTGCTCAACCACTCCATGGCCAAGGTGTGATGACACCAGTCTTGATTTTGACCTTTCCTGCAGTGTCTGAAAGGATCTCTCTGTGCTTTCTTTACTGATAACTGCAAGCAGAGAGTAAAGAGAAGGGAATCCTGCAGCCAGCAGAGCTGGTCAAGTGCTCTTTGCACAGCTGTGGGAGAAGTCCTTTAACCCCAGTATAACAGGAAGCTGCAAAGGATTGTCCTCAGCTCTCAGGTATTCAAGTCCCCTCTCTAAGTTCATATGTTTGAACTAATCATTTTTCCAGGGTCCATCATTCTCAGCAAGAAAGAACTAACCTCATACATATTTTTGACTTCTAAGGCCACATCTTGCTCTTTATTCACATTGTTGCAAAGCCTTATTTTTAGCAAGGAAAGCATGACCAAGTGACTCACCAGCTCTACCAGACCTCACTAAACTCCTGTGTAGCCAAACAAATGGCTCTGACCTGTCCACAAAGGAATCCAGGGAGGACTAGGGAGCATCACTTGCAGGGAAGCATGAATCAGACAATGACGATATATGAATCAGAAAAAGCTTTACTTGTCCCTAGTCCCCATCTACAATCCCTTATTTATCTTTGTATCATGAAAGTCCCTCCAGCCATTACTCCAGGCTTCTTTGGGAACCGAGTGGGAGGAGACCTCTTTAAGGGCCAGGAGAACACCCAGTGTCCATGAGCATCTGTACCACACTTTCTTGTCTAAAACATTTGGGTGGCTGTGGGCCACTCTCCCTCATTGACATACAGTTGCGGCAGCTTGCACAGAGTCCTGGATGAAAGGGAGGTGGTGAAAAGGAGGAACAACCACCCTGTCTCCTCACAGGTAGCTGCTGCCACTGCGAGAGCATGGGGAAGGCTGAGGACAGGATGGCCAAGGACCCTGTGGAAGGCAAACAAGTTGGTGAGATAGACATGCTAATTCCAGCTATCTGCCTGAGACCTGGTGTAACCTCACTGGTCGAGGTGAGGCCAACATGAGAGGGAGTCTGGGTTTTCCAACGCCGAGCAGAAGCTGCGGGGTCAGCGGGAAGTCAGGAAGGGCCAAAAACCTATGAGCACCATTCTGAAGGGAGCAAAGTCTGAGAGGATGATGGACACGAAGGACCTCATGTCTCACAAACTGCACACACCGTTGCGGCACTGGGATGAACAAACCGCAGTGCTGAGCATCACCCCAGCTCTGGGCATCACCCCAGCTCCCAGCGGGCTGTCGGGACTCACCTTGTGCTGCTTCCACATGGCTCCCAAGGCCTTTACGTCGTGCTTGCTGTGCTTGCCCTCCTCCAAGCACTGGTAGCAGACTGGGCTGCGGCAGCTCACGCAGTACATGCTGTAGTTCTCCAGGTCGTGCTCGGCGCACGTCGGCAGCTTGCGGCCGCCGCCCGCCCCCTTCCCGCCGCCGCCGTCCCCGCCGCCGCCGGGGGCGCCCGGGTGTGCGGGCGGCGGGGCCAGGCGGTGCTTGGCGAAGGGCCCGCGGGCCGGGTGGCAGCGGAGCTGGCATGCGGCGCAGTACAGCACCTCGCACTGCTCGCACAGCACGGCGGCCGGCTCGGGCGGGCTGCGGTCGCAGAGCTGGCACTTGGCGGCGGCGGCGGCGGCGGCGCGGCCCTGCTGGTAGCGCTGCACGATGGCCTCCAGCAGCCGGTTGCGCTGGAAGCCGCGGAGCCCGCGCTGGTCCAGGGACGCGCTCCGGTGGCACTGCGGGCAGGTGAGGGAGGAGCTGGCGGGGCCGGCGCCCCGCGGAGCCGCCGCCGCCCCCGGGGGCGCGGGCACCAGCGGCAGCACCCGCACGCCATTGGGGGACTTCAGGCTGGGGGTGTAGGAGCCGTAGCCGCTGTCGGTCTCGCTGTGCAGGCTCAGCTTGTCCGCGTGGTCCCCGCCGCCGCCGCCCGCCGCGCTCTCCGAGTCCAGGCAGGCGGCGGAGCCCGCGGCCGCTCCCGGCGCCGCTCCCGGCGCGGAGGCGGGCGGCGCGGGGCCCCGAGAGTGGAGCAGGGCCGGCAGGTGCTGCTCGCTCTCCGGGGTCTGCACGGCGATGGTGCGGGCACAGGGCAAGCAGACATTGTGCGAGCAGGGCAGGATGATAGGCTCCCGGAACAGCGAGCCGCACACCGGGCACTTCAGCTCCTCTTCCATGGCCGCGGCGCGGCTTTGTGCGCGGGCTCCTCAGGCGGGCGGCGCGGGGTCGCCGCCGGCTCCCCCCATCCCCCGCGGCGCCCCCTCCGCCGCCTCCCTCCGCTCCGGGCGCCGGGGCGAGGCCGGGAGGGCTCCGGCCGCCGCTGCCGCCCCGCGCGGTTCAGCACCCGCCGCGCAGAGACAGCTCCGCACGGCCGGGCAGCGCCGGCGCCGGGGGAGCCGCCCGGCGGCCGCGGGCTGCTGGCGGCCAGGGAAAGGCTGCCCGCCGGCCGCGGCGCGGGCAGGGAGCGCGGTGGGACTGTTTTAACGTTGGTGGCATAGAGTAATAATATATGGGGAAGGGAGGCGGGGGGCGGAGGCAGGGCAGGAGTAGGAAGGGGCGGGAAGAGCCCTTTCCAGCAAATAAAGTGGTCGCTCTCTCTACGGCTGGGAAAGGCTAAAACATTTTTTAAAGGATCTCTACACAGCGATGTCTTCATATGTTTAAATAAAGCCATTGTTTGGGTAGCAGATTGAACGCAGGCGGGGTTTCGTTATCTCTAGTAGCCCTCTCTCCCGTCCCCGAATTAAAAGAGGATGCTCATCAACAAACTAAGCTCGTACCTCTCCTTCACACGGCTCTCACCATGCTGGAGCACAACCAAGATACACAAAATGTCAGGCATTGACAGAGGGGGGGATGAGAAAGGGGTTAAAAGGGAAGCACGAACCCCAGCTACGAACACTGTGGCTGGCAGGGGCGGCGGAGCGCAGCGAGCGGGGGACGTGCCACATCGCCCCAGCTCCCAGCCCTGTGACCCCAACAGGAATCTGCTGCGAAGATAAATCAGGGATGACAGCTGAGAGTTTATGAACTGAAAATAACCATCCTTAGAAGAAAGAAACCAGCAGCGGGAAATCCCCCATCTGTTTTGTTTACATATGCTTAGCGTGGATGTAGCAGTGGTTTATTTCATAGTGAAGAGATTATATGTAAGAGTGATTTCACTGATTGTTATTATTGTTATTCGTCAATCTTGTTTAACAGCCACTACCATATTAAGCTCAATTCTATAAGCAGATCCTAATTTTTTGTTTGTTTTAAAATGCAAACTGGTCTTTTCAGAACAGCTATTTTAAAAAATGAGGAACTAAGTGGTATTAAATGAAAATAAATTTTAAAAAGAGAAGAAGAGATAACGTATTAAAACATCATAACATTTCTCAGTAAATGACAAGGGTTTTTGTGACACTGGTTAGGAAAAGGTTTTCTAGATTCAGGGTTTGCTTTTGCCAGATTGTTGAAACGGTTGATGCACAGAAAAGGAGGAATGGGGTCAGAGAGTAGGAATATATTAAAGCTTCAAAATTTTTTCAGTCTTTCCTCTCTGGAGTTCCTTTTTGTATCTTGCCCAGCCACTATCACGATAAGCTGACGGGAAAAAATCCCCAAGGGGTTTAAGTTTTGTAGTTCCCCATTTCAGAGTGAAAAGCAGCAAGTTTGGCCTCTGGCACATAGTAGAAACAGCCATGACCCACATAAACCTGCCTGTCATCTGGCTAGGTATCTTCTTCTTTTATGTGACCTCTGTGCTGAGATTGAGAGTTTCTAGACTGTGTGTTTGGGCTACCTCCAGCCAGAAACCTCAGTACTGCAAGAAGTGTTCTGAAACACCACTGATTTCACAGCTACCTTATGCTACTGCATAGTAAGAAAAACCTGTGGATGAAATACTGTTATCTTCATAGTGGCTGTTCTCTGCTCTCCCATCTGTCAGCAGCAGGAGTGGATGTACTCTAAAGATTTCTTGGAGACCTATAGGGGAATCCAAGTCACAAATTTCAAGTCTATGTTGAAAGCCATAATCCTAAAGGTAATTATGAAGGCATGGTAGCTTTTTTATGGACCTTTGCTTTCTTTCTTTACCTGTCCTGTATGGAAGCTGGCAGTGATCGTAACATGCATATAGTAGCATCAGGTCTGAGACATCAGAGAAAAAAAGAACACACAGGAAAATGCTGGAAGTGTAAAGGTATGAACACCAGCTACCTTTTATAGCTGCTTTTTAGCTGGGGATTACAATTTCCAGAGTTCTAATACACTGAATTTTACATATCCATTTCCAATCCTACTCTAGAGTTTATTTAAAATCCTAGAATCATTGGCACTTGACACAGGAAATGGCAAGAAAGAAACCATCTCAGAAGCACCTTCTCTTACAAACACAACTTTTCTTCTCTCCCCAAACCTGACTTCAGCTGAGATCATATCACTATAGTAGGTGACATTTGAAATGAAGATTAAAAAGGTGATCTGTTCTTCTCTGTTCTGTGGTGTGACTTTTACATCATTCAGGGTTTTTTTAACCTGCTAAGTGAGTCTGAAATGCTAATGCCCAAGAGAGCTATGGCTTTGAGACCAGGCAGAGTTACACTTGTTTACCTGTCCTACTGGTCCCAGAACAGCCCTTGTTGCTAAGGAGTTGTAGAGTTTCAGTGCAGAAACTTTCATCCCTATGGCACCAGAGACTGCTGCTGGAAGTAGCACCTACTTTAACAATATTCAGTGCTCTGATGAGTTTAGGTTGCACAGGACAGATTCTTCTCCTTATAAAAAGTATTTCTCTATATAACTGTGCTGCTGCTGATGGAAGTGAACAGTTAAAACATCACCGTAACCCTTACTATGCCAGGGGTCAGAATGGAAACTGGTCTGAGAGTTGAAAAATGTCACTGACCTTGAGCAGACTGACCTTGGAAATCCTTACTCTTGATGAGGAACAGATCCCACCAAGATGATTCCACTAATTTTAATTGAACGATTCAGAAAGAACTATTTGGTCTGAGCCTGAAATACTTGAGCCTTTTACTATGTTTTGTAATCAAGGCATTATTATAATGGCTATGATCCCTATGATTTTTCATCTTTTTATGTTCAAAAGAGACTTTAATCTGTTAGAGCTGTAGCAGTGTATGGATAACCTAGAGACCCTACACCGGCAGTCCTAGCTTTGATCTTCATTTTAATACTTCAGTATCAATAGTATCATCCCCTTAAACTATTAACCTTTGTAAGAAATTATTAGCATCTTTTATATCCCACCAATGGGGGAAAAAAAAAAGCCAATGAAGTTTATTTATAGATTTACATTTAAAAAAAACATAGGGCAAGTTGTGGTACAACCCTGCAGAAAGGAGAGATTTGATTAATCTTTCCTCTCTTGCTTTATTGCTTATGCCTTCTCATTCTGCTTGTTGTGACATTTTTGTTGACTGCTCCTTCCTTTTCTTGTATTTTTTTTTTATATTTTATATTGCCCTCACACATTAACCCATTTTCTGATAGTTTTCCTTCTTTCTTTTCTCATTTTTTTTCCTTCAACAGCTGTCCACCAAGGTCACTTCACTTTATTCAGTTTTCTTCTTTTACCACTGCTGTTTCTCCATGGGGATTTTTTTGATTCCAGTATTCCAACATCGCTTCTGCTAATGGGCATCACTCCAAGTGCACATCCTCTCATCTGAAGGGCAACAGGGAAAAAAAAGGATCTTATCTCCACAGGTTCTTATTCTATTGCAAGAAGGAGAACAGAGAAATAGTTCACAAGAGCAGAGAAGATAAAATGCGCTTGGGCTAAAGCCAGCAGTTTGTGTGGTAGTGTGAGCTGAAGAGTTCCACTGCCTTGTTAAAAATGCAGGGTGCTCAATTATCAGCAGAGGATGCCCTCAGCAACCACAGTGGACAACACAGCTGCACCTGCTGCCCATCTCTGAATTTTAGGCTGGATTCTAACCAGTGGCTGTACACCCCACACACCTCAGCATCGCTCCTATACATAATAAAAACAGAGCACAGTGTAATCTCTCCTGTCTGCTTATTCTTCATCATATTCTTTACCTAGACTCATCTTCCCAACATTACCAGCTCCAGCTGGGGCTGACACTGCATATTCTGTTTGAGGGGTGAAATGGCTAAGAGGCATAGGAAGGCAGATTTCCACTGTGGCTTAGAGGAAAAGCTGATCTATATGGTCCATGGGTCAGGGAGCTTTGGAAATGGCAGCTGTGCTCCTTGGTTTTGTAGATTTGCATTAGGTACATTATGTATGTGTAAGAGTTTTGAAATTTATTTTGTTTGGTGCTGTTTTGGTTGGGGTTTTTTGTTTGTTTGTTTGTTTGTTTTTGAGCATTCATTTGAGTAGCTATTATATTATTTAGGGTTTTCAAATATTTGCAAATTGATCTGCTCATGAAAGGAGGGATGGCAAAGCTTGGCAGCAGCCCAGAAGAGTGCCACAGAAGCATGGCCACTGATAAAAAGCTTATCTGTTGGCTAGCAGAAGACTGTATCTGTAACAGAAATGCAGCTACATATTGAATTTTCTCTGTCAGAGGAGTAAATCTGCCATGAAAAATGTAATTCACAGTTGAGGACAATTCCATACAATGAAATTTTATTCAGAATGTCTGCTGAGTATATGTTTGTTATAATGCTTAAATGGCAAAAAATGGTGCTTGATCCTAAATATTGCTCAACAAATACTCACACTTCTAAATCTGTTTCAGCCATATAAGAATGAAACTCAATACAAAGAAAAATAGTGCTTTAAACATATATGCCAACAAAAAGTGGTAGGTTGGTACACTCGAATCTCAGTAACAGGTCAGTTTCAATACTTCTTAACAAATTCATATCTAAAAGAAAGCACAAAGAAAGCACAAAAGGCACTAACCTATAATCAGGACCCTTGAAAAATAAGAGCTCATGTTTCTGTGATGCTGTAAAAATACATCAGTCTGCAAGACTTTGGAATTACTCCAGGGACATCTTGGCTTTCCTGCTGTGCCAGGAATCCTCTCTTTCTTGCTGCTTTTGTGCAGTGGAGTGAGATAATTTTCCTTCAATGCTACAGTTCAACTTGTAAGCAGCATCCTCAGGGGTGCTTGCTCTTTTGAGAGGTGAGAGGATGAGAGCACTGGACCCTGAGCAGCTGCGTGTGAGGGACAGCAGGAATGGGGCCCTGCTGTGGACACATTTCAGAGCACCAAAGAGTTAACATCCTCACAGTGTGATTGTTAGAGTACTCGTGTCACATTTGCTGCCTTTTTAGAAAGTAACTGTAAACTTCTCCTAGAGATGATTTGGTTTCAATGGTATTACAGCGGAGACTGGGTTACAGTTCCTCATTTGTTCCCTAGGCCAGCTTGAGGAGAGAGGGTCGTAGGAAGCTGTTCTGAGCATGGTCTTACAGTCTGCCTCAACCCTCTGCACCTGTCCTGACATGGTTCCCTGCTCCCTCAGTTGTCCCTGTGGTCATTCCATTCATGCCTCTAAAGAAAAGTGTATACAGCACTTTAAGAAAGTCAAGGATTACATAAAATCCAAACCCGTCCCAATATCCTCTTTTGGTAGGAAGGCTGGAAGCAGGAAGGAAAAAGTAATGGCATCCCAAGCATTGTGGAGTGGGAGGGAGTAGACAAGGGACAAACACCCCCACAAACGAAGCAAGGGGTAAGTAATCTCAACATTGAAGCACCAGTGTTTCCTAAGAGCAAAGGAAGGGCTGAAGGAAAACATATTTGGAAAAGAATCCAGACTGGGTTAGGCACTTTTATATACAACTGGAAAGTGAAGGTAAATTGCCACCATGTGGCAATCTCTTCTCATGTAAAGAAAATACTTACACAAAGGGGTGCAGTTTGGTCCCTGAAAGGGTGGGCAGTGTTCTGTGAACTGGGCTGGGGAACTAATCCAAATGTGACTCACTGAGAAAGGTCTCCTCTCAAGAAGGGAGGCCCAAGTAGCTTTTCTCCTTTACTAAATGTAAGAAAAGGCAAAAAGTGCTATCCTTGTTTAGCAAGAGACAACTAGCGAGGAAATGTCCCTGAGCAATTAAGAATCTATAAATACTATGAGATATGGGCTTTGCTCTTACATTCTGCAAGTAGCTCAAGTGAGCCCTGAACGTGTATTTGAAAGACCGAGAGACCTGTCAAACCTGCCTTCACTGTAGGTACTGGGACAAAATTTACATGGAGTTCTAGAGGGTTTGACCAAAGCCTCCTCTATGTACTGCAATGCCATGCAGGAGCATCAAAAATGAGAAGCCTTGCAAGCTGCATTGAGAAATGAGGGGTAGGAGCCAAGAAAAATGTAGATTATAACTGTGAGTGGGGCCAGATTGACAGGTTGCAGAAACAGAGGCTGCCTTGAGCTTCCCCTTCTCTTTTCAGCTTTGTTTCTGATAAGTAAACAAGAACTCCCACATTGCTATGCACCAGAGAATCAAGACAGGAGAGGCCTCTAATGTGCACAGAGACTCAGGTCCTGCCAGTTGGTGATGAGATGAGCACTGTAATCCGGCATAAATCTGTGTCACCGCTGTACAGGAAGGTTCTTTCTGACACCACCCCCAGCTGCCCGTTCTCGTCACCTCTCCTGCACTTACAGCAGCTTTCAGAGAGCCACAAGCCTTAATCCAGACAAGGACAATTAGCTTTCAGCATCAACATCTTGATTCAGAGGTGCCTGTGCCTACACAAGGACAGGAGTGAGGAGGAATGGCCCTTGCAGCACCACTGAGAATCTGTACAAGATCCAAAAAGCCATGTCTGTGGTCTGAGACATCAGCATCAGTCAAGTGGGGAGGCAAGTCCACCAGATGCCAAGCTTTAATCATCAACACACCTCACCTACATGCGATTTATGCATCTTTCTCTTCAGCAGCCCATTGAGCTGCCATGCAGGAGGGAGCAAACATACGTCAGCCAAATCAATCACACTCACACCAATGTGTTCTTTGACTTCATTTAGTACTACATTTCCTGATTTGAAAAACACCTTCATTCTGCTTTTGTCCTCTCTTTCCCTTTGCTATATTTTCCTTTTATCTATGACAGCATCTTTGAACATTCTTACATAAGCACAGAGATTCTGCTTCCCTCTTCCTTATGTTGCTTTCCCTTGCTACTCTTCACTACTCCTTGATGCAGAGAAACTCCCTTGATCCTTCACCTTCCCCTCCTGACTCCTTTGCAGCCTTTCTGCCTTTCTCCCACTACTTGTCTCAAACAGAGGCCTCCTCCTTCCAAAGCTCTGCTTGTTCCCCACTTCACACCGAATCCAGCCCTAGGTGGGGGTCAGCCCCATGGACAAGAGGAAAGTGATCTGAAGAACATGAATCCTACAAAGAGGTGGGGTTTATCCCATCATTCCTCTGTACTGGCTATGGCAAGAAACCCTTATTCAAGAGAAGGAGGATGGGCATATCTGTCCCTTGGGCACAAAGGATTGTCCTTTTCCTGCCCTCACTGCAGAAGGACCAGACTGCTGATTGGGTATGATGCTGACCATGAGGTTATCTTTGTCCCGTCACTGTGATACAAGAGGCAGAGGATCCTCCCTGGGGAGACCCCCTTACATAAGAGATTTTATTTGTCAGGGTGCATTGCCAAATGCCAGCCCAAAACGGAAGCACAGCAGAGAGGTCTGTATAAAGATAAAGAAAGCAGCATCACTCAACTTCTGTGCAGCTCCAGCAATCTGGGTCATGGAGGGAAGCTGCCACTATTTAGCCTACTGAGAAATACTTATGTAGAAGAAATGCAAGGCCCTCTCTGGTCTGGAATCAAAAGGTAATCAAAAATCAAAAGAGAACTATGAATCCCACAGACATACCAGGGAGTCTGGTCCATCATATTCTAATTCTTATTTACATCAAACTTAGCACCATTGCATCCACTGATTTCAAGTGCTTGAGCTTCTTTTTCATCATAGCCTGTACATAACATGAAGCATGCACAGAATCAAGTATAAATGCCAGCTAGTTCCTCTATATGCTTCTGCTATCGTCCTGTAGAAACGGCTAAGCCACTTTCAGGTGTCCTGTTCATTCCTCAAGCTTCATAATTTCCCAGTACACATCACATGGGAAACCAGAATTCCATAAATTGCACTCCTTAAAAAACAAAAAACAAACAAAAAACAACAACAACAACAACAACAACAAAAACCAACCAAACCATTACCAATCTGATTTCAATTTTCTTCTTGTACTTGCTTTGATACCCACTAAGATAAATGAAATGGCAATATTTGTGAAATACCCAATCTACTGCATGTGTATTTAAAATCAAATCTGTCAGTACATTACCCCAGCTGTAGAGAGATTAGTCAGAATCTCCCTCCTCAACTTTTCCCTCCTAAGTCTCTTGCTGGGCTCTTGCTTCCCATGAGTTGATTCCACTTTTAATTTTATGTTTCCATCAATAGCACAAGAGTAAAACAGCTGAAGGGAACAGATAAGGGACTTAGTCCACTACCACCACCATCCAACTCCAAATTGGATTGACTGGCTGAGTGCCCCCATATCCTCCATGGATATGCAATTTAATATAAAGAAAAAGACTCCACACACAAAGAAAAATATGCAGAAAATAATAAGACCACTTTATGAAACATAATAGTTTCAGCAATGTGCATATGATTATATCCTTAATTCAAATGAAATGCAACAGACATCATTTTATGTTAACGATGGAAAAAAGAACCACAGCTGATGATTTAATTTGTCCTTTTACTAAATTATTTATTTTTAGCAAGCTGTTATCCAAGGAAGAAAATGAAAAAGGGCCATATCGCATCAGCCTAACAATAAATCTGGTCCACCTTATCTTTGACAGCAGCCAATAAAGGGAACAGGGGGAAGTGCAAAATAGAAGTGAAAAAAACAGATGGGAAAAAAAATGTTAAGGAGAATTTGAGGAAGATGAAAAATAGGATAAAGCAGGTGGAGGAACTAAAATAATTCCCTTAGTTAGAGTGAGGCTTTATTCCAATGGATGAGCACACATGGATTTCTAGAGAGGCAGCTCCAAGCAGGATCAGTGCTCACAGGGAGCAGTGCTCTGGGCTGTGCATGACTGCTCCCTTACCTGATGGCAGCAGTGGAGATCAGCTGTCCTGCCTGCACAGGCAGAGCCGCAGGGATTTGGCCAAACATTAATTTTTAATTTGTTTTTCCTTCTAACTTGAGATAGTGCCCCTAAGATTCAACCAGTTTTAACTTCAAGCTGAAATTATGTATCCTCAAAGTATGTGTTGGTGTCTTCTGTAATTGCTCAATTAATGGGAAAATTAGGATTGTAATAGTACTACCAAACTCCTTTGTCCCAAACCAGGCAGATCTCTGCCCTAGTGCTATGTTGTGCTGGCCCCATCTCTCCCTCTCACTAGCCTCCTTTAAATTATTCCATCTGGCTTCATGACTTACCTTCCCTTGATCTCCTAATAGGATGGTGAGCCCCTCACCTCTTTCCAGGAGCTCTGCTTGAAACCTAACCTTTCCATACTGCCAAACTTCTATTTGCTCCTCACTTCTTCCTGCTGTGCCATCAGCCTCATCAGTCTCTTTCTAAAACTTAAGATTTCGATTTTCTTTCATTTTTTTTTCTGCTAGGAAAACTCAGCTTAGCCTATTCACCGTTCAACCACCACAGTAGTTGCTGAGTAACAAAGAATCAGTGGAACATTACAGCATTTGTAGCGGCTCATTTAACAGCACCACAAATGTTTTGTACAAGGAGAGCACCATGATTTCTATTTGTTCCTGATATTTGGAATATCTCCAGCTCAAACGCTGCTGCGTTGTTTTTTTTTTTTTTAATTTGGTAGAACAGAGTCTCCATTCATGATCTGTGCACAGCACAGGTGCCCAAGCAAGAAATGGAGGGTGGGATTGATTCCACAGGGAGACCGTGGCTCGTCCCTCCACGGGGCAGGTGCCTTCAGCTGCGGGGACCTGCTGCCCACTGCCCTGCTGTGCCCAAGCTGCTCCAGGCAGCTAGCAAGGTGACCCCTGACACCCACCCTTCAGGTGGGTCAAGCTGGCTTCAGGTGGGAAATGCTGCTTGCAGGGACTTTGCTGCCTGAAGTGCCAGCAGCACCAGGAGTAGGGGGCTGGAGAGGTACTGCAGATGTCAACACTGGAGGAGAAGGGGTGAGAGCATCATTCCTTTGGCAAAAGGCCAGGTTGCACAACAGGTCCCCATCCCCACTCACTGCCCTACCTGCTTCTGGGTGTTAGGTTATTTCTGGCCTTGCTGACAGCCCTCTCAGTTCCTACGATGGCTGTGGGTAGCGATGTTAGCTGACATTCAGTTGTAATTGACCCTCATCCCCAAGGACACAGAGCAGAAATAAGGAAGGCTATGCTATAAATATGCTGAAATAGGCCACACACCCTTGTCTGGAGGGCCCTTCCTCTCCCCTGCCACCGTCTTGCCCAGAGGATCAATGAGACTGCAGGTTCTTCGTGGTGCCTGTCCCAGGCACATGGCCAGGAGCAGCCTTCCCCCTGCACTGGAGATGGTCCAGCACTGGCCCCATTGTGGGCACTGGTCCTCTCTATGGCCTCTGGTGTGCTGAGGAACGTTCCCCTGGTCCTCCTCATCATCTCAGTAACTCCCTAATACCAGATGGATCACTTTGTGGATTGCTGTGCAGGGCAGCGTGTTTGACCATTTCTTCAGTGGAAGCCATCATTACCAATACTCTAGTCTGAGGTGCAAGGGCCCGTGACAAACATCCCCTGCTCAGGCAAAAGGCTGGACATTCTAAGCTTAAAACTGGGTGATACACAGGTTGGCCTGTATTACTACCTGTGGGTAGTGACATCATCAGTGACATCATTATTTGAGACCACAGAGGTCTCAAACTAGGAGTAGAAGGTTTTTTCATACATGTGAATTTCGTTTGTGGGTGTATTTACATAAGACATACCTGTCGATCATCTCTGAGTAATTACAGCTGGCTTTTCTGTAGTTCCATCACAACCCAGAGAGGATGTATGGGAATTAGGGGTGAATGAGGTCTGCAGGAATTCTTGAAGAGGCTTCTGAGGTGACCTCAGTGAGATGAGAAAGACACTCACCTTCTGCCTGCCTCTTCCTCTTTAATATTTAAAATGTCAAATAGTTTTACTTAGCCATTTGTCAGTCCACTAATAATAATTACAGTGACAATCACAAGACCACTGTAAGCCATTAACGGTGGGTTTGTGATGTTCTAAGACACTCCATTAGTTGAATGGTATTATAAAAAAAGAAGTTAATTTTTTTTCTGCATTTTTTTAATTGTACATGTCTGTGTAAAAAGTAAAGACAGTATGCCTTGAATCTGTAATATAAAAAAAGCAGCTGCCTTGACCTTCCAGCAATACAAATACAGCACAACAAACTGTATACATGTACACCACACCCTCAGTCGGCTCAGCTGTTTACAAATACGTATTTTACATTTAGCCACTAACTGCTGTTCAAGGTTTCTCTCTAGATGCTCAGGGATGAGCTAAATATCACTTTAATTACAGAGTGGTGCATTCCCCATATCAAAAGCTAGCAAAAGTAGTTCCTCTGATAGCTAAAAAAACAGCCAGTAGTGATTAAAACAAGCAAATGTCCTGGGGAAGTGTATGAAGTGAACTGCAGGCCCTGATCAAAGCACAGGTATTGTAAGCACACAAGGCTAGCAGGAAGAAATCCTGTCTTTTATTAGACCAGCACACACTACTGGAGAAAATGGCAACTTTTCATACAAGAGCCTTTCTTCAGCTCTGTCATTTGGTGTAATAAAAGGTGTTGTGTCTCCCTACCTATGTTGTCTCTCTTCTGTTCACAGACCCCTGCTGAGCCAGGACTCCTGCTGCTACAGCAGAGGAAAGTCTTGCTGGCAGACATGATTGATGCCACACAGTTCCACATTTTAGGGGAATAATCTCAGAGTTTAATTATTCCAGTACAGAAATGCAGAGGGAATTTATCTGAATTATTGAAAAAGAGCTCTGTCAGAGAAAGAAGAAACAAGAAGTTGAAAGACATATTTGTCAAAACCCAACAATTCCACTGCAACAATAGCAAAAAACTGTTTTCAACATGATTCAGGTTGCCACAGAGCAAAGCTGTCTATAATCTCTGTTTTTTACAATTGCTCTCTGGCTTTGTTCAATTTTATTCCAGTGGTTTCAGACACTTGTTTCTTAATCTGTAGCTATGCACCCTTCTGCCCTACCTGTCTGTTTGCCAAACTGAGGCAATAAGAGCTCTTCTGGCACTTTCTCTCAAGAGCTGTGAGATTGACAAGAAGCACGTCTGACAGCGAGTAGAAAGCTGAGAGGAGCCCTCTCCAGTTCACATTTGCAAGGGGTTCACTGCTTCTCAGCTTTTCCTCATCTCTCAGCAACAGCTTCCTCCATCCTGAGGCCTTGCAATCTCTGCAGGGAAGGAGACTGAGATGCTGATAAGAGCCTGAGCCACATGTGGCATGGCAGAGGGACAAAAGTGAGACGGGAAGGAAGAAGGGAAAGGTGATTAACTGGTGTGAGAATTCCTGCAAATGCAGCGTTTGACATCGAGGTAGGCAACAACTTGAGGAAGTGTAAGCCTCAAGTTCATGTTTTGGGTACAGAAGGACATTAAACAGATTTTGGGATTGGAATTAATTTATCTTGAACAGATAGTTGGATGCCCTGGAGGGCCGTGGGATGGGACTGAACAGAGGGGAGGCAGGTACTAGTCCTGGGAGGGGTGTGGCTCTTCAGTAAGCAGCTTGTTGAAACTACCTCCCCTTCAGTGGGCTATGTGTGAGGTTCATTACGGGAAAAAGAAGACAAGGCCAAGAAGGTCACAAGATCCAAGCCTTTATTTTTTGTGCCACTAAACTGAATTCATTAGTGAAAAATTTTGAGTGAAGGTAATGCTGGTCCACACTCCAGTTGTGGATCTGCCAGTTGGCTTCCAAGCCATCTGTGATCAGAGAAACATTTTCCCCAGCCAGCTCTGCTGCCAAACAGGCAAGCAGGACTGAGACAGGGTGGCTGACTAATTTCCAAATGTCAAAGTTTGCCTTTAACTGTCTCCCTTCTTCCCACAATTTTAGAGAGGTAGAACTACTTGTTTCTAATGGCTGTGCCTTGGGCAAAAGAATTGTTATTGCTCTTGGGACACTGGCTACCAGTGCTGACCGCTGCTCCTGAAGTCTCATCACACAGCAATCCCTAAGGAATGCATCTTCATCTGTTTCTTCAGGGGATGTTTTTTCTCACTCTGTGCAATATTTTGTGAGCAAAATACTACTGAGAATTCCTGAGTAAATGTCACTTGCACTTTCCTTGTCAATGAAGAATGGAGTTCTTGCTACAGATCCTGGCTTTGTAGCATGTACCTGTTTATTCCTCTTACAGACAGACACAGTACCCTGTGTACAAGACTCTCCAGAGAGCAGGTAAATAGTTTAACAATAACACATCACCAAATGTATTTCCTCTCAGCCCAGAGGCAGAAGAGACAGTATTTCCCCAAATAAACACAGTACCCATCTATCCAATCCTTCCATATTCCTGCAGACAAACACCTGGGGAAAGAGATGAAATTGTAATCTCTTCCTGAAAGCCACTGAAAGTCCTTGCGTGTCTAGGACATGACACAGTGGAGGGCTTCACTGGAAATGTTGCAGAGCTGTGACACATTAGACCTAGGCCATGGTCTGTAAATCCCCAAAAGCTCTTAATGAAAGACTGGACTCTGCAGCAGTCAAAAATCAAATGCTGAGATATGTGCTGAAGAAAACAAGAAACCTCTCCAACAGCTGAGAATCAGAGTGGCAGCAATGTCCATCAGCTACTGCCCATCATCAGCTCACGCTGCAAGCCATGAGATGCATGAGATGCAGCTGTGTTCTGCTGAGGCTGTAACTCCTCTGGAAACTCTGAGTAACGTAAAATTGGATAACCCCATCTGTAAGCCACATCACAATATAAGAAAGATATGAAGCTGTTAGAGAGTGTCCAAGGGAGGGCTACAAAGATAGTGAAGAGCCTTGAGGGGAAGCCGTATAAGGAACGGCTGAGGGCACTTGGTCTGTTCAGCCTGGAGGGGAGACATCACTGCAGTTACAACTTCCTTGTGAGGGGGAGAGGAGGGGCAGGCATTGATCTCTTCTCTGTGGCAACCAGTGACAGGACATGAGGGAATGCCCTGAAGTTGTGTCAGGGGAGGTTTAAGTTGGATATTAGGAAAATGTTCTTTTTGGATATTAGGAAAATGTTCTTCACCCAGAGGGTGGTTGGGCACTGGAATAGGCTCCCCAGGGAAGTGGTCACAGCACCAGCCTGACAGAGTTCAAGAAGTGTTTGGACAATGCCCTCAGGCACAGGGTGTGACTCTTGGGGTGTTCTGTGCAGGGCTGGGATTTGGACTCGATCATCCTTGTGGGCTCCTTCCAACTCAGCATATTCTGTGATTTTGTGATATATATCCATAAACATAGAAAAGTTATGTGGAAAGGTGCAAAGAAACATGTGAATGGAAAAATAAGAGCTTTTCACTACATACTTTAATAGAAGCTTGAGAAAAAACAGAGGAAGCAGAGCCCCCTCTCCCCTTCATGCATTTCAGCATAAATGTTCTTCTTTTTCTCTTTTCCCACTTTGTTTGGCTTCTCCTTTTCACTGTGCTGACAATTTTACTTACTGTTTTAAGGGTGTTATTTTTCTCCACACTGTTTCCAGAAAACATTTATTTCCTTTTGCCACATCTTTCTTTTATTTCTTTGTTGTCTCACTGGTTACATACTTCACCATACCACTGGAGCAGTGTCCTCCAACAAATTTGCCTATTCCTCCTCATTATTTTTGCTCCAGCAAAAAGCCCAATGACCTTTATACTGAGCTCCTCCTTCCCTGCTGAGAACCTAACCTCAAAAGAGGCTTTTCTTCTCTCTTTACTTCTTTCTTATTTCACTGCTTCTTTTTCAATGTCATTATCTCTCTTTTCCACAACCAAAACAACCCGCTCAAAGCTGCCCCTGTGTTTATCATCTTCCAACATCTCCCTCATTGAATTTCCCAAAAGGAACCTTGCAAAAATCACGAGACCCATAGAAACCCTTGCCACAGTGATGAAAAATGGATTGGCTCTACCTGTGCTGAGAGTGGGAGCATAATTGAGCCTCTCACATCAATTGTGATCTCTGCTGCTCACGTGGTCTTTTGCAAAGACAGTAAACCAAGCACAGACTCCTGCAGAGAAAATAAAAGCTGGAAGGGCTCCCCTGGTACTTCACATTACACTGAAGCTTCAAAAAGGTAGGAAAAAATACATTCAGTCTTTGCAAGACAAAGAAGCACAGCAAAATGTTGCAGAACGACTCATTTAAAAGAGTTTTAGAAATGTGAAGGAAATAGACAATGCTGGGTTAAGATGCAAATGTGATACAGAGCAGAGTGGTATAAAACTTAGGAAACTTCAAGAAAAAAGGAGGGGACTGGGAGGAATTGGAGCCAGTGAATTCAAAGTTAACCCAAATGTTGCATATATGGAAAATCACAACCAAGTTGGCTTAGAAAGGCTTAAATCTGTCTCAGCACCTCGCTGCTCCAGGTTCTCTAACAGGGTTTGTCCCTGGACTACAAAGACTTTGACAGCTTAAACTCTCTGTAGCTTTATTAGTTCTTTGGCCCATTTTGCTGTCATCCTAAACTAGGTCTAGCACAATTTAAGTTGCAGAGGACGTACATAAGGGAATATTCTTGCACACAGGGCTGTAGTCTTTTTGAAAATTGTAAAAGCTTAAAGTAGTTAGCAATTTCCCAACCACTGACATCAATAAATTATATGAGGAAAGAAGGCTGAAGGAACTGAAGTGAACTGAGGAAGTGAACTGAAGTACAAGAAAAAGAGGACAGGCACTTCTGTTGAATTATCAGAGCAAGGGCAGGAGAAAATCTGAACTTGTCATGGCTCTTTGGGCAGGTTCTGAGGTACAACCTGCCCTTGTCCCTGGCTTGCTCTGGGACAAGGGTACTAAACTAAAGATTTGAGCTCTTCCTGCTGCTTGTTCATGAGGCACCATGAATAAGCAGCACCTCTGGTCAGATCATGAATTGTCCCTCCTTCACTGAATAGCTGACCTGGTACTTAAAAACCTGTGACACCACCACTGACATTTATGTACGTAATTCATTTCACAATAACAAATTTTCCAGGTGAAGCTTTTGCTCAAAACCAGTGGATTCTGTTACAACTGTCTTAACATGGAGCCTGTTTTCTCTAATGGTTCATCAAAACAGTCGGTTCCAACTTGATTTTTGCATTGTTTTTATATAACCATTTGCTTCTACACCAGAGAACAGATGATGCTAGCTAAACCCAAACTCATGACCTCAGTGATTACAGTGAGGTTGAATTAAGTGATGCCTTTAGCCTTGCTTGGTAGTGTTCCATTCCTTCTGTTTCAGATAAATTTACCAGTGATGATCATGGAGTTTTAATAAACTGACGAGGTTTAATTTCTTCATACAGCTGTGAGCTTCCTACCTGATAAGCATAAAAAAAAGACTTATTAATGTCACTATTTTTAATCACCTTTTAACCTATGTTGTTCTTGTTTATATCCCTCTTATTTATTTTTTTATTGATCTTCTCTCCTTTTTGCCTAAATACCACTAGAAATGAAGCAA
Organism: Anomalospiza imberbis; assembly: GCF_031753505.1. Taxonomy (NCBI): domain Eukaryota; kingdom Metazoa; phylum Chordata; class Aves; order Passeriformes; family Viduidae; genus Anomalospiza; species Anomalospiza imberbis. Next base: position 72,933,577 of record NC_089683.1, on the reverse strand, counting down.
TGTATGATGGCTGAGAAAAAATTACCATACAAGCAATATTTAAAAGAGTGTAGTTGTACAGTGCTCCCAGTGTAAACTGGGAGGAGAGGAAGAGCCAGGGGGAATAATTCTTTGTACAGGCTAGGCTGCCTCTGTCATTCAAGAGGACAAAATAAAGACAGTAGGGCATTGCCAGGCTGCACTTCCACCTCCATCTGAAAAGTGCCCAAGGGGAGTTGTGCTGTGCTAGCTCAAGCTATTTTCCTTCCCATCTGTTCAAGCTGATTTAGAGAAGTGCATTACACAACCTAACTGCTACGCTGGGGTTCAAATGAGTGTGGCAGTGCACTTAACACTTCTAGGAGATTTTTTGAGGAAAAGGAGTGATTACATAAAACTAGGCCCTTCAGTCTCTGATGGTAAAGGTATTGCTATATGGCTATTAGTAAAAACAAACAAAAACCTAGCAGGAAACCCCCACAAAACAAACCAGAAAGCCAAAACCAACCCAAAACAAGCTATTAAGAAGATGAAGATCAAAATTGAGAAAGGCTGAACCACACTCAAATGTATCAGCAAGATGGAGGAATAGTGTGAAAACCAGTGAGGATGAGAGTAAAAAGCCCTTACGTGCACAAGTTGGGCATTTGGTAGCGAAACGCTGATGTTATCGCACAAGAGTAATCCAGGACACGGTCACCTGCAGCTCTTCAGATCGTCTCATATCACTGCCAGTATCAAAAGTAGCATTTGTAAATCACACATTAATTTCTTGCCCTCACACTGAAAAAAAAAACCCCACATATTTAGTGTCTGTTTGTGAAATGTGATGGAACTTTGCCATTAATATTGCTTAATGAAAGCCTTCTACAAGTTCCCTACGTTTTCTCTTATAAAACTGATTGTGTCCTTTACACAGGCTGGTATTACAAATAACACCATCTTTCTTCATCCTTTTTTATGTGACTATTATGCACCTCCCAGGTTTATTTGGTGAATCAGTATTGCTCTGAAGACTGAGGTCCCCTAAGGAAAATCTTGACAGCAAGATTGTTTGTCAGTTCTTCTCTGAAACATCCAACATTCAGACACCAGAGGCATCCTGCCATTTCAGACAGAGGCTCTAACCCAATCCTCTCTACAGCTCAAGCCAGTGGACAGACTGACACTGAATTTCACGATACTTGGATCAAGCCTCGTGGGGCTTATTCTAGGAATGACAGAGGTCTCCAGAACATATTATGAAGCATCTTCCTATGAAAATTTTGGAAAGTATCTTAAATTGATTGCACACTTCTCACAGTTTTAGCTAACTGTGGCTTTGTTGATACTTCATTAAATGAATGAGAATGAAAAGTAATTAATTTTCAGAATCAAGTTTAGAGCAGAGACAGCAACATATTTCAGTTCTGAAATTATTAAAAAATCATGGTATTTATGAGTTACTGTTTATCTTCTGATCTATGATAGCTCACCAAAGTGATATCAAATTATCATTTTACCTCTTTCTCTCTCTACCTCAAAGCAATATCAGAGAAAACCATGACTTGACAAGAATAAAGTTGGTAAATATAAATGTCTTCATCAAAAGAGTAAGTGCCACAGGATGCAAGTAACCTATTTTCAAAGCATTGACAAAATTATATTCATTCTATTCTAAAAGTTTTCATAAGCATTGAAAAATAAAAGAGATGGTTCTTGATTTTTTTCCTTACAGTTGAAATTTGACAATAATTGTGAGATATCTAAAAGTTATTCCAGGTCACTGGTTTTCAAAAAAGTTCTGAAAACTCATAATTAAAGAGCAATTGCACTCTGAAACTGATTTAAAAACAGCAAGTTGAACTCAAAGCATGTATACCTTGCACTCCACATCCTATTTCTCATAGTATAGGAGTTTGTGGCCTTGTATAAATGACATTTGTTTATGCTGCCACAATTTTAAAAAAGAAGCTAAAAGAGAAGGATGCTAAGAAGGAAGAAGTTGCTTTTGCCTGTCCAACCTGTAAACAAAATCTTCAAAAGCTTTCCACCACTTCTAACTCCTTAGCATTCTTTAGAGATGCAAGTGGAAATAAAATTATTGATGTGGCTTAAGACTGACTTCTATTTTCACAGCAATAGCAATCCTATTTTTGATGCAGTCTCTGTAGGCTTCCATCTTCCCTGGACAACTCAACAGAGAAAAGCAAAGAAGCCTTTAGATTACATTTGCCAAATGGAATGACTCTTATTTTTCCAGACTTGCCAAAAATACTTCATAAATCCTTGTTTTTCCCTCCAACTCGTTTGTATACCTGTTTGTTCCTGTCAGTGACTGATTAGGGATCAGCTTGAACTGATCTCATTTCCAGCACTGATGTTTGGACTTAGCAGCTTCCCCTCTTTGCGGATATTTGCTGTCGCATTTCCCCCTGCAGGGGTTTTAGCCTTTTGTTTTACTTTTAAGTTTTCATTTCCTTTTGCAACCTCAACATTTACTGTAGATTGCTTTTTGGGTGAGGCTCATGCTCCAGATGGCAGCAAGCTGTAAAATGACAAAGAATTGACTGGATTATCATATGGTTTGATCCTGTCACATCTGAGTTGTCTCCAACGTTGCAGCAGGTGCCTAAGGTGTGTGCAGGAATTGCTGCACTCCAGCACAATTCCCACCTGGCAATGGCAACTGTTGGCATTACAGTTATTCCTAATGTCTCTACCAATGAAGAAAAGCTGGAGGGACTTCAAGGAGGGAAGATGAACTGAACCGTTCTCTCAGTCCACATGTCAGCCTGGGACAATCATGTCTGTCTGCAATAAATTGAAAAGCTTGATTGTGTTGAGAGGCACATGAGCTCAGCACACGCTGATAAGAATCACCCTCCCTCCTGGAAGGTACATACAGTTCTTGAGCAGGAGACAGAGAAACAACCACACAGTTTGCACTGCCTGAGAAGGGCTTTTCTAATAGAGAAGAAGGGGAAAAAAGAGGGGTGGTTTGCTTTCACACTCTTTGAAATGTAAAGTGCTTTATACAATTTCTCTGCCAAGTTCACATCAGGTAAAAATCTGGTATCATGTACTTACACCAAGAAGTTATTTTCAAGCATTATGTTTGCTGCATAGAAAGTATTTAATTTTTAAATAGTGACAGTATTTCAAAGATATTCCTTTGTCTGTACCATTAAAAAAATAGGTTGCCCATACGAAATAAGGCCCAAACTTGTTGCTGTTTAGGTGCTACATACTAAAATGTTGCAAGAGGCAATGATCATAGTTCAGGTAGCAGAACATCTGCCTCTGAGTCAGTAATTGCTGAGTGTCCCTGCACTAAATTGAGGAGTCACTGTGGCTGCTGAATGTGCTGTTCTCGTATGAAATATGAAACAAAAATTCTAGTGGCTTGTTGGCCATTAAACAACTGATGACAACTTTCATCAAAGACTCATAATAGCTTTGCTCCTCTAACTGTGCCAGGTAATTATATTCTCTCTACCTAAATGAACTTTCAATTACGTAGAGTGTCTTTCTCCTCTAAACCGTTTAGAAATAACGTTACACACCATTAAATGATTTCCCCTGTCCCACCTCAGAGGTGGCTCAATTTCAGCACAAGACAAGGAGATCCAAGTCCACACGAGGATGCTCCCCTCAAGCTCTGGCCTGGCCTCAGTTCGGCTGGCTGCTGTGCTCTCAGGCACCACCGTAGCCTCATCCATCCTGTGCAACCCCAGCTGCTGCAAAGAAGAGGCCCCGCTGAAATGTGCTCATCACTCTCCCTTCTGAGCACCTGCAGAGGAGTGCAGCCTCTTTGCAGCGGCAGGCAGAGCTCCAGGCAGGTGGAGGGCAGTATGGGACAATGGCATTTGGCACAGCTGAACTGAAGGGTATGAACTGGGGCTTTTTACAGCCTCAGTTTTGAACTTAATTATTCAGCAACTCAGTTCAGGCACAAATCTGTCTACTTGCATTGCAGCAGAGGAAAGGTCATGTTACAAGAACACAGGTACATCTGAATATAAAATTATGCCCCCCCAGTCAGCATTACAGCCATTTACAGCTGAAGAGGAATGTTTATCTCCTGAGCAGTGTAATCTACATCTATCTACTGAAAACATGTTATCTAACAGACTTCCACATTCAGCCTGGAAAAAAAATCTCATATACACATTTGCTAAGGGAGAACACAGAAGAAAGAAGCAAGAAATATGATATCTTTGCTAACATCCCCTTATATAATAGCACATAGAAACTTCCATGTTTGTTCCAAATGACCATTTCACAGAGAAATAAAGAATTATTTTTTTAAATTACCAATGACCATTCCTCACTCAAAAAAGCTTTGAGGCAGATACAATTTACTGCACTCTGCAAGCAGAAGTCCTTCCTACTTCTGTGCACCTGCAGCCATTCCTGCTCAGCGGCTTGCTTCCCGCTGTGCCATTTCGCCTGCAGATTTAGAGCTCCCATCATTTTTACCTCAGATGACCTCAGCCCAGCTTAGACAGTATCCTCCAGATCTGACCCCAATGTAGATCTCACTAAAGGAAAGGGTCTGCTCAGTGTCACTGGGATAATAAGACAAATACCCTTAAAGCCTGTAGTTCTGATCCCCTGGCGATCTGCTTTCAGTAATCAGATTCTGGAAAGCTCTTACTGTAAGTCAAGCTGGACTGTTGAGAGTAAGAAGTGAGTTGTTGTGATGCTAACAAACTGAACTAACCACAAAGACTGGTAATAAGTGCCCCCTCAAACCATCTTTTGGAATAGGTAAATGCTTATCAGAACTATACTGAACTCATGGGAAAGAGGAGAAAAATATCCTCAAGTGCTTCGAAGTTATTTTCTTTTTTTTTTTTTTGACACAGCAAGAGATGTAGGGAAGATGTTCAGAGCCACTAAGAGCTTTGGGCATGAGGCTAGTTTATTACACAGTTACCTCACAAAGTCTGCTGGATTCTTTCATTGCTATGAGTTTTCATATAATACTGAAATTATAAATTCCTACAGCCTACCATTGTTTCTCATTTCATTTTGGGGGATTTACTTTGACCAGCTGATAAGAAATACAAAAATAGCTTGCTTTCTTAATTACAACAGAAATCCTGAAAAAAAGGATACATTATAGGTTTATGAATTTGGTGTGGTTTAAATTACAACTCTTTTTTCCTAGAGTTCTCATAATGGGGAAGAATCTAAGAGGCTGGAGAGGCAGGGGAAAAAAAAGGCTGATACCACTACACCTAATTTAATAAAGTGAGAGGAGAGAAAAAGGAGATTTTAAAACCAGTGTTGCAGTGGTGTACTGTGGAGAAGATTTATAGTTTGATCTAAAGTTGAACAGAGATATTAACAAACCATATTTTGGCATAATCAGGAAAACAAACAGTTGGATACCTTAACTAGAGGTCCTATCAACTTTACTTTCAGATCCAGTCCTTATTTTTCCTTAGAATGATTATTCCTATAATTCTGAACTGGAATTTTTTATATGAAAGTACGTACTTTGAGTCTTTTTTTCCCTTTCACAACACAAAACACGGCACTTGGAACTGACTGCAGAGTAAAAAAAACACAGTGAGAGAGAGGAATTAGACCACTCATCACTGCAGAAATGTAACTATTTGCCATGTGCACATGCTTTTCAGATTTCCATACTGCTCCTCACTGTTTTAACTGATGGGCATAAATTAGTTCAAAAATCCATACCGTCCTCATTGAGAAAAGGAGAGAGGAAAGAGAGCTCTGCTTTGAGTTGCTGCCACTTAAAAAAACAAAAAGCAAAGCAAAGCAAAGCAACAACCCAACAAAAAAAAAAACCAAAAAACCAAAGCTCACAAGAAAAACAAAACCCTGCATGTGCATTATTGCCAGCTGAGAGTTACCATCAGTGATGAAACCATTACTAACACACACTATTAGATCTCTACAGATCACTCCCTGTATCCTCTGATTCCTGCTGCATCTATTGCCCTTGCTTGGCTCAGTCCTAACCACCTTTCTGTCACACCTACGCCCCATGCCCTAGATACATTCTCTCTCCTGTTGTCAAAATTTTTTTTTTTTTGTTTCTCCATGAAAAAGGAAGAAATAGCAGTCTGACTTCACTGCAGCAGGCTAAAGGGTAGCATCAGATATGGCAGAAAAGCTGAGGAAGACAGCAGAAAGAGTGCTGAAGAGTAAAATAACTTTTCTTATAGAATATTAGAAATTAATTGTGTAGGCATAAGTTTAACTGTAGCTCACTTACAGCTTAGCATGAGTTGGGTCCTGCTCAAAAACTAGCATAGGTGCACTCTAAATGAACTCTGTTTGCTAACATGAATGGCTAAGCAGAGGATAAACAAAGACTGGTTATCTTCAAATAAGGACAGAGACCCTGGAGAGCCCCAAGGCTGGCCCAAGCTGTAAGATAAGAGCTGCCTACCTGGACATGGAGAAAGACTTCAATGAGGTGTTGGTGGACCCCAAAGATTGCCAACAGACCCAGAGGAGCAGGGCAGGTGAAGATCTGGTGCACAGCTAGTGAGGGTATAAAGGGCCAGGGATTTCTTGGTCCAGGATCCCTCTCCAGAGACACACAGATCGAGCATCCATGTGCGGCAGCTGAAGCAAGAAAAGGCACGGATAGGAATGATGGCATTGGAGACCATAGCTAGGGGACATTGCTTTGGAACAGGGTCTATGCTAGGACAAGTACAGGATCTGGTGAAAAACCTACAAGGGCAACAGCAGCAAGCTGAGAGAGCAAGTGGTGTGTACCAGGGTTTATAGCCACTAGAATACATTTCATCAAGAATTTTAAACTGGAACCCAGATCCCCAAACCTCCATATTTGTGTTTTTAGCACTTTATTCTGAATCCCGCAAAGGCTGAAGTGTCTTTCTTGGGTATCTGTGAGGTAGCAGACCTATAAAAAAGGTAAGAGCCCTTTATTCCTCCTGTTTACTCAGGCAGCTTAAATAGGAGTATCTCTGCTCTAGATCTGGGATACCACTTTGCTAGGGGCCTAGCTGGAAGCCTCTGTGATATGTATTAGAATATACTTGGGGTTTTACCTTTTAGGCACAGATACAAAAATATACCTGGGAAAAAAGTGTCAAAATTAGGACCCGACCATTTTTATTTAAAGCTGATGAAAAATGATGCCTAAGAATTGAAAGCTCTTTAGCTGAAAATCTAGTTTCTGTCTGGATATACCACTATATGGCATCATATATCAGGTTCCAATTATACCCAGCAAATTCTGAATTCTCCTGCCAAGAGAATTCAGAGATTCACATCACTCCCAAAGCACCACAGAAGAGTCTGATCTCTGCTCCTCCATATCAGTCACAAAAGCCATAGGCCTCATGAGAAACAGAGTGTGTTCAGGTACTTTAACTACAGGGGCAAATGGAAGAATAAAGCATGTGTAACTAATGATTAATTTGTCCTGCTTATGCCCAAATTGTGATACCTGGATTCTGACTGGCCCTTGACAAGTAATTCTGACTGCAAGTTAACCCAATGAGAGGCATCTTCCCAACACAAAAAGGATACTGACAGAGGAGCTCTGGTGCACCTTGTTTAGCAAGTTTAAGGATATCCCTGATGCACAGCTGACAAATGTGTCATGTGCCACGTTGCTGCAAACTCTGGACTATTACTTTAAATTTCTAGTGAAGGTAGCTTTAAGCAAAGGTGCTGCTTTGTGCAGGGTAGCTTGAAGCAGAGGCACATGTTCTTTTGTCAGTTCAGTTGGGTGGAAAGTCATTCCTAGGAATCGCAAACCAGGCACCTAAAATTAGTCAACATTTTTTACCACAACCTACCTTCAGCTCCCTGTGTCCTCGTTCCAATGTGGATAACAATACTACCTTCTAACACAGGGCTGTCATAACAAGGAATTCCATTAACATCTGTGGATATCTCAGTTATTAGAGGGGAAAACATCAGAGAAAAGCTTGTAGGGAACAAGCTTAATGTATCAATTCAAGGTATGCTGTAATGCATATAGACCACCACATTTGGAGAGAGGGTTGTTAGTAAACAGGGATTTACATTTGAGGGATGCACAAATGATACCCAGGCATTGTGTATCCCCCTAATGAATTAGGAAAGGAAAAACATCACATATGAACATGTAAATTAAACCCACGCTGTAATGCATAAAGAAGATGTTATGGGACACCACTCTTCTGGAACTTTCTAATTCTTTATGGCACAGCAACATGTATTTTTAATGTGGGGTTTTTTGAGGTAACATCCTTAGCAAAGATAATTTTTGACAAGTAACATGTTTCTGTAGTTCAGTTCTGGGAACCAGCAAAGACCAAGAGGTCTATACAGCTAACAAAAGCTTGCTTCATAACCAAAAGACATAACTGCAAAAGACTTCAGCTTCCATTATCACCTTATTATAACTAGGTCGGAATAAATAAAGCAGTAGATTTAGATTTTAAAGGATAATTATGAATTTAGTATGAATGAAGGCTAGATAAGGTTGCCAGTTGAGAGAAGGGTCACTGAAAACCCAAAAAGTATTTTTTTTTCCTTTTTCAGATTACAAAGCTGAGCAGTAAAACAGCATAAAGATCTGTGCAATAGTAAACATGGCAACAAGGTGCCTAAAGGACACAAGTGTGAAGAAAATTCAGTCAGAATTTAATGAAATCAGGTAAACTGAAAAAAAAATAAGGTGGTCTGGATAAAATAATACAAGCTTTTTCAGATAGCTGTCATCTGGGAGAAAAAAAATGGAGGGGTGATGAATGGAGAACAAATAAATGCATTTGCTAATAAGCAGAAAAATAATACAGTGTGTACTTTGTTAACAAACCAAAACAAAGTTTTTGCAGTCATGCACCCTTGGTTGACACTTTTAATCTACAATACGATGGTTTAAAATGCCTTTATTTTCATAAAAGCTATGAGCACAATTTTATTTTTCACAATCAACTTGGGTAGAAGTAGCACCATGCCTAACAGGGGGGAAAATATTCTTCATTCCAGGGCAAAAAACATTAAAAATCACATCAGGTTGTCTGAAAAATCAATCCCTAAAGTGGCATGTAAACATGAACAAAGACTGGCAAAAGCTTCCTCAACTGTAAGCAGTTTAAAAACAATTGTCACAGTCCAATGACATTTAAACCATGAAAAAAAACATGCGAATCTGGGAGCAAAACTGAAAGTATGTAGAGGCTTAACTCAAAATCACCATATCTGGGTATTTCTTGAAGAGAAAACCCCACAAACAAAACAGGGTCACGGGAATGGGAATGCACCTCTAAACAATCTGCCTTTGCAATGGCAGCATATTCCCAGAACTCCAATTTAATACCCTGCTTTGGTTTGGATTTTGAATAATCCAAAACTGCCTTTTTTTTTTTTTTTTTTAAGAGACTCCGGAGATGTAAACATGTCAAGGAGAAAGGGAGGAAGCATAAAAGGCTTCCTCATTGAGGTTGTGCACATTGAGGTTGTGTTGCTGTGGCCTCACTAGCAGCTTTGGGGGTTCCCGTGTCCCATCCCCGGTCTGGAGCATGGCTCCCTCTGCTCGGGAAAGCACCTGGGTATTTCTGTAAAGCAGAGCAATAATCCTCTCTGTGAATAACGCCGGAAGACAGGCAGCGCGCTAACCCTCAGACTGAGAAATTTGACTCACAAATCAGATAGACCTAGGTTTGCGAAGTTCCAATACGTGGAGATAAAACACTTTTGGTACAAAACTTGGCCGTGGGCACGTGAAAGTGTCGCGGATTAAGCCCAGCTGGAAATTAAGCACCACAGCTGCTCGCTCAGCCACCCCACTCCCCCACCCTCTCCCCCAGTGGAATGGGAAGGAGAATCAAAGTAGAACACGTAGGTTGAGATAAGAACAGTTTAATAATTGAGAACAAAGTACAAATAAAAAAGGTGAATATCCCTTTGGCCAGTTTGGGTCACCTGTCACGGTTATGCTCCCTCTCAGTTTCTTTTGTGTACCTTTTCCCCAGCAGAGCATGAGACAGACACACAGAGACAAAAAAGGGGATAAACGCGAATTAGGATAAACACGACATAGCAAAAATCAAAGCATCAGTATATTATCAACATTATTCTCATTCTGAATCAAAACCGCGGCACGGTACAGGCTACTGAGAAGATATTTACCCCAGCCCAAACCGGGGCAGAAAGAAACAACTTGATGGAAAGGGTGAGCAGTGTCACGTTATCCAGGCGACTGATGTAACACCGTCACCGCAGAAGAACTGATCACCCGCCGCCTGCAGCAGTTAATCTGCTTTCATGCTCGCTTTCACTGCGCTTCATCCCTCCCCCAGCCCCTGGGCCGAGCCCCGAGGCTCAGCCCCGCAGCCGCAGGGCCCTTCTGCCTCCCCATGCCCGGGGACCGAGCGCTGCCGCGGGGGTGTTTCTGCGGGGCACGGGCCGGAGCCGAGGCCGCGCCCGCAGGCACTCGCCTCGGCTCAGACAAAGCGGCCCCGGCCCTGACCCGGGGCACCTGCGGCGCGGCTCCCCCGCCTCCGCCGCACTGCTACCTCCCCTGCCTCCCTTCCCTCCCTTCCCTCCGCCGGCCCCGCACGCTCCCCCGCCCCCGCCCGGCCCGGAGGCGGGGCGGGCTCCGGGCGGTGCCTCCCGCGGCGGGGCCGAGGCGGCTCCTTCCGTCGGTAGCCGCGGCTGCAGCATGAGCGGGCCGGGGCTGCCGGGGCCCGGCGGCGGCGCGGGGCTGCCGCCGCTGCCCAAGAGCCTGAGCGGGCTGCTGAACTCCTCGTCCTCGGGCGGCGGCGGCGGCCAGGGCGGGCGCTGGCGGGACCTGGAGCGGCTCTACGCGCAGAAGTCCCGCATCCAGGACGAGCTGAGCGGCGGCGGCCGGGGCTCGCCGCGCCCGCCTAAGCCTCCCAACCTGGACGCGGCGCTGGCCCTGCTCCGCAAGGAGATGGTGAGCGGGGCGGGCCGGGGCTCGGCGGGGGCGGCGGACGTGGCGAGCGGCGGCGGGGGCGCCGCCACCTCCCCGGGGCCAGAACGGCGCCCGGCTCCGGCCCCGGGTGGGCGCGGGCGGCCCGGGCCGGTGCAGCCCCCGCAACGCGGCCCGGCTGCTGGTACCGGCGGCAGGGAACGGCCGGGGCCGGTGGCGGCGGGGCCGCTCCGGGTGCGGATGGGGAGCCGCTTACCGCGCCCTGCGGCACCCCTCGGGACCCGGCACCCACGCTGAAAGGCTGGCGTGAAAAAATACCCCCGGCTCGGCAGTGATTCGTGCAGCCCAAGCGGCTGTGATTCGGTGTAGTTTTCTCCAGGACTCTGTTTTGGTCCTGTAGCGCGGCGTTATTATAGCGAAATTCTTCCGGGCGACCTGGCGCACCTTTTGATCAAACACTAACTGGGTGTTGGTGCTTTGCTCGTGCAAGCTGCAGCTGTAATGACTAATAATAGCCTAAGCCTCGCGCGCTGAGGATTCTGTAGAATCAGTACAAGAAGGACGAGGAGCTGCTGGAGAGGGTCCAGCGGAGGGCCACAAAGATAATTAGAGGTCTGGAGCATTTTTCCTGCCAAGTGGGACTTCAGGAGATGGGCCTGATTAGTGTGGAGAAAAGAAGACTGAGAGGGAATCTCATTAATATATATGGAATATCTGAAAGCTGAGTCTCAACAGGATGGTGCCGGACTCTTTTTGGTGGTGCCCAGCAACAGTGTGAAGAGCAATGGCCATAAACTTAAACACAAGGAGTTCCACCTCAACATGAGGAAGAGCTTTACATTGAGGGTAGCAGACCACTGGAACAAGCTGCCCACGAAGCTCATGGAGTCTGCTGTCCAGAGACATTCAAAACCGACCTGGACAAGTTTGTGTGTCATCTGCTCGAGGTGACCCTGCTTTGGCAGGAGGGTTGGACTGGATGATCTCCAGAGGTGTCTTCCAACTCTAATAACTCTGTGAAGCATATAAAATATTATATTGCTGACAATCTGCCAAGACTGTCTTTCTCAGGCTAAAAATGTGTTTAAGGACAAGAAGCTTTTTTGAAAGGTCCTTCTGTGGATTTAGAAGGACAGTATAGTGTGCTGAAATCTTAGTCTGCCACCAGTGTTTCAATAGTTAGAGATAATTCTTAAAACTGTGTATTAGAATTGCCAGTTTGCATTAAAGCTCAGGAAGAATGGGCGTCTGTTGACTGATGGGGCTTTCTTCTGCAGTGCTGTAAAAGGAAACAAGGACATATGGTCTTAGTCGTCTTAAGCCTTTCCAAAAAAGCAGAGATAACTCATTAGGCAAGTCTAATCTATTTTTTTCCTAATTGGAAATCAAATTTACATACTTCTCAAAGTCATTTGATAACTAGACTTCCCCTTTAAACTCCAATACTCTGTTGTTCTTGATGATAATTTGATAAAATACTTCTGAAGAAAAAGATACTTCTAAACACATCAAAGACTTTCAAGCAACATGGTCCTTGGTTCCAGATGTACTTGTTCGTGGCCTGTGCAAATTAGAGAGACTCTTGTGTACCAACAAGCTGTCTTTCATCAGGAAGATAAAAGCACTTTATTACTGATACTGAACACTCTTTATTGCAGCAAAGATATTTTTTTTGAGTAATGGGTTTGCTTTAAATTTTCCATGGTGAGTGAGGAAGAAATGCACAGAGCATCTTTTCCTGCATGATCAAGCAAGGTACTGTGTATGTAAGTTTTTAAAGCTGAGAAAGTGATGAACTTGGATGCTTTGGAGTGGGAGGGAGGAAAGGAGAGGTCATTTCAGAACTATGATCATAAGGAACAGAGTTATCACATGGAATTGTGCACTATAGGTTGGCTTATCAAGAGTCAAGCACAGCTTGGCTGACATTAAAAACTGTGGTAATGCTATCAGGTTGGACATTTCTCCAGGCTTTTCTTACCGCGGGGATTATACTTTAAAGTTTTGAAGAGGCTGCATTTTTCTCAGTAGACTTCTTGTTTGATTGCTTGATATTAGTGGCAGCAACAAAATATAAGATATTAAACATAACCATTTGGTTTAAAGACCTGTTATGTTAATTCTGCTGAGCAATTTTTCTCTTGAAGTTTGTGCTTGGCAGTCAGTAGGATTGAACTTCACAGAAGGTGCTGAAGTCTTTTATGGGGCTGAAACAGGAGAGCTGCTGGTGACAATGCTCCCACTTTTCTTGGGAGACAAAGGTCGCTGGTCTCCAGGTTGACTTTTTTGGCTCGATTCACTCCTGATTGCTTTTTGAGCAGCTCTGGATTGCAGTCTTGTCCCTCAAACATTTAGCTCTCATGCAGGTCTGCCAGGTGGATTTCATGCTTGTATGTCAGAGTGTTAAGTCCAACTTCACAGAGTTCTTTCTTACCTGAGGTGAGCTGTTTAGGTTATAAAGGAAAATGGGTGAGCAAAGTAGCATAGATCTGAAGTGGTGGAAGGACTTACCTGTAATATCCTGGCAGCTAGCACAGTGTTCCGTGTCTTGTCCTAAGTCTTCACATTTAGCCCGTGCTGGACTTCATGTTTTAGCTTCATGATGTCACCAAGTAATTTGTATTGTTATTGAAAGATGCTGTAACCTGTTTTTCTTAGTGGCATTGTGGTGTGTGATTTTCTTTTCTCCCCACTTTCAGAAAGAGCTGCTGGTAGGGTAGTTCAGCAATGTCAAAGCAAGATCTTCATGGTAGCTTCTTGTGGTTTTCTTGTGTGCTGAGTGTATTTTCTTGAGTCCTGAGAATTTAGAAGCATAAGGAAAGGTAAGAGTTCTCATTCTAAGTAAAATACAGCCTGGCGTTCAGGTTGCAGTAAAGGCTGCTAACATTATTTATTTCCTCTTGACATGAGTTGTGGCAAAAACTTTTTTTTTATGAAACTGAAGCTCACTTGGAGCAGTCTGTTGGCTTAACACTTCCTTGAAAAATAAGGCTGAAATGGCTGTTTCTCTAGAATCTCTAATTGGGTTAAAATTTGCTGCAAGACAAAACCTAGTTTTAATTTGATCTGACTTGGATAGGTGACAATGTCAAGTGAACTCTCCATTTTGTTGCCAGGGAGGAAGGGAGACTGAATTGAGTTCAATGAGTAGCTGTATTTCAGTTTGCAGTGCAACATACTGGTTTTGTACCTGATATAAAGATGCAGAGATGCAGCCTTTTTTTTTACTGGTTCTTCAAATCTTTAATTTGCTCTGGAACTAATATTTGAGAAGCTTAAGGACCAAAATATTAGGTCCTTAATTATAATCAAGCCTGTGCTTGAGTGGCACATGAAAATACTCTGAACATTTGCAAGATATGACGTTTGTCCTTGTGTCACTTCTGCTTTAGTTTTGCTGCCAGGAAGTAGTGTGCTGTATTGTGCTAGACGTATGTGGCTTTGTCTGATGCCTGTGTATGCCAATATAGAAAAGAAAATTAAAGTAGAAATACTTAGCTGGGAAGTGGGGAAACCAGTCAGAGTCCCATTTAAAACTTTTACTTCAAGCAGTTTCAGACAAAAGCAGAGCGCCTGTGATGGTGTGAGAGAAAGATGTGTGAGAGACACACAGTGTTTCTGGAAGAATATCTCCCTTGCTTAATGAGGAATATAGACTTTATGAATTTATCTGCCACAGCTCCTACAGCAGTGAACTGCTTGTTGGAAGTTAAGGACGTCATTGTAATACAACATTTTGAAGAACACTTTGCATTTGTTCTGTACTATTGCATCACATCGTTCATTGTTCTTTTGTCCAGTTTATCCCGTGGGGCATCTGTCACCTTAGAAAATGAATTTTACTTTCACATTTCGTAACTGTTCAAGGTGGAAAGAAGCTAGAACCTCCTATTTAGCAACAAAAGATATACAGCATTACACTGCCATGGAAAGACAATTGTAGTAATGATTGTTTGGATTGTTCCCCCTTCAGGTTGGCCTTCGGCAGCTGGATATGTCATTGCTGTGTCAGCTCTACTCCCTGTACGAATCCATTCAAGAATACAAAGGTGCCTGCCAAGCTGACTCTAACGCAGACTGCTCGTATGCCCTGGAAAACGGATTTTTTGATGAAGAGGAGGAATACTTCTAGAAGCAGGAAGATTCTCCTCGAGGCTGACTGAACTGAGGTTCTTTTGTTCTTCTCTCCCTATAACACACCTCAACAAGAACGACTGGAATTTGTATGGATCCCTCTTCCTGAGGAGGAACACCCAGCTACCCCGAATTGTGTTAAATTCTCTTATTTTAACAGATTGTCAGTACAAGTTACTCATGCAAATACCACTTGAGCAAAGTGCTGTACTTTAACTTTTGAAGAGTCTTCAGACATGCTTGACAAGAGTTTTCAATTTAATTTGAAAGGTGGGTGTTTTCATCTTACAAACATTGGTAGCTTATAACTGGAATTCTAATTGTAGTAGACAGCAGCGACTTCCTGAGTTGTAATAAGGGGGGAGGGAAGACTCTGCTATGGTGTAAATAGCTCAAGGTGATTTTTGGGGGGGTCAGTGGCATTGATAAATGCATTTTGAACAGGCATCTGGATGCACGCACATCCTCAGCACTACTAAGCTAGTTCTGCTCTTACCGGCTGCATCCAGTTTTGTACTGGGTGAATTGTTTACACAGTTTTTTTTTTTTTTCTCCTTAAGCTAATTTATTCATAGCTTACAAGCTGTACATGTGATAGTGAATGTTATCAGCAGGGTTTTTTTTCTGTTGATCTAATTCACTTTCTTGGTACTACCACTTGGCATTAACTTTTATACTCTTCTCTGGATTTCTTGCATCGACGTAGCTCTTCGACCTGCTAAACGCTGCTCTGAAATGGTTTGCTTAGCTTTTACTGCACTGCATAGTAAAAGCACATTTTCAAACATAGTCTGTCTGCCACTATGTGGCTTGGAATATCATGAACTCTTGTGCAAGTGTTCTTGATCATATGAAGAATAAAGAAACCTCTCATATGACACAATGGGACAAATTGCAATATTTTATACTGGGTGAACTTTGTTGCTGTAAGGTAGATGACAGCTCTTTTTAAAAATGCGAAATACGTATTTTGAGCACATACTTTGCATATGTTAAAACTTTTTATACTAACTTGTTCTTTGAAATATAACTTATTTTTGTTTTCAGAACTTACTAAAGCACTTGATTAAGTTTTTATTAATTCATAGTGTGAAATGCTTAATCAGCTGAGAGTTGCCAACTATCTGAGTTTTCACCCTTCTCTATTTTAAGTAAAATCAACTCCCAATGTCATTTTAGTTTCTTAAAATTAATTCTGAAGATTGCTGTAAAGCACAGTGCCTGAATCTTGACACAAGGTAATAATTAAGGGCTTAAACCTCAAAGGGTTTTTGCATGGTTCATGTCTGGCATGCATGCGGTTTGCAGGAAGAATTGGAGAGCACATTCTGGGGTAGCTCCTCTGTTAGTTTTTAACAAAGGCTAGGATGTTTCAGTGATAAAAGCCAAGAGACTTCCAGGGTGCGTTCCCTCTAAAACTGGCTGATTTTAGTGGAATTCAAAGGCCACAAGAGTAAAGACTGTGCTGTAATTGTGTATGTGTATAAGTTCTTAATCTAGTCTGTGGTGGTGGTTGGATATTTTTTTAATGTTAATTCTGGTCTAATTGCTTCACTCACCCAAAACTAAACTGAATGATAAGGAAAACACAGATAATTCAGATAGTTATATCTGTACTTAAAAGTTGTGTGCCTATGTGTGTATACATGTATAAATATATATACACACACATATTTACATGCAACTTTATGCTTTGACTTAAGAATGTATAAGCTTTTAGTATAATTTGCTGTGCTTTTAGTATTTACATGAGGCTTTTTCTAGTCTGTTGAAGTACTGCTATTTTCTTGCTCTTTCCCCAAAAATAAAAAGCATGATGTTTAGCATAACTTTCTAATGTTGTGTGTATTTTAATTTACCTTTTCAGTGAATACAAACCCTATCCCCCTTCCCAACCCTCCCATAAGAAAACTAGGACTAGTCATCACCCTGGACTGAAGAAAGCAATTTTTGAATTGCATTGGAAAAAGTTCCACCTACCTCTATTTGGAATGGAATTTCCCGCTTCTCTGTCTTAATTGGATTTTATTTGGTTTTGAATTCAGGAGAAAATCCTGTTTCTACTCCTAAAACTAATGATTCTGTCTTACAGATCTTTAGACAGGGCCATTCCTTAATAGTCTTGGTGCTGAGAATGGACTTGAGCAAAATTCACAGTATTTTCTCTTACATAAATTAAAAAGCAAAATGATTTATGTTTCTAATCGTGCTCAAGATTTAGGTAACATGGAACGTTTGGCTGGTATTCCCTGTACCAAGGGAAGAATAAAAGTCCTAAAATATTACTCCACAAAATTTGGACTGAAAAACAGGATGGATTATAAGGACTTGCTAAGATTTCAGCACCTGTCCCTTTTAATAACACCATCTTGCTTGGGAGAGAAGTTATAGTCTGTGTTCCTAAGGAAAACTCAAATGCCATGAGGGCTGGCTAGCCAGATGAAGGTTTTAAAAAGAAGAAATTTGTTTTTAAGTCTATAAGCAGTTGTTTCAGAGGCTGATTTCTATGCCTGATGTTGCAGTTGTGAGCTGTATCTCTTTACCACATTATAACAGCACGAAGCAGGGAAATTGCTCTGAAAGAGAGGTGCTTGGTATGAAAGTGTAGCTTAAATACTGAAGAGTTGCTACAAGCAGCTTCAGTCTGAGTTTGGTGGATGGAACAGAGTCATGTTACTACAAAAGCTTCGTACCCGTGGTCCAAACCGTGTCCCAGCACAGCTTTCCCATTTTGACTCCAAACCCCAGTTCATCTCAACTCCTTAGTTTTTAAGGGTACCTTTTAAGGATACAATGAAAAAAACCCTTGGAAATTTCTCTACCCAGTGAACACTGCGCAACTTTTCCAGTGCCACATAGCACATGCAATAGTGAGCAGGCCCAGGAAAAGACAGGTTTACAAGGAAGCAAGGTCAGGCGCCTGCTGCCCAGAGGTGGGAAACTGTGAGTCCAGCAGTTCAGAGGGTAATCTACCCTGTGTGACCAGAATGGCCTTTCTCCAAAGGGCCTATAAATATGGTAAAGCAGTTAGAAATAATTGTTGGTTCTCCACTAGCTGTACTTGAAGTTTTATTTTTACTTAAACAGCATATCACTCTCATTCCATTGCTATGACAACTGCAGAGTCATACTGTCATAATTACATTACAGTTTAGTTCCCTGGAAATTTCCTTAGTCTACAAAAAGAGAAGAGTCTGGAAGGAGTGCTCTGCTTTGGAGAATGTGGGTGCCAAAACGTAGTGGGTGACTGATACTAAGGCTAATGTAACAGATGAGCATTTAGGTTCAGCTTCAGATCCTGGTGAAGTCACTGACAGTGCTATTGACTTTAGTGTGGATTGACTTCAAAGCAGGGATCTTTTCCTAAAATCAAAATTGCTATTTGTTATTTCCAAGACTATGGAACAGCTGCATACTAAGATAAAGGAGATATTCAAATACACACCACAAATGTATTACTAAAAGGTGCTGCTTTCATGCACTGAAATGCAGTAGGCAATCATTGGAATAATTTCTAAAAAGCATGAATGTTGCTTCAAAGAAAGAGTTTTCCAATGAAGGTGGGGCAATATTGCACTCAGTTTATGTGTCGTTTAGATGCTTGCTAAAGTCGAGGATTTAGTACAATATTTGGTTAGTCATGAAACTGGAAGACTAGGAGAAGAACTAGGCAAAAATTATTATAGTATTTGTAATTAATTTAGTCCCTAATCATAGGTAACCAAATCATTTTATGTGGCTTCTAAATAATTTGATTTTTTTTAAATTATGTTTACAATTTCTTGTAAAGAAGAGAGTTTGCAAATTTTAAATGCAATGAAGAGAGTAGCAGAGTGCTTATAATTGATCACCTAGTACCTATTTACAAACCCAAGATTTTGTGTCACACTTAGCCTTCATCCTAAGGAAACAAAGTGCATGCAGTAAATCTGTCCGGGCACTTTCTGTCAGTCTGCTTGCTATAAACTAGATCTGATAGGACTGAAGTTGGAAAGTTGCTCTGTTCTTAGAAACCTTTTAAGAATTTGGAGCTGGAGGGGAGAGAGAGACTTAACTGCTTCTTCCTTGGACAGGATCACAGGATCCCAAAGGATCCCCTTTGGCTTCTGTTTGGCCACCCGGCTGCCGGAAGGCAAAAGCTGGGTGGTCAGGCAGCTGCTGGCAGCTCTGCAGTAGCTGGGGCACTGCAGCGCTGGGTGCCAGGGGGGCCTGTGGGAGGGAGGTGAGTCTCAGCACATCTTTTAGAGAGTGAGGATGAAAACTGCATATACATCAAGGGGCTCTGGGAAACCCCCAGGTGCTGCCTTCAGGACTCAGTGGGATGCTGGAAGAGCAGTGGGGAAGAATGTAAAGAGTTTCTGGAGGTGAGAGCTTGGCACAGTTTGGAAGAGATGCTGAGGTCCCGGGACAGGAGTTCTTTAAAGTCCCTTATTTGATTAGTTCTGCTGCTGACACCTTGGGGGATTTTTCATGTCCTTTTTTGACCTGTTTTAGAGACTTGTCATGTATTTTTAACAGGACAGTCATTTGTTGCAGGTACACACTCTTGCTTAACTGAAAAGAACATGTTTTCTTTTACTTTATTTAGCTGCCTAGCTAAAGCCATCCATTTTCCTTGAGGAATTAGATGGCTCTGAGGGCAAAGGAAACGAATTCCCCCACTCTGCTGTTCAGCTGCCTGCTGGAAAGGAATGTGAAATGGAAGGATTAATCAAGTATGTGCCAAAGGGAACCCTAACAACAGGTCTTTTCTCCAATGTACAGCTCTGTGACCTTCAGCGACTTAGAAAGAATTTACTCTGTTTTTGTGATGCCTGCTTGTACAGGATACATTACCACAGCAGTTTGAGGTTCATATTCCTTTTCATATACGACATGCATTTTCTCAGAAAATAACTCCTCAGAAGTACATTTTTCCATCCATTATCTTTGGTTTATTTGAAGTTACTACATTTAACTTTGGACAACGCTGCATGACCTAAGGAAATAACTTGTTTGTTTTTTTAGCAAAGTAGTTAAAATATTTCTCTTATTTGCAAAGTCATCTTCTATTGATTTTAACATTTTCTGTGAGTTTCCAAGCTCCCTATGTGGTAAAGCCTCTTAACTGCTTATTCTATGATCCTGGCCACGCCAACTCTGCAGGTAGCTTTACAAACACTCAGGGTCTGCTGTGGAGGACTAGGTTCTGCCACAGCTGAAAGAGCCTGGGGGATCTGTGCACAGGGACACGCTCTCCTGAGCTGAGGTGGTGTGGAAAAGCCGAGGTGGCCGCACAGAACCGAGATGTGCTCTAGGGATTAAAGCCTAGGCAAGGCTGGATGTGTGCTGGACTGGCACCTGCAGCTTGTGGGGCAATTGTAAGGAACCAAGAGGATTAGCACGGGGTTCTCACTGAGATGACTCACTCAGCAGTGAGTTTGGCTACTTGGTTTTAAATGACGGAGGAACTTTGGAGGGGATGAATATTCACTGCAAAAGTCTCTTTCCCTTCGGTTTTTGGCCCCTTCTATTTCATCTGTTCTATTCACAAAATTTAACTAAATTAATGTGGAAACGACCAGCCCCCTAAGTAATGAAGCCCACATATGATTTCAGAGGAATGTGCTTTTAGCAGTAGAATTTACATTTTTCAGATAAGGTTGGTATGCAAGTTAAAAAGACAAAGCCATCTGCTACTGAAATACACAGACTTGTGACTATTTTGGCTCTTCTCTGACCTTCTGCCACAGATTTTAAATGCATTTGTGCTAAGACTTTATTAAGATAATGTCTTCAAGAGAATGTAATCTTTCAGAATACCTCAGTTGAATATGCAAGGAGAAATCCCATGCAAATAATGGATTGTTAGAATTTAGTGGCTGAAGCAGATTGTTTGGAATTGTTGGTGCATAAAGAGTTCGGTTCTGTGTCAAACCACTGCCTTAAATTCACGTTAGCAGTTCGATCCTCCTTGCAGTGCTAACAGCTCACTTTCAGAAGTCACAAGCATTTCTTCCACAGGTCAGAAATGTCCCTGTGATTATCTGAGTAGACACATGAGTAAGAGTTTGTGAGCTCCTTTTGGCTCAGGATAGCAGGCGCTGTCACAAACAATAAAGTTGCCTGTCTGAGTCCTACCAGCTCTTGCTTAAACTCTTCTGACTCGTCAAACAGCAGAACCTTTTAAATCATTTACAAGCAGGCAGTGTAATAAGGTCTTTACTTCAGTTATGAAAGCACCTGGATGGCAGGGACAGTACATTTTGATGGTTTTTTTCCTCTCAACTCTTTACAGTATCTTTGGTTACCTGAATCTTGATTTTAACGAAGTACTAATTATTTGTACTGAAAGGCCTCATGGATAATGGAAAATTCAAACATTGCATGCAGAGGTGAACTAACAAGCAAAGTTTTGAAAAGGTAAAGTACAAGCTTAAACAGGACCACATTTTAACCTGTTCCATTACTCCTAAACAACATCAAAGGCTGTATTGTGGAATAAAATAACTTCTTATATGCTATGTTGCACTAAAGGTAAACAACTGAAATATTAAAATAGTTTGGTATAGGGGAAGGACATTTTATCAGAATCAGCTGAAAAAATTAGTATATAAAATCAGAGAGAAAATTAATTTATAGCATTAGAGTATCAAAGCTCTGTTACTATCTGGATCTTGTCATGTATGAACAATCTTGGATCTTTAAAATAACCTTGCTCTTTCTGACTGATACTTAGTCAGGATGCTCAAATTGGAGAAGCATGTCCTTAAATACCTTGCATCATTCATATAACCTGTAGAGAGCATGGAATATATAGCACCTATTCCCTGTATAATTTGTGTGCATTTTTAGAAGAGGAAAGACATTTATGAACATTTCTAAAGAGTTCTAGTGTATTTTTGGAGACCATCATTGCACAATTGCTTGCATACAGGATTAACCCTTAAGGATAAATAAGAGAAGTAGAAATTTGCAGTAATCTCTGTGGGGAAGAAGGAATTCTGGGTTTTGCATATATTTTATCCTGTCTCATGCCCTTTCTTATAGGGTTTGCTTGAGGTCTGAGTTCTCATATGTAAATAGGTTTTGTCTTGTCTCCAGTGCTTTGTGTGGTTACACAATGGGACTTTTCACTTATCACTAGCCAGTCATTCAAAAAGTCCTTTCTGTTTCCCTTGCAAATACAGGATTGTTTGAAGTTTTCAATGTTCCTTCTTCTCATAGAGAATAATACTCTTTTCTGTGCTTTCAAATGAAGGTGTGTACAGGCAGAATGCATCAATCAGTGTTAGAGAAGCCAAGCAAGCATATCTCATTATTACTGAAGACATTTATTTGTATAAGCATCTGCTAAAATGTGTGCCCACTAATGAAAATTTACACTACAATTTCTTTTGCAAATGAGGAGAGAGTTTGTAGGGATGCATTTATTCTCCAGGAACAGAGCTCTCAATGCACCATGCCCATTCTCTCATTCTCTGAATTACTTTCATTTGTAGGCACTAATTGTATTTTTGTTTCAGCTTAATGGTGTGTTACCCAGTGCTCATGTCCTTACAAAAAGTCTGTAGTAGATACGAAGTAGATAGAAGCCTGAAGTGCAGGCTGCCTTGTTCATTTAAAATTAAATCTTCAATGCTTTGTGGTCCTTGCAGCCAAGGAATTTGTTAGATTTTCGTGTCACTGGTTCAGCACGTCTAAGCAGGTGGTAGTGAAACCTGGAGAATAAAATTGAAGGACAGAAACTTTCTAAAAGACCAAGCCACCATCTTCACAATGGATTCCTCAAGTAAAATATTGTATTTTCACAAAATCATATTGCTTGAATAAATGGTCATAGTTGAAATACAACTGGGCATCAAACTACTACATGCAGTGGGAGCTGACAGGTCTTCTAATTTAGGAAAGGCAGCTTAGGTTTGGTCTCTGAGAGCCAGAATCTCTGCCTGCCAGGGAGAACATCTGTCAGGAGTGCCTATCCATCCCAGTGGCTGCGGAAGGACCAGATGACCTCTGAGATCACTTCTAGCCCTGTCTGATTCTGTGAAAACAAAACTTCCCGAGGGGGTGGCAGAGGCAGCTGCCTGCTCAGGACAAAGAGCTGAGCCTTCAGGAGCAGCTGCTGCAAGGAGTTTAGAGGAGACAGCACTTTCCAATATAATGGCATGAAATGACAGATGGCACCTTCCACCCTGCCATTATAGTGAGAAAGGATCTGCACACGAGGGCTTCCTGTTTTGCCATCCTCTATTAAGTCGTGTTGGAGAGAATTAAAAACACCTCTCTGAACTTTCAAAGTGCTTGTGCAGCTGAATTAGATTAGAATCACCATGCTGGCATTTTGTTACATAAAAGTAGCTGAGTAACAATGAGAGAAGGGAGACGTGATCTCTACATACTTCTGATACTGTTTTGTCAGGGACATGACTTTTTTTTTAAACTGATACAATCTGTTCTGTTGCACAGTACTCAAACTATTGTGGGAGGAAGGTGCCTTTCTTGCTGGTGGCCTTTTCTTTCAATGTAGGACCTTTAAACAGACAGAAGCTGCACCATTTCACACATAGATAAGGCAGAAAATGCACAGGCTGTAGAAACAGGATTGACCTTCCCTCTCCTATCTACACATACACACACATCATTTACATAAATTGCACAATTCAGTTGAGCAGAAAACTATTTTAGGGGAAAATCCACTAAAAGAAGTGCAGAATACATTTGAAAATATGGGAGTTCTAGTACAAAGTCTTGTCATGTGGTTGTGTAGAGAAATGAATACCTGCCATTTTGTTTGTCCACAGCAAAGTTCATTTGCTTCTCTAAAGAAAAGGGTTCAAATACTGTCCACCATTCCTGAAAAAATTCTTCATGAATCATCAGTGTTTATTTTCATTTTGCTCCCTCCCAGGACAAAATGAGTAAGAGATGGATTGTGCTTTCCTTGCTGTGCAACCCATCTGCCATTTTCACACTACTAAGTAGGATAAATGTCCTTAGAGGGAAACAGATTCCTGCTTTGGACAAATTTATAAGGCGTATGCGCAATGTAATACATTCTCCTTTGGTCCCTATCCTGCAAAATCCAAGACATTTTTTCTGGTCCTGGTATGTGGCATGTTATTATCCACTGGATGTTCTCAATAGGAAATGTTTTCTTCCTAGTTATTATTACACTTCTGTTGGCTTTTGATTTTCAGTGATCAAAAGAATGCTGTAGCCCTACTAAGAGAGAGACTATCTCTACTCTAGCCAAGACATGATACATATGTGGCTTTGATGGTTAAAACCAAAGCTTTATTCTGGAAGAGAAGTGAGAGACCAAAGAAAGGATCAAAGTTAAGGAGTGATGCATGTATGACAGTATCAGATGGGCTGCAGCTTGCCCGGCAGGGAATCACTATAAAGGTAACATCCACAGATGCTTACAGAGTGAATATGCAGTTCTGAGGAAGGAGTGCAAGGTGAGTAGAAGTGCTTATATGTTGTTGAGGTCTTCTTTTCTTGTTTAAATCTGTGCAATGTTATTGAATTTGTTTACTGAAAAGATACCAATGATTTGTACTATATTTTAAGAAATATTTTTCTACACAATGTACCAGTGCTTTCTACCTCAAAGTCTCAAACTGTCAAATAAAATACCTTATTTTTTCTTTTAGATAGCTGAAAGCAAGATCAGCTAATGTGCCAGTTCCCTTTGCTCCAAGTTTTTAAACCAATTTCAGATTTATTTTGGCAAACAACAGCTGCAATAACTTCAAAATCATAATAAGGGATCAGTGATTTGCTGTATATACTCCTAGAAGTCTTCATATGTGTACATTCCAGAACTGCATGCCAGCAAGGGTCAGAATTAAAGCTCCCCTTATTATAACAAAGACTTTAAACATGTCACCTTTAATATTCACATTCTCTGGCTCCTGGCATGTCTGTTTCCTATCTGACATTCATGGTGTTGACTGACTCCTAACAACCTGCAGCTGAAAGGACTTAATGCTTTTCATCTTTCTAAGCAGACATGAACAATTTAATCCTCCCCCAAATCCTGTGATGGTGGAGATACAATCATTTTATGGAGCCACATATATGACTTGCTCAAGGTCACAGCACTGGTCAGCCTTTGAGCCAGGATTAGGATTCAGGTATTAATTCAGGTCCCCAGTCCTGTGCTCAGAGAGCCACGGCACGCACTTCTGTGCAGCAAAACAGTTCTTCTGCCTAAAAAAATGTCCTCAGAATTACAGTCCAAGATTGTAAGAAATCAAAGGGATCATCTGGATTTATTTCAGCAGCAGCCAGCACATGTAAAACCTCTTAAGTTCACACTCTTATGCTTCTATGTAAAGGAATTTAAACCACATTTTTACCCAGGGGAAAAAAAACAAACAAACCTAAACAATAGCTATTATTCTAATGAATAGCAATTAAAACATCATTAGCAGTATTCCCAAATTGCTTTGCAGACCTGTCATTTGTCTACACAGATCTCAAAAAAAGCTTTACAAATTTAGGACAGCAGATCAAGATTTTATGAAGCTCCTTATGTTCATATCTTCTTTCTTGCCACCTCAGTAATACAGTAAGCATTATCAGAAAGACTAAGAAGGTCAGAACAGCTAAGAGGCAGGAGAGAAAGTGGGAATCTTGTTATATATAACTTCCTGCAAATTTTAACTGCAGAAACCTGAGTTTCAAATTAATTAATAAACAAAAATCCTATTGATTTTTAGCAGTGGAGGAATGCATTCATTCTCCCTCCTGCCACATGAATTTTTGCAGAGCTCAACAAGATGCAGAATAATCCCAGCTTGTGGGACTGTTTAGGTTTATAAGAGATGTCATCCTGAAATAATTTGAATTTTATAGCTTTCGTGGTTGTATCTTGAATTGACCTTGATACCAAGTCACTAAAACAAATATTTTGTGGTCTGTTTTTCATCACTAATTTCATTCTCCAAACTGAAGATGGATGTTAATTTTTAAAAGCTTGGATTTGTGATTTTAAAAAACAAAAGTTAATCACAGTACACATATGTAAGAGTGTCTGTGTGTTCCTTCCAGTTTTGAAATCAACAGTGGTTTTCTCAACCAACTCCAGATTGGCACTGCAGTGCTTAACACCCGTCGGCTGGGGAGTGCTCAAGGAATGCAAAAGCAGGCAAGCCCTTGAGAAACAAGGGCATGCTTGTTTTATGAGAAATCAGCTAATAGTTTTCCAGTACAGATGTCCTGTTTTACTTTCAGTTTGGTGAAGACTGGGGTAACAAATGGCAGCTTATATGCCTCTGAGATAGGACTTGCGTGGAAGAAAGGGCTCCCTTGTCTGCATGCGCAGGAGGGCACAAGGGTGGTAGCCCTTGCACCAGCAAAGCCTAATGCAGCACACACTAATGCAGAATGAAGGGAGAAGCTCTGCTGTTGCACTGCTCTTCCTGTTCAGTGACTCATTCTAGCACTGTGCAATTGCTAATTCTGCCTTATAAAAGTGTATTTTCAAGGCTGTAGTGCAAACCATTGAGGTAATGAGGTTACTGGTATATTTTCTAGGGAAACCCCTAGACTTTACTGCTTGGAAAACATCTTTTGCTATGTTGTGTTGTCACTTAGACTGTTACAAAAATGTCTGCAATTAATACTCTTCTTTCATGTTCATCATTTGTAAACTTGGTAGTAGAATGTTTTTATATTTGCTTAATGATATACTCATAAACATCAGTACTGCATATTTTCTTACAAAATTTTCTTGAGATGCTATCTCCTTAGTTTTTATTGCCATTTTAATTTTGTAGTTGCCTGCCAGACTCCTACTTTCTCTTTTAACCCTCCTTAGCTTTTACTGTAATTCTCAAATTCTGCATACAATAATTTCTAATTACTTGCTACATGGCCTAAGGACCCACAGGAGTTCCCAGTTCCCACTGTGCAATCACTAAGCCATTGCTCAATCCAAGTCTCAGTAACACCCCTGGTTTTTCTGTGCATTTCATGCAACACAGTTCTGAATTTGCTCCACAGGCCACAATACCCCTTCGGATTCCAAGCAAAAAAAGAGTTTCTATAGGTTCACTCCCAGGCTCCTGTATTTTTAACTCAAATAAATCCTCTCCTATAACTTAATGAAACAGATTATGATACCCAGAAAGGGCTATTTGCCATCCATCTTCCAGTACGGGTAACTGTTTCATCACAAAAAGTTTATGGAAAAAAGGTAAGTTCAAAAGACAAAAAAGAGTAAAAGCAAGAGAGATGTGATGGTTTTAAACAGGCAGAACCTTAAAATAGTCTTGGCTCTCTCTGAAGCACCATATGCTTTCAAAAGCATAAAAATTGCACTCATCTGGCCCCCCCTTCCCAGTGGGTGTCCTTAAGCTCCCCCTAGATTTATGAAATATTAGTGTATTTGTGATGTTAGTTTTGGTAAAGGAGTAACTTTAACACCAAACAATGCTGAATGCCCTACATTACTAATGATGCCTCTGAAGACTGAGAATCTGTACCACACCTACTTTTTTCCACAGCTCTGTAGCTTTTAATTGTCTTCTCTTGCTTCGAAGTTGTGTAAGGGCAGTGGTGGCTTCTGGCAGCATTACAGAGCGCATAACAGATACATTATCAGCGTATGTGACACAATAGGTAAACACTGCTTCTTTCAGAATGTGTTCATGTCCATTCTAGGTGTTCTGAAAAAAACCTCAGAAAATACCTGAAATCAATTTTTAAAAATTTAAAATTAAGTTTAATTTAAGAAGACTATCCTCAAATAAAATTTATATACATTGCACTTACAATTTTACTGCTGACAACATCATGTTTACATATAATAACCTGCATTAGTTACACTGAAGTGGGCTCCACTCAGCCTCTAGATTGAAACCACTGCCAGTGCCAGTGTGGATGTCAGATGCTCACCAAAGCTGCTCTGTCACTCCCCAGTTAGGCACTGGAGAGAAAACAAAAGGAAAGGCTCATGGGTTGAGATAAGGATGGAGAGAGTTTAGTCACCAGTTACTGTCATGGACAAAACAGAGTCAACTTGGGGAAATCAATTAATTACCAATCAAATTAAGAGTCTCACATACTTCAAAATGTTGCAGTTTGGGGTTTTTTGCTTTCCCTGACAAGCTCAGGAAGTTGCGAAGTGTAACAACATAACAAAAGTGCTGTCAGCCTTTGATTTAATAAAAGAGAATCAGCAACCATTTGCTTTTCTGACCAAGTAACTTGCATAGCAGGGGCAGTTCCATCAGGCAAACATATCTGATGTCTTTTGTGGTCATAATCTAGACTTACTCTAAACCTGTTGGGAATTGAAGATGTTGCAAAATGTTTTTTGATTCATTCTGGAAAACACGGACATGAGACAGCATGTGAGGAAAACAAAGAATGGAAATAATCCCTATGGACAGTAAAGCCTTCCAGAACTCAAGCAGGAGAGTTAAATATTTGATGGAATGAATGGAAACGGATCTGCATAAAAGTGGGTTTGTGCCCTTTTTACTGTCTTGTGGAAATTGATTCTGTCAGTTCCTTTGTGGGCCACTTAGCTCTCCTTCTGCCTGCTGAGGAAGAAGGTGCAGAACTTCTATAAATGTTTCTTCATTAATTTAGGCCTAAACATTTTTGTCTGTTTGTTTATTTTTAAACTACTACTCTATTGCTGAATGGCCTCACGTTTCAATTTTTGTTTCCACTAAATGTACAGCCAGATGAGGACTGGGTGTGGGGGATGTGACTTAAATACAGAAGAAGCAGTATGCCGAACAGCCCTGCATGTTGGAGGTCAGTCCTTTCACTCTCTCTTCAGCTTTCAGAGCAAAACAGCATTTATGAGATCACACAAAATTTCAAGTATTTATGAGATCACCTAAAATTTCAAGCCAGTTTAAAACTATCATTCCTAGAGATTACTCTAGAACTAGATATTTTATTAGTTTGGATCGTTACACAAACATTCCAGAGAATGCAGCTTGGTTTTCCCACTGTAGTTTCACTCTGGAATACTTGCTTTTCTTCTAATAAACTATTTGCAAATGTTCACTTTTCTCTTTGAAAATCTGGTTTTGCGGAAATATAAATTTTGGCTTTTACATTTTTCCACTGACTCCCTTCCTCTTAAGGGAACAATTCATCCTCCTCTCTCTGCCAAAATGCACTGATTGGTAGGAGGGCTGGGTTTTTTTTAGTATACCTTTCTTCTTACAGCCACAGCTATGCAGCCAGATTTATAAAACTCTCAGGACTGTGAGACATTCATGTTTTTAATGGGAAAATAAACAACCTAAGGCTGAAGTTTTATGGCTTAGCACAGTAAACAGTCAAAGTTCTAATGGTTTTTTGTTATCTATCACCTTCTTTATCCCTATGAAAACAGGGCTTTTGGAGCCTGCTGGCAGAGATCATTCTTAGAAAATTATCATCATGTTTTTGATATTTCTTCAGTGGGCTGACATTTCAAACATCCCATCCCATTTTCTGGAACAAGTAGACCACACCATTTTCCAAAATTAGTCCAAAGAAGATGGCAAACCAAGGGAGTATTCGGTTCAAGTTCAATGTAACTGCAAAATAAACCAGAACAAATTTATCATGTACCACTTAAGAAGATCATGGAAATCATATGAGAATTAACATTAATTTATGTGTATTAGAAATCACACGAATTTGTAAAAAAGTCTCCATTCCAAAGACATGAATAAAATTAATATGAAATTTTAATTTTTCAGAAACTCAAAAGAAATCTGTTTTATGTTTCAATGATCCATGAGTTGCCTCAAATAGTAACAGATGGATCTGGTGGATATAATACCGTATATACAAAGAGATAATGGTGAGATAAGAGGTACTCTTTTTCTTCCTTTTAAATTTTTTTTTGTTTCAATCACTTTCTATTAAAGTTTAAGGAACACAGTTTTAAACTAGAGCTATTTCAGTCACGCACCTGATATACATTAAAAAGATAATAATAATGACTTCTGTAACATCAGCAGTCTCTCACACATATTCTATACATATAATGCAGTATATAAAATGCAAAAATGTACCTCTAATTGCCTGAGAGTTTGATATCAAGACAAAGACTTTAATAAATGCAAGGCACAAAGGCGTGTAGTCGTGCTCCCAAATAACAGCTGGAATTAGCAGGAGCTTTCCATAGGTGGACAACAGCAGTGCTTTGAGAAGTAAGATGAAGTCAGACTTTCCTTTCAGCATCTCAGGTGTCATCCACCACAAGGTAATAAAAATGCCAATGAAAAATGAAGTTTGTTCTGAAAGGAGATAAGAGGCATTGGAAAGAGAGAACAAAATGCCAAAAATCAAGTCCAGATCTGAATGAATTTCAGTACAATTACATGTCCCAAATGCAAAGGAGTCACTTTTTAAAAGCCACAGGCAAATACAAATGTTCTCTATCTCCTGTGTTCATTTTAATAGCCAAATATTTCTTAAACCAATTCAGTATCACAACATTCAGAATAATTCTATCACAGGATTCTATCTGTAGGATTATAATATTTGTGATTTCTGACTCCATATAGCAGAGGAAGTTAAGCATGAGAAGCTCTTCACTTCCACTTTTTAGCAACAAGAGAGGGTTTTTTTTTCAACTGTCTTGTTAGGTTGTAAGACAAAATCAATCCTTCTTTGCAAAAGGTCACCAGCAATGAACCCTTTTTGTCCAGCATGACAAAGAACACCTAGGTGAAAACACCACTGAGCTACCAGACGTTTTTTTGCCACCACTCCTGTGATATGCTGGCATTAATGCAGATGTCAAAGAAACTCCCACAATAATTGTAATAGATGAGTCACTATTGAAAAATCAGTTCAGTATTTTTACTGACATATTATAAAAACTTACTTAAAACAACATCAGACAATAAAGGATTTAAATTAAGCTCTGAATGTGTAAGAAAAATACTAGTTTTAGTCTGCAAGTTTGATTAAAACACTATCACATCTGAAAAAGTATGAGAAAAAATGGTTTAACCAGCATAGAACAAAACCTCTCCCCTGCCTTCAAGTGCAGTCTTAGAAGTATTTACTCTTTATTGTGGATGACACTGGTCTATATTTTAGTGTATTTGTTTAAAAAAACCAAACCCAAGCAGATACAGCTTTTCCCAATTGTTTACTTTAGTAAGGCTATATCACCTTAATGAATAATAAACCTTGAAGTCAACAGAAACATGGAATAAGGCTGAGCTCTATGCTGATCTTCAAACTATGTCAATAGATATCAGGCAAAGATTTCTGGATATTGCCACTTTTCAGTCTTTTCATATCTAATGCTGATCATATCAGTCTGAACTGTCATCAGGACCAAAACAGGCATTTGCATTAAATGCAGGAAAATTAGAGAGTATATGTGTAATTGTGTAACCACACTGGGTTGGACATCACATCCGTTCTGTATCAATTTTTGCAGTATGGGCTTGAAGTTTTTCAATACTTAAAGAGTATATAATACAAATCACCAGTCTTACCTAAAGAAGCTATGCCAAACATTCTATAAAAATCCCATTCTTTGGCATATCTGATTAAGTCATCAGGATCTGTATTTTGGCTTGAATCCTGTAGTTGCAACCACCTGATATAAGCTTCACAGAGCAAACAAAATACACAGAGCTTCCCATGAATCTGGTAAATGAAAGAATAATAACAGGAGTAGTATTAAATCAGCATAAATTAAAGCATTAGCAAGAAATCAGTATTTAAAATACATTTGAACACCTCTACACAAACTCTGTAGTTGTACTATAAGCAAAATGACTTCTGTTGAGCCACTAGTTTAGCATGCACAAAACTGCATGAACAATTCTGTACAGAAGAAGGTATATAACTGTGGTTAAGGTCTGATCCATACCATTTAAAACTGGGAAGGCTATTCAGCTAGGAGTGAAAAACCAAAATTGTGCCATTGATAGCATATAATTATACTATTTAAAATTTCTGTTTAAGGGCAACTACTCCAATCAGCAAACTGGTTTAAGTAGCCTTGTTCCCTGGGACAATCTCCACTAGAAGAAATTGGTAGTGTAGTTATACCAAAATATTTCTTAGCTCATATAAGGGTAAGGCACCAAAAATAAAGGGAGCAACATAGCAAAAAAAAAAAAAACAAACAAAAAAAAACACTATTAAAAATATCTTCTGAAGTGATGTCAAAAATTATGTTGTGAGGGCCAACAGTTAGCATGTTTTCACAATATACAGTGTATAAGCCAGTGCATATATTAGGTGATTTCTGGTCTTATACAGATTTAAACAAGCCATAACAATTTCCGTGCTGGATTCTACTTTTTCCATTGAAGGCAAGTTATGCCAACTGCACATCCATGCACAGGCTTTGCCAGTTTAAAATTCAACTCAATTTATTTTAATAGATGAACTTTTCAGTCAGTCCTTGCAGAAGCCTCACAGGAAACATCATTACCAATCTCTAGAAGCCAAATTATTGAAAAATATTTAGACAGATTAATGCTTGAAAGATGAAGCAAGTGTATTTATCTACACTGCTTAAACTGAACTGGCTAAGAGGTACCAACATGAACACATACTTATGCTTAGAGATTTCGCTCTAGATTAGCTTCCCTCTTCTGGGAAATCAGTCCTTAGAGAAAAAATATGCAATACTAAAACACTACACCTCTACACTCCAGACTGGCCATCCCAACTATGTAATTCTGCATCAACCACACTTAAGTGAAAGCCACCATCTTTTGCTTTGGTTTTGAGGGCATGGTTAATTACACAGAGAGAAATTTATGAGAAATTAGTACAGTAAGTTTAACTGGCACAGTATTGTTATTTTGGTATGTTATACTCCTATTGCTCATTTGAAAAAGAATTGTTTCCAACAGAAATTCAATTTGAAAATTAATTTGCAATTAGGTCTTTCTCTTACAGTGGAATTTAGCACATCATCCTTTTAGCACCAATTAATGTGACAGGCAGGTTAGAGGTTAGGTAGAAAACTGCATTAACAGTTCTTTGCAGTTCCTTCTCTTTAACGTGTAAGATGACTTTGTATTTGCTGGCAGTGCAGCATCACTTCTGTGAAGACAGAAGCTGTCTGAGTAACAGTGGGAGTTTGAGATTCCATGTGTTCTATTCATGATATAACTGGTTCAGCTTGCTGGAATCTGTGGAAGTGCAGGAGATGAACAGTCTTTAAAGTTTTATAACTATTACAACAGACTTACCAAACCTAAATATATTTTTAACAAAAAAAGCCACAAGCTAGGGACATAGAAACTTACATTTATCTTTGTATTGAAAAGAATGTGCCTGTATGCTTGTGCTTTGCATAAAACAGCATTAATCAAGATGATAACAGGATCATACTCAATGTATTTATCCACAGGTTTCTGGCAGGATTTCTGAAAATCACAAAATAAGAAGAATTAGGGGGAAAAAAGGAAAGGAAGAGTTTATAAATTTTTTCTCTGATCTTAGTAAAACTGGATAAATACAAATCAGCAATTCAATTTTTATTAGTTTTTCCCTAATGTCATCTTCATTTTCAATACAGTTTTCATCCATCCAGAAAAATTGCTGCTTCTCCCTTGACACTACACTTGACACACAGAGTTCCCTTATAAAATAGAAAGATTTATTATTGATTTTTACAGGGTTTGGATTAAGATCGATAATGAAATATGCAGGAATGGACTTAGTTATCATTTTGTGCTCCACAGATGCAAAAAACTAAACTACTTTTCTAAGACTCAAGAAATGCACCAGTATCATGCTAAAGGTTAACTGATCATGGCTCATCTACTGCATAATTTATTTGTGTTATTTTGGGTACCTTTTAGAAAGAAAATTAATTTCTTCTGTAACTTCTTTATTTTCAGAGATGCTTTATCCTCCTATCCTACCTTTTTCTTCCTTTCAAGGAGACAGTAAATGTTTTTTGCTGTTGCATTGTTCTTCCATACTGTTAAATTGTCTGTTTCAACTAGTTTTCCATCATTAGGCAAACACCAATACATTCAGAATACTGATAATGTAGTTTTCACACAGATCCACAGCCAGAGAGTCAGTTGCCACTAAGCAGTGGTAGGACACTAAAACATCACTTCTCCAACACATCTGCTGGTTCTGCTAGAGAGGTTATTTCACCCAGACCACTAGGAACTGCTGGTCATCAATCCCCTCCATCTTTATTGACTTACCTGCCTGGCTGATCACTCCTTGATTTGAGTTAGGGCTAATAAAAGGCTGTTATACTGTGAGCAGGAGGGTTAAATAATCTCACAAAAGGCTCATCTAGCAGACCTAAGGGGGAAGTAACTTCTAGCAGAGAGCTGAGGAGCAGCAGAGGAGCAGCAGCCACCACTTCAGCCCAAACAAGTGCATTGCAGAATGGTGCTCTCCTGCAGGCCAGCTTTCTCCTGCTGCTAATCCTCCAGTCTGGCTACTTGGTTCCTCCAAGCTGTCCTCAGCTAATCTTGGTCCCCCAGACCTTCACATTAGCTGCCATGCTGAGAACACAACAGTTACAGAAATTATCTCTATTTCAATTATAATGAGTGCATGGTGGTGCACTGCCAGAAGAGAAATGTCGGCACACCACTTTCTAAAATGCTGCAACGCACCTACACACAAATGCCCGGGACAGAACATATAGGTTTCTCAATTCTCATTTTTCTGTCATACAAAGATCAACTAAGTACCACACTGCTGCTCACTCACCCTGCAATAGGATGAGGAGGAGACTCGGAAGAAGGTAAAACCCATGGGTGGTGAAAAGAATAGTTTCATAATTGAAATAAAGCAAAATATAATAATAATAGTAATGAAATGGAAGATAATAAGAGAGAGATAACGCCCAGGAGAAACAAGAGCTGCACAATGTGATTTCTCATCACCCACTGGCCAATGCCCATTCCATCCCTGAGCAGTGATCGGCCCCTCCTGGCCAACTCTCCCAGTTCATTTACTGGGCACGACACTCTATGGGGTATGGAGTATCCCTTTGGCCAGTTTGGGTCAGCTCTCCTGGCTCTGCTTCCTCCCAGCTCCTCGTGCTCCTGCTGGCTAGCAGAGCATGGGAAACTGAAAAGTCCTTGACTTGGCTAGAGCACTAATAGCAGCAACTAAAACATTAGTGTGTTATCAACATTATTCTTACTCTGAATCCAAAACACAGCACCCTACCAGCTACTAGGCATAAAATTAAATCAGCCAAAACTAGGACAGTGTCCAAAGTTAACACTGCCTTGTTTTTAACAGAATTATTTCTGTAGAATCTGAGAATGCAGAATTTCACCAGCAAATTGACTCAGAAGTCCAACATCAATGTCAAGGAAAGCATCCGAACAAATGCATAAACTGAATACAGGGTTTAGGAAATGCTGCAACCTCTAATCAGTGTTTGGTCCAGTTTAAGGAAAACCTCATCTCATTTCAGTAAGTCAACACTGCATATGACAGTACACAAGTTAGAGGTAATGAATTAAAAAACTCCCTCAATTAACCAAGAATTTGATAAGTCTAAAAATAAAGTGAATTAGATGGAAAAAGGACATAACACAAGACCACAGTTACAAGATTTCATAGAGTGAAAGAGAAATTGCTACTTTGATTAGAGGCAGTGTCTTGCTGAATTTCTTTCTACTGGGAAATCATGAACCTATTCTTATAGGTAGTAATTTGCATATGTCACATCTCTGGATTGATGTAGCATTGGACAAGTGCAATTTTTTTAGTAGGTTTATTCACACAAGCACTGGGCAAAGTAAGATTATTCAACACAATGGGTGTCATAAAGGTTAAGATGAAGAGTATCCTACATAAACCCAGTTTTATTATGCTCTCAAATTCTCCTACAACAGAACATTTTCTGACCAGGACCAAAAATCTTTCTGAGTAAAGAATGGTATTTTCAATTGGAGGATCCCAATCAAACACTGATCAAAAAATTTGCAGTTAAGAGGTATTGAAAAATTTTCACTGACAGCTGACATGATTTTTAGACAATGAACATTTATCAGACCAACCATGCAGGCAAAACCAACAATTCAGAAATTTACTGCAGATATATACGGAGACTGCTGCAAATGAATACACAAATAGTGGTGTCTTCTGCCCCACAGCTTCTGGCAGCCAAATACCAAACCTTCTCTGCAGCTGTGAAAATTATGTTGAATTTAGTATTTCTGTCTCCTAGAGCTATATGACAGCCCTATTCTTAATATATTTTATATTCCTAAGACGCTTTATTTCTGAGTCTCTGTTGCAAGAAGGAAAATCCTCTGTGCTTACCCAGCCAGTGACCTAGCCAGTGTGAGTTCACCCAGGGATTTGTGAGACCTACAAACCACCTTTACTGCAAAAGATTTGTGTGTGCACTGCTACGGACTAATTGGATGATGGCTGCTGTACTATTAGTATACTACAGAACTAATATGCCCTCAAGGAAGAATTTTTTCCATACCTGGCTATTTCATTATTTTTTCCAGCTATACAACTAAAACATCTGACACCAACCTCAAATGCCTAGGAAGGAAACCTGTGAGTAAAGCCTGTCTTCAGCAAAATCAGTGCAAGCAAGGACTGATGCCGTTTAAGTACACATATGTTTCACTAGATATTTTCAGCTAGTTAAAGGGATGGAACTTTGGGGACACTGATAATCCCCAACACTTTGAGAGAAGATTGTTATGAGCAGCTCAGCTATGGAGAACTGCTTGCACACTTAAGATTTTAGTCAGGCAGTTTAACTACAATCCTGGTGCTCACGTCTAGTTCCCCACTGCTGTTCTGCACAGCTCTAGTAAGGCCTGGGCAGCATCAGTCAAGAAGGCACATCTTTAACACACCTGAGCTTTTTCATCTTCTTTGGACTTTCACAAAGATGTGCCTCAGTTATCACAAAAGCAGGAGAAAGAGGCCACTGGATTTCTCTACACTTTTAGCCATTTTTCAACTTGTGCCTTAAATATGTAATTGGCATCAGAAATAAGTAACTGGTATTTTTTCTTGAAAAAATAGACACAACTTTGATTAAAAGCTACTTTCAAATTATGTTGCGGAAGAAAAAAGTCAAGCTTCACACCATAAATTCTATTTACACATCTTCTTCTGATTTGGCAAATTTAAGGAACACTATGAGTGTTTGATAGTGACATACAAAAATCCAAAAATATACTGTGCTCCCCTAAAAAAGGATAAGTTAAAAATACATCAATATTCCAGCAAATTTAAATGGCTATTACTTTAAGAACTGTTTGACTAATCAAATATTTAGGAAGATTTGACTATGCTTCTTGTTGTTTAAAATATTCTTCCACTTTCATAACTTAGAAGTTTGCTTAGTTATCTTAAAAAATTTAAAACCAATTAGCAAAGGTAAATTAAAGAAAAAAAGAAAACTTCAAAAGTGAGTACAACCATCTTCTTCATAGAGTAGCATATGAGATTCTTTTTGATCAAAGCAATCCAAAACATTTAAGGAAAGTAACATACATTTTAGAGTCTCACTTGTATTAAATATTACCAAAAAAAAGTACTGATATGTTAATTTAAACTTCATGTTTATCAGCCTTTTATAAATCACTACTCAAAAGACATAACTCTTGCTTTGTTCATCAAAGATACTCAACTTGGAAGCAGTTTTCACAATGTGTGCCCAATACAGTATACAATTATTTGA
Source organism: Anomalospiza imberbis (assembly GCF_031753505.1). Lineage (NCBI taxonomy): Eukaryota > Metazoa > Chordata > Aves > Passeriformes > Viduidae > Anomalospiza > Anomalospiza imberbis. Next base: position 72,895,943 of record NC_089683.1, on the reverse strand, counting down.
GAAAACACCTTCTGTCCCTGAAGGATAAAGTTTCTTACGTATATGAACACAACTTTTTTTTGGATTCATCTCTCTAATTTTAAAAAATTACTTATTTTTAAATAAAAATACTTTGGGATGGGGTTTGTGGAAAGTAAAAGAATTCTTGAAGAGGAAGCCATAGGACATGACAGAAAGTAAAAATATACACTGAAGAATAAAGCTTCATCCTGATTTAAAACTACCATGAAAACCACATCAGGAATACATTTGCAAATCTCTGGGCATTAGAAATATCAATGAAACAGTCTTATTATAGTATACCCGTCTCCAGGGTTTGGAGTTTGGCAAAATTAAGATGCAATTTTTTGCTGGACTACACATACAGCAAATTGTAACATTTACATAGCTTCCACATGAACAGGGGTCCATTTGCATAGGTTCTTAGGCAAATTAAAGGCTCTTGTGAGAGTGTCCTTAATCCCAATTGCACCCTTAAATAACAAAACACATTAGCTGTGCTGCTTTCAGAAATGGATTCTTTATTAGGGATGGAGCCAAGTGTCACAGTAGAGTGAAAAACAAAACAGCCCAGTTTCAGATGCATTCAGTTTCAGAAAGCAAATTTTAAAAATTGTTTTTCCAGTAGTGAGTTGGCCTGTAAACAGTTACATAAAATTAGCATATGTTATTTTCCAGGATGATTTCTGTACTCTTGATAGATTCTTTACCATACCACAGAAATGCTTTGCATTCAAAGCAAGGCCTCTCTGCCTTGCTTAAAAAAAAAAAAAAAGAAAAAAAAAAAAAGAGCTTTTCAATTATTTTTTAATTGCAGAAAAGGGAAATGAAATGTTGAAGTGTGCACTGCTCAGGCAATTTGGCTTTCTTATTACAAAACACAAGGGGGATCCTGACTGTGCTATATATATTGCAATAAGTAATTTATTTTCCTTTGTTATGCTCCGGAGCATTTTTACATTTTATTTTTAAACATAACAACATATATGAAATTGAAAACCAAATTTTAAAAATGTTTGCATGCTTTTCCTTCTACTTCTCAATAAGCGAAGTTTGCTAATTTCTTTCTGTATTCATTGCACTTTGCAGAGTATATTTCAGGTTAGCCAAACATGTTCCCACCCCACGACCCAGAATTATTGCTGTAGTTGCAGTGTTATTTGAACAGTATTTTTTTCATCTCTGTTCTAATGGTTGGTTTGTTATATATTCAGTAAAGATTTGCTGTATTATTAACAGATCAATTAAATTTTAAGGGTCTCAAAATAATTACCAAAAACCTTCTCTAGAAGGAGCCACCTAGGCTTACTTTCACCATCGCTTGTCTCTGGAAATAGGGAACACATCACTACATCCACAGATTAGGACTAAACCCAGACCCAGGAGATGCAAAGTGAGTCCCAAACGTCACCTCCACTGGAGACAATCCTAACATGCCCACAGATTCCACACCCTCCCCTGTCACTCCTCAGTTATCACACTGAACAAAAACCATATTGAACAGGTCCAGCTGTCTCTTGTAACGCTACTTCCACAGCTAAGTATATGCAGGATGAGAAAATGGTTCATCCACTAAATGTGAATCTCCAGCAAGAAGGAACGTGCAATGCCAGAGGTCTGGGCTAGGCTTCAGCTGAAAATGGTCTTAATTAAACAAAACAGATTCAAAGAGAACTTGAGGAATTTATGGCACTTAGCCACCTTGCACAGTTATTAAGGAAAGCATGACCTTTCCAACCCAAGTGTACTGTATGGACTTCTATGTTTTATAGAAGAAAGTTCCTTCAGCATCCATTGCAAATTTATTCCCAGAGTGGATAATAACATTTGTGAGGTCTTTAATGCTTGCCCACATTAAAATTACAATATGGAGTTCAAAGAAACTTTTAATTGTATTAAAAGTAACTAAACTGAAGCAACATTAGGCTGAATTTCCAAAACTGTACTCTAATATTGTGGGCTGGAAACACATGTTCCTTAATGGAAGCTTTTAGTATTTGCCTCTGGAAAAAAATCATTCTTCTCTTCAACAAATTAACAACAGAATACAAAATCGTGGTATTTTGCTTATGCATTCAAATGTAAATCTTCCACCTCAAAATCACATCCAGATCAGGTTAAACACATCCTAAAATAAATGTAGGGCTAGACAAAAGTTGCTGCTGGGAGAACTTAGCTTCTTCAACCTTGAGATAATGTTCCAAAAAGTGATGAATGACAGAGTTGTCCTGAGAATGGCAAAGACCTTTTAGATGCAGATTTCTTAATGTATCAAGGATAACTTTAAAATTGTATTTGGGCAAGTCTGTAGGTCAGTATGAAACAGTGATGATCCTGACAATGTTCTGCTTGTTCCCAATTTTCTGGGGCCCTCTATTTTACTTACCATATGCAACAAATGTTGGGGTTGTTGTCTGTTTTTTTTTTCCTTAAGGTGTCAGTATTTCCAGGTACTACTTGAAAATGGGAATGAAACACAAGTGCTTTTTAACAAAAAAAAAAAAAATAGCCAGATGATGCCCATTGGCCTCACTTTGAGTATCAATATACAATCTTTCTATGAATTTTTCACTTCTTCTCTCTTAATGCTACAGGGATTACTCAATGCTGTCATTCCACGAAGACAGCTGAAAAATGTTCTCAGGCTGAGTGATCACACTTTCTAATCTCACCTCAGACCTTCAATTTTTCTTAAATACCTTCAGCTTTTCTTAAGTTTTTAGATGCCTACACTCTTAAGTTTTATACATAACTGATATAAATGATGTTTTACACTGATAAGAGGGGTCTTCATATATTTTTAAGTGAAGACTTCTAAGCTATCACTATTTTCATGTTTGATCATCAAGAAGATTCATAACATTGACACACTCATATCACTACTCATGAAAGTCTATGAAGGGTATCAAAGGACATTTAGTACTTGACTATTTTTCGTTGTCAGCAGCATGATGATGAACGACTTTCCAGGTCTCTGGCCAGAGCACAGCTTTGTCTGCATGGAATAGAATGCCTGCAGAGGGTTGGTACAGTGACAAAACTATCCTTGCAAATTAAAAAAGAAAAAGTAAATGAAGCATTGCTCTTTTGGAAACCATGGGGCCTTGGTAGCTGGAGACATGAGTAGAGCTTTCCTGCCCTACACAGATAAACCTGAAGTCACATCAGTTCAACTGAAAGAATCTTTTGATCTTGGCAATCTTTCAACATTCTCATCTCCACTTTATGTACCGTGAGCTAACATGTCTCTGACTCTCAGCACTGCCTGGGTGGCCAGAAATTGAGGAAAAGTTTTGTGACGATACGACATGCACCACGTAAGAGCAGCTAGAACTGAAACTGAACCATGATGACTCACAACATAGCCAGAGGAAACAGACTGGTACGAGTCAGTGAAAAATGGTACAGATCTGGGACTGCGTGGAGAAAGGTGGACAGAATTCCAAATTGCTAGGAATGTGTGATTCTTTGCTCTTTCTTTTACTCAGTTCTTTATTCTTTTTATATGAGTTTAGCATTTGTGATGCATACAGCAACTGGGACTTAAGTCTTTGATTCTACGTGGCATGCCACAAGTCCAACAGCCCAGGATCTTTAGTCCTCAAATGGTTAAATGCCAAGGGGAATGAGTGCCATCTACTGGCTCCCAGGTTGCCTTAAATCTGTTAATCAGCACCAGATTAATAAGCAAGAGGAAGTTGTAGAAGTTGTAGACTTCAATGAGGTCTCCCCTCAGCCTCCCCTTCTCCCGGCAGGTTATGCCAAGTGACCTCAGCTGCTCCTCATATGGCTTCCTCTCTACATCCTTCATCAGCTTTGTAGTCCTCCTTTAGATGCTCTCCAATAGCTTTACATCTTTCTTAATCTGCTTTGCCCAAGAATTGCCCCCAGCACTCGAGGTGAGGCCGCCCCAGCACAGAGCAGACCAGGACAATCTCCTCCCTTGCCTGGCTGGTGATGCTGTGCCTGATGCCCTGCAGGACAGGGCTGGCCCTCCTGGCTGCCAGGGCACTGCTGGGCTCATGTTCAAATTTCCATTGACCAGGACCCACATCCTTTTAAATAATCATCACTCAGACCCTGACATGTAGGTCCAGTGGCACGGGAGCTGTGTTCAACCATGGAGCCACGCTCAGATCTGCCCTTCAGCAAGAGCCGGGCCGAGCACACACAGCAGCAGACGCACTGCAGTGCCCTGCACAGAAGCACGCAGGCCACTCAGGACAGCTCCACCACTCAGGTGCACTCAAGGAACGGGAGGAAATGACATTGGGAAGCAGAGCAGACAGAAAACCTGCAGAATCACAGAATGGGTCAGATTGGAAGGGACCACACAGGGTCATCTGATCCAAGCTTCGTGCTCAAGCAGGGCCATCCTAGAGCATGTGACACAGGATTGTGTCCAGATGGTTCTTGAACATCTCCAGTGAGGGAGAATCCACAGCCTCTCTGGACAATCTGCTCCAGTGTTTGGTCACCTGCACAGTAAAGAAGTTCTTCCTCATATCCAGGTGGAACTTCCTGTGCATCAGTGTTGCATCCTGGGTTTGGGTTCACATTATGGGTTTTTTCTTTGTTAGTTTTCCAGTTCTCTGTACCCTCGTGCATCCCCCGAGTTTTCCCCTACTCCTGTGGTTTCCGTGCCCGTCTCCCCGTTCTCACGGTCCCACTCACCCCATAGTGTCGTGCCGTGTTCCCACTGGTCGCTGTAGTACACGTCATCACCGCGATGTCTGTACCCATTGGGCGGGAGGGCTCCCTGTCCGCCCTGTCCCTTCCCTATTTCATCCCACTCCTCAACATGCTCGAGGCCATTTGCGTCCGTGCGAAGCTGGGAGCGGTTGCAGCTTTTCCATCGCAGCTCTCGCAGCCAATAAAGCATCCAGCCGCCACGCGGATGGATTTGGACGAATTCCCTGCCTCTTTGTTTCTTCCCTCGCGCCGACGGCAAAGCGCGGCCAACAGCCCACCCCGGAGCGCAACAGCAAAAGCGCCCGGAAACTGCGGCGAGCCCCAGCCTCGACAAAAAGCTGAGACGCCCAAGCCGGGCATTCAGGAGCTGATCGGGGCAGACAAAAGTAAAGAGCAGCTGCGCATCAGTATCTGCCCATTGCCTCTTGTCCTGTTGCTTGGCAGCACCGAGAAGAGCCTGGCTCCATCCTCATGACACCCTCCCTATTTATATACATTGATGAGTCCCCCCCTCAGTCGTCTCTTCTCGAGGCTGAAGAGGCCCAACTCTCTCAGCCTTTCCTCCTAAGATACCTGGATTCAGGGAAAGCATGGCCGGAGCCCGGCAGCAGGGGGCGCTCCAAGGGTCTCAGGCGCCCGCGTGCCACCGGGCCCACCACCACGTGCCGCGCGCCGCGTGCCGCCGGCTGACGTCAGAGCTTCCCACGTGCATTCCTGGCCTCCCCCACCCACTGCTCGCCGCCCCGACTCACGCAGATGGAGATACGGAGCACCCCGCGCTGGTAGTCCCGGTACAGCTCCGTCGCCTCCCCGTTGCACTCGATACAGCGGTAGGCGCCGAGCGCCGCCATGGCGCGCGGGAGCACGCCCAGCCCTGTCAGCGCTTCCACACCGCCTCCTCGTTTCCGCGTTCGGGAGCGCAGCCGAGGCAGACCGCACCGCGCTGCATCCCGGGAGCTGTGGTTTTCCCGCCGCTGCCGCACGCTCGACTGCGCCGGCGGGGAACTCCATGTCCCAGGGGGCAGTGCGACAGCGGCCCCGTGGGAGGGGCGGCGGGGGCACCCCGTGTTCCCGGCCGAGGAGGCGCACATGCGCGCCGTGAAGATGGCACCTGCCGGCGCGTTGGCGCGCCGTCCGTGGGTGCCGCTGGCCGTGCTGGCCCTGCTGGCCCGGGCCGCGCTCGCCCTCACCGAGCGCTACCCGGCACTGTCCCTGTTCCAGCAGGAGCGGCACCGGCAGCGCCACGGCCCGGCGGCGAAGTGGGCGGAGCAGTACTCGGCCGAGTGCGGTGAGTCGGGCGTCGCCGCGGTGACCGTCCGCACCCCGGGCGGCGGTGCCGAGGCCGCTGGAGCGGCGGGCGGGGGCGGCGGTGCTGGTGGCGGGCCCGGGGCGGAGCGGGGTCCGGCGGCCCCTCGGCCGTGCGCGCCGCTGCCGCTCGGCTGACTCCGAGCCAGGCTGCTGGCGGGTGAGCGGCAGCGCCGAGCCCGCCGTGCCGGTGTGCGGCGCGGAGCCACAGGCTGGGGCAGCCACAGGTGAGGAAAAACTCTCACCCCTGGGACGGGCGAGCCTTAGGTACCACACGGTCCCTGCTGCCCTACTCACGTCCCGAGCCCAGCGGCTGGACTCTGCCTGCTTTTTAATTCCTGCGCTCAGTAGTATGGGGATATGCCAGCACTCCGTGCTCGTATTGCGGCGTTTCTCAGCCTCTACAAGGAGCTGCTGGAGACGGTCCGGGGGTCTGGAACGTCTCTCAAGAAGAGAGACTGTGGGAGCTGGGCGTGTTTAGTCTAAAGAAAAGAAGACTGAGGGAATTTCATTAGGCTACATAAATATCTCAAAGGCAGTTGTCAAGAGTATGGTGCCAGACTTTTTAGTGATGCCCAGAGACACGAGGAGGAGCAATGGCCACAAACTAAAATATGACAAATTCCACTTCAACTTGAGGAAGAACCACTTTGTATGAAGGTATTAGAGCACTTGGAACAGGCTGCCCAGGGAGCTTGTGGATTTTCCCTATCTGGAGACATTCAAAACCCACCTGGATGTGTTCTTGTGTCACCTGCTCAAGGTGACTCTGCAGGAGGGTTGGACTGGACGATCTTCATAGGTCTCTTCCAACTATATCAATTCCGTGTTTCAGTGAGTGAGATGCAGCTTGATTTAATTTCAGCCACAGTTACATGTATTTTACTGGTGAACTCGATGCTTCTTTTTATGAGTGCCAAGTTTGGGTAGCAGATCTTCTATTTTTCAGGTTAATTGGTGTCTTGTAATACAGGCATAGTTAAAACTATTTTTATCTGCTTGGATATCTTTTGTGTCTGGATCACGTGGCTTAATGTGTTACAATTGTTGATCTTGAGCATGGTGTGAATGGGCCATACAAAAATGCCAGTCTGAATCACAATGTGCACATAATACAGATGCAGAGAAAGGTCTATAAATTGCTTGGAATGTGATACTAAATTATGTATAAGAGAGTAACCAGTGATGTGTCATGACATCTTAACTGTCAGCATGGGTTTGTGATTTTTTTCTGCCCTTTATTTCATAAAGCCTGTGCTTGTATTGACAATTCCCGTGGTCCCTAACAACTAATATAAAACTAGTATAATCCATTTAAATAATAGACGTTGTGGAAATAACTTCTTATGAGTTTTCTGCACCTGGGTTTTTACTTTCTGCCCTCCCTCGTGTATGTACCTTTGTCTTCACATTATAAAGTTCTTTAGTTGGTTTTTATCACCTTTTTATGTGTGTGTGACCACAGTGGCTGAGAGCCATAGTACATAAACATGAAATCAGATCGTGAAAGTTATCTCAGGTAACCGTTGCTACAAACGATTCAAGCTTAAGCATAATACAAGGAGACTTTCACCCAGTGTTGAGATAAAAATCTGTATACCCTACAAGTTAATAAATGGCAAAGCACTTGATTACATCTGTTACTAGACCTGACATGAATGATTGACTCGAGGTACTCCTTCAGAGGTGGAATTGGAAGATTAGATTTTGATTTAATGGCAGATCTTTTAAAGAAACCGGTGTAACTAGGATTGATACAAAGAGTTCTGCTTGAATCATCAGGTATGTCAGGTACCTTGCATGCACTGGTAGTAAGATAGGCCTGACTCACAGAACAACATACTTACCTTCAAATAGCTGTATACCGATTCACTCCTTGATGTTTAAGTGTTAGGACTAAATGAATTGTCAATTAAAAAAAATCCCTTTAGCTCTCGGTCTTTGTTTTAGTACAACTTGCACAGAAGCTGAGATTTTCTTTTGGTCTCAAATAGTTTTCCCTGTAGGCTACTACAAGGTCCAAAGTACTTTATCTGGTTGGTGTTTCTGAAAATGAAGACAACTTCATTTTCATGAATTTTTTAGTGTGGTTCAGTTTTGATTGTGTCTGACTTGCAGACAAAGGCAGATCCATTTCTCCATATGAGTAAAGCAATTTTTTGCCCCAAGAACAGCAAGATTTGAGGGGGCCTTTCCCTGCTGTAGCTTATGTCAAGCTTGTGGCTTGGCTGTCTTATTCCCTACCACCTTGCAAAAAATTCTTTCACTAAATCCTTGCTGTTGTGACAAAAATTATTCGAGAGGTAGGCCATGCCTGCACCTCTTTGTTTTGATGTCTGAAGTGAAAGTTTCTTGTTGAGTCTGCAGCTAAAACTCTTAAGTTACTGAATCACAAGCACCAACAGGAAGAAGTAATGTGTTAATAATGCTGGCATAGCACAGGAGTGTTTGACCAATGTGAAGAGCAAAGGGCAGTGATGAAACCTCATGCTGGGAGCACTCTTTTTGGAAACAGTGAGTGGTTTGCTGCTGTTCTCACAGGACTGACTTTAAACTTTGAACTTCTGCTTTTTACCACTCTTGCTTTTGTTGTAAAACTTCTCCCACTGGTTATCATTTATGGCTCAACGTAGATCCAAGTTCCTATTTATAGGGAATGATTTTAGATGGTGCTTTGACTTCTCTTTAGAAGAAGACTGTTTCTTTTTTTAGCTCTGTGCTTGAGAGATAGGGAATTAACTGCAATCCTTAAGAAGTCAAAATATAAGAGTACACCCTGCCCCCCAGCCTTTCAAACTTAGTAGCAAGTTTAGATTTACAAACATCAAGGGAGATGATAAAATTTGGTATTTGTGACATGGTTTCAAGGAGATAATGCTGTATATTTGTTTTTTCCTGTTTATTCTTGAAACATTTAAAGATTATAGAAGCTTTAGGTTCCAAAGATTCGAAAGCTAACAATTCTATTGGAATAGCAATTAAAAATATCATGTAGGGAAAATAGTGGTTTCTGTAGTCTATCAGTCTGAGAGGGTGTTATTGATTATTATTGTTACTTCTTTATTTTTGGTATCTTAAGCTTTTTCTCAGCTATGTCAACAAGCTGTGTTTGACTTTTAGGAGAAATGAATCAGTCTTATGCTTTTTGAAATGACATTCTTAGTAGCTTACCTTTGTATATGTTCGGTCAATTACAGTTCATTATTCTGGCTGCTTTTTACAGTCTTTATGCCTCTGCAGCTTTTCTGCAGCTTTTCCACTACCTCTTTATGGTCCATTCCATTTATTTCCCTCTCTGGGATTGGAATGATAATTTTATATGTTACTTTTTGGGTGAGAGAATGGAATCAGTGCTGAAAGAGGACATGCCTATCCCAAGCTCTTGTTATTTGCTTCCAGCTTCCTCCTTTTTCACCCCTGCCCCATTTTTTAGCACCTCTTTTTATTAATCTATTTCTAACCATAAGCATAAGTAGGGATAAAACTAATTATATAAAGCTTTCATGTCAGCTGTTGCTTCTCTGGCTGTGCGGGTGTAGTGCTATGGGCAGAAAGAGCTTCATGAAAGTTGTGCCCTATGGGATGCCCAGTGGGGAAGGTGTTCGGCCAATCATGAAGAAATGTGAAACGTGGTAATAGAGCATATATGTAACTCTATGAGTTCCTAAAAGTATTTTCTCTTTCTTCTCCCAGATTCATCATTTTTGCACTTCCATGAATCGGATTGTGACATAGGAGGATCATCATCTTGTGAATCTATACTTTCCTTGAATACAGAAAAAATTTTGGTACGTTATCACAAATATACTGTGCAAAATAATTTTACTAGATTTTTGAAGTTACACATCACTTCAGCTGCATAACCAGTTAGAATGAAGTTCAGGGAAATAAATGCAAATGGATCTATTAATCAATAGGCATAGCTGCTCAAAAGGCTTAAATAAGAAAAAACTCAAGTTGCTCATAAAAGTATTACTTTGTAGCAATCTGTCATGATTCTCTAGGGCTGTCAACTAATTGAATCAGATGTTATCACTGAGAGCTAACCTTTACCTCAATCAACCAGTTATTTTTTTGTTTTGGGAGTGCAGGAGCTATAACTGAAAAAGGGGGAGATGCAGTAGTTTCTACCCATATTAACTTCCTGGGGTTTACTACAAAACATGTGTAAAAGAGTAATGATTTCTAGTCTCCAAAGAAGTAACATTGTGCAAAGATGAGAGAGACTTCAGACCATGTTTCGCTAAATGTGATACTGACCTGGCATGTGAAGAATATTCTAACGAAAGTAGAGTATTTTTTGGTAGAGAGACCTCAAGAGGATTAAAGAAGATTATTTTGGAATTTGGGTTTTCTTGCAACACTACTCTTAGCCTTTTGAGAACAAGGATTTGATGTTACATCTTCAGTCCAGTAGAGTACAGGCGTTGAAAATCTTCAAATTGTTTCCATGTGAATAAACAAAGTAGAGTTGGCAAATTTTTAGAAATTATTGGCAATGAGGGAATGTGTAAGCAATATTATGACTGGAAGCAACTTCTCCAAAGGTGGCACTTGGAATTAAAACTACTGTACTGCAAATTCACTAAGCCGATTATTTAACTTGAATATTCTCCTTGGGCTTCATCATATACCGGTCAGAAGATCTTTCTAGTCCAACATACCAGCAATTCTTTCTAACACAGTGAAATATATATGTTGGTAAGAAATTTCCCTGTTAAAAAAACCCAAACTGATTGTTTCAAAAAGAGCAAGAATTAAACCTGTTAGGATATGGTGCTATGATGAAAATTCTCCTCTTTCTTGAAGACAGAGTTACTGACAATTTTTTTGCATGTAGAATTGCAGGATGTTTAACCTGTATCTGAATTCAGGGTTTGTTGAGAAAGTGTGAAACCACTCTTTCTGCCACCCCAATGGTTCTGTTACTCTGTAATGACAAAATAGATGAGCTAGTGGTACTTCTCTTGCTGTCACATGCAGCTCAGTAATCCATAGGAAATTATTCTAATGTACTGTGAGATTCTTCTGCTTGGAGCTTATTTTCCAATATCAGTGTGGAATCTTGCTATATCTTATCTTTGTCTGCAGACAAAGATGTGTAGATCTGTATTTGTAAATCCACCAAGGAAGAGGTTGTCCTTCAGTAAAAAAGTTGTGCTGTTTTTCCTAATATTAAAACGATTATAGAAGAATAATGTTTTGCAGAGGTAAGTGTTAAAGGTCTTTACTTGAAGGTGTTAAAGGTCTTTATATTATATTGGTGATATAAAAATATTGTGTTTGTAAATGCATATGGATTGCAATGTAGATATAGTTTTCGTATTGTTATATCTGTTGAACCCTGCTCATTTTTGTGCTGTTTTATTAATGGTTTTTCTCTGTAAGGGAAATAACTGCCACACTCTGTTACTGTAGCAGTGCAGATATAGGTGGAGTAACAGTTTTCACTGTTACAGTATAATGCAGAGCTCATACATTAACTTTTTATTGCAGTAAAAAAAAAAATTTGTACAATTGGTTTGCTAATCTTTTATGCTTTCCAAAATACTCAAGCTCCTAGAGCACACCAAATGTTCTCCTCATCATTAGACACACGGCAATAATTGTGCAATGGAATTTGACCATTTAACTTTTGCACTTTGTAGATAAACTAAATGCCTGTGTTGTGGACACAATTATTGTGACTACTTTTGATTGGACAGGTAGAACAACCTCAAAGGAGCACAGTAGTGGAAATGAGCTGTTTAGTTGAATTGAAAGAAGATAACTGAGTGGAGAGAGATGTTATTTTTCCCCCTTCTTGTTTCCTAAAACAGTTTGAAAGATCTGTTGATTTAAATGAATATTTTGTATTTTTCTAACATAAACTACTCTGGTAGGCTTACAGCTGTCTATGGAAAGTACTGGTGAAGGTAAACAGAGCTTAATATTTCTACATATCTGAGGGGCTTGTCTTTGACAGTATTGGTTTCTATAGGTGCCTTATTTAGGGAACAGACATCCTAGATAAGGCTACAATTTGAACAAAGTGCAGAACTGATAGAATGTCATTGTTGAAAGGACAGACTCTTTAGTATGGCATTGTGAAGTTTAAATTTTCTATATTGGTGGAGTGATGCTCTTCTCACTGTTTATTTTCAGTGTTTTACTCTTCCCTTTGCAGGAGACAAAGGAGTAATTACAGGGTGAACAGTATAAACTTTCGTATGAATTAAGGTGTCTTAAAAAGACCTGAAAACTTCACCTTAAGCAAATGCAATACAGAAACATCCGTCCCTCGTAAAATGCTGACAGCGTTCTTTCTGAGGTTGGGTTACCCTTATGTTAGAGCAGAAAACAGCAGCATCTAACTGAAGAGAAGCTTTTCTCCCTGTGGAAGAGTAGGAATGAACTTGGTTTCAGTTACCGTAGTGAAATCGCATTAGGTTTGTGTTTTAAGGCATTCTCTCAAGGATTTAGGACATGGATTTTCTGTTAAATTCTATGCTGTTGTTTGCTGAGCACTTAAAAATGTGATGTTTTACAGAGTCAAGCGAAGTTGCTCGCTGAGCAAAAACGATTTCCATTTGCTACTGATAATGACAACACAAATGAAGAATTGGGTAAGATGTTTTATATAAGGTTTGTGCAGGTGAATGATGTGCTAATTATTAGTACTAAATGTTTTGAAAATTGGTGATTGAAGTGAAGCATTAATTTCAAATTGATCTTAATAAGTTTGAAAATACAGCAAGTTTTCTCTGGTTGTATAAAACAAATACTTATCTCGGTTGCTAAAAACCTTTCCTACTTTCTTCACTAGAATTCTTCCATGTCTGCTTAAGCAGATGTTCAAAAAGAATTCTGATTAAGTCTTTTTTAATATGCTCAGCTACTTCCTGTTTCCATTTTCTGTGATTATTGATGACTAAAACTGTTCAAACATCTAGAAAATGTTACCAATGCAATATGCTTTCTGTGAAGCATAGATCTTGCATCTGTTTCCTGTCTCCACACTCCTCCCATCAAAACTTATATGCAGCAGGAAGACTTTCTGAATTATATCCTAGGCTGCTACTTGAAGTTTTTTCAAAGCACACTTAGCACAAAAAAAGGGGGGCATTTCAAATAAATGAACAGGAAATACTTTAATCGAGGGACTCAAAAATGGAGTTGCACTGCTTCTTCAAATAGAGGTGTTATGAGGCAGCGAAGAGATTGTTGAGGATGCGTGTCAAGGAAGGCAGCAGACCATCTTTTGTATAAGAGCAAAGGGAGATTTTATTCCCCTCTAATGAACTTAATTAAGAAGGTTTTTTTGGACGTAGTTTCTACCTTCACAAATTTATCCAGGAAAATTTGGGGGCTTAATATTTTTTCATATTCCTAGACTACCCAGCTATGTTCATAGGATCCTGCAAATACCAAACTTCTATTCAGATGAAAATATCGGATACTTTTAGTATCTGTTCTGTAGACTTGGAATGCTATGCTAGAAGGTCTCTTTCCTCGTGTTTGGCATGTAGGCTGGCACCTATCTACCCACCTTAGTCCAAGGATGTTGTGGTGTGAGGAGCCTGGTTTGGTCCTTCTTGTTTGTGCATGTTGCTTTTAACTGTTCTGAGGAGAAGTAACACAAAATGTATGGGGCCTTCTGAAGGGATGTTGGGACTGAAATACTTTGGGTAATGGGCCATTGTTAACCATTAAATTTTTTCATAATGAAGTACTTGTAGTTTTGTAAGTATTGTAGTATTAAAGATTAAAAAAATCATAAAGATACCGTGTAAAAAGAAGGTGGTACTGTATCAGCTGCTAGCTGTCAGCCACTTGCCAGAGTTTCACAGACAGTTCACAGTTCAGTTTGGCTTTTTGCCAGGTGTCTTGTAGAAATTAAATACAGTTGTTATCAGCAAGACAATTGAGTGACAATGTAAGTCTTGGTTATCTTGCGTCCTCCACATTTTTTCTGAACGCTGGAATGGTTGAGTTGACTTTATTTTATGTTCCATCTTTTCTGTGTTCTGGGATTGGAACCCTAAAGATGATACTAATAACGTACAGTCTTGAAGAAGAATGAAATGACGCAAATTCAAGAGTTCTTCATCCTGTCCTTCCCCTGCCCATTTTTTTCCCTTTTTTGGTAATACTCTGTATTTGTGCCAAGTGAAGCTTTTTATGTATTGAGGAGAAAGCTTATATTGCACAGTAATATTTCCTTCTTCATAATAGAAGTGCTCTGACAATGAGACAAGCTCTGGATTAAATACACTTCTTATTTCTCTTTTATTTAACTGTTTTCCTTTTTTGATGAACTGTGCTTAGCAGCACTGCCAAAACAATGTGGCTCTGCCTGCCTGAAACACAAGTGTCTGTGTCCTATTAATAATACCTTTGCTTGAAATGACTTACTTGTCTCTTCTCATGTTTGAATGAATAATCAAGCTCAGAGGTGTCTCTTCCATTGCTAAATTCATTGTAAGTGGGGAAAGGTGAAATCTGCTTGTCGTTCCTCTGCCAGCTGTTTGAACAAACTGCCTGGGGAAAGTTCTCTCTAACTTTCATAGCTGTGGTCTTCAAGGTACTGTGTTTTGTTGGCAGTGTAGACAGCTTAGTTCAGAGTTAAGAATTGCGGGAGATTAAGACATGCAAAATGAAACAATCTTGAGATATTCAGCTGTCAGAACTGAACTTCAGTCATGCAAGCAAAACTAGAGTTTTCTAGTCTTGTGATTTGACTGTATTTTTATGTCTTGTGGAAATTACAGGAACGTATTTCTAATGGTCTGTTTCTTTTTCAAACACTTGGCTTCTGCTTCAAATTGGGGGATGCACAAAAACTTGAAAAGTTTTTCATAATTATAACATAGGTAAAGACTCAGTTGTTTTTCAGTTTCAGTTTTATAAATAATGAAATCAGGTTAGTTGAGGTATTTTTAGGTAATTCAAATGAAGGAAAACCTTATTGTGAGCTAATAAAGTTTAGCAATATGTGCACAAACAAATGGAAGTTCCTTAATCAAATTGTCAAAAAAAGTTAGTGATAGCCAGGTGGCACTTCTAATTGAGAAAGCATCCAGGACTATTTTATTTTATTTTAAAAGGTACTATAAGTACCTTTTCTGATCCTGAGTATTTGAGAAGTAAACATGGACCCTTTCCTGAACAACTTGCAAAAAGGAGAGAAAAACCCCACAAGCAGATCACAAAACCCCAAAACAGCTCTGAAGAGCACAGTACGAATTGAGTAATTAATGAATGCTAGGTAATGGCTGAGGGAATGTCATTTTGGTGGCCATTCAGGAATCCTCTGATTATTTTAATCTTCACTGCGATGTAGGAACTTAAACATTTTACAATTTGGTAGTATTTAATACTTTTTTAAAAGTCACTTTTTTTTTATTTACATTTTTAATGTTTTGTTAGCAATTGCTTACGTGTTGATTGGCAGTGGCTTGTATGATGAAGCTATACGACATTTTTCAACAATGCTGCAGGTAAGTTTTCTGCTTGGATCCCAGAAAATAACTCAATGAAAATATCCATTGCCACATATGGCTTTTAATAAAACAAATATTAAATTGAGGATTTTTAAATGAGGGTAATTATTCTACTGTCTGTTCGTTTTCTTTTCCATCCAAACATAAGCGTACTGTTAGAACTGGGTGATCAGTATCTTGGTTATTTGGTGAGTATTTTTCTCATCTGTAGGCATAAAGTTTTATGGCACTTTGACCAAAAAAGCACGTGTTTTCAGAGCCCTGACCTCTGCAGAGCTGAAGTTTTTTAGACTGTGTGCTTGTTGTGTAGGATGAGATATTTTAAAGTAGACTTTTTTGGGTGACAGCATGTTGCCAGTAACGTGAGAAAAAAAAGCCCTGACGGAGATAATTTATTACTAGTGGCAAGTAACACATTGCTTTCACAATGATAAATGATTTTGTATGCTGGCTTTATCCTTTTTCAACTGTAAGAATTTGATTAGTTTAATATATAAATAAAACATAACTAATACTTATATTATGGGTGTTCTTCCTGACCAAAATAAAGCATTCAGAATCTTCTGCAGCTAAGTAGGGGGTAGTCACATTTAAAACAAAATCAGCCCAAACAATTTATAAGCTTCAACTAAAGATGATTTAAAAATACTGCATTTTTATTGCTAAAAACCTGGAACATCTAGAAGCATGGACATACTTTTTCATTTAAACTGTTTAAAGTACACAAATGCAAGCTGAAAGCAATACTGCAAATAATAGCATGTTTTTTTTTTTTTAAAGTGTCATATGGCTTGTTCTTAAATTGAGTGGAAGTGTGGCAATTTAATGGAATTATTCCAGGGAATTTATCTGAGGACAAAAATGATGTTTGGGGTTTTTGTTAGCTTTTATTTTTATTTGGTTGATATAGATTTGTAGTGATATCTGTCTTTGATTTATTTTAATGTGAGGATTTTTTTTTTTACCCTAATGAGAAATCCTGCTTCCAAAACCACTGGATTTACGTATTGTTTCCTGTCTTTATTCAGAAGGAAACTTAATATAGGTGAAGATAAGCAAGATACACCAAGTGTAGAAAGGTACTGGGAGAAGCGTTTATGTGATAGAGTACCTCTAAAGTGCCCACATCTCAGTGTGAAGTATTCTTTAATATCATGCTTATGGTATGCCTGAAAGGCTGTAATCATGAATGTTCACTCAGTTTTCCACAAGGCAATTTTAAATACATACAAAGTGAGCATTAAAACACTGAACTGAATAAAACAGCTTTGCTTGGCCATGGTGTTAAAAGTAGGAATTTACCTACTGTTGATGTAAGCCAAGTGTAAACTTGGAATCAGCTGAGTCTGGCAAGCTGCCAGCACTGATGTGCCATGAATTGTGTTGTTTTGTCCACAGCAGAGTTTGTTTCTTGGGAAACTGT
Source organism: Anomalospiza imberbis (assembly GCF_031753505.1). Classification (NCBI taxonomy): domain Eukaryota; kingdom Metazoa; phylum Chordata; class Aves; order Passeriformes; family Viduidae; genus Anomalospiza; species Anomalospiza imberbis. The sequence continues at coordinate 72,879,041 of NC_089683.1, read as the reverse complement.
TTCTTGGCAGATGTCCCAATTAAAAAAGACTAGGCCTGTGCTACAAACTTTTGTGGGACAGCTGTGTTCCTTGCAGGCGTGCAGATGGCAATTCCTGACTGGTTTTCAGGGAGACTTGACTGTATAGGCGTTGTTGTGTTGACAAAACAGTTTTTCTGTGTAGTTCTTGAAATTTGTATGGGAATCTGTGGTTGGAGTAAATGACATCAAACAAGAAGTAGGGTGCATCCTCCCTAAGTGCCCAAGTAGGAAAGTCACAAAATTAAATCTAACTCAAAGAAAGTTGGCTTAAATTTTACAGAACTCTTTTGGTAGAATACCTCTGGTTTTAATTGCTGTCTGAATATAAATTCCATCAGGATGTCACAATATCTTGCTCCCAAATTTTAAATCTCAAATTTATATTGTATACAAAATAAGCTTTGAGTGGCAAAATTGTATGTTTCTTATCAGTTCAGTGACATGAGAGAGAAGAAATTACATAATTAAGAGTAAGGTTGCAGCTAATGGATTGGGTAACAGAGTATTCTAATAAATACTGTGTATTCTAATCTGTTGTAATGTACACTGGGTAATAGCTTCTGGTAGGTGGTCACTGGCATGATAACTGCTCTCTGTTTGGCTTTTTTACCAGACAAATACTCCAGAACAGTTCCATTAAATTGAATTGGAAGTTGTGAGCATATGAAAGTATGGACTGTAATACAATAAATTTCTTTGCCTGGCAGTTGTGATTGTTCATTGCTTAGTACTTTAGATCAGCTAAAATTAAATACATATTGAAAAAAACCAAAAAGCCCACACCACAAATTAATATTTTATTTGTTTAACAGGAAGAACCAGAGCTGGTTAGTGCAATTTATGGACGAGGGATAGCATACGGAAAAAAAGGACTACATGTGAGTAGATATTTTTTTTTTAATTAATACCCAACTGAATTATTTGAGTTTGAGCTATAAGAAAGCCTGTAATAGGAATAACTAGACTGGTTAGAACGTGTTAAGTACACCCCAAAGTCTTTATGCTGTTCTGCTTCCATGAGGAGTCTGTCCCTTGGCTGGTGCACTGTATAGCATAGAGGGGTCTAGCAGATCATACTGCTCAAGCCATGGATACTTTTGCTTTGTGAGACTGTGGAAGTAAAGCTGCATGACATAAGTGTGCCAAAGGAGAAGGTTAGGCACTGTTGTGAGTGGTAGATAATAAGGCTGTGAGCCACACCTTCTTGAAAGAGTTGCCTATTAAAATAACAGGCAGTGTCTTGCCTCTGAGAGACAGGTTTATGAAGTCCCACTGAATTAATCTCCTTATCTGTATTTCATTTGGAAATGAAAAAGTCTTTTGCAGCCTGGGAACATTGTCAGCTCTTCCAATACAGTGGATTTTGCATTGGTTTTTGATTGTTTATGTCTCTTGATAGGTAGACCACCTTAAATTTGTTAAAAAAAACCTCCAAAGTTAAATTACTTGCTTGCAATACTTACTGCTCAACTAACTTCTTGAGCAGAGAGAAATTTATGAGTAGACTGTGGTCCTTCTAGGACTTTGTGGCCAGTTGAATCATAGTTGAATGGTTGCTAGAGTTCTAGAAGAATGAATAATTGAATAACTTCTTGAAAATTTTCTTTGTACAGAATGTTTAATTATCTAGGAGTGCTGACAAGAGCTTGAAGTCCCTAATATTTGCTTGTTTTTTAGCATCAGCGTGAGTTTGTTTTCTCAGTTTAGCTAGAGGTTGATACAGCTTCACTTTGGAAAAGTTTTTGAGTGACACCTTCAAGACACAAAGATGATATTAAGCACAAAATTGCTTGGAGACAAAAGAAAAAGATCAATGAAATCTAATACAGAACGTGCTATATAATTACTTGGACTTTTTTTTTCTAATGAAGTAACTACTTCCATCCCATTAATTAAGAATGTACTTCATTGAGGACAGTTTAAAATGTTATATAGTCAGGGTGCTGTTGGTGTCACCCCATGTATCAGTACTACTTGGCTGAAGTTGCAGACAGTGCTGATGACAACATTGGTGGGTGTGAGTGTGCCTGTGTGCAGGAGTTCATGTAGGAGCTTGAACCAGCTTTGCTGCCAAGCAAGGTGCCTCTGGAGCTATAAATCTAATATTTATTCACAGAGTTATATTAATAAATTTTTAGAGGTACACCGCAAAGATGATGTGTACAAATAAAGTTTAGTTTCACTGTTTGTGGCAGACAGGTGTTTTTTCCCACCTATTTGCAGAATAATGTGTCTTGATATTTTTAGCAAAGGTGTGAAGAGCTTTTAATATAAACTGTCACACTTTTAAACACTTAGCCAATCTAGTTGTCCTTCATCTTGAGAGTATATTAGTCTAAGTTGTTCACCTTGTTTATTTTTTTCCTTTTCAGGATATGAAAAATGCTGAACTTGCTCTGTTTGAGCTCAGTAGGGTGATTAGTCTAGAACCAGATCATCCTGAAGTATTTGAACAGCGAGCAGAAGTGAGCATTTTTGTGTCTTCTCAGACTTTTGGAGAAGTTGCAATTATACAGTGTTTTCAGTTATATCTTAACAGATTGAATGGCTAAACCTTGGTGTTCTATTCTCCTTTCTTTTAAAATATACGCATTTTCTCTCAAACAGTGTAATTTGTGGAATATTTAGTTTTAAAATAAGACATAGACGATATAGAGTTACTCCAGCCAGTGGAATGGCATATATTTTGTGTAAGTGTTCAGTTTTTGACATCCTATATAACAAGATTATTTGTGTTTAAGGGTTTTTTTATAAAGTTAATCAAAATATCACTTGAACCTTACTGTTTGCACCTTCTGTTGCCTTAGTAAATCTGCTGTGAATACTAGTTGTTAAAATAACAAATTTTTAAAAAATGAAATGTTTTAGGTTTATATTTGTGCATGTAATTTAAAAATCATTCCAACCCACATATATTTTTTATTTTGAAAATCAAGTTTTGTTTTGCTAACTAAATTACAGAAAATGGATGTTAAGAAGGAGCTTTGTAGACAAATCAAAAGTATAAATATTAAAGTCAGCATGCTGTATAATGATAGCTGCCATAATATTCAGAATTTTAATGTTTTTCGTGATCTCTTAGTACATTTGTGAAACTTGATCTAAAAATGTGAAATGCATTTGAATAATTGGAAATGGACTATTTTCCATTGGGGGAATATTTTTTTCAAATAAGGCTTAGGAGAATACTTTAATGACACTTTCATTTGAATATGTTGAAACGGCTTGAAATTAAGTATTTTGCTTTGACCAACTTGTTTTTAGTTTGGAATACAGGGTTTCTGTGAATGTGGTGATGTTCATGTACACTGATAGTTTTGAGAAAAATTCTTTCAGATGTACTCTTTCATAGGGGTTTAAAAGCCATAATTACTGAAATTAATAGTGGAACTTTCCAGCCTATTCTAGCAAATACAATTACTCTGTTAAAGCTGAACATGGAAAAGAATAATGTTCATACTTCTAAAACAAGTCTATTCAGTCTGTGTACTCTAAACTGTTTTGGTTTTGTACTCTTTAGATACTGTCCCCACTAGGACGAATCAGTGAAGCATTATCAGATCTCACCAGAGCTATTCAGCTACAACCATCAGCAAGACTCTACAGGCACAGAGGTACCCTTTACTTCATATCTGAGGTTAGTGGATTTTGGGGATTCTCTTTAGCTTTGGTTGTTTGGGATGTTGTTCATTATTTTGTTGACTTCTGTGCTATTTGTACTTTTGTTCTAGAACTTCTTTTGTATTTAGTTAAAAAAACCCAAACCAATATAATAACAAAAGCCCTAATTCTCCTGCAGCTGGCTTTCTGGACAGTTCAGAGATATTCTCTAAGTATTTCATTTGTAAATCTTTTTAATGCCAAGAATCAGTGGACAAGTACCTTGCATGCACACCTCAGATTCTTTTGTGTTTGAGGAGTCGAATGTGGATAAAGATTTTGACTTGATTTATAACCTGCAGCTGCATTTAATTAGTATCGATAAACACCAGTCTAAAAAGGAAAATACTTATGGCCAAGGCAGTAAGTCTTCTACATACTTAAGAAAAAACACTTCTCACAATAAACAAAAAACCCCTACAAAAATGCTAACATCCCATTTTGCTGTGTGATCTGTGTGTTGTTCTTAAAACTTTAATGTAGAACAAGTAGCTTTATCTTCAAAGATTGTGTGAATACTAGATAGCTGATTTCCTGCTTGATTCTTCTGATTTCACTGTTTGCTTCCAGCTGTTTTTCCCTTTACCATGTTTTATACAACAATTCCTGTACAAGTTGGAAGTGTATTGTGCATTCTTTCATCTTCTGATTGGTAGTTGATAATCATTGCTGCTTAGCCCTGAGACTGATTTCATATATTAAACAAAAGTCTGAAGTTTATTTTTATGGAAATAAAAGTACGTATTCCTCTTTATCTGTTTGGTGTTTTCTGTGTCATCCGAAATTTTCTTTATCATAGGATTATGCAACAGCCCATGAAGATTTTCAGCGCTCACTGGAACTGAACAAAAATCAGCCAATAGCTATGCTTTATAAAGGCTTAACCTTCTTTCACAGAGGACTTTTGAAGGTAAAGCTATATTAAACAATAGTTCATGTAGATCAATACCCTTTATTTGAAGTACTTCCATAAAATAGTAGAAATATCATTGGTGTTGATGTATGTATTTTCTCTCACGTAAGGAAGATTTTTAAGGTAAAAGAGTGCAAGCAAAATAAAAAGATTCCATGATATGATATGTAAATACTGCAGGTCTTGTTGAATCTTATTAGGTCAGCGATAACAGACATGTTTAAGAAGTGCTTTGAAAGATATTTGTATTTAGCACCTCTGCTAGTATTCACATGATTACGTTCAAAAATTTCAAAATGAAATGGAGATTTCCTAGGTTTTGGGAAGGGGAGAGGGATGAAGAGGAAAATAATTTTAAACTCTTCCTTGAACGAGCTAGGGAGTAATCAAGGAAAAAGCCTTGCATTTATGTATGCTTATTTCATTTATATGTTGTTTCTGAAAGGCCGATTTCTAACGCGGGGGAAGATACTTGCTCCTTCAGTTTCTAAAATCAGCAGGGAAGTAAGTTCATCCCATGTCTTCTTTAAGTTTTCACCATTTTTTGACTCAAAACTTCTCTCTGTTTTAGGTGTAGTAATATTTCCCCTGTTTCTTGTTTGTAAAGTATTTAGAGATACTGCTGCTATTTTCCACAGTGGAGAGTAATTATACAAGTTTTCTGAAATCCTCAGTTTGAAAAATTAAGATGCAGTGGTGTGATTCCTGGATTCCAGCAGTGGAAGCTGTCTTTTTTTTTTTAACCTCTGGTAATAGGTTGGGGTTCATTAACGGTTGTATGCAGAATCTGGAAGGAACCCAGGACTCCTGAGTTTTAGCCCACTATCTTTGACAGGCCAGCACTGTTTTTTTAATCTCTCTTTTTTTTTTTTTTTTTTTTTTTTTTGCAGTCCACTTCCTCACTTTTTAAATATCCAAGCAGGTGTTTTTTTACCGCAGTCTCACTGTATGCTGTGAGAACATCAGACTGTCATTGAACTTTTATTGTCTGTATCTTCTTGCAGTAAGAAGAGATACTTGCAAATAATAGTCTGGATTTCTGATTTTTGCTGTAGGCAACAGAGACACCAAAAAGTGATGGTGAAAATGCAGCTAACAAAAATAAATGCTGTCTCAGTTAGCAGAATAGAAGCAACCTTTTCTTCTTTCTGATACATTTTCAACACATTTCTGCACTACCACCTCCTTCCCCCCAATTTCTTTTCTCAAAGGAAGCATCTTCCCTCTCTGATATTCATGTTCAGAGAGATTGTCACTGAGTGGTTTTTCATCCCCAGGTACACCTTAGCTTCTGGTCAGATTCAGGCTGCATTTCAAAGGAAAGCTATGCATGCAATCTGTTAGGTTTTATAAGGCTTGCTAAAAATTGAAGATTTAGGTTGAGGGTGGATGTGTTCATTTTTGAGTGAAAAGAGATTTGTTTGAATCACTGCTTTTGGGAATAATAATCTTGGTTTTAAAACTTATCTATAGGATATGAGCCTACCCATAGTTGTAGGTGGCTGTCCTACGTTTTTGTTCAATGGGTATTTTTGTGCACGTTGTAGTGCTCAGAATATATTTGATAGTTTTTCTAAATAAGAATTTCTAAATTGACTAAAGATACCAGTAACTCTTTACTTACAGCATCTAATTTATTGCACTGAAGACTTCAAGATACTTTTCGGGCATTCCTTAGTAATAGAGAGTAGTTGATTATTCCATCCTTAATTCTAAGTCTCAGTTTTGAATATTCCAGTTTGTGTAGCCACTCTAGTTTGAAAAGCTGAGTTCTTAATCGGATTCTTTGAAGAGGAATATTTCTTTAACCACATGCTTATTTTGTTAGCTTTTGTTTTTATTACACTGTATTTCTTACAACAGCAATAGTACACACAGTTGTGTGAGGATGATCACTTACTCTGTAATCCCTAAAGAGAATGTTCCCAACTGAGGAAATAACAAAGAATACATTAGGACAATTAAAGGCAAAATGCAGATTTGAAGGAGTCTTTTGGACTCCAAAACTGAAGAGGTGTATTATGAATGAAGAAGGAAGACTGTAAGGAGAGACTGCTTTGCCTTTGGGACCAGATTGTGCTTTGAAAGCAAACACTAAAGGGATTTAATCGCTGAACTCTATTAAAATACTAAAATAATTGCTTATTCCCACTGCATATTAGACAAAAGAATTCCAGCTAAACCTGTCAGAACTGTACAGAATGTTTTGGTATTTAATTTATTATGTAATAATTTTTACTCTATATATTTTGTAATAAATTCATTTTGCAATAAATTCATTTGTAATACATTTTATAATAAAATACTAGAAGGAGTGCTCATTCCCACTGTATATTAGGCAAAAGAATTCCAGCTAAATCTGTAAGAACTGTAAAGAATGTTTATGTATTTCATTTTTTATGTAATAATTTTTACTCCATAGATTTTGTAATAAATTCGTGCCTTATTTGTTCCTTCCAAAGCTTTTGATATACAGCCGTAAATTCCATAGCTAGTAACTACTGCGGATGCTGAAATTTAACAAATGTAGTAAGTTACAAATTTTTCTGTTGCTCCCTTTCTGTAGGAAGCCATTGAATCCTTCAAAGAAGCTCTGAAGCAGAAGGCAGACTTCATAGATGCATATAAAAGTCTGGGACAAGCCTACAGGTACTCATATTCAGAAGTAGTTTTAAAGTCCTTTTTTCATCTGGTCGTGTTCTTTAAAATGCCCTCCAAGTTTTACACATTTGTTACAAAGTTGTGCAGAACCAAACATGGTATTTGGTAGCTCCAGTAGCTAATGTGGCTATGTCAGGATATGTTCAATGTAAATAATTTCTATGTTTACTTTGTATTTTTAATTTAGTCTCTGGTAGCTCTTTGAGTCTCACAGACTCAATGGTTAGTTAAATGGCGGTTTTCAGTAAGATATGTTTTAGGTGTGCTAAATGATTTTTAAATGATAGAAAGTGTTAATACAACATGAGCTGTAGCTGATGAAATCATGCTTCAAATGTAGTGGCTTTGGTGTTTAAGCATTTATTTGAAACTAAAGAGCTGTGGTTAATCACTGTTCTGCTAAAAATTCTTTTTGGCAAATGTATTTAAAACTAGTAAACCTTGTTTATTTTTTTTTGAGTTGCTCTTGTTTGAATTACTGAATTAAAAAACTATGATAAACTAGATTGTATACTATTTCTGTTTTAATTTCCTCATGACAGTTTCTCTGTGACTGTTTTTACTGTCTGCTTACATGTACAGCTGTCCTGCACATGGAGTAATTAGTTAGTTTCAGTTTTCAAACACCATATGCTTTTTTTCTTACTCAGCATTTAAGTAGTTGGTAAATTTTTAAGAACATGTTTGTACTTAAAAGTTAAAAAGACCTCTCCAAGGTAATTTTTTCCAAGAATGTTTTGTGTGGAAGTTTTATTTACTTTAGTTTCTGAAGAAATACCTTAGGTATGTGTTTTTACAGTTTTAATGTCTGCTGAGGATTGTGAAGATCTGTGGTCTTCTGGGGTTGTATTTCAGAGTACATATTTCTGGGAGTAACAGACTCTGTGCAGCTCTTCTGTTATTACCACAGAAGAATAGTTGCAAAATTACTGCTTTTGCTCTAGAAATTTTCCTTTAGTACTGTGTTTCTCTTCAATGATATCTCCTTTGGACACCTTAAAATCACCTTTAACAAGTAGGTTTTTTGTCACTATTGCCTTCTGTATTTTTCACTTTCCACATTCTGGAATCACCTAGAGAGCTTGGCAACTTCGATGCTGCAACAGAGAGCTTCCAGAAGGCTTTACTGCTGAATCAAAATCATGTTCAGACATTGCAGCTCAAAGGAATGATGCTTTATCATCATGGAAGCTTAGATGAAGCACTAAAGAATTTTAAGGTAAGCAGGCCCTAAGTATACACAAAATTTAAGTGTTTTAACAAGGCCTTGTATTCAACAAGTGCAATAAAATGGACGTATTTCAAAGTTTTTCATTCTGAGTGTGTGCATTTGAACTAGAAGTATTCTTTTCTGAAGTCTGCCTTAAAAGATAAACCTTAACAATTTGTAATTAAAAATGTAATCTTGCTAAAACTAAGGTGACTTTTTTAACTGTCTTATGTGTTTGTAAAACCAAGCTCTGGCTGAAGTGTTTTATTTTTCTTTTTAAGCTGATAATTGTGTTCTTGCTAATACGTTGACTTTAAGGTTTTTTCATATTGGATTGAAGGTAAAATGTACTAGTCTGTAATTTTCATCTGAAAATAAGTTACAATGTTTATCTAATTTTTCTAGAGTATTTTCTTTTGAAAAATTCTGCATATGTTGTGATTCATCGTGCTTGCAAAAATTATGTTGCCAAAATCTTGTCTGTCTCTGCTGGCATTAAATAATTGCCTTATTTTGGAGACAGAACAAAAAAAGGCAGATGTTATTTGTATGCCCATACTCTTAAAACAAGGGATGAAATAAAATGCCTTTCCAAATGAGTCTGTGCTTATCCCAAGGAGAATACTTGATGTGCATCATTACATATGCACCTTCTAGAACCCAGTTTGTAGATAGTGATGTAATTGAAAAGGTATTTCTGAGATGGAGATACTCTTCTAAAGACATGTAATTGCTGGAAGAATTGGAGCATTCATTTCTGAATCATAAACAAGAATTTGCTGTGTGTTTAACCTACAATAAATAGCTGAATAACATAGAAGTGTACTAATGCAGGAAGTAGTGAAGAGATGAATAGTAGTGAAGACAGAAATGATATATTTCTATATAATTAACCCCAAATTATTTGTAATATTGTCAGGAGTATATTTTGCCTAATTTCACCCAGCTAACGTTGAGCTAATATTTTTAGAGCAAAGTATGCAAAGGCATATTTGCATTAGCAAGGTTTGGGTTTTCAGTTTTTTTCCCTTTTGATAAAACTGAAAATATTTTTTCTTACATTTGCTAGCAGTTTAAGTGCTCAGCAGCATTGGAAAGAAAATAATGATGGAAGTGGATCTTAATAATCAATAAATCTTAATTGATTATTGCATCTTTATTGATTATTACATTATTCTGGCCAGACACGTTGGATTATTTGAAGATATTCTTTCTGTCTCTTGATTTATGGGTGCTTTGTTCCTTTAATCTCCTAGAGATGTCTACAGCTAGAACCATACAATGAAGTGTGCCAGTACATGAAGGGTCTCAGCCATGTTGCAATGGGACAGTTTTATGAAGGCATAAAAGCTCAGACCAAAGTTATGTTAAATGATCCTTTACCAGGACAGAAGGCCAGTCCAGAATATCTGAAAGTGAAATATCTCCGAGGTAAGTTGGAATTGGTTTTTTTGGTTTGGTTTTGTTTTGGTTTTTTTTTTTTTTTTTGTTTTGTTTTGTTTTGTTTTGTTTTTTTAAGATATTCTTAAATGCTTCACGGACTCTAAAAGTGCAAGCTTGCTTGTAGTTATGGTCGTTCTAGAGAAAACTGTAGATTCTCATGAGCAGTGTTGACTATGTATGTTAAGAAAAAAGTACACTGACTTATTGTTCATCCAGTTAAAAGCTAGGTCCAAAACTGGAATATACATTTCTACATAAATGTAGACTGTTGTGATGCTTAGCTGAAAAAGGCTTATTTCTATTGTGGAAATTGGCCAATAGAAAAATTGTATTATCTAAAAATAATGACTTACTTAAGTCGTGTTATTTAACTGACAAGCATATAACCTGGTTACTGTTTTTGTGTAATGGCATAAGTAAACTGATTATGCAAACAGTATTTAATTTTATTTCTTTCCTCCAGAGTATTCTAGATATTTGCATGCACATTTGGATACCCCTCTTACAGAGTATAATACTGATACAGATCTTCCTGGAAATTTCAAGGATCACTGGGCCAAAAATCTTCCTTTTCTTATAGAAAATTATGAAGAACAGCCAGGGTTACAGCCACATATAAAGTGAGAATTTTTTTTTAAGCCTATTTTAAAGTGGGGGGGGTCTGCCATTGAATTGAGTCAGACTGAATTAATTTGTGGCATTGGGTGTAACTGCAACGTACTATCTATGTTCAGTGGACTGGAGGAGGAATGAGTGTTGTCTATCCCATCTTTAAGTGTTTCTCACACAAATGGTATTGATTTGTAAGACACAGATTTGTTTGCCAAATGCTTTCAGGACTTTTATAGCCAAGCTATGTCTGATGCATGTTTTTCTCCTCTGTAAGAGATGTGTTATTTCAGAATTTTGAAAGCTATAAGCCTGATGTGCAAGAACTCATATGCATAGCTGATCATCTGGGTTCCATGATGCAGTATGAGACACCTGGATTTCTTCCAAATAAAAGGATACATAGAGGTATGCTGAAAATGTTCTGTACATTTGAGAGGGGACGAGGGAGCTAATGTGATAATTGAATGCTGTATCTTTTCTATCTGCAAATTAGTTTTATGCTCTGTTTCTTTCAAATCAGATAGAAAGTTTAAAATAATCATTATGTCAGCATTTTCTTGACCTAGCTGGGCACTGGAAATCAGGATCTTCCAGACTTTTCGATGTTGTCCATTCTTTACCTGTAAATACATTGCTTTCTCACTTCAGTTTTCCTGTCTGTGCTGCACTGAGTATTTGGCTCTAACTGGTTTTCTGTTTCTGTTGTTGGTACCTCTGTCATCATGCCTCACCTCAGCAATGGGATTGGCCACTCTAGAAGTAATGCAAGCTGTGCAGCGGACTTGGGCAAACTCCAAAGTTCGGATGAATGGGAAGACCAGACTGATGCAGTGGAGAGATATGTTTGATATTGCTGTGAAGTGGCGAAGGTAATGGTCACAGAGGACAGAGAGCAAGCCTGGACTGGTTGTTGTAATGATGAGTGCTCCAGCTGACCAAAGGGCTTCAGTCATGGAGAAGAAAATGAACACTTGCTGCCATTCTGTAACTAGAAAAGTTCTGATAAAAGAAAAGGATGGTGTAGGTACAAGATGTGCACTTCTGAAAATACTCCATTTTTCTTCTTCTATAGAGGAGAGAAAAAATCAGAGTAGCATTTTCCAGTTGAAGCAAAGCTGTGAAAAACCATTGCAGCTAAGGCAAATAAAAACTAACAGTTTCAACTCCAGAAACATCAAATGTTTGAGTTGTATGGTTTTTATAAGAAAAATCCCTGTGTTTCAGGAAAAGTTCTTTTCCATAATCTCTGAATTCTAGCTGTTGCCTAAAATTGTTCTGTCTGTGAATAAAACTCTATTAGAAATATTACATGGATTGAAATGTGTGCCAATGTTGATGTCCTTTGTCTTTGTAGGATAGCTGACCCTGACCAGCCTGTGCTTTGGTTGGACCAAATGCCTGCCCGGAGCCTTAGCAGAGGTTTCAATAATCACATTAACTTAATCAGGTATGAGAGTTTTACCAAACAGCATTCCCACACAGACTAAGTGGTTGTACCAGAAATTCCCAACTCTTTGTGAAACAGCATTTTACATCATTGAATGTATATGTGCTTATTGTTTGACTTGAATATTTGTTTTATGATTTCTGATGGAACATTTGGGATTTGTGCACAGTTTTCCCTTATGAGATTTCCTCATCCTGAATTTCAGTTGTACAACTGAGTTATAGCAGTATCTAACAAGGATCCAGAATATGTATGTTTTTACATGCTGTTTTTATTTCCCAAATAACCTTAAATGTAAAAATTTTATTAAGTTCATCATAGTTGTAGTTTTTGTGAATGCTGCCTCTCAAAAGGGGTGGCATCATTATTGAAACAATGCTTTTCTATTAGCTTTAATACTGATTTACAGTGAAGAGGAAAAACAGTTCTTGTAGTTGTTTTCAAGGCAGGCCAAAGTAAAGTAAAAATGACAAAATAAGGAACCTGTGAAAGGTAACAGTTGCATTTCCAAATAAAGGTAAAATTTAAAAGATACAACCACTGTTGTACGTTCCATCTTCTCCCATGCTGCAAAACTCTGTATTTGTAGTCATGACAGTGCTACCTCCCTTGAAGTAGTGCAAGTGTGATAGACTCGATATGGCAACATCACTGTCAATCACAGGAGCAGAGTGTTTGTGTAAGTAAATATGTAGCCAGGTTTCATCTTAATCCACCCCCTCCTAGGAAATACTGAATCTTTGATCTGTCATTCTACTTTTATGTATGTCTACCTCTTTGTTCTTTGAGAAGCTGTACTGTAAAAGGAGAATAAGGGTAACAAAGCCTTCTCACAAATTATTTCAGGCAGAGAAAAATAGTGATGTTCTGATTAGCAGAAGCTAATGAGGGTTTGTCCTCACTCTTCCTTCCAGTCTGTGGAATGGACCCTAGCAGCCTCTCCTTTACTTGGAGTGGTTAATGCAGCATTGAACTCCAGTGCAGATCATATACTTTGCAAGATGTGCTGCGTTTTGAACAGTCTTGTGTTCAGGCTTCTCTCTTCACTCAAGCCAAGGGTTACATTTGGGCTCCAAGCTCCTTTCCATCTTTGCTGTTGCTGCATTCCTGTCTTGTTGTATGTACAATGCAGCAGAAACCACAGCCATCTGTACTTGGAGACAGAGATGCATTCCATACTTCACCTGTTTCTTCATGGTTTTATTTCTAAATGGCACAGTAAAAGCCTAACTTCTAGGTGATCTGTGTTGGCAGAAATGCATTCATGTAGCAACACTTAATTAACATCCTGAAACTAATACTGAATGTTTAATCTACGGAAATATGTCCTTGTACAGAATCTCTGTGTCATGAATTCTTGTTTTGCAGTGGCCAAGGTACTTGTTTTCCTTTCATCAGAGAGTGCTGGCAAAACTGACCATGTACTATTACAGCTGTTTTGGTCATTTTATAGGAGTCTGTAATAAGCTTCATGAACATGCAGAACTGTAGACCCACAGTGAGCCTAGCTCTAACCTTTTTGGTTTGGCTCAGCCTTTTGGGGATCTTATCAGCATTTTGGATGTGCTTGTTTCATAGCTAACTGGTGGTTTTCTGAAAAATACTGGTTTGCTGCCTTTTATGAAGAAACAGTAGATTTGAAGCAGCCTAAATACCACTGCCTTAGGAGTTGCTTGCACTTTAGTACTGGATGGTGACTGCATTCTTTTTGACTCTGGAAACCTGTTCGGTTTGGTCATTCTTCAGCCTTAAGTAATAACCACTTTCTTTGATCAGCTTTCTGTTGTGATTTGTTTCTGCTTTTGGCTCCATCCTGATTATTTCACATGATGTGAGGGATAAAATAAATGAACATATTAAGTGGTAATGGTTTTTTTTTTTATTTATTTTAGTTTTGAAGCATGTTCTACTTCACAGATTTCTAAATTACAATTTCTTCTTAAAGAATTATGCACATTTGTATAATTTCCTTTTTATGTTACTCAGCTTGTAAAATGCTGATTAAAGACACTAATAGGGCACAGAGCTAATACCCTTTTCTTGATAACTGAGATGGATTTATGGTCTTTTGACTGTCCTTCAGGAAGATATACTTTGTTTTATAGTTAGGTTATAGTTTGAAAGTTATTCTCATACTCATATGACTAAGGCTGAATTCTTTCTAAAATAGCATGGCTACCTGACAGCCAGGTGTAACAGTAGATTTAGGCTGACAAATAGCAGTTTGCATGGTTATTTTGTATATTAAAATAAAAGCTGTTCAGTCAAACAAGAAGTGTAGCAACAGAAGTTGGGTGATCTTCTAGCATTTGTAAAAGATGTAGTCATGCTGAGCTCAAGCTGTTCTCTAGGTTTTATTTCATCTGAATTATACACCAGGAATTTCTGTGGGCAGAAATACTTGGATTACTTGTCTGTTAGCACAACCTTTTTCTTTACTTGAGTTCTTTCCATTGGAAGTCCAGTATTGTTCAGTGATTCCTGTCAAATAAGTCTTGTCATGGAGACATTAGCATTCAGTGTCTGCTGAGAAAATTTGGTTTTTTTCTTTTCCAGAATGGCAAAATGTTTGAAGTGTGTCAGAAAACAAAAACCTTTTTTGTTTGTTTTGTGTCAATTTGGGGACCTTTTTAAAAACATACATAAGAAACATCTTGCATTTCACAATTGTTGATAGGATTTCAGATCTTAATGTTCTCAAGATGCAAGTGTGTCATCTGTCTCTTTGTTGGTCTATAGACAGGGGTGAATTTGGCTTATCTCCTTTCTGGCTTAAATGATCAAAGCTACTAAGTTTGATTTAAAGTAGAGAAAATGTTTTGGAAAGCTTTAGTTGTTTTCATAGACAAAGCAAGGATTTGTGATCTGCTAAACATTAATGATATGCTTAATGTCCTTATTAAAAAAAAAAGACACTCTGGAACACTGCAACTTGTGAATTCTTGGTGGTAGTGTTTACTAAACAAGAATAAAGAGTGGGAATAGACACAAATCACTTTTGACCACCCACCAAAAGTCTTTCTTGGTGCGACAGCTTCTAGATGGCCTTATAGAAGATAGGTCTGCTTTGGACGTGTTTTCCAAGATGACACTAAAGGAGAATCCACTTCCTCATGCTGACACGCTACTGCCTGTTGTACAGATATTTTTTTAATACAGATGGGAAAGGATGGGACGTACAACAAGGGCAAACTATGTATACTAGATTTGTCTTCATCCTTCCGCTTTCCCTGCCTCCCTTTCCTATGTGCAGATGTGTATGTGTTCTAATTCTGTTCAGTTTTTGAGGACTGATTGCTGGTTTCCTGAGACTAGGCCTCCTAAGGTGAGAGGCTGTCAAGTGAGACATTAGACAGGGACTTGAGCTGACAAAAAGCCCTTAAAGTGGAAAGAAAAAGCTAGGTATACACAGCTTCCTGTGATTGACAGTGGTTTTGCTTCCTCAGAGAGCGATAATGCTTGCTTTATAAAATCTTGTTTTGTAGACTGGGAGAAGAGGAACGACTCCTACAAATGCAGTAATGGTATGTAATTTTTCCTCTCAGAGTGGTTATAATCCTAACAGATTTCTACCACATTTCTACATTTTAATTTTTTTTTAACTTACTAGTCCAAGGGAAAAAGCAACACCTTTTAATGTTTTTGTTTTTTCAGTTACTACTTGTAACTGTTGGATTTAAAAGCAAAAATACTTCAATATAGAAGGACATAGGTGAATAAAGAAAAATACATGTGGACAGTCAGAGCAGATCAACATATATATTGCCAAATATGTAAACTGGACCATGTTGGTTCTCTAGATGTGCAAATTGAGAGTTCTTATCTAGTTATGTTGTATCTATGAGTCTAGGGAAGATTATATCTTGTACAAATTGATAATTATCGTATATAGATAAGATTTGCTGGAATCAGGCACACTAAAATGGAGAAATATGCATGGAATGTAGTTTATCAGAGAACAACAATTCTAATGGTACATGACTTTGAGCAAGTTCACTATGTAATCTATATTTAAAATGGGAGACTGGCAATTCACCACGTAGATAAATCCTACATGGTTCATTCCTTTAATATACAGAGCAACTGTGAATAAAATTGTGTCAGATATTAATGACTAATATTTGTGTCCTGGAATGTTGAGTTGAAAAACAAGACTTGAAAAAACCTTTTCTTTTCTTTGTAGGGGACAGGTCATTAACATGCGGTACCTGGAATACTTTGAGAAAATTCTTCATTTTATCAAGGACAGGATCCTTGTTTATCATGGGTAAATTACAGTTTTTTTGCCCCCTGCTTTGTTCTCCTGGTAATAGTGATCTGAATTTTACATAAAATTAATTTCACAAAGTTTGCAAGATTTTTTTTTTTAGTTTAGCAAGTTCTGGTTTCCTTAGCATATATAATTCTTTTAATTCTTACTGGAAATGGAAAAATGTATTCATTGCCACATAAAGAAACTTAATAGGAAAAAAACCTGTGAATTATAGTATATCTAGAAACTGATTTGTAGCCATGGTTCTGTCATGATTGGATCTCTATTCTTTTTGAGAATATGATTTATTAAAGATGTTTGGTTTCTTCCTGGTAGAATCAAGTACAGTTACTCTGACTATTGATATAAATTCCTTAAGAAGTGAGGGAAAAAAGGGAAACAAAGATGTGGAAGGTAATTTTCATTGAAACAGGTGTTTGACGAGGAGTTTTAAATGAGCAGAGAATCTTTACTATCTGTTATGTAGATGGATTGGTAGATGCTGTCCTGGAACTGAAGAGAGTTGTAGAATCTTGAATGAAATAATATGACTAAAGGTAATAAGAAAATTGATGTGAGCATCTGTACTGAATACAGTGGCTCAGTATTCTGATAACATAAAAAACTAAAAAACTCTTTTAGCTTTAAGCCTTCCAATTTTCCTCTGGCCTGGTAACTTTTATTAAATACTGAGTTCTGTTTTTCAATCTCATTATACTACTTAAATATCAAAAAATGAGAGCACAGAAAATCCTTATAACAGTTGAAAATGTTCAAGTTTTAGAAATTTATGATAGTTGCTGAAAATATGTAAGTTCTGTAGTAACTGGCAGTCTGTCCTATGTTGATAGGAAGTTTGTTCAGAGGAAGCCCAGTAGCATTTGACCTTAAACCAGACTAATTTGTGGTGTGATTTCTAATAGAATTTTGTTCTTAAAATCTGGTATAGTGTAATTAATAATTCTTAGACCAATACTGCAACAGGTTTCTTCATGATTCAGCTGTGCCTGCATCTGAAATATTTACTGACCTTTGAGGCTACCCAGATGCATCTATTTTGTGAAGGACATTTCTAACTTTAACTCTCTTCTACTTCCATCTTTCCTTACATAGACCCCCCTGCCCACACACGCTCATGCAAACACTGTTTGATGCTTTAAAGTGGCCAATAGCAAGAGTAAGACAGAATAGTTGATTAGAATAAGATAAATCTGAATACTGAAATTGAGGTTTGAAGCTGAAAAAAATTAAGCTGAGCTGATTTAGCAGAAAATTGCTTTTTGAATTATAGGAGACCATATCGACAAGTATAAAGGAACTAATTTTCTGAAAATAAATAATTAACTTTCAATAACTTACTTCACTATGGCTAATTAGGTTAAAGGTATGTCAATTTCCAGAAATTTTTCATATGTTCAACTGTTGTATTTCATATTTAATTTTTTTCCAGTGCTAATAATCCAAAAGGACTGCTAGAGGTTCGAGAAGCTTTGGAAAAGGTACATAAAGTAGAAGATCTTCTTCCTATAATGAAGGTAAATTACAAAAAAACTTTAATATATGGTAAAAAGCATAAAATGTGTTCTGGGAGATACTCAGTTCCTCAAAATAAAACCATTGTATGTAAACTTAAAATGAGTAACAGAAATACTAGTTCAGGTTACTCCAAATCTGGATATATAGGGTTGGACCTTCCCTTTGATACGTGCGAATGGGTGATGCATATTTGAAATGCTTGGCCTAACTGTGAACTGGTAACAAAATAATGGGAAACCAAAATGTTAAATGTAATTCTTTGATGCCAATCTTCTCAACCCAAGAGGGTTTGTAGTCAGATCTGCCATAGTGGGCTCACTCTGTGCCTGTATAATAGGAATGAAAAAAAAAAAATTGATGTGCCTGTAAGGTTAGGAATATGGAAGCTCTTTTTACTTTTAGGTTTATTGTTCAGCTCAGTATGTGGTGGGGCTGGCACAGGGAAGTGGGGGAATAGTTGTTCCTTGTGACTGATAGCTAAAATGAAATCCTGGATAACATTTTTGAGCTTAGGAAGACTTAGCAGAAAAGGAGTAGGAAACTTAGAGATTTTATTCCTGCTGCTGGTGGTCTTTGTAGAAAGGCTTTGCATATATGACCTGCAAAATGATTTATACTCTTATCTCAACTTGAGTAGTAAGGCTTGAGCTGGGTTTAAGTAAAAGTTGTTCTCCTTTTCCCCCCATTCCTCCAAATTAATCCAGGGTGAACATACATCTAGGGTGTAAGTATTTGGGGGTTGGGGAAACAAAGATACAAAGTATGCCTTTTTAAAGGATTGTACAGGATTTTAATCAGAGAATAAAATTTGGGAAGAAACCATTATGCTAAATAGAGACAAATTCTTTACTTTCTTATCTTATGTGTCCACACTGGAATTTTGTATCTAAGCAAAGCAGCTGGGTTGCCATAGAGCAGAGATCTCTGAAGCTGCCTTGCTGATACTCCTGACAGACTGTCTGGGTTTGGATGTGTTCTTGATACTAATGCTCACTCATGCACTACAGTTATCTTTGCAGAGGAACTATGTGGTTTAAGCACTACATTTTTCTCTGGGTTTTAAAATGTGTTGTGAATATATGTTCTTTGAAGACACCCTAATTTAAGAGGTCCTTTTTATATTACTGTCTTGTTCTTGGCTTTGAGGATGAAGCCAAATGGATACAAACCAAACCTTAACAAAAGTTTTTGCTGAAGAGGTAGTAGGTGTTGGGGTGGATGGACAGCTAAGTGTTCCCTCCTGACACACAAATATGCAATCTGGTTACTTTTTAATTAGTAGGACAGAAAAAATGCTACCAGTGGATTTTAAAAATACAGGTTACTCAAATTATGAAAATATATAAATACAGCAGACTGTACATTATTGTTTCAAAGTAAATGTCTCAACTGGCAGCAAATATTCTTCCCAGTTTCCATACCTGTACGTTTTGGTCTGGTTTGAGTCTCCTGCATCCCATTCCAAACTGTATCAAAGTGGAATGCTGTCTCATTAGAGGCTTTTTGTTCCTTTAAAATAAATGCATATTCTCTTGAAACAAAACACCCTAGGTCACAGGTTTTGGGTTAATATAAATAACTGCATGAGTAAACACTAGTGCATACTAGTCTTTATCAGTGCCTATATGAGTATCTGTCTAATAGTGAGGTAATTTGGTTATTTGGGTAGCTGGTGAATGCTGTATGTGGAAAGCTGGGCTTTTGGCTTTACTTAAAAGCAGTTTTGCCTGGTTTATACAACTCTGGCTACAGTGTTACTCTTAGATATTGTAGTTTTGTAAAATTCTTAAACCTCGAGATATTTTCCTTCTGATGAGGATAAACATCAATTGTAAGTGGATCACAGTTAAGAAACCCTTGTTTTGAGTTGTATTCTGGAATTCACACTTGGACTAATGCAGCCACTTAGTGTGTCTTAGTGTAAACATAAAATGGGGTCTCAAATTCCTGCTTTTCCATTTACATTGTCACACCAAAAGGTTGCCATCAACATGCAGCTTGGGGAGGAATCTGTACAACTTGAACTGCTTTGTACAATGGCTTTTCATAAACAGTGCATTATATTCACTATTTAGTTATAAAGTTGAATGCCACTAGGCCTCATTCAGTATTTATGGTTTCCATTCAGAAGGAAATAAAGATGAATGAAATAATACCACTGACAGTAACTTTGTTCTGTTATGTAAATTTGTCCACGTTCATTTCTAGTCCATGTATTTTATGTGCTTCAAAGCAATAGGTAGACTGTCTCTGCTACCTCTAATATTACTTTTTTTTTTCTTTTAAAAGCAGTTTAACAGTAAAACCAGAGATGGGTTCACTGTGAACACAAAAGTCCCCAGCCTGAAGGATCAAGGGAAAGAATACGATGGATTCACAATTACAATAACAGGAGATAAGTACGTTCACTGTTTTCAAGGGTTAGGGTACATTAAGCAATGATGAACTGTTAGCAATTAATTGTCTGAAATGCCATTTCTGTTCATATAAAGTGGGTTTTGTTTTTCACTAGTGGCATTTTTGTAAATAACTGAAGTTTATTCATTTGAGGGCTTGATTCCTGTTGTGTTTTCAACAAGAAGGGAATTTGGATAACACTGATGGAACTGAGATGATTCTCAAACATATAGCACAAAAGTGATAAGAGACCTTGTTTTTCAGCTTAGGCTATAAAATGCCTAAAGGGGAAAAATAACAAATACTTCAGTCTTTATACATATCAAAATGCATTTCTTCTTGTGAGACCTTGTATTTTGTGTTGACGGAGAAGTCCTGAATGGAATGGAAATTTCTGTGATCTAAGAATAGAAGACACTCTCTTCTCTTTCAGATTTTGACTTTTTTATGTTTGAGATGTTTGCAGACCTTCTATCTGCAAGTGAAAATTTAAATAGTACCTGAATGTGTGAGAATACAATCAGGAGGCTTTGGGTCACTCTCTGGGTGAGACAGTAAATGTCTCACTTTATGGATTCTGATTTCTGAAAAATGAGCAAAGCCAAAGCTTATAAGCACTGTCAAACTATAAAAACTTTAATTTAAAAAAGCTTAAATTCTATGCATTGGTATTTTTCCCAGAATTTGTGTGCTTTCAATGAGTGGCATAGAATCCAAACTTCTCTGCTAAAATATTAATGTATCTCTTGGTTTTTTTATTTTACATTCTAAATCATAGGATTATATATGATGAAAGGGCATTAAAAATATGGCCTCACTATTTTGAGAAAAACATTTTGGTGTCAGTAAATAGCCTAGCTTTGTTCTGGACAAACTTGTTCAGTGTCATTCAGTCTGTTTGGATCCATAGTTTGTAACTGCTTTATACCAAAACAATCTTGTTTTGGTAGTTTAGAAATGAAGAAAACTACGTACAACATTCTGTACAAAAATCCTAAATCTGTGAAGATATTTTTAAATTTAATATTTCTTGGTTTTTACCCACAATTTAAGTGAAATACTAATCTTTGTCAGGTATTCTTTAATGGAAATACTTCATCTCTGATTAGGTGGCGGTCTTTATATATTCTTTCAAACTTAGGATGTGATGCAGCATTTTTAATTCAGTGATTTTTGGGGATTTTTAATTAAATGGGAAGTAATGCACATGATCTCTTGCTTAAGGAAGATGATAGGAAAAAGGTGATGTGTAACTGTAGTAGGTTTGTAATTTATCCTGGATATGCATCAAGTTCTGTTCAAAAAATGTCTTACCTCCTTTTCTTTTTCATTTGCTTAACAGAGTGGGGAACATACTATTTTCAGTAGAAACTCAGACAACAGAAGAGAGAACACAGCTGTATCATGCAGAAATAGATGCACTATATAAGGACTTAACAGCTAAAGGAAAAATTCTTATTCTGTCTGCAGAGCTGGGGGTAAGGCTGTTCAAGGAATTATTAATTCCTTGAAAAAGCCTTTTATGTTTTTATACTCTCTGTTTAATAGTCTCAGTTCTAGTACTTTTTTACAGAGCTCATAGGTGATAAAGTCACTTAAGCCCAATTATGACAAGTACCATAAGAAGTTGCTATAATTCTGTCACTTAAAATTTGCTGGGCTTTCCCTGTAGTACTGGAGAATGTCCAGGCAAGATCTCAGTATTGCAGTGTGTTCTGGTTTTTTCCTATTTTTCACCTTTGTCATCATCCCTGCAATACTGTTCAGGGTTTGGCTCGTGGTGGTTACATATGAGTAACACAAATTCATGAGAAGCACTAGAATTGTGTTTGTGTTGATTTGATGTGCTAGGACAGTCTGACTACATTTGAGCTTGTGCTTTTTCTTTATCATCCTTTACTAGGTGTGTAGGTGAACTGTGTTTCACCTAAATATTAAAGATAAAGCAAAGTAGTTTGTTCAAACATCTGCTAATCAGACTTCAATTTCATAATTTGACATTTTCACATTTGAAATGGTTCTTTAAAAATACTTGTGGTAATGCAAGACTTCACAATGTGTACATTTGTAAGGTGTTACCTGGCTATTAAATTATCTTTAATTCATGTTTTTTTCTTCTCTTAGGAAGTAGATGCTGTTTGCAACTTGATCCTGTCACTAGTTTATTACTTCTATAATTTAATGCCACTTTCAAGAGGATCTAGGTTAGTGTTGGTATTCATCATGTCTGTTACCTTTAATTCCTGCCGTACGATGTCCATGCCTTGCAGTATCTTAATGTATTTTTTAATATTAATATTATTTTTAATAGAGCTGTGTGCCCTGCACAGCTTTTCCTTTTCTGCTGCTGTGACAATGGGAACTGGCTTAGTACTGTTTTAAAAGCTAGTTTGTAATTGCTAATGATAACTATTCATAGCTGCATGTATATTTAAAGTGATGACTAGTCTCAGCTCAGTCTTTATCAATATCAGCTCACACACTGAGAAGTGTTATTTTTAAATTGTAATGCTTGGTTTTCTAATCCATACTGTGTTACACCACTATAATTTCACTTAGGAAGTTTTTCTCAAATGTGTATTTAAGATGAAATATACTTTGGCATAACTTACTCTAATGAAGTACACTAAAATATTATTTTAGTAAATTGTTGCAACTGTTAGGGTCACCAAATGAAACTGCAGGATAAAGTTCCATATATCACAGAACTTTTCAACTGGAATTCTAGTTTAATGCAAACCTGCTTACATCTAAAACTATTCTGAATCTCTGTTCCACAAAGCACTTAAGCACTTAATATCTTTAATCTCACTTTTAGATACAGTTCAGCATGTAAAAACCCCTGAGACTTTGGGATTTTATAATCATTTTGCATTTATCTTACAGAATGTAAAACTTAAGGGACATTCCATCTGAGATTCACAGTTCAAAAAAAAAATTAAGTTAAATAACTGAACACCTTTACAGTGCCTCTAGCTCTATTGGAGTAGAGTTCATAAACTCTTGTGGGCTACAGCTGATCTTCTTGGGAACAGGAGTCTTTGTTTTCAGCCCTATGGAGTCTTAAGAGTGCCAAAGTCTGAAAATATGGTTCTGACTAATGTAGAAACAGTAGTAAAACTCCTTAGGTTCATAACTTCATTCTAGTGATGATGGATAGTTACAGTGATTTCACTTTTTAAATGTTTTGTGCTTGTTTTTTTTCCTTCTAAAATAACTGGCACGGTAATCTTTACTAGCCTTCTATGAAGCAATACTATGTTCCATTTCTTTTGTAGTCTAAAAGAGCATTATGGAAAGACTTCTACTCCATTTGTTGCTTTTCATTTTATTCTTTTAGTGTGATAGCTTATTCAGTGATCATGGGAGCACTAATGGCAAGTGGAAAAGAAGTATCAGGAAAAATCCCTAAAGGAAAGGCAAGTATCAAAATATCAAAGCTCAGTCTTGATGGAGAAAGTAATACTTGTAAATGTAGGGAAAGAGCTGTGAGAATGAACAGAAGTTGCATGCTTATTTGCTGGAGATGGGTCAGCTGCATGCTATGATGTCTTGCAGCCTGAGAGAGTATTGAAAATTCCATTGCTGTTCTGACAGCTGGTTAATTTGGAGATGTCATGCGCAGTAATTTGGATTAGTCAAATTGTAGCAGTTTGGTCCAACAGGAATTACAAATCTTTTACTGAAGCATTTCTAGTGTGCTGAGCTGCTCTTTTCAGCTTGCTTTGAGAAGGGTTCTGAGAATACTGGGGCAGAATTAGTGATTCTTCTGGCGCATAGCAGAAATTTTCTGTCTGTACTCTCAGCGTATTGTAGAGCTTTTAGTGCTTGATTAGTAGAAATGCATTTGCAATTTCTCTTGATTTCTCCTTCTCCTCTGTGTTCTGCTTAAGTCAAACTAAGTCCTAGTTGTCCTAGTTTTTAAGTGACTCCATTTGAGTATTATACCACCTTGTTTAATAAAGGATTTCCTTTTCTTCGACAGTTGGAGGGTGTTAGCTGTATTACCTTTTCAGCATGAAAGGAGTGAGAACACCTCTGTCTCTTTAATGTATTGTCAAAAGAATCAGTAAAATTCCAGTAAGAATCCCAAGTTGTTGAAGAAAATACCCTGCATGGATAACTGAAGAAAGGGTGATTTTATCTTTTGTTCTAGAAGGCCCTGAAAACAATGCACTCCTTTGAGTACAATGAACTCTAGTAGCTTTTAAGAGCAAACAGCATTTGCTTAGCAGCAAGAAAGCTTCTTTTCAGTACACCATTAAGCTGCTATCTTCCCCATTCTGTGAGAGTTCAAGCTAAGGTAAAACACTTCTCTGGGATTTCTTAAATATTTTCTTAGGACTTGATAGAGTAATATTTTGCTGGCTGATTTTATGCAGGCAAGCAGAGTTGCAAGATTTCTTCTAAGCAAGATTTCTGACTTACAGGAACACTGGGGACATCTTTACATTTGAGGGTTTTTCCTGAAACAGTGCCTGAGTACAAATAAACTTGTTTTTTAGAAAAGCTTTCACGACGTGGAAGAAATTGTGGAATGAAATTGGGAGATTATTTTTTGCCTGAGTTGTTAGAAGGGCTAAGCTGGTCCCAGACTTATGATAACATGTATTTTCAGGCTGCTCTGTAGTCAAGGGTGCACAGTAGCCAAGAGTCCTGCTGTTGCCTGGCAAGTCATTCAGAAGCCATGGCCAGTGTAGCTTCCAGTACTGGTTGTGTTGGGGTATGCAAACCCCACTGAGAATTTTAGTGCCTGGCTTGAATGCTGACTTCAAACAGATGGTGAGGGCACAGACTGGTTTGTAAGCTTACTCCTGTCTTGCCAAGAATATAGGTAACAAAGCCCTTCCTAAAGTTAGAGGAATGTCCCTTAATGTCTCTTCTGTTTTCTTGAATTTTCAGCTGGTTGATTTTGAAGCCATGACAGCACCAGGGTCTGAAGCATTTACCAAAATAGCAAGGAGCTGGATGAATCTAAAAAGGTAAATCCTTTTGTTCAGATGGGGACTGGGGAAATAAAATATGAAAGACTATATGTAAAATTCAAACCTATACTAAGAAATGTTACTTAGAAATTATGAGTTAAGTAAAGGATTCAGCGTATTTTTAACACTGTTTAGGAATCAATGAGAAGATTTGCATTTACATACACAGTAGTGTATTTCTAGTCTAACAGAGTAGTTAGTAGTCAGACACTCAGTTATGTATTGTCCTTTGAGGAAATTATTTGGGTTAATGTTTTCTTCATTTTGTCCAGTGGGTCAAATTTGTCTTTTTATATTTTGGCTCATCATTAGTACATCTGGCAATGAGTGAACAAAGCCAGAGGAAATTTTTGACCCTTTTTTAAAATTCCTATGGGTCTCTTCAAATTGTGTATCTGAAGTAATTTGCTTATCCTTTAGTTCTGTTTTGATTTGGAGAATAAGTGTTTTCAAAGTAGGTAGACATTTTAAATATGAAGAATTCCATTACTTAGTATAGGTGCCTGACTGTTGTGCAATGCTTCAAATTTTTGATTTTCATATGAATTTATAATTTAATACTGCGTACATTGACAAGGAATTAATATTATGAATCGGGTGCATTTGATTGGTCCCCAAGTTGTGACTCCCCATACAAAATCTAAAAATCAGGCCAGACACAACACCAGTTCTAGTATGCTTCAAGTCAGGGTCAAGACACTTAAAGGGTTCTGAGAGAATTGGCCAAGGTCCTTACAGGGCCATATCTATAATCTTGGGAACATGGTGTACATCAGGGGACATTCTTGGTTACTGCAGAAAAGGAAATCTTGAGTTCCTCTTCAGGAAGGCCAAAAGGTAACCCAGAGAAACTGTAGGCTGGTCAGCTTCATTTTGATCCCTGGGAAAGTCATGAAGTGAGTCCTCTAGGAAAGCATTTCAGTTGATACGAAGGAAGAAGTCACAGAAAACAATCAACATGAACTTACCAAATATTCTGTGACCCAATGATGGTTCTCTGTGGTAAAAACCAACTTTTGGGGATGATAACAATCAACATTGTTTATTTTTACTTCAGCGTGGGTCCCACAGTACCCTTGTACTATATCAATATAGCACATTATAATCTGGACAAAAGGACAATTAGATGGATTAAGATGATGTTTGGATAACCATGTTTAGGGGGTACTCAGCACTTTGGACAGTAAAGACTGTAATAAACCAGAAGAAATTCAGTAGAGAGCCACCAATATTGCCAAAGATCTGGAGCACATGCCTTAACAGGAGAGACTTGGGCTTGTTTAGCCTGGAGAAGATAAGGCTCTGATTGAAGAGCATCTCTGCAGGACCTGTGAGTGTTTGGTGGGAAGACAAAAAGCAGTGTGCGTGAGTTGAAACAACGTTTAGACTTGGCCTAGTCTTTTCATCAGCAGACTGCCCAAAGAGGCTGTGCAGTCTCCACCCCTGGAGATTTTCAAGACTTGATAGCATGAAGCCCTGACACCCTGAGATTTGACTTCTCGGTTGACCTTGCTTAGAACAGGATCTTGGATCCCATACCTCCTGAGGTCTGGTCCAGCTTCCTAGAGACTGTGGAACTCTGCATCTGCTCTTAGTGCCAAACATCTCACACTTATTAGTGTATTTAACTTCATTATCAGGGGTTCTGAGCCTGGTGAATTTCACTAGACTATAAAATCCCTTCCTAAGTGAAGAAGGCTAATACAATTCAAGGACATCTTTGTCAAACTTAGACTAAAAATCTACTTGTAAATGAGTAAAATTCAGTATTCATTAAGGAGTGACATTTTTAAACGACAGGTGTAGCAAGTTGTGGATTTTATTAAAAGTAGTCTCTAAGACTACTTTTAATAAAGATATTAAGATATCTTAAGATAGCTTAAGGTATTTCAGTGCTACCCATGTGTTTCTGCTTCCCTCAGCTGTACTGTTGAAACTTATGGGAATCCATGTCAAACCAGATCAGGGAAGTCATTCATGTTAAAAATAACCTTGCCAAAACAATTTATTTTTAAGCAATACCATTTTGTAGTACAGTAGAATCTAGGGAATCGCTGGGTCAAAGCAGAGATGTATAATAGGTGAGGAAATGAACCAGAGTGGAGAAAATGCTTAAGTTGACTTTGCTGAGAGAAAAAAAAAGAAGAAATCTGAAGAACTACAGCCCAAAGGACTTGATATAATAACATGAAGGTAATTAGCCTGAGAGGCTGATTTGTGTGTGGTAGACAAATAATAGTGGATATGGTAAATAAGGCTGGAAGGCTTAAAGCAATGTATTTTTCTTTAACTTCTGCTGCTTTTGAAAGCTCTTCTAAGTAGACATGGTTTTCTTTCTGTATGGTGACGGAGTAGTCATGAAAAGCAAGAGCTGTTTGTGAACAACAGATTCTGAGAATCATTGAATCGTTAAGGCTGGGAAAAAACTTTAACATCATTGAGTCCAACTGCTAATCCAGCACCACTGTGTTCACCACTAAACCATGTCCCCAGGTGCTGCATCCACACACCTTTGATGACTTCCAGGGATGGTGGTTGTACCATTTCCCTGGGCGGCTTATTCCAATGTCTTCACCCTTCCCATGAAGAAATATTTCCTAATATGCCATCTAAACCTTCCCTGGCTCAACTTGAGCCAATTTACTCTGGTCTTGTCTCTTGTTAACCTAAAAGAAGAGACCAACCCCCATGTGGCTACACCTTCCTTTAGGTGGTTTTAGAGGGCAATAAGGTCACCCCAGAGCCTCCTTTTCTCCAGGCTAAGCCCCACCTCCCACAGCTGCTTCTCCTAAGACTTGTGCTCCAGACTCTTCACCAGCTCCATTGCCCTTCTCTGGACTCAGTCCAGCACCTCATTGTCCTTTTTGCAGTGAGGTGTCCAAAACTGGGCACAGGACTTGAGGTGTGGCCACACCACTGCCAAGTACTGGGGGACAGTCACTGCCCTGGTCCTGCTGGCCACAGTATTGCTGACAGAGGCCAGGATGCCACTGGCCTTCTTGGCCTCACTGCTGGCTCATGTTCAGCTGCTGTCAACCAGCGCCCACAGGTCCCTCTCTGCCCTGCAGCTTTCAGCCCCTCTGCCCTAAGCCTGTTGTATCGGGTTGATTCTAGACGCAGGTCCCAAATTTGTTGGAGAAGGTGATGAGGTGAAGTCTGAGTTAAGTTAATGGGCTAACTTGCAGGGAAACTATAAAACTCATTAAAAAATATTTTTTTTCTCTTTCAGTATTTCACCTTCTTACAAGAGCCTACCATCAGTATCAGAGACTTTTCCAACCCTGAGAACGATGATTGAAGTACTAAATACAGACTCATCTCATTGTCTAAAAAAAACTATAGTTGTTGTATAATTTATACAAATAAAAGGTCAAGAGGTACTGCTTTGTAAATTATTTTTAATGGCAAATTATGGTTAAAATGGTTTGATTTTATTTTGGTTTTCTTAATAGAACAAACTTACTTGACTATTTATCACCAGTAAAAGAAATCTTTCTGTGACCAATAATATTAAAGAAGAAAAAAGAAGCAGAACAACTGCTTTTTCATATTAAGACACACTCTAACAGAAATAGTTAATCAGGGGCCAAACTGAAGAGCAGTAAGAAACTTGATCAGTTATGAAAATCTATTTAATAAAAAAATAGAAAAGTAATCTTCATTGGAAATAACGCTATCCTACTTCTCACTGGTTTTTTTTCAAAGCCTCTGCACAGAACACTTAGAGCTCTACCATGTGTGAGTAACTGGAGAATACACAGGCATTTCATGTAGTGCAGTCCAGTGAAGGAACAGATGTCAGCTTAAAAGAATGGAGCTCAGGGAAACATCATTAGAAAACAAAACCAAACCAATTACTTATTTGGAATTAGGCTCTTGGTGAGTAAATGTCAGAAACACAACAATCTCCCTTTCCAAGTACCCATTGATGGTGGTGGTTGGCAAAAGTTATTAAAAGAGTGACAGGATTGAAGTATATTGGGAATACTAGCTAGTGTTCCTTGAGTTGTTTTTTGTTGGACAGACTTCGCAGCATTCTGGAAAGGCAGGTTTCCTTAACCAAACCATAATAAAGGCAAATTTGACCACCTGTATGTTTAGTACTAATAAATATGAATTCTAAACTTTCTCGATCAGATTTTTTTTTTTGCAAGTAAGAATAAAGGAGGCTTGTAAGTTTTCATTAAAAGAATTGGGATGGTGTTCATTTGTGCCACAGGTATTCCCAGCATTCTGTTCTTGAGTACCTTCTTCTATCCCACTAGAAATAAGCACTGTTTGCTTCTTCTGTTTAAAAGTCTAGAAGTTTAAGAAACCTCTACTACATTTCATTAAGGAGGAAAGGAATTGGTATTTTCCTGGAAAAAACAGCAGCCTGGAAACTATGCCTAACTTTATACCCTGATTGTGTTCTAATGTGATCTTCTAAGCCTCTTCTAAGTTTTGTTATGCCTTGTATTATTCATTGAGAAAGGGGAGTTATATTGGCATTTGACCAGACAGTCTTAGGAGCTATAAAAAGGAGGGGTTTTGTTTTGGGGTTTAGACCAGAGGGAATGGAGAAGGGGTGGTGTGGAAGAAAAAAACTGCCTGGACAAACAAACCATGTGCAATTGTCTGGGTTTCCTTGTCCTCATTTCTTACTCCTGTGACTGACTTCATCCCCACCCCCTGGTGGCAGACAAAAGAGATTAATGGGAGACACGGGAGGGTTCGGGATAATGTGTGTTACACCTCTTATGAGAGTGTGTGTGTGGCTGCAAATGTGTTTCAAAGGTTTCTTTCTCTGGGCGTGATGCAGATGACTAAGAAAGAAAGCGAGCTCAAGTCAAGTGCTCTCAAACAAGTTTAACAAACAAAACAGGATTATATAACTGGGCTGGTATGTGATGACTTGGGGAACTGTAATTACCTCCTAAGGACCAAGTATGTGGAGAAATCTAATTATCATTTTCCATCCTCTTCTGTGCCATCTTAGACAGCTGGTCTGGCGATACCATTTGAACTCTTAAATGGGAACATTAATGTATTGCAGCCCCAGTCATTTATCTATTATGAATGATACTAAAGAAAGCAGACTGAGGAAAAAAATAGGCTAAGCAATGAAAAACCATTAATCTGAACCTCAATATTTGTGCTACTTTGTAATGTATTTTGCAGACAATAAAAATTTCCCCTGCAACTACCTAGGCCAAAAGTCAAAATAGATTTAGTCTCACATAAATCTTCTGACATATTTGCCTGTCTTAGGTAAGCTTGATTTTTTTTCTCTTGTTGTTTGTTGGTTTTTTGGTTTTCTTTTTGTGAAAAGGAACTATGCTTCCCCCACCTCAGGAGACTGGTCATCTTTTGGGAATTTGTGTGTGGGACCTAGGTCAATCTTTTGCCAAAATAAGGACTTGTTACCGGAAACAAGCATTTGTACAGCAAAGGAAGAGACCAGAAAACCTAATTATTTCAGCCTTTAGGCATCTATTTTACCAATGTAACTAATACCTACTGTACAGACTTGCTACACTTAGGCTGCAACTTTACTATCAAATTAATACAGAGGCTTCGGACCGCCTTGCACCCTGACTGGTGGAGTTGGAGAAAAGCGCCTGTGCCAGGCATCCTCTCTCTTCTGACAGCAGCTGCTGTCTTCTATCGTGTTAAGAAACACGTAGGACTTATTTAGGGAGTGCGGAAAGGCAGGTTCTTGGGCACGGTGCTACTCTGCCAGCTGAGGCAAGTCCTTTCGTGGTGCTCCTGGCCCCGGCAGCGTGGGAATACTACAGTTTACCTCCTCGGCAAGAAGGGGAAGGGCTGTGGGAGACGAGCGCTGCGGGCAGGAGCACTTGAGGGCCGCGGGGCCCGCTCAGCCCCACGCTATCGACGGTACCGAGACCGAAGCAAGCCCGGGGGGCGGCGTCCCCGCTTCCCGCCCTGTCGCCGGCCCGGGGCGCCGGGAGAAAGGCGGCTCCCTGCAGCGGGAGCGGCGGGCGGGCGGCGCCGCGGGGGAGGCGACAGGAGCCGCCGCGGGCTGGGCGTGCGGGGGGCGGGCAGCGCGGGGCGGCGGCCGCCCGGCTTTATAGGGAGCGAAGGAGGCGGCGCCTGCGGGAGCGGAGGGGAGGAGGCGGTTCTCTTCCCGGTCCCATCCCCAATCCCGCCGTGCGAGTGCGGGGCTGGCGGCGGCGGCGGGGTGGCCATGGCCTCCATGGCGGCGGCGATCGCCGCTTCCCGCACGGCGGTGATGAACGGGAACCGGCCGCTGGACGAGCGGGAGCGCAAGCGGTTCAGCTACTTCTCCTCTCTGAGCCCCATGGCGCGCAAGATCATGGCGGAGAAGGAGCGGATCCGCGAGCGCTACGGGCCCGAGTGGGAGCGGCTGCCGCCCCGCCAGCAGGACGAGATCATCGACAAGTGCCTGGTGGAGCCGCACGTCCAGGCCCGCTACGCCGCGCACCGCGGCACCACCCGCCCGCCCGCGCCGCCCGCCTCCTACCCCAGCCTGCGCCTCAACACCGGGCAGAAGGTGGTGCGCTTCGGAGACGAGGTACCGGGCTCGGGGAAGGGGAAGGGGCGCCGGCGGGGTCCGGGCGGGAGCGGCGCTGCCCACCCCCGGCACCACCGCGACCTCCCCGGGCTGCGGTGCCGCCGGCGCTGGGCTGCCCGGGGTGGCGGGCGTTCCGCGCCGTCGGCAGCGGGAGGGGTTGCCCCGGTGATGAGCTTGATTCCTTTCCCCGCTGCCCGGCTGTACAGGAGAGCGGGATGTTCACCGCGCGAGAGGCGCTGGGTCACACCGTAAAGGCAGGGAGGGCGCCGGCAGCGATAGCGCTGAAGTGGATTTTGCAGAAAGGAGACTTGGAGAAGAGGACGGTCTCAGCTCCCCCATGGCGCTGGACACAGTCTCTTGCTGAAAATGGGCTGTAGGGAATGTTTACACTGAATTAAATCTCTTCCTTTTCGTTTCTAGTTTTAGACACGGTTAAAAATACAACACTGAAAACATTCCAGCTCTTGGCGTGTTTGACACCTTAAAAAAATGCAGCCTGTTCCATGTCACATGCCAGGAAAAACAAGGGTGTGGAAAGATAGATGGCAAAAAGTATGGATTTTGAACCGTCTGGGAGCCATCTATCCAGTGGTGAAGCGTGGCAGCCCTTCTGGAAATCCACAGTAAAAGAGTACCCGCTCTGGAGCAGTGGGTCGTATTACCGAGTGTGAGCCCTTGAGGAGGCAGGTCTAACAATGCTTGAAGAGACCTGACAGTACTCTTCAGATACTGTGTCTCTTATTCAGTGTATTGATTCCCTTTGCTTTCTGTTCTTATACATCTCTATTATATTTTTTTATTCTTGTATGATTACAGAGCCGGTTTCTTTCACTATGACCATATAATAACTTTGAGTGACCTATTGTTAATTATGTGGCATCTACCAGAAAAAATAAATCTGCTTCTCCATTTGTAATCATCAATCCAGTTTAAAGAGAGCAGTGCTACTTTTAGGCTCCTCTCCAATATCCCTTGTAATGGGATTTCTAAGAAGCATGTGGGGCACACTGATACTGGGCATCATGGTTCCCAATCGGCTTTGTGCCAGGAGACTGCTGCCGGTGTTTCCCCTGTCAGGAAGGTGTGATGCTGTGCTGCACACACATCATATCTAAAGCTAGAGAGCAGAGGATGTAGCTCAGGTTTGTCTAGTTCATGATACCCAAAATTCTAGATAAATATTTGATAGTAATGGCCAAAAAGAGGTGTAGAAGGACACAAGACAACAAATTTGGTTGTGCAAACAACCTTTGAAAAGAAGCTTAAATCTGAAGTTAGTTGTGAAAGAATTTAAGGAGTGTGGAAAATAAATATGTTCAGTTTTCCCATCCTTGGAAAGCTCTGCTGTGCTTTCTGCTTTGAATTATGTGGATCTGGAAGGAAAGCAAGCATGTTTATAGGCTGTTGTGCTGCACTGTATGGAAATAATAATTTCCTAAACATCTAGAGAGTCCATCTGAAACTGGGCAAATAGTTTTCTTTCCCTTCTTCTCCCCAAATACAGTTACAATATGCCTAATGTTAATGTTTCTGTAGCCATTAACCACAGAAGGCATGGTTCGGCCAAATACTCAATACAAAGTGTTTAATTTTGGAAGTATCTGCCTCAACTGACTTCCTCTTTGACTTCTAAGCAGAAGTTAATATAAATTGTTTCTCTGAAGAAAAGAGATTCCACTCATTTTGGCATTCGCCATTTCTATTTTAGTTCTTCCAACTGTACTACTGAGCCTTGGAGCCTTTCCTGGCTCTTCATCTGATAGCTTCCTCTCCCCTGGCTCCCTTGCTGGCATTCGACCTGATTGTTGGACATTTGCCCTGGCTGACAAATTGTTCCTCCTCGTCTCGCTGTAGCAGAGCCACCGCTGTGCCGGTCCCTCACCAGTTCGGTTCAACTTCCCGGGCTCGCGAAGGCTTGGCCTGCAGAGCTCTGTTATCTCTGTGTCCTGCTCAGACGGCTCAGGGAGCTGTGCCCCTGCTGCCTGAGCGAGACTCAGCTGCTGACGCACCGTGGTCACCCAGCCCTCGCTCAGGACGATTGGACCGGTCCCGGCTGCTCTCCCTGGCTATTGGTGTATGGTATCCTAAGGCAAGGAAACGGAGATTAGCCCGCATGCCTCAGAATCACTTCTGGATGCTGCAGCACTTTCAGTGACAGTGTTTTGGCCTGATGATGGTCTTGCTGATACACCTGGTCCAAAAGTTTCATGTTTCCAGCCACAGCTCATCTTCCCTGTTAACTGATGTTGAAATCTGTAGTGATCTACCTGGGCTTGCTTAAGCATGGAAATTTGATCTCTCTGACCTCATGTTCTTTGGAGGACATGGTAGAAAGCAAACCAAGAATGAATACTGAAGATACTGATTTGCTGGTCTGGGCCTCTCACTGTTTCAGTCCCATTTTCATGCATATGACCATTACGATAAGGTTGTCCAGAGGATATATGTAGTGGTCTTGTATTTCTGGACAGTTGCTTCCCTCTTTCTCGCTCCCACCATTTCCTGTATATCTCTTCTAACACCAAATTTATCTCCTGAACTTGTAGCCCAGGACTGTAAGTTCTCAAACTATAAACAACTCTTACATTTTCAAAACACCTTTGAGTATGTTGGCTGTGTGGGAAGGGTGTTACAGAAAATAGACGAGCAGTAACAAGACCGTGGCATCCTGTAGCCATGATCCAGTCATTTGATAATGCTAGAGCACTGCAGCACCATGTGTGACTCTTAGCAAATGCCTGGAGTCATTTCTCCTTCCATCTTACCCTCATTGCAGCATCACCAATCATGAAGTTGGTAGCAGAAGCCCTGCAGGCACTGTGAACACAGTTTCAAAAGAGAATTAGGCTAACAGGGTCATTTCACACCCCAGTGAAATAGGTTTTGTCCTGTTTGCTGAAGATCGACTTGCTATCATCGCACATGAGCCAGCTTAGGAGACTATTTGTTGCTTCACCATAATTTTCTGTCTCTAGACAGCCCAGGCCTCCTGACCAAGGGCTTTTGGATGCTGCAACAGAGCTTCCTCTTTCCAACAAGCCTCCAGTTGCTGGCATTTCTCCATTTATAATTTCTTCATTTTAATGCCCATAGTGGTAGAAATGAAGATTAACTGAGCAGACAGAAATCTGGAATACAAACTGAGATTGAGCATGAATGTAATATAGATGGATTATTTTTGAAATATGCCGTAAACCATGAGGGGAATAGGTGGAAAACCAGCAGTATGTGAGAGGCTACCACCCTTTGCACACTTTGGCCAACCTTTGATAATGCAACTGATTTGATGTCAGTTGATGCCACTGGGTTCTCTCTGGTTCGGTGAAAGATAGGTTAGATATACAGTTTGCAGCAGGTTCTCACTGTTCTCTTAATACCACCCCTCTTTATCCATAAGCGTGTGACATACTCATGGAGTCATGGTCTGATTTTTCCTTTGTTTTTTAGTTCTTTTTTTTTCCTTTGAATTGATATTCAGTATTTGAGCAGTAAAATAGTTGGACATGAAATAACTGAACTTTTTATTGGAAAAAATGCCATATGCTTTAGGAAGTGGTAAACATCTTATGTGGAGGGAAGACAGGTAAGAGAGTTTGGTTAGCTTCATTCATTGTGTTTTAAGAGGGAAGCTTGACTTACCTGCCTTCCGGCAGAGATGCTGTTTGTTTTGCTTAGCCTTAAGAACTTTGGCACCAAACAAAGGATCAACCCTTTTACCTCCCTACTTAAAATTGCTTTAAGGCAACAAATAACCGATATAGCAAAAACTTTTAAGTTGGGCCTTCTAGAGATTTGTGCTTTTTAAACACCCAGAAATGAAAGGCAGCTTTTGAGTGCAGTAAAACCTCAATAACCAGCAAGTCGTGTTCTAATAACACTTCTGAGAAGCATTTATTGGTGAGTTTGTGTCTTGCTCAGCTACTGTCAGCTGTGCTGAACAATGCTCATGTCAGATACACAGGCACATTTCTACCAGTGTCTTCCATTTGGAAATTCAGATGTTGTTTTGCAGCAAGCTGCCTACTTATAGCAAATGTAATTTGTGATTCTTTTTTATATATTTTGCAGCTGGTTGTTGAAGTAAAGTGTATGACCAGATTTTTGCCTTTCTTTCTCACTCGTCTTTTTCAGCTTTGAAATGTGTTGCATGAGGCCCCATTTCTTACAAATAGGTTCTTTTTTTTTAACTCTGGTGAACAAAAGTTTATTTATTTGCCTTCTTTCTGGAAGAAGGCATTGTTGTGTGCTGAAAACAAAAGCTGATCAGATATGTATTTTTTCTAATCTATGTTGATGATAAATGGCATTGAAGCCTTTTTATCTAGAATTTCCAGTCATAATTCACTTTTGTTAATATTGAAATAGTTGATTCTTTTGCTCCCAGTTGTTTCAAGCATGTAAGAACTTGTTTATTCTACAAAAAACCTAAGTTACTTCTCATATTTTGTTGGTGATAAACACGAATCGGGCAGTTTAGATAGCACAACACAGCTCAACAGTATCCTGTCTTTTCACTTGGTCCTCTGCATGTTCTCTGTGTGAAGACACATGAGGTGGAGGCCAAAAACTTCCTTCCCTTCCCTGACAACAGGCAGAACTTGCCAACTGTCTCCTTCATCCTAGCCCCAAGTACACTTCAAATAACCACAGACATCAATTGCTTGAAGATTTATATCCTCCAGCCATGTTTTACCCTATTTTATTCTTTGCTATATGCCATGGAAAATCTTTTGAATGTGGACAGAGCTCCTCAGCGTTACTGGCACTGAGGAGGCCTGGGCTGTGCAGCCCAAGAAACAATGAGCCATCCTTTTAAGTAAAAAAAAAAATGAAATCCTTTTCTTTTAGAGAGCTGCTGCCTAACAAGGGTCTATTACTTCCATTTTACATAATCTGTGAAACTCTTAGAGTATCTCTGACCAGAACTTTTGACAAGTGTTACCAAAATTAATTCATTCCAGGAACTTTTTGCTTGCCTATGCTGGAGGTTGAGGTTACAAGTTGCAGTGCCAATAAGGACAATGATGCTTGAGGAGACATCAGCTTCTATGCAGTGGAAGGCTGACTTGCTCTGTCCTGGAGGGAATGATGTATCCTGCTGCATGACAGCCTCACACCTTCACTCTGCCTTCCCCATGCTGCTTTTTCATCCCTCTCTGGTCGGCCTTTTGTCCTCAGGGCTCACTCAAAGCAGCGGTGTCATTGCTGAGTTGAGGGTGTGCAGGGAGTGTTGGGTAAAGAGCTGTCCCTGCCAGTGCTGTCTTCTCTTGCCTCAAATACAGCAAAATAAAGAACTGGATGTCTTGGATCTGGGACGAGGATGACCTTGGCTTACTGCCAAGTTTAAAACTGATCCCCGGTTAGCTTGCTTGTCCTGTGAATGGCAAGAAGAGAGAGCTTCCTCTAAACTCTATATAAAGCCCACTGGCACCTGTGCCTACACATCTGGAGCTTTAAGGTGCTGTAACTGCATGCAGGAATGTTACACTGTTCTCTGGACTTCAGTTCTGTCCTTTACTGCTGTGGTTGAAGTCAAGCCCTGATTTATCCAGACCCCATGCAGAGAGAAGTGTTATAGTC
Organism: Anomalospiza imberbis; assembly: GCF_031753505.1. NCBI lineage: Eukaryota > Metazoa > Chordata > Aves > Passeriformes > Viduidae > Anomalospiza > Anomalospiza imberbis. The sequence goes on along the minus strand of NC_089683.1, from coordinate 72,841,789 downwards.
CTGCCTTGTGTGTGAGACTCAATCCAATGGTTAGGTTCTCCCGTCTCTCTTCCCTTCTGGGCCGTGATTCCTCTCTCATGCATGCCTCAGAAATGGAGTGCCAACTCCATTTCAGAGGCAGAGGATATTGTCCTAGAAGGAGTTTGAAATAATTAGACACACCTGCTGTGAGGTATCACACATTGAGTGGTGTGGCATTCCCATGTAGACCGCAGCAGACCACAGTGCCAATGCTGATAGATAGTAAAAAGCAGACTTTTGCTCCTTTTCTCCTTTAAATGTTAAAACATCTGAGAATCTGTTTCCTGGATTGAGAGAACCTGAATTACATTTGTGTTCTTGGCAAAAATTTCCTATACCAAATTTCATTTTGGCCACAATATGTGATTAAGAAGAGCCCAGGCCTTTCCTCTTAAATGAGCTTTACCAGGCCAGTTCTTTTTATGTTCTCATGTATACCACAAATACCTTGCTGCTAGAAACCCTGTGTTTCACAGATGAGTAATAGTTGGGGTATGACATGTTTTTATGTTTAGGAGATGGTTTTAGACACTTCTAATCGTGATCTCATAGCTCTAGGCCATAAAAATCTGCCTACGGTGAAATAAGAGAGGGCAGATCAGGAGACTGTTATCAGATGTCTGAGAAACATTCCTAGAAAGGCAGAGACCAGAAATAAGAAGAAAAAAGCAGCCACAGTGAAATGTGGAGTTCCTGTGTTGTGCTAAAACATGGCTGAGTTCTGTTATTCTCTGAACAGCAGGAGTGTGAAAATCCTGCATGGTCACTCCTGGCCTTTCCCTTTCCATACGGTGTTCCCACTCCTGTTCTTTCCCTGCTGTGCTGCCGTGTCCACAGGCAGTGACTTGCCCAGTATGGAGGGTGCAGCTCACCACCTCTACCTGTGGGACCATCCAATGTACCAGTGAGTCCCAGCCACGACTAGGAATAGAAATGCAATCATGTTGTTGGAATTCTTCAACAAATATGAACAACAATCATTTTTCAAATTATTTTCCACCCTTTCTTTTTTCAGTGTGGGCTGCATGTATTTCCAGAGGGCATGCCATGTATGAAGAGATTGTTTAAATTTCTCAGTTTGGGATTATTTTCAGAAATGCGGCATCTTCAAATAATGGATTTCAGATTTTGTGCTGTGGATGTCGTGTGGCTCCTTCAACAGCACTGAACATGTATTTCAGAGTGGCTGTTGCTGCCGTGGTGCGATGATGTGTCCTGTTGGGGCTGGATCCAGCTGTGGCTTGGCCCGATGGCCACACAGCTGTTTCACTGCCCCACAACTGCTTGGTTGTGCACGTGCTCTTTGGTCTGCCAAAGGGAGGAAATGGGACTTGATTTCCCTAAGGCCCCTTCTCCTTTTTTTGTTTCTGTCCCTGTGTGTTGCTCGTGGCTACCAAAGAAATGCCTAGTAGAAAACTGGAAATATAATACCTTTTAAAGCTATTAGTGGAGAAACCATTTCAGGAGATTTAGGCCAAGCTAAACCGTCATATATTTTGTAGATTAAATTGGTATAGTATTGATAACCTTCCCCTTAGAGGACCTGCTTTCAGACAGTCTTAAAATGTAACCAGTGCCATCTTTAAGTAGTGCTTTCACTTTTTAGTCAGTTCTGTAGCAGTGGTTGTTATAGTTCCAGCACTGTAACATAATGTCATCTGTGTGATGCTTCTGAGAAGATGAAGCTACTCTTCTGATTTTTAGTCGTTCTTCAATTTTATTTCAGGACATAACTTGGCAAGATGAACACTCAGCTCCATTCTCCTGGGAAACGAAGGTAATTAAACAGCTTTTTTGTTTTTTTTAATGTTGCTTTGTCATTTTATACTGTTCCTTCTGTGTTTATTGTCTTCATTTTGTTACTTGATTAGATTAATGTCACCTTTATTCTGTGCAAGCAGTATAAAGTGACCATACTGCAAATCAGACAAGACTGGTATGCTTTGATTTACATCAGGAGAAACTCAAAATGTACTTCATGAACTAATGTTCTGGCTTTGAGTGCAGATGTAAAACCAATTCATTACTTTTTTTTTTGGTTGCAAACTTTTAAATCAACTTTCTATGTTTGGTAAGACCCTTGTCTCAGATACTGTAAAAACATAGCTACATTTCACTTTTAGGTCAGGGGTAAAGTACCTAGAAGATGGTGTGAGAAATGTGCAGGTATCTCATAACTTCACTGGATTCTTTCTGAAAACCTGTCTAGTGCTTCATCTTTTTATTATGAACTAGAATGTTGTCATAGGACAAATGTAGTGAAACTTGTTAACCTAGGGCAATGCTAGAAGCACTGTGTTATTTCCTCTCCAAAAGGCTCCTTAAAAGAATAACATATTTTTTTGTGGTGAGCTGTTTTGGGGTTTATTTTACACCTCACTTTATCTCTGGTATTTTGTTAAAGCATTATTTATGGTGGGATTTTCATATGGCTAACACAGAGCCAGAGTTCTCCATCTTTCTGAGCCTGCAGTGTGAGGAAACACAGTTGTGCCATATGTGTGGTGGGAAATCCAGTTTAGTTCTTCTTGGAGAAATTCTGGAAGCAAAACCACAGCTCATTGTCTTTCTCAACTGGGTATGGCAGGCATGTTAATTTAATCACACATTTCAGACTTCATGTTTTCTGTCCTTACCTGCCAGAGAAAGCTGGTACTGCACTGTTCCCTATTTTTTTTTTTTGCCCTTGAACTACGTAGATAATCATGTATGACCTTATGAATATAATCTTAGCCTAATGCAGAGTAATTATTTGGAAATGCCAGTGAATACTAAATTAATCCAGTTGACCTGAGACTTAGCCCTCCCTGCTCAAGGTCACTGCCTGTAGCTGCACCCCATCTGTGCTTTGCAGAAGCTGATTGACCTATAACTTGATGTGACTCCTGGGTCCTGGCAGCCTGCAGTGCTGCGGTTTAAGAGAAGCCAATGCCAGTCTTCGCTTGCCTTAAAACTCCCTTAAAAGCTGTGATGGTTCAGGAACCAGTGGAGGATTTTTTGTGTCTCTCTTTCCCCTCTCCCTCCTTGCTGACCAGAAATAAAAGCTGTGCCACAGCTGTGGGCTGAAAAGTTGCTTGATCTTTTTCTTTAGCAAAAGTGTAGAGAATCCATTTTGTCTGGATTTATGGGGTATGGTTTGGTCGGTTCCTGTGGATTCTACCTTTTGGTTTTTCCACAGTGTATCAATCTTTCAACCAAATCCTTCCACTGCTGAGTCTTCCTTTTCAAAAGTGGAGATCTTGCTTTGTGCTTACTCTTTGATCTTCCCTAACTTTTATGAGGTAATACTGGAAGGCAATTTTTAATGAGGTACCAGCTGAGGAAAAAGTAGCCTTACTCAAATGGTCCCATGTGAGGAAACCTGAATGAGCTGTTCAAGAAGGTTGGTGTGTTGTAATGCATTGTTCAATGACCTGTGAGCCAGACCTGTTCCCACTGTTATTTAAGGCTGTCAGGCTCTTTGCATTCCATGAGCTCTACCCAGGATGGGTTGTTCTTTCCACAGTACTCTTCTCCCTGGTCTCCCTTTAGTGCAGAGCTTTTTGTTTGGTTTGTGTTTTTTTAGCACGTTATTGCCAGAATGTGCAGGAATATGCACTGGCTTACCCAAGGAAGGGAATGAGGCTTTTGTAGAGCAGAAGAAAGTAGAGATGTAAATCAGTAAATCCAATAGGCTTTTTTTTTTTTAACAACAAGAAAGAAAAATAAAGTAGCAAAATTAGTATTTTCTGTAACTAACATGAGGGAAACTGTGAGGGGGTAGTGAGAAGTGTAGAGAAGAGGGGAGGGCGTGTATTGTCCCAGGTTGAAGGCTCTCAGCTGTAACAACGATGCCAATAGGGATTCTAGTTGATAAGGTATGGACAAATTTTTCTCACTGTAGCTAGAGCCATGGATTCCCTACTTCCATGGCAGTCAAACTTACCCAGAGAACAGTGTACTGAATTGCTGTCATTTTGTTCAGAACGTTGTTGAAGGGCTTGGTGACTTCACTTGTGTCACAAGTAAACTTTCTGTATTCTCATTTTAAACATAAATGTGAGATAGGGCTGCACTCATTCGTATCACAACAAACACTTACCTGAATATCACCACTATTTTTAGAAGAGTATTTCTTGTCTCACCTTTTTATTTTTAAATCCTCAGACGAGGCAAACAAAGTAGAACTACAATGTAAATTGCCAAGTTAGCTGTTAGACAGCATTTAAAATAATATTTTTAGTAGATAACGATATAACTTCTCGGAAGGAAAACTTTGGAAGCAGTGAATTCTCTTGGCACTGGAAAAGGGCTGACATTTTAAAACTAAAGATTGAATTGGAGGGAGTGATTTGGTTCATGGGTGGAGCCCTCATGGACATAACATGTCTTGAAGTGTGGGTTACATTTTTAACTGGAACTCTACCCAGGTTTATGAATTCAGGGCATTCTATTTATGGCTTCAGGTTTACGTGAGATGAAAGATGACATTTTGGCTGAGTTTAGCCTTTGAGGTTTCTTGGTTTGTTTGAAGTAAAAATTCAGTGAAACTCAACACGGACCTCAAGATATAAATGGAAAACAAGAATCATGCCTGAACTTGGAAGTAAAATTTCTCTGCAACTCTTCCTAAACTCAGAACTTTATGGGTTTTGTGATTTTAGATTTGGGCAGGGGCAGGGAGGGACTTAATTTAGTAATGGGCAGAAAATATTTCAGTTTGCCACCTCAGTTAACACATGGAATGCACTGAGCAGCATGGGAATAAATTGCAATTTACCTCTAATCCATGCTATTAACAAAAATAGGTTTTATTCCAAATGCTTTAAATTGACACATGCATATCTAAAGATTTCTTTATCTTGATACAGGTAGAATAGTTGCTGATTCTCTTCTGTTTTCAACAGGCCCTCAGGTATTTGTTGAAAAGAGAAGCCTCTGAGCTGTGTTTAAAATAAAAAAATAAATAAATAAATAAATAAAAAAGGCAAATTGAAGAAGTGGCAGGCTTCAATCCCTTCAATAATCTGGTTGTTGCCTCCCTGTCTGAATTCGCTAATTATATTGCTAGAGAAGTGATCTAATCCCAGCAATGATTTAGGGAGAAAAAAAGCTATGTTCCACTTATAATAAACATGCTTTACCAACTGTTTCCTTTATCTAAAATTGAGGCAGTCTTCAGAATCCTTCTTTGTACAAGCCCTAGTTGGTGTTTTTTTTAATAGGAACACAGTGGCAGAAGAGAATATTTTCCTTCCTTCCTTAGCAGCATATTATAATTGTTTGTTACAAGCTATAATTTGGCGTGATTATTTTTACCAAGCTGGCATAAATGGCAGCACTTCCTTGGAAGGAGAGCGATCCCTGAGCTTTTGAGATTAGCCTTCCCTTTTTGATTTAGACTACGTATGTTTAAAACACAGTGCTGTAAAACTTCTGTTGACTATAAGTTCTTGAGCAAAAAAACCCCACCAAACCCAACCTGTGGTAAGAGAAGCTGTGTTCAAGGTTTATTTTAGTCTGTATGGCCAAGTGTAAGAATTCAGTTACCTGCATCAATCTTTGTCGGTTTTGAGCATAAAACCATGCACTGTCAGTACAAGTTTGCTCAAGCTAGCCAGAAACAGTGGCTGACTGGATTCAGTTCATATCAGCAGGGTATAGAATGGAATTTTCTCCAAAGGTCCATACTATATAACATTGGCATTATCTTTCTGTATGGACTAAAATTACTTAGATTGGTTTTGAGTGCTTTGCTCTATTTTTTGCCCTTGCAATTTGCCTCTGCTGACCTAAGGATTTCTTTCTGACTCTGAAAAGATCCTGAAAACACCCATGGTGTGCACAGGAAACAAAGCAAAAACTGCAGCTGCTTTGAGCCCTATATTTATTTTAGATTTGTCCATTCAGCAAAGCAAAGTCATCTTCTAAATCTTTTAAAATTGTCTTTCTTACCTCTGCATTTATCAGGCTGTTCTTAAAACAAGTTGCTTTTGACAGTGTTTCTGTAGTCTTTGTCTCAACAATTTGGATTTTTCAGCCTGCCAAGCAAAACAATTTGTTTTGGCTGCATTTGCGTGACTGCTTAGTAAAATACTACACATTCCTGATGAGTGAATAAGAAGCTTTAAAAGATCCTGAGTTCTTTGTGGTCATCTTGTTTTTAATATGTACTTATGAACTGAGACCTGATTTCATACAGTATAATTAAATCATGACATTCTCAGTGCCTCTGGTGCCTCTCTTTCAGCATACATTGTTTCCCTTGAGTATATAGAGCCACTGTTACAATTTAGTGGATTATTGCTGCCTTGAGACTGAAGTTTGGTCTAAATTCTTTAATCCAGTAAATAAAATTCATAGATACCTTCATATGGTCTTTTTAAGGAAAGATGGACATGCAACCTCCTAAAACCTACAATTTATAATATTATTTATACTTATAATACAGAAAAATGATCAAGACAGGACTTCCTGTATTTAAACCCTTTCAGTGGTTTGGGACCAGAAGGATAAGACTGAAAAGAACACAGACTTCTAGGCTTGCTTTACCTCAAAATACTTCTTTGTACATGCTTTCACATGCACTCTCTACCCCCTCTCTCTTAATGTGTTGAGAAAGACTTGCTCACGCAATATCTTGAAAATACTACTGTTGTTAATAGCTTTTATTTGAATTCCAATAATTTCTAGAAATTACAGTTGGGACTGTACTAGTCTGTCTGTAAACTCTTGAGACTTTCTGTGCTGAACAATTCCCAGAAATACCATTTGGACAGATGGTAGGAAAAAGAAAATATTTTTATTTTATTCCTCAGATGGGGATTTATACATACAGAAACTGCAGCTCATGTAAAGTAATACAAAATCAATGAAAGCAGTGGGGAACTGAAACCCTCTCTCTAGAATCTCAAACTGCCTGAAAGACAATTCACTTCTGACCATGAAATCACACCCCACTGTTCAGTGTTTGCTTCCCCAGGGTGGCAGCTGGTAGAGTGCCACAAGTGCAGTTCTGCTTCTGAGCCCTGCATGGGCAGGTGATGCTCACAGCGACTCTGCCCCAGCCTGGGGAAGGCAAACCTTTACAGGTGAGCTGCTACCCTAAGTTTGGCTGGGGCCAGGAGAGATGTGCATCAAGATATTCTCATGGCTGGCAAACCTAAAGGAAAAGGACATTTTTTGGGAGGGAGGGAGGGAGGGGGAGGTTGCTGTCTTTTAAATATAGCTTCCTTCCTTCTCCTGCTGACGCAACCAATTGCCAATTTGCAATCTGATGTAAGAAATTGAGAGCAGAACTCTAATTAAAATCACATTTGTAGTGTCTAGTGACTCATTAGAGTGTGCAGTACTACTCATTACTTAGATATCAGCATAGGGTGTTTCACACATGGGCCTTTTCTATCTCTGTGAAATTATCTTCCTACTTGGGCTGCTGCTCTGTTGTTTGGTTTGTTTTTTCCTTGTGGGGGAGGGTGTTTTATTGCCAACTTTTTGACTGGAAAGATATTGCCTATTAATCATTTTCTTTCATCAGCTACATTTCTTAGGGGTTTAGATGTGTTAAATAACCTCAGAAGTCAAATAGAAGCATTATATATTCCAGGGAAAACAGAATATCTTGTGACTGGTCCACAGAAGTTCTTGGCTTCTGGAATTAAATGCTAGAAGCAGAATTATCCCTGTGACCTCTCGGAGCTGTATTTACATCATGCTGAGACACAGTGCTTTCAGAACCTGTCGGGGTAGTCTTGTCTTTGCCTTCCTTGTGGGAGAATGAAAACTCCTGAAGAAGTATTTTCATTTGGATTATTCTGTGTCAGGCTATGAACTGTTTGATCTCCAGAGCATTCTGTGAGACAGCTATGCAATCTCAAACGTCAAGTGGTCATGTCTCTTGAAATGGGTGCACCCTGTGGTCTCTGCACCAAAGGGCAAAGAGGACATCCTCTGCAGAACATGCATCCATGAGCAGGTTGGAAAGGTACAACTGCCTGAAGTGCTGCTGCAGTGCCGCACTCTTCTCCACGCTAGGAGCGATGTTCCACTTCCAAACCACAGCTCTGAGTTGATATTTTGCCCCATAAAAAGAGCATAAAATATCACCACAGTCAGTGGCTTTAGCTCCACAGCCTAAGAACTTCTCAGAAAGCCTGGTTTTGCTTGTCTGGCTAGCTGCTGTTGAAATGCTGAGCCATCTTGTTGGTTTACTTCTAATTTTTGTTTTAATAGATCCATACCTCCATTGGTGTTTTTTCTGGATTTTATTTCCACTACCCTGGTGGACCTGGGGGCTCTGATGGCTGTTTGTACTCTGGGCACTGATCTTCCCTCTCCCTTGGGCTGGGGGGTGGAGGAATCATTCTACTGGAAGTGACTGCTGCTGTGATGGCCTTTAGCTACTGTCATCCTCAGTGGGAGCCCCAGGACAGGCTATTCAGAAGACAGCAGACTGCTGCAGGACAAAAAGTAGCACTGTTTTAATTCCTACATGACTTAAGTCTTCCAAGATGGATTTTTTTTTTAAACCTGTCTTTAATTTTTAGAATCTGTCTATTGTTTTTTCTCTTGGCTACTGAGGAATTGCAGGTCTATTTTATATTGTGTTGTGGGTTTTTTTAAGCTGGGATTTTATCAGTTCTAAAGTCTTAAAGCATCTTAACTTCAGGGTGGTAAATCACTATTCAGTAATACTGCCAAATGAGCTTAGGGAAATAAATCCCTATATTTTAATATAGGGAATGGCAGTCACTGTAAATAATCCTCTACACCATTGCAGCTATGGTTTGTTTATGCAAGATTTATCTGTGAATAAATAGCCTGCTCTTAATTTTACGTCATGACTTGTTTAAAAAAAATAAATCAGAGCACTAAGGTTTTTCCTCGTAGGTTTTTGCTTGCAGGGTGGGGTGCTGAGTTGTTTGGTAAGACTTGCGAGTATCCTTGCACTCACCTTATTCTAGCTGAGCTATAATTACTTGCAGCTTGTTTATGTTCTGCATCTTTTGATAGCGCAGTATATTCTTCATGAGAACACGGAGCTTGGTGCTCTCTTGCCTACAGCCTTGGAAAAATGATGCATCTAATTCTTTAGAAAGGTCAGATCTAAGTCCATGAATCAAATTATGTGTAGTCAGCTGCTGTTTTAAAAAAAAAATGTTTTATAAATAATCAGTTGCTGGCTTAACAGTTGTTCTTTGATGAGAAGTTTCTGAATATTAACTACTAGGCATGTGAGTCCTGCTAGATCTAGAGTCCCTTTGAACTTCACATGCACAGTAATGTAGGACTCAAGATCAAACACTTCAGTGAAAATTATATGCAACTAGGACTTGTTTTAGACTGAAGCCCATAGATGCTATTGCAGTTTCATTTGGGAAAGGCCGGGCAATTAAGTAGAATGGTGAAGAAACATCACAAATTTGTAATGAACTTTCAAAGTGTCTTTCAACCATTTGTGGCAAAGGCTTCAAGTCCTCTTGAGATTTTTTCAAACGCAATCAGGCCCATAATGACAACAACACAGCTTTAACAGTAAAGGCATTCTTTTTTCCTTGCATTATTTGTTCCTTTTTACTAACACAAGTCTGTGTGTTAGGTTTTTCTTTCCTGGCACACATGCTTACATGTTTCTCAGAGGGTAATAAGGCTTAACTTTTATTAGCCTGAAGAGTGTCTAGCTAGTTGAGAATCATTTTACTGAAGTGGTGGTAAGTAAAACAAACATTTTGAAGTGCTGTTCACTTTTCTGTGACTTGTAAGATTATTTTCATGTGTTAACTGTGGTCACTTGCTTTCCTGGCCCAGTGTTACCTCTCAGAAATGGGTAAAGCCATCTCAGCACTGCAAGTGAAAACAAACCAGAGCTCTGGAATAGGTGAAGAACTGGTCCTGCTGGAGTTATTTCTCTTCCTTCAGAGGGGCATTAGAATTATAAAACGATTCACCTATGCATACCCATTACATCTAATCCTTTATCTTGGAAGCAAATGGACCTGCAGCCAACTATTTCAAAGACTATAATGGAAAATTGCCTTTTGAGCTACACTCCAAAGCTTTTTTCCTTAAAATTTTCATGTAAAACATCTCTGACTTTCAAAATGCATCTGCAGCTGTTATAATGTTTTAGTGCCACTATTCTAATGTTTCAGTGCTGTTCATGCTGTGCACTGCTGCCTTAGATGGCACTGAGTAACTCCAATACAATTGCTTTCTCTGTCTCCTCTGCAGCACGTCTGGGACTTTTATGTTTGCTTGCAGTTCAGACTTATAAAAATCATTATTTTTATGAAACTACAAAGATAGACATTTATGAGGAATTAAGTTATCTTTGCTGTGGTATCGGTTGTCTGAAAGCTGTCTCACAGTGGGCTGAGGTGTTACCTGTGTGCACCAGGGTCAGAAAGTAAAAACTGTATCTATGTAAAGGGCTTTGAAATGCTGGGTTTTTTTTTTTCTGTCCCTGAACAGAGTCAGATGGAGTTCAGCATTGCATCTCTCTCCATACAAGAGCAAGGTGGTACCCAGCTGCAGAACGAGCAGAGGCAGCCTGTTAAAGCAGCACCTGGTGTCCAAGTCCCTAAATCTTCTCAGGCCAATAAGACCCCTGGCTCTGAGGGGCTGATAGCAGCATCCAGGAAGGAAGAGGAGTCGTCCTTCTGGAAGATAAACGCAGAGCGCTCGAAGTTTGAAGGAGACAAGTCTGAGTTCCAGTCCCTGACCCCCAGCCAGATCAAGTCCATGGAGAAAGGAGAGAAGCCCCTTCCCTCTTTTTACAGACAAGAGTCTGCTCCAAAGGAGATGACCAAAGCTGAGAAGCCCAGCATAACTAAACCAGAGAAGTCTGTTGTCCCCAGCACACCTTCTGTGTCTCTTGAGTGGGAGAAACCTCGACCTACTCAACTCCCTACTAGTTCTCTAGATGACTTCTTTCTTCCTGATCCACCACAGGATCTGGCATCTTCTAGGACAAACAAGGAAGATACTGATGGTACTATACTTACAGACCCACAAATGCCTGGACAGGTGAGTACTGCTATACCCACTGTCCTTATATTTAAGAACTGTACAGCACATTAAAATCTGGCAGGGCCACTCTGGAAAATTAGGGACTCCAAAAGGCACTAAGCCATAGCTCAGATTGATGGCTTTTTTTGTCTTCCAAATGTGAAGAAGTCTATTTAATCTGTTAATTAACAGTCTGTTTAACATGTTAACTTCAATTAAGTGCTTTTCAACACATAGGATAAAGGCACAGTTTAACACCAGAAATGCTGACAAGGCACCAAGTAGCTAATTGACAGCAACCTAGCAAGTTGCTGTATCACATAAAAGAGGTTGTGGGATTTTGGAGTTTTATTTGAAGAAGAAAAACACTTAATGGAAAGAATAAGCTTTTTAACTTGAAAAGTAGGTGAACTAGGGTCTAGCATACTTTATTGGTACACACAGCATAGTGGTGAATGGTGAACTAGTTCTCAGCTGTTCCAAGCAGTAGCCTGACAGCCACTTCCCAGTGCTTTGTCCCAGGCAGCTGTGCTGCTTTCAAATGTGTTTTCTTTTAAAGTCCAAAACAGAAATAGAATGAGCTTCCAGAATTAGCCTTCTCAATGTTTTTTTTAATGAAAAAACCCAAACAACCCAACAACATAAAATAACCTTAAGCATTTCAATAGCCAGTTGAAGCTATTTTAAAAAGCAGATGCTGATCTGTGAGAAAAGAAAGGGAACAGCAGGATATGATACAAGGAGGGGAAAAAAAGAAAGAGATCAAAAGCTTGAAAACTGTGAAGTAGAGAAGAGGAGTGGTACTTCAAGCACAGCTGTGCAGTTTTGTTTGAGATCTGTGGCATCGCTCTGGCAATAGCCTGACACATTACTGTACACCTTCAGCAATTCACACAGCTTTTTCTCTATTTTCCCAACTGTGATTGTTTGAATTCCAAACAAGAAGATGTAAAGTCTGAAAGATGCAGGGTGAGGTAACTAGTTACGAGAGAAGTAAGTGGCAGCACTTAGGAGAGAACAATACTTAAGCAACTCCAGTGTTTGAAGCAGTTTGTTTAGTTAGCATTTTCTGAGGCTGAGGGATAATGCTTCCTGAGCTGCCTAGCTACAATTTGTGAACATGATAGTCCTTTAATTTGTGTTAAAGGCTTTATAATGTTTTCTTACAAAATAACAGTTTCAATTCCTTTGTGAATGTTTTCAAGATAACTGAAATAGTTTGAAAAGCCTGTTTTCTCTCTCTGTGGAGAAACAACCCTCCCATGTGAAAATGGAAACAGAGGAGCAGAGAATTTCTTGTATGATAAGAATTTTCTTCCTTTTGTCTTTTCTGGATTATCTTCCCTGTTCTGGGAAGCCATGCTCTAGGAAGGGAATCCAGAGACTCAGCTGTGCCTCTTGAATACTCTTCCTTAAACACTAGAATCACCTTAAATGTCATGGCTAACACTGCAGGAGTGAGTATGTTCTGGATAGCCTAGTAAATAACTTGTCATCAAAGTTTAATCTGTGTAGTTTTCTACAAACAACTGGCTCTAATTGCAACAGACAATCTGTTGAATTAATTATGCTTGCCTTCTGTGTTTGTTTCATTCTCTGAAATTCACACTGTAGTTTAAAAAATTGATCTTCATTCATTTTTTCCATGAGGATAAAAAACCCCATTTTTCCTGCAGACCACAAGAATAATTTTATTTTTATCTGGAGTTGCCTTTTTGGGCATTCTGAGTTCTTTGCCGTGTCATGTCTAGCATTTTATGGTGTAGCTATCATAAATAATAATAATAATAAAAATAATAAATGATAATAAATAATAAATAATAAATTACCATAATTAACAACTACATCTTATTTCTTTTTTTTTTTTTTTTTTTTTTTTTTTTTTTTTTTTTTTTTACCTTGCAGACTAGTACAAGCAATGTTATCTTGAAGACTGGCTTTGATTTTCTAGACAACTGGTAAAAGATACTTCAGAACAGATCAAACCAATTCTGGGGAAGGAGTGGAACGCCTTTCTCCTTGTATGTTAATTTACTAGCATTTGTGTCTTTTTCTAGAAGTAACTTTCAAACTCTTAAATGTTGCCTTTGTATAAACTTTTGTAATACCGTAGGCATTTTTGTTTTTTAAACAGTGATAGAAGTGTGGTTTCATTTGGATATTTTTTTAATATCTGTTAAAATTTTTAGTAGCTACTGTATTGAGAGGATGGGAGAAGTTACTGTACACATGTTAAAGAAACACAAAGGAGAGTCTCTGTGTCCTAGAAATGGAACCTACAGGACCAGATTGCTGTTTTCAGTGGAAACCTTGCTAGCGTGGCTTGTAAGAAATAGTGTTGCATGTGGAGTGGTTCCAACCATACTTCAGATAGCTAACAAAAAACAGTATGAAAAGCAAGCATCCAGAATTGCATTGATTTGTAGATTTCGTTTCCTTTGAAAGTATCTTTTGTATCACTTACTGAAGACACTTTTTCTTCTGAAGAAGGCAAATGCATTGCCAAAATGATGGATGCAAAACAGCACTGTGTTTGTACCCTACAAATCTGCTAAAATAACTTAAGAGTGGTAGAGAAATGACCTGGGGAAATGGTGTTTCTGGTGTTTGGATTGAAGACTTGGGGGTGGGTAGAAAGGAGTGGGACAACACCTAACGAATTTGAGAAATTCTTCAGGGAACACAATTTTACTGCCTCCTTACCTAGAGCATAACTCCTCATAATACTAGTGCTGGAACTACAGCACTGAGAATTTCTGGAGTGTAGATTACCTTTGTGTTAGTAAACCACTATGTTTATGGGAGGTCACAGCAGTATGAGGCTTTTTTGGTTTTTAAGCAGCTTATCGTCTCAAGGACTCATCAACTTTGGTGCTTTTTCCTCCTTGTGGGTTCATCCTCTTTATTGTTCAACATCTGGCTTACATTTATTCCTAAGGTGCAGAGAGGCATCTCAAGGTGGTCCTTGGCAGTGTTGCCTCCAGTTCTGCTTTTGAATGATCTTTGGTGTTTAAAATGTAGAGAACAAGAGTAGCTGTCGTTTGGATCTGTTGTCTCTGAAATGCAGCATGATTTACACACTGATTCTCACTGTGTTTACCTCACCTTGAAGCCTTAATTCCCCCCCACACAGCCAGTGACTGGTCTGCTCCAATGCCAAAGGTTTGACTTTTCCCTTTACCTCAGCAATAGTCCCATAGCGTTTGTTTGGGGTAGAAGGCAAAACACAGGGCTCTAATGGGTCCCTTCCAAGGCTGTAAGAAGGTCACCATCTCCTAAGCCATAGTTGTGCTAGGCTTCTCATGGATTAGCACTTGACATTTGGTTCAGTGCCAGGGGCAGTTAAATGTGCAGAATTGGATGCAGCAGGATTTTTCTGCTTGTTACAGGAAGAGTTTGCAATGTCCTGGAAGAATCCTTGCCTCTAATTGGTGTGCTGCTTGCTCTGAACAAGCAGAGTATGCTGATAGAGCATTAAAATTTACTTGTTGGACAAGGAAAATGCTGCAAGCATTCATTTTGTTGCCCCCACAACCCACCAAAAAACAACCCAAAAAAACCCAAAACACCAAGGCCAAAACCTCCACTTTTTCTAGTGTTTTCTTAAAAGGTTCCTTTAGCTAAATGGTAAGATCATCACAGAGTAGAAGTCATTGTATAGCATACTCTTATTTATAGGCTTCTGAAAGCTTTTGAACATTCTTCCTGAGATGTATAAACTCCTGTAGTTTGTGGATGTTATCTCTGCATTCAGCAGTTCAGAAAATACTTGTTATTACCATCCTGGACTTCTCCGCTGTTTTTTCTTTTGTGGCATTTGCTACAAGCATCCAGAGTTAATACAGCTTAGAACAACTTTAACACACATTCTTTAGGTGTATGATTGATATTGATTTGCACCTTTCTTTTAAAGCTAACAAATGTTAATCTTGGGGTTTACAATTACCAGTGAATCTGATTTTCTGTACATTCAGCTGCTGAGAAGTAGTAAATCAAAAATGAAGATGCACATTCTAATCTTACTCTGATTTGGGGAGATCTGAAAACAAAGTCTCCTACTGTCAAGGAGCGTTACTTTAAATCTCTGGTAATATCTTAAAGCTTCTTAGGGAAGAACCTGGGCTGCCTGTCTCTTCCATCGGCTAACTCGACCCTAATACACATTGGGACCAGCTGGTAGAACATGCTGCAGAACTTTTTACTTATCCTGGTAGGTTTTTCCTGTGCTTTGACAAGAGTTGATGCTCCTTCTTTCTTGAATATGTTTTTATTAAACATTCTTACAAAAATGAAATTGTATTTGGTCACATTTTATATTAACAATGTTTTAATAAAGTCACTTTAAATAGAACTGTCAAGTTTTTTGTGCTGCTTTGTATGTTTTCCTTGATACTCTGCTTTCCTCGGTGCCATTGGAGTCATTTGGGGCATCTTGAATCTGCCTGAGAGACAGCCAAGAATGATTTGATCAAGAATTTAGAAACAGAATTTTTTGTATCGGGGGTGGGGGGGAAACCAACACACTTCAGCAGTTTTTTCTAGCCTTTAAGTGAATCTGTTTGGGGAGGTATCCTTGGTTTATCATGTAATCTGACAACTGGGGGCAGGATGAGATTTGGGAAGGCGAAAATCTATTTGTACTTCATTTAATAGACTTAAACCTAACACACACACTCTCCCACCAGTATCTCCAGGTAATCCAAAGCAGTATCTGGATCATTATTGCAGAAGTAATTTGAAAACTGCATGTTGTGGTTTAGCCCCAGCTGTCAATGAAACATCTCACAGCTGTTCCTTCACTTCACCCAAGCAGGGCTGGGGAGAGAACAGGTTATGTGTGGGCTTTAAAAGCATCTCACAAAAAGGAAGGTGCTAGCAGAGGCCACTGGGTAGTCTCACTGCCTGCCTTTTGTGATATGCAGCAAGTTCCCAAAGTGTAAGAGAATCAAATGTGCAGCCACAAGGATAGTTTTTCTTCTGCATGCTCACATCTACTTCTTCCAGAAATGTATCTGGAAAAACAATTTGGTTTGTACTCGAGCTGGATTTCCAGCAGCTAAAAAGGCATTTGGATAAGAATTTGGTTTGGAAAGACTTCACAGCCAACTAAGGGTGGTATTCCAACTATATTTAGGATGTGGCCTACACATAATTTGCTTCAATCTTGTCTAAGCTCCCTCAACTTCTAGAAGTTCTCTACTAAAGGCAAATCCACAGCATCTGGGCACTATCTAAGCACATGGAGCCAGCACATCTGATGTATGAGTGAAGACTTGTAAGAGCAGAGTAGAAAAGATGCTGTGGCTGAAGAATGGTGATTGATTGATTGAATGGTTGATTGATTGATTGATTGATTGATTGATTTAGTGGTGGCTTTGGTGGTATTTGCTGAGATTGGGACAACCTTTGAGGTCATGGTTGTGGGTGCTGGTGCAGCACCCAGCAGGCAGAGTCCTGCTGATCACTCAGCAACAGCATCCCTCAAAGAGCTTGCAAGTCATGTCCCTGGGAGACAAACCCAACTTTGTAGGGGTTATTTACAGACAGACCTCTGGGCTTTGCTGTCCAAGTTTGCCCATCACCCACTTGAATCGGTATGATACTGTATATTACTCTGACAGCAAAACCATAATGTGGTAACCAGTGACAGGGCCTGAGGGAATGGCCTAAAGTTGTGTCAGGGGAAGTATAGGTTGGATATTAGAAAAAAATTCTTCACTCAAAGGGTGGCTGAGCACATGGCTGTGAAACTTGGACCTTATGCAGGATCAGGATATAGGGCTAAATGCCCTTGGCAAGTCAGGATTTGACTGGGATGCCAACAAAACAAAAACCATATAGCTGCCCTGAAAATAGCTTACTGTAGTTTTCCTATAATGCTTGTCTCCAAAACGAACAAGGGAATGAAAAATAAAATAAAATGCATGGGGGAAGAAGTCTTCTGTGCTTTTTGGATGGCTTGACTTCAGTGACCAAACAGAGGTTCACACAAGGGACTGACCTGAGCCCTAGCTTCTCTTCTTACCAAAAGTGTCGAGTGCCAGTGACCCTGAAGTTCAATGGGTCATTTGTCTCCTGAGTTTCTTCTCTGAAGTCCAATAACCACTGAAGGCAGTGTTTTAAAATCTCCCTCTTGGAATAGGTGCAAATTATCTCAGGAGAAATGTTTTTGTTGCTGTGAAGTGCTGGCTGCTATGAAAAGATGCAGTGGCATCCCAATGGAGATGGGAGAAGAAGAAAAGGTGATGGAAGAACAAACAAAGTTCAGCTGGGAGGAGAAAATTCACCACATGGGTCCTCTCCACCCTGACATTTCCAAGCTATGTGAGCTGGAGCACTGGCTCCACTTAGCTTGGTGGCAAAATCTATTTTGACTTGTAGGAAGCCCAGGCTTTATTACAGCTGTTTGTTATTAAAGTTCTAACTGAACATCCTGCTCTCCTTGACACATTTTTCAGACCTTACATCTGCCAAGAAAGAAACTTCTGGTGTGTGCCTATAAGCTTAATGCTTAAGAAACCCTGCTCTGGCCTGAGTGTTGTACTGATCCCTTTGGGTTCCACCCGTTTGGCTGCAGCTCAGTTGCTCCAAGGCAAGAATACTGCAAATGTTTGTGGCCAGTAATTAAAGCTTTTTTTCATAACTTCTCTGTCCTGGAGAAACTGAGCTGCTGCCAGTGATTCAGAGCATATAGGAGGGCACCTTTTGAGCTCCCACCAGGCTGGCAGCAGTGCAGGCAGCAACTGCTGCAGGGACTGAAGTGTTGGGAGCTGCTGCCCGGGGCTGTGCCACTGCCTCTAAGCCCTCAGCACACCCCATGGCCTGAGTCTGAGACACACTGAGCTCCAGAAAGTGAGTCTGGCCAAAGTCCCTGCAAAAGTACTGACAGATGAGAGCTTCTTGGCCCAGTGTCCTGCCAACACAGGAGTACTGCTTCTTGCTTGTCCTCTGTTTCATCCTCTCTGGCTCCCATCTCACCGGGAGAATGGTTTAGCAGTCACTAAAAGCCATGCAGTGCCTTATTAGCAAGAAAATGTAAAGTTGCAAGACATTCTAATAACATAGCGAGGCATCAGAGACCTGCTTTCACTGGGGCACACCTAACATGTTAAATTTCATGCAGATCTTAACTGCTTTTCCTCCAAAAACCACTAAAAGGAGTTGAGAAAGGGAAAAAAAATCCCAGATAAAATAATTCTGAATGCCCAATCTTAGGGCAAGTTGTACCATATCTCTACCACTAGCCTTGACCCAAGCTTTGAGTCAACCAGATAACTATGGCATCAAATCATCTGACTGTGGAAATCCCACAAAAGTCCCAAGGAAGCTTCTTGTCACTGAGGTTTCACAAGTAACATTTCAGGAGCACTGGAGACTAGGAACAAGCTTAGCAAAAAGCAAAGTACCCTCCTAGATGTTCTTCTCACCAGCTGGTTCAAAACCAGCCCTGATTGGGAACAAGCAAATCTTGCTTATGACTTGGAACGAGCTTCTCCCCTCCAGCCACATGCAGTTCCTTGTCACTGATGTGTCCAGCACCTCTCCACCAGGAATGACATTCATTCCCCCCTTCCCAGCATGGTATGAACATGCCAAAGCATAGAGCCAGGTCCCTCAGGCTTATAGCCAGTGATGGAGACCTCTCCCTGCCCCATCACTGGTCTAGGTCACTCCTGGCAGGCAGCTGTCCCTCTTGGGCTGTCAAGACTCCAGGGCTCAAGGGGTGGGTTGCTGTTGGTGGATGGAGCAAGAACCAGGAGTTGGCCAGTTGGGCACTTGCTGACGAGCTTGTCAGCCTCTGGTCCAGCCTGCTCCAGCACTGGGCTTGCCCTTTTAAAGGAAGCTTTTCCCACCAGGCTCGCTCCCCAGCAGCAGGGATTGTTGTTGCAGCAGCAGCTTAGCAAAGGGCCCCATGCCAGGATGGGAAACTTTCCCTTTGAGGCATTTGGCCACCAGTAGCTCATAAGCCAGGCACCAGAGCCTTCCTGCAGCCCATCGGTCCTCATGACCCTGAGCAAAGAAAAACCTTTCATCTTGAGCTCTTATTCACTCTCCAGTCTAGTGCCATCCTGCCGAAGCCCCCACCCCTGCAGCAAGCACCTCGGTGGAGGGGCCACAGGAAGGTTTCACCAGCTACAGCAAACTCTCCTAAAACATTTTGTTTAAAAACCCCTGGGCGAGTTCTCACACATGCCTGGAAAATCAGGCACAGAAGTATTTGTAAAGCACGGCCATTAAGAGACCGCTGGATTTTTGTGGGCATTCTTTAAATATGTTATTTTTGTCTCTATCAACATTTTATTTTTCTTTTGTACTAGAGGGTGCAGAACCCTGAGATGTACAGAGCCAGCCTTGGTCCCTCTGCTGGCATCAGCCCAACCACCAGGTCACCAGCCTCGCCCCTGCTCTTTCCTCACACTGGAACCCAGCTCTTTTCTCTCTTCCAACACCACCCTCTGAAGCCAAATGACTTTCACCAGTGTAGAGCCAGAAGAGCAGCTGGAAAAACTGGGTTGTAATGGTAACGGCCTGGTAAGGGAAGTTACATGATAATAAGAAACAGAATCAGGGGTGGCTTCTGAATCTGGTCCCACAGGTTCTAACCAGCACTCAGTAACCCCATTTATAGAGGATTTCAAATGAAATGAAAAAAATCCACTCCTGACTCCTTTTAACTGTACAGTTTCAGTTAAAATCCATAGAAGCCACATTACTGAGTTCTTCTTAGTTAATTTGCAATGAGTCCCCCAGGGTATTACTTTTGCTAGAAACGCCATTAAGCATTTACAATTAAGTTCACTGTGAGGCACTTCTGGTTTTAATTATATAGCATTTATAATGCTTCTTCTGGCACTCTCTTAGCATGGAAAAAATGAACCTAGGATGTAGAAAGATAAAAAAGCTATTAATTCCAGGGCTAGAAATGCCAGATCGGTATAGTTACAAACAGATTGCTCTCTGTAACCCAGCCCAAACAGCTGGCTTTTAGTGTTCGGATAGGAATGCACCAAATATGACAAAAATGTCTTTATCTGGGGGAGCTAATTTTAGACACTTATTTTGGCCAGGCAGTAGAAATACTTAGAGAAGAAATCATTAAACTTCCAATGAAAAAGCTGTTTTTGTAGGATACATTGCATGCAGTGTTTCCGCAGCAGCCTTCCTGTGTGTCCATCACAGGGAGACTGGAGCAGCTGCTCAGCCCAACCTGACCAACACCCAGCTGAAATACATGGGCTCCAGGGAAGTTGCATTTGCCAGTGGCTCCAGCAGGGCAGTGAGAGCTGATTGCCAGCACCTGTGGAGTCTCAGCTTCCAGACCAGCACACACGAGAAGACCAAATGCCGGCTGTCAGACTGGCTCAAAAAGAGCGGGCAAGCCAAACAAGAGCATGGCCCACATACAGCTTTGTAAAAAGAGTGATTATAACCCAGTGACAGAGAGAGGGAAAGCACGTGGCACATAAACAAGTTGTTACTAGAGAGGTGCACTGAAAGATTTTTAATTGATCCAGAGCTTGGCTGTTTAAAAATTCATAGGCTTCAAGTTACTCTTGCCACGTTTAAAATGACTTCAGCTTTTGAGTTTAGCAGCCTCAGCACTTGCAACCAGCTACTTACAAAATGTGGTCAGTTCAGTTCATGTCCTCTTGCAAACAGCTGAACCAGTCTTGTGCAGAATGTGTTCTCTTTCCATGCCCAGTCATTGCAGGAGACTCAAAACCAGTGGTAGTTGTAGGGAAGGGGCATTCACAATCCTGAAGGACAACGAGTGTCAACAGGATACAAACAAGGATATACATATATTTTTAAACTCAAGAAACTGGGGCTTAGAAATTCTCACTCTTGGTAAAAGCAACTGAAACACTGACAATCTGCCAGCGGTTCTGCTCTCAGCAAAACTCCAAGCATCAGAGTCAGCTCCATCTGTCATGTTGTTTCCAGAGCAGATTGTGGCACAGCCCAGCTCTTTGCTGTCCCTTTTGGCAGCAGTGCTGGGCCTCCACCCCAAAGCGCCTCCTCCTGCTCCGGTGCCAAAGGGATGACCTGGGATGGAAGCCATGGACAGGCAAGCTGCAGTGATGGGGGCATTGCTGCAGGACACTTCCACTGAAGTCTTTGCCTGCAAACTTGGTGTGACCTCAGATCCCTCGCTTCACCTAGAGATGCCCTTACAGTCTATCCTGCAGGGATGCTGGTCACGTGTGTGTGTAAAGCACATCCAAGTCCAAGGACAGTAACACTGACATTTTTTGTTACCTTTTGAGCACCGGCAAGATGAAGGCCATGGGGGCCTGTGGATTAGGTTTTTTACATATAAAATAGAAAATGAAAATAGAAATAGAATATGAAAACCTCCTGGCTGGAGCAGTTGCTAATAACCATGATAAAGACGAGGACAAAAGTCCTCCTGGCCTGTCTCAGCCTCAGTGACACCAGTGATGGATGGCAGTGTTCCCCTTCCCAAATTACTCACAGTCCACAGTTATTCTCTGTGAAGAGCCAAGAGGATGCCCCTGCCTCAGCTGACTGCATGAGGTGTAGCCCAATGAGTGAACATGCCAATTTTGTTATTACAGGACATCATTTTTCCAGTGTTGAAGTTATTCCAAAGAACTTTTCTGCACTGAAATCCCTTGGGTATTCTCCTGACGATGCAAAGTACATCAAGACTCCCGTTCAGAGACTTCCAGTAAAGCAGTGGGCTCTGATCCTGGCATCACCTCTGGCTGAATGCCAGAACACGGCTCAAAGCATCATTTTAAACTGAAAAGCTGCAAAAAGTATCAGCTGAAGTTACTTGGAAGCAGCCTCATGGTGGGAAGGACAAGAAATAGACCTTTGTAAGTCACTTGAGATGGTGGCAAAGATGCCTTTCTGGATGCTAGGTGGGACACAAACTGCTGGTGGAGTAAATGTCCCCACACTGTAACAGACTCCACACTGAGACCTGCACAGGAATGCTGCTGTTGGATGAAGTTGTGGCTGGCCAGTCTACCACCAGCAGCCCCAAATCATTTCCCACATTGATGTGTCCTGCAGAGGTCATATCCCACTGGTATGCAACAAAGATAAGCCTTTGCTGAAACAGTAGAGTTTATGGAGAAATTTAAATTCAAAATGCACTTACAAACAGAAAAGGCTGCCAAATGTGCCTGAGAAAGAGCTTTCTATAACCCATGGATGTTTCAGGACACACACTCACACAAGGTGAGACAGGACCTGGCACACCCCAGCTGTGTGTAGCTGGTGGTCCTGTCTCAGGGGGTTCCCAGTTCTCAGCAAGGATGCTCGCCCTCACATCTCTGTGTGCTGGGTCTCTGGCAGGCAGTTGTTGCCCTGAAATGGATATGTTTTCCTGCTTGGAAAACAGGGGCTTATTGTGCCTCTGGGGGAAGGCAGACCCGGCATTTCACTGGTGCTCATGCTGACAGAAAGAGAGACAGCACCTCCACAACGCCTGCCACGGTGCACATTTGGGGCCAGCTTTGGAGCTGAAGGTGTCTGCCTTCGGGAGTTACCCAGGGCTTCTGAGGCTTGTAGGGAGTGTGAACTAAGTGAGGCATGAAGAAGAGGCAAAAATGCCTGGAATATTTTTGTTTTGCTTTCTCATACAAATGTGACTGAGAAGAAATCTGTGTGTGCAATGCATATGCAGGGTGAAAGCCTAGAGCCATGGGAATAAGGGGAAAAATACCTGCAGGGTGCAGAACATCCTTCAAGTCTGTGTCTGGACACCAGGGACAGTTGATTCCTTGTTTCAAGGAGACCAATCACATTGTAGAGGCTTTAACAACCTACACAGAAAAGGGACCAACTGGGAAAAAAAGGCATTTTACAGTGAGTTATGCATTCTGTTGCCTGCTTGGCCTTGCCACTTGGAGAATATTTTGAGTTTTGAAGTCTGGCTCCCATTTAGAGGCAAAACAAGTGATGCAAGATTGATTGACAGGCCTTTGTCATGACAAGGTTTGTTGCACTGGCCACAGGGGGCTCTCCCTTACAGCACCGCAGCCCGGTTCCCACATGATACACATGCACATTCCTATGTCGTTCCCTTCAGAGGTCCATGAAACATAAGGTAGATTTTTTTGGGCTCCACATTAATAAGTAACTGCAGAAACAGTTACAGGGCAGAATTTTGCCCCTGGGACAGAGATGAGTCCATGATTATGGGTAATTTTCTGTGCAGGGCACAGGGGCTTTGGTACCCTTTCCCAGTTAATAGTGAAATTGGATAATCCATCCATGATGAACCCAAAATTGGCTGTCAGTACTTTCAGGGGACCAGCTGCCTCACTACTGGCAGTTGTGACTGAAGCCTTGTACACAAGCTGTGCTAAATGTACCTAAAACACATGTGTATCTCTATATAAAAATAATAATTTATATTACATATTTTATATTAAGTATATAAGCCTACCTTAACATACATATTAATATGCTTCTGGAGCAGTAGATTTCCATAGCTCCCTTCCATATCTCCCCATTTGAGAGATGCCTGAGAGCAAAGAAACTCTGGAGAGAAAAGGAATGCTCCTCAGTCAAAATGCAGCATTAGAAAACTGATGTTAGGGCTTCATAGGTCTAAACCACAGATTTCCACTCTTGGGGTAGTTTGGTGTTAATGCTTTTCAAGAACTGGTTGTTAATGATCAGGAAACTACTAAATTAACTACTCTGGAGAGTTAATTGACCAAACGCTTTCAATCATTTATTGGGGAAGGAAATCCTTGCCTGTAAACAAAGCCAGTGTAGGGTTATTTCATGTCAGGAGTGGTAACAACACATCAAGACATGTACAAACCATGAGTAAAGGCCACTGAAATCATCAACAGGGTTTAGACTTCAAAAACAATAAATTTGGATTGATCTTTATTTGTATTCAGTTATTTTAAGCTTTAAGACTTCCTCTAATGCCATTTTATAGATATTCTCAGTAATCATAAAAGCTGAAACTTCCAGTAAAAATCCTGACAATTCTCACTTTCTGAGAGGCTTCTGGAGTAAATGAAATTCTATGGCACTGACAGTGCAACTGCAAAGGCTGCCAGCAAGGAAGGCGCCTTTCTAATCCAGACTGAAATTTCCACCCCACATGAAGCAAAGAGCATCTTTTCAGTTAGCCCAAATCATGGGTCAGGTCTTTCTGCCACAAGCGGGGCAAGCGAACCATGTCTGGTGTCTCTTGGGCCATCTTAGGTCCTGGTGTGACATGGTAATGGAGAAATTTGCTGTGGTCTATGGAGGGACACAAGGACAGGCGTATTGCCCTTGTGCTTTGGGTGTTCTGGGAACATCCCTGCACCCAGCCACAGTGGTGGGCTCCAGCTGCTGCCTGCCAAGCCCCTCACACCATCCTCATCAGGGTGTTTGGGGTGCCGCATGGCTGCATCCCAGCAGAAAAGCTGCTTTGCGCATGCGGCTCTTCAAATGGGCTTTGGCATTGTGGGAGATTTTTATACTCAAAAATAGGCATGTTTTTAGGAAATGCAGAAGTTAGGCGGCTGTCCTTGAGGATGTGCCTTGAGGAGCATGAGGGCAGTTTAAATGCAAAATCTGTACACAGCTGGGAAGGTTTCTTTCCAGTGCCATACGTGTTTGATTAATCAGATGAGATGCTTTTACCGGAGGTCTCCAATATTCTCCCATCCCCAAAAAGTGCATAGAGGCAGCCCTTTTCACCAAGAAGGATTTGCTCCATACATCATTCCCCAACATCAGTAAGCTCTAATAGACACTCAGCCCCCTAACATATGGCTCTTTTCTCCTCAGAACTTCTGGGGTGGTGATGGAGCCTTTGCTTCTGGTTCCCAAGACTTAAACCCATGATAATTGTCGCTGTTTATGTCTTACACTCTTTCATCATCCTGGAAGAAGGGAGCAGCACATTTGCTCCCTAGTGGGCTAGTCAAGCTGTAATGCCACCCAGTTAAGCCAGACTTGTTGTGAAATGTTTGCAGACTGCAGTGTGAGCTGCTGAGGGAGTGGTCCCTCTCCAGCTCCTTGCAGATTCCTCATCCCACACTCAGCCCAGAGCTCATTTCCCTCTCCTCACTCTGAGTTACTTATCTTTTCCCCAGGGGTTGTACAAACTGCACAGTGACTCTTTTTTAGCCTCCCAGCCAGCCTGTGCACCTGTTTTTGATCAAAATTTTTCTACTGTAGCTCTTGTTGGCTCAGAAAAGTGCTTTGAGAAGCTTGAAATTTCCTGCCTCAGGAAGGAATAACATCTCTCTAAAAGAGTGCTGTGGGATCTGTTGGAAAGGTATTACCCATGAGCTGCAGAGAAAGCTGGACTTATTACAAGGATCAGAAACTGAAACAGCCTTTGTCATGGCAGGACTAAAGATGTCAGAACTCCTGGCTCCAACAACGTAACCCAAAACTTGGCCTGCTACCCTTGTGACATGGCACATTCATTAAGATACTTCTCAATCTCTGTTTCTTGTGCTCAAAAGTTTTCCTACCCCAGTTCAAGAAAATACATCATATATGATGTCCCTGTAAGGAATAAAGTCAGACAGTCTCCAGCTGAACCTGGTAGGACAGAAAACCAAGCTGACGCTGCAGCTGATTGTGACTCATCCAGTCCCCTTTCCCCAGGGACATGAAGAAACCCTCCCCGAAATGGCAGAAATATTTATACAAGTTTCAATGCTGAAGAAGAAATCTATGAGGATGTCAGTGTCTGTACAACAGCCCCCTTGAGTTTTATCTTCACTCTCCTTGACCCGTGTCCTGACAGAACTTTCGGTAAGCTATTTATCAGGCAAATAGATAAACCAGCCATCATCATATCAACATATGGTGACAGTGACTGAGAGCTACCCTATTAATTGTTGACCCCATTTCTATTTCAGTCACTTGTCATGTCCTCTAGGAAATGAATGGGATCAGTCATGATAAATCCATTTTCTCTGTCACTAGATAATCTGCTTTCAAGCTGGAGTAGATGCTGAGATGCCCATATGGGCAGCCTGCTGCTGGATGACCAAGGGGGCTGTAGTGCAATGTGATTGCATCCCTGAAGACTTGTATTGGGTCCCCTTTGTACAATAAATGGTTCTGCTACACAGTATTGTGTCCTAAAATGCCCTGCTGATATATCAGAGAATGGGTCAGGTTGGAAGGGACCAGAGAGGGTCATTCAGTCCAGCCTCCCCGCTCAAGTAGGGTCATCCTAGAGCACCTGGCACAGGATTGTGTCCAGGCAGTTCTTAGACATCTCCACTGAAGGACGCTCCACAAATTCTTTGAGAAATAGGGTCCCACAGATTATTTCCTGAATGAATGACAGCCTTGAATTTGGGTGTTAAACAGATGCAGAAAAGCTGAGTGTCTAACAACCAGAGGAGGCTGGAGAGAGATAAATGCTATTTGAATTACTCAAGGGTTTTGAGCCCAGATCTCCTATTTCAGCTCTGATCACTGGGATATGGACACCTTACTGTGGTGGTTGGGACCTTCTCAGGTCCCTGTGCCAGAGCTACTCTGCTTTGCAGCGAAAAGGGGCAGTTCTTTGAGAGGTCAGGGATGGAGAGAGTGTGCAAGCATGAAAAGTACAATTTGCTGGTCAGACAAGGAGAATGCTTGCCATGAAACACTTAACTGTCTAGGGACACAGCAACTGCATCCCAGCAGTGGGTGCCCTGAGTGCTGGGCTGAAGAGTTGGACACAGATTTTCTCTCTAGCCCCAGCAGTGCTCAGTGCCCTGCACAGGCACAGCTGGAGCTGGGGGGCTGGAAGAGCCAGGTGTGTGCCCTCAGTCAGCCTTCTGCAGGCAGGTGTGAGCTCCCAACCACCGAGAAGAGAAGCCAGCTCAGCTTGGACCCTGGCTGCCAGAGCTCCTTCCCAAAGCCTTGCACTTGCCATCCCCCTCACTCAGGTCCTGGTACAGCCCCACAAAGCTGTGGGGAGGAGGGCAGAGGAAGCCATGGGTCTGGAGCTGGAGTGCCCTCCCAGAGCAATGCGGCTGCTCACCCTGGGGACATTTTGTTTTCACTTTATTTGTGTCCCTGGGACCCAGCTGCTTAGCAACTGGATAAAATTGTCACAAAATGCTGGCATTTCCCCCCCTCACCAGGGCAGTAGTTGGGCTGTGTCCTTGGTGGGGGCTGTCTGCCAGGCAAGGTGGCCACACAACACTCATGAGGGACCCCCCCATGCCTGTCCTTGTTTTCCTGGGTGGCCTCTCCCAAGGTGCGAGGGAATTTGGCCCTCATGCATGGCAAACACTGCACTGCAGGTAAGGCATGTAGGCAGCTCCATCTGTCCCTGTGGGCAAATGAAAAATGAGCACTTTTTAGATCTGTGATAAATGCTTTTTCTCCTCTGAAAGACCAGGGAAAAAAAGCACACTTCAAGTAGTCCAGATAAGTACTTGAAATTATTCACTATTTCTGCTGTATACTTGAGGGAGATGAATACACCATCTCACTTTGGTTCAGAGCTTTTTGTCTAAAAAAAATTTTAAAATGGCAATTAAGAGTTATAGCTATATATTCCTTGGGCCAAAAGAAGAACAGGCATGTGTCTAATGCCTGTTGCTGATTTTGCTCTGTTTGAGTTCTCTGCCTCTGTGGATAATACTCAAAGAGGTATCCAGGCTGCCCAGGAGGCCAAATCCTGCTCAGTGGAGCTCACTTCCTTTGAAGAGTCATGCAAAGGACAAAGGATGAAAATAAGAGATTTTAGGAGAGCATTTATAACACACTTGCCCTTATAAGTGCCTGACGTGCAGAAGATAGTTGCTGGCAATTGCTGACATCTTGTGTGTTTACCTCAATCAGCAAGTATTTATAATTAATTTTTAAAATGCTGAAGTTCCAGCCTTGCTGGGAACATTGCAAACTGCCCTCAGCACTCTGATGTTCTTCCAAAACACATGCTGTCACAAGTCAAAAAGCACAAAGGCTCACATATTTCAGGGGGCAGGTGGGGGACTTGTGGAGAGATAATGCAGTTCAAATGAAAATTATTTAGATAACTCATCTCTAGCCACAAATATTAAATTTCATGACTGGAAGCAACCACAACTGTTATAAATGGGGTGAACTGCCACATCACTTCTAGCCTTTCTCCTGCCTGACACCACAGCCTCCACAATATAGAGGATTTGCCAGCAGTGGGATGGGCAGATTTCCCTTTTTTTCTTTCTCCTCACTCCTCCGCAATGTCTTGTTCAACACCTGTGCTGACACATGAGTTTGTAGGCTTCCAAAAGACCTAGTGGGACTTAAAATAGGTCTGTAACAAAACCAAAAGAAAACACGAACAAACAAACCCAAAACACCTACCAAAAACCCCACAAAAACCCCAAACCAAAAGAAAGATGCAGCATTGCTGAGCCACTCCTTGGGAGCTTTTTGAAGAATCAAGGATGCTTCTGACCACCTTGTACTCACAATGTTTACTGATGGTTTCTGTCTCTGTTTGTATGGAGAAAAGGCAGAGCACCATTTCAGGTTTTCAGATTTTTTATTTTTTAAGGCAGTTTTTCGATGGTAGTTTTCACTACCTATCTCCCTTCTGGCCTCAGCAACAGTCTGGGAAGAAAACCTACTGCAAGGCAGGAAAATACCATTGCCAAATCTACCATCATGGTGGTTAGGGTGGTGGAGGTGGTGGAGGTCGGGGCAAACCGCAAATGAATATCCTCACCAAAGGTTTATGCCTTGAGTTGATGTTGTTCCTTTAAACTCAGAAATGTGCCATATCTTGGAGCACTGCCCAGCATCTTGGGGTGCCAAGGTGGCTAAAAGGACACAGGGGAGCAGAGGAGAGACAATCAGCTCCAGGGCAGCAGCCAGCCCCTGCTAACATCTAACTTAAGGCTTTAGCAGCAGGTTTAGGGTGAGATTTCCATTTTGTTAGGTAGTGGGAAAGCATGATCAGATGGCAACCCTGTAGCTAAGTGATTCTTAGTTTTTTCCACTCACATAATTATGAAAAATGACTCTCATGTTCCCCATTAATGCTGCTATTAGCAGACAAGGCAGGGCTTCCCAGCAGGAGCCATTCTTGCTAACAAGGTCTGTGTGTACCACATTAGGGAGTGTACCACTCCCAGCTTTCCGAGCACTATAAGGGATTTGCCATTGCTCCTGTAATGGTACAGAGCCAAATACATCTGCATCTCATATCAGAGAAGGCAGCAAGCTCTAGCTTCAAGGTCCTTGATTAAAAGAAAACGAGACTAGCCAGCCCAAACTCCCGCTTCTGGGCAAAGTTGCCCTCCTGCTCTAACACCACTGCTCTAACTGCGGGTGCAGTGCTGAGAAGAACAGTTGTGTTCAGGTGGGGCTGTGAAATCAAACGTCTCACTCTCCCATTCAGTCACTCACACAAACAGTGCAATACCACACAAAACCCCCACCTCACCAGGGGCTATATAATCCTCCATCTTCACGCTGCAAAAGTTACTGCCAGAGTTACTCTTCCTTTTTAAGATGGGCCTTGCTCCAGTGCAGAAAGGAAAAGGTCTAGCACATAGGACAAGCAATTACTGTTCTTCACCTTGATATTGGCAAGGCTTTCAGCACAAGCATCTGTAACATCCTTACAGCCAAAGTGGTGAGACAGGAACTGTGCTGCAACAGAGTCTGAGTGGCCATGGAGCAACCCAGCTGTACCTACAAGTTCTCTTGGGCTTAACTCCCTTATGTGGCCTCTGCTGCGGCTGTGGGTGTTGTGTAAGCCCCAAGGCAGAACTGGGACTGGGCTCTTGCAGAGAGCTGGCTGCCCAAGAATGAGGCTGATTCCTAAAGAACTCAGATGTTACCTCCCAAGATCCTTGTGGTACAGTCAGCAGGCAGCCCCGGGAGTGGGCAGAAAACTCCTCAGAGCTTTTTTTTTAAATGCATTGATTTTGTTTATAAAGCCGAGGAGATTTTTGCCTGTACCTCATTGCTCCCACCTTTATTTATAATTTTTGTATAGCAATCTTGATTTCTCTGGACAACAGAGAAAATGTTGTCTGTGGAGACAACAGAAAGCTACACTGGTAATGCCAGGTATTGAGACATCTCTTTTCTTCTGCATAGCATGTGAACAGTGGTATATTACAACAAATTTGTATCCACATCTAAGCTTTTACAGTGAACCAATTAAGGATCTGTGATTTGGGGTTGTTTTTGTTTCAAGTGTGTGGCTGAATGTTCATAGGACAGTCTAGATTTTATTCCAAACTTTTACAAATTTAGACAGCTGTCTCTGGTGCTGTAAAAGAGCATACAACCAGGACATCTGAAAATCAATACACTTCATGGGGCTCAGTACCTTGCAGTATTAATCAAATACTGCAACCATCACTTTTTGCTTAGCTTCCAGCTAGCTCCAGAGTATTTTCTGCATAGTTACAAGATTGTAACTCCTAGAAAAAAAGGAAAGCTGGTATTTTAAACACCATGATCTTTATGTTTTTTCACTGTTTGAGCTTCACCTTTACTGCAGCTTGATTTTCTTTCCTGAATTGTTCATTAGGTCTAAATCTAGAGAAAACAATACCCTGTCTGTCTCAGTAATCCCAGACAGTAGGGAATGCAAGGCTAGCCTAAGGCCATCTGTTACACTGCGAGAAAGGTTTTAGGAAACAAAGCCAGCCAGTTGATTCATTATAAAATAGACATAAGTTATAAAGATTATCATGGAAACAAATCCTATGAAGACCTCTTAAGTCTCTGGCTGCTATTACTGTTACTTTTTAAGTCAGCACTGGCTACCCACATCACATGAATAATACTGTGTAAATCACAAATGCAAAATAGCATCTGCAGAGGTCAAGATCTTACCGAGGGGTACATTTAGTTAATCTAAAATTATTATAGTTGTTCTTCTGGAGCATGGCTGGTGTGGGACACAATCTCGGACTGCCTGGAGGAAAAGGGCCCCATGCAAGCCCTCAGTGTCTCAGAGGTCACGTGTTTCTCTGAAGATGATGACAAACTGTGTGCAACTCTGCAGAGATGGGCCTGTGGGACACTCACTGGCTACACAGCAAAATGTGAAGCAGAGGAACTTTGTTGGTAGCAGAGAAAGGACTAGGAAAATGTGAGATGCAATAATTCTTCCCTAAAGTACACCTGTGATGAATGTCAAACCTTAGCTTAACCATCCTTCTAAGAGACCCTGGACCTGGGACCACAACTATTAAGAAGTGAATTTTCATCCACACAGTCCCTAGTCTTTCTTTGTCCACAGTTCACCAGACTGCAATCCACGTGGCTATGACAGGGTACTTGCCATGTAGCCACACATTATGCCCGGAAATAAATTCCAAACGGAACAAGTTTTATGCAACCTTGTATTTTCAAAAGCCCCTTACAGGAATCAGTAGCCAAGCAGCAATAAAGACTTTTAATCACTGTAGTCTGTGCTATGCTGAAACTAAACACAATTCTATTTCATAAAAACCTGTGGTCATTCAGGAACAACAGTTTAAGCCTGCCCGAGAGGCATATGTGCTCAATCCAAATGCTCAGTGCCAAATCCAGTACTAGGCTCTATCAAAAACACATGATCTGACACTTTAACTCATCCACAGGGCTGGAGAACAGAAAGGGGGGCAGCATGCATGTTTCTCTGCAGGAAATCTCCTGGTGAAGTTTGCATGTGAAGGGGACCTCAGCTCTTGGGGCAAAAGTCTCGGCAGCAAAGTCGCAAGAAACTCCTGGCATCCAAATCACATTTCTTCAGATGTTCATTGCCAGGTTGATAAACTAGCATCAGAAAAAGATCAACTTTACAATTAAGTATTTCATGCCCTTCTCCCTCCCCATGTCTTTCCCCAAATGAGAGCCATTCCAAAGCAGTGCTTTGCTCTGAATTGACCCCAGGCAGGAAAAAGGACCTTTGCTCACTTGGCTTTTACATCCTGTCATTAAGCAGAGACCTCAGCCAGCAGGAAGGAATAAGGCAAAGCACTACATGCTGGAAACAGCAGTTATTTTATTTGCATCCCAGCCGTCCACATTCGTTCCCACATTTCTTTTCCCTGGGAATTCATTGTGCCTCACCCCAGGAAGCTTTGGCTTAGTGTGAAATGAGAGATGGCTCACAGCAACAGGGAGACAAGGAGAGCACAAGAAAATAAGAAAGCTGTGCTGAGGATTTTGAGAAGCAAATGATAGACATACACAAGTGAGGCTGATCTGAATTTCTGGGGGACTTAGGGGAGTGAAAGACACCACCCCCCATTCCCATCTGCTCCTTCCTCTTTCCCCCACTGAAACCTGGCACCCAAGGAATGAAAAAAAAAGCAGAGAAACTAGAAAGGGGCATGGGAAGCTGTCAATATGCCACAGGGCAAGGAAGGAAGGAAATAGCTTGGAGGAGATTTAATCAGTGCATGGGCTGTAAAATTCCAGCCATGGTGAAACCTATAGCAGATACCCCACTGCACTCTCATGGACACTTGAAGTGTCATACAGAAATACTCCAGCTCTTAGAAGAGGACAAAGCTTTAGAGAAACCCCATCACTTTGTCAATGTTTATGAATCTGTGCTCATACCTCGCCTATATTCAGGCTGATGAACTCCTTGTTTTTCACACTCAGTGCTTGGAATACTCCTGAAATGAGAAACGGACAGCAGTGCTATAAGTGTACCTCATTCATTTTCACACACGAGCTCTCCCGCCCACGACGGACAAGTGGCCATGCCAAGGAGAGGGAAGGCCTGGTGCAAAGGCAGATTGCTGAGGATTGCTTAGTGGTGGCAGCTCCTCTGACAAAGCAAAGTCCTTGCAAGAGGAAATGTCTTGCTGATTTAAGGCTTTTATGCAAGGCTCTCTTCAGGACTTGTCTGGAAGAGGTGTCCTGAATCTGCTAAACAGTCAGATTTGGAGTATACTCTGAAACCAAACCAAGCAATTTGCATTTCTTTATATATCTTATTTAACTTCTATCTCTCAGAAATTTAATAATTCCATTGCTACAGTCAAGCCAGAAAGTAAAGAGAAGAAAAAAACAAAAAAAAAATCAGAAAATAAAGTTGATTTTTCTTCTCATAGAGTGAACTGAGTTTTATTTGACTTTGCAGCCACACTAATGACCACTTTATCCAGCCATTTATTCAGCCTTTTAACCTATCACTACTACTACTGGTTTGTAATGAGAGTGACTCTGTTCCAGAAGTGAACTGAGGCCTTGGGTGCCTTGATGTACAAGGAGCCACATTTGAAGCCAAAATGGAACATGTCACATACAAGGTACAGGAAATACCTGCCCAAGTACATGCCAATTTTCTCTTTCCATGAGGCAGAAGTAGTATTTGAACATTGAACTTGTGTGATCCCAAATAAAGCTCCTGGGTAAGCCATAAGAAGGGTTACAACATGGACTTTACCAGCATTCTTCACATGCCTTCAACATTGCTGCAGAGTTTATGTAGCAAGCTCTATTCACATGGGGAAATTTTCCATTGGCAGCAGAACATTTTTCACTTTACAGGAGAAAAGCCATCCTACATGCAAATGCTAAACACAGCTCCTTTCTGTTGGCCTTGTACTCAATCTCAGATATTGTGCAACATGCTCAACAGCCAAAAGCAGAATGATTTCTTTTTCAAAGGGGAAGAAATTCCAGAGGAAGAAGATACTCACGACTCGCATTCTCCAAGCGTATTAGGCAGTTAAGAAAATCATCAAATTCAATCTGGAACTGCTCATCAGAGTATCGGAGGACAATCAGTTGCAGCAGGTAATTGTTGAGCTGGTATCCTTCCCAAAGACACACAGAAAAAAATTAGTAACCTCACACGTCAGGGGGAATCTACAGATCCCTATTGACTAATCTTGAAAAACACTTAATGGGAGGATACTCGGTGTCACACATCCATCCAGAAAGAGATCTAACCACAAAGTTCCTTAAGTCTGCAATGAATAACAAGCTCTGAACTGGAAATTTTTCAGGCACTGCAGTTTCTAGTCCATGCACACTACGATGTATGAGAGACCGTTCTGTCTTCTTGAATTTGGAGGGATTTCTGCAAAATTATCTGCTTTGATAAATATAAGTTGTTATGAAATACTAATGCAGCGATTTCTCTTCATAGCAGCTTACTCGCTATTCCTTCAACCCTTGAATGTAGATGGACTCTGAATTACTCTGTTTCAAGGTCTAACCCTACACATGTGCAGCCCTGTTGAGTTTAACAGAGCTCAATAAAATATAGAGACTGCTCTGACTGCCTGCCCTTCAATACTGAGGGTAACTGGGGCAAAATTCCCCTATTCAATGTGCCCAGGGTCTCTCTGGGGTTTAGACCTCCTTCCTGTTCAGAAGTGCCTGGACTGTGTGATTGATTGTCCTCTTCACTCACGCTGATCTGCCCAACAGGTTTAGCAGAAAAAGTGCAGTGCTTGTCTTACCTGCAGCTTTAAGAGCACCACGAAGCTCATAAGAGGACATGCAGCCAGATTTATCAAAGTCAAACTGAAGAAAGATACTCTGTTATGAAAGGAGCACACAGAAAGCTCAGTACTGTCATATGAAAGGAAGCACAGATACAGCACAGAAAGGCAAGGTGTTTATCTCCAACTGCATAGCATAAGCACTTAAGAAAGCTGAAAAGACTTTGGTCTAGATCCAGTCTGATTTTATAATGGAGGAACAAATCTTGGTCCCAGTGCTCTTTGTCATATGAACAGGTTGTTGTGACTTAAACAAGTACTGCCAAATCCAAGCATTTAAAAAAATGAGTTGCTCTTCATTAAAAATGTCATGATTTTTTAAAAAATGATTTTAACTAGAAAGATGTATTGTTCTCTGTCTTTTAATTCTGAACTGACACATTCTCTTAATCTTCTTTTATGTTTTTCTCTGTAGTTCTGAACACTAGAGACAAATTTTAACATGATGTCACTTACTTAATAATGTCACTTATTTATCTGCTTCTAAGTATAAAAGACCTGAATAGCCACATTCATGGTACAACCAAGAGAACTGGTCAAACAGTTTGAGGTTTGACCTATATATTAAGCAATTTGCAAGATGGAGTTAAATTCCATCCTTTTATTGAGACAGCAAATACGACTCTCCTTTGGAATATGAGTTATTTGGAGCTGTTGTCACATTCAGCTTAAAATTTTCCAGCAAATATATGTGCAAATCTTCCTACAGATTACAAGGATTTCTCAAGCCCTTTGCTGAAACACAATGTATCCTTTGTTAAAAGAGATGTAGCATTAGTACCCAGAAAATGTTGTCCATTTTTGATGGGCTAGACAAGAAGCAAAGAACTGCATATTTTAAATGCTTTGGTGAAGCACGAATTCAGAAAAACCTATTAATGGCCATAAGGAAACAATTATAATGTCTTTTATTTGAATATTCAGTCTGTGATTGATTCTGCAAGCCTGCTTACTCTTACTGCCATATACAGTGGCTGGGAAATGTGTTTAAAATTAGAATCAGCACTTTCCCAGACTTCAGTACAGTTGACTCCTGAGAGATCAGTAATGAAAATGCAGGGACTTAGGAAATTATTATTTCCTACTAGTCATGAATCATCACTTTCTTCTTCTGTACAACAGCAGCTATGGAAACTCCTTAAGTTTCCTTTTGATTGGCTTGCTTATTAGTGTCCATTGCATTCTTTATCCCAAACATAGTTGATTAGCTTACAAAAATCTCAGTTATTTCCAGAAAACCATTATGGTTTATCATCATGGAAAGCTAAGAATGTCTTTGACTATCCAAAACAAACCCCATGCTTTTAAAACATTTGTTTTGTGTTAAAATTCATGGCTTGAACACGCTTCTGTCTCCATTTTTGTCTGCATATACCTAATAAACTGTTCGGGAAGTAACTAATGAAATGGAGGAAAAATTACTGTGGATAATGTCACCTACTATCCATTTCTTCAGTTTTTCCCAGAAAACTTTGAACTCACTGAATTCCAGTTTCCCGTTGCCACTGGTCTGGTAATATGAACTAAGGAAAAGGACTTGTTATATGAAAGTCCAAATTCAGTCTGAACTTATCAGAGTAGTTCCCTTAAGCAGAAAATGTTGACTGGAAAGCCTATGGTGCTGCTGAAACTGGCACTGGGATTTCTCAAAAGGTAGAGTTCCAGCAGTTACAGTCATGCCTGTAGCTGTGATACTGGAGGAACATCATATGATATAAAAACACAGCTGAGCAATTCAGTCACTATATGAGGAAGAAAGATTATTCTAAGGCAAGAACAGTTTTGGATTTAAATGGGATAGAAATGACTCAGAGAATTAAATTACCTGATTAAAACAAATTGCTACTGTACCCAAAGGAGTTAGTCAACCAATGTGCTGTTCAGTATTTTTATCTAGATCTGTCTGTTCTGTTGCAATGGCTCAACCAAAAATTCAGAGGAGTAGTGGGGTGAGACTGGCAAAATCTGGTCCTTATGGTCTGAAATAAATGCTTGTATAGCAGTTCTAGGAGGCAATGATTAGATCTGCCTGGCCTCCCCTCTGCTTGAAGTGAGGAACTTATTTCACTGAGTTATTGATGAACTGAGTACAGTTCATTTCCAAGATGAGGCACCTGCTCTGAAATGCTAAACAAGGAATGGTCCCATTCCCCTTCCTTTTTCCATCTTGCCAGGACAAAGCCCTTGCTCAGAGGGACACTGGCTCAGTGAGCATTCATGAAGGTCAAAACACGCCAAGCGGGGTCTAGCTAACACCTGCTGTTATTTGAGCTGGTGACATTACTGAGGGCACCCACAGATCCCAAGGACATTCTCACTTCTGCAAAGGGTTTTTTTTACCCAGCCAGGTTCTTCTTCCCAGGGTCATGTAGAACTCTGTCCCTGCTCCTCACCACCCCATGGTGACAGTTGCCAGGGAATTCAGTAGCATGTGACACAGAGGAGACTGTGCCAGCATTGACTTGGGTTTTCATTTTTCTGGTTTTTCTCCTCCATTGTGCTCCAAATAGCATGTCCAGAGTGCGATGGTTATGTCTGCATTCCTTGTGCTTCCAAAGCAGAGGAAGAGATGTCTCCCTATTTATTCATATATGCAGAGATTTGCTTGGAAGCATTGCAAATCATGGAAAATATTCAGTTGTATCCTAAATAGTAAACCTGGAACTGCTGCATTCTCCAGGGTCAAGCGCAGGCCCTGGCTATGTGCCAATACCATGTAAGGATGAGATGTGAACATGGACCAGCTCCTTTCTGAGGCTTGGTTTTTAAGCAAGGAAATTTAGGACTAGTACTATTTCTCATTGCATGTTCAGAGTGACTAATCTGCATTGAATTTTAATATTATAAACTAGCTTTAACAGGGTAAAGTTCTGTCTGCTTTTGTTTTCTCTAAATGTTTGAATGGATGGACTGGAGCAACAAAAGCAAAAGATAAGAACATCTCAGCTGAACAAGACATAAACCCAACATTAGATACTTGCCTTGGTAGGACTGTTTTTTCTCATGTGTAACAAAACTGTTTATGGGCAAAGCACACTGCAAAAGCAGCTCTACCTGAGAAGAAGCCATGCTAAGCAAACTCAGCAGGAACCAGAACTCTGCAAAGGACAGATCTGGTGGGGAAGCACCAGGGCTGTGATACACCTCACTCGATGTCTGAGAAGTCATTTAGCACCCCTCAAGTAGATATATCCAGAACAATTAATTACACTACCCATTTTGCTATCTACAAAGGAAGTCTAGAAAGCTGGCTTAGATGTAGACACCTACACCACAAATGCCTAAATTTGGACAGACAACTCTCACCCAAACGTCTGCTTCCTGGAGTCCCAGGAAGTAGCTGAAAGACCAGATTTTCCAGTTTTTTAAACTAATTGTCAAAAAAGAGCTTTGATATCAGCAATTTTCACCACTGCTGGTCCTTAATTTCTGACCCATAACTTGCATGTACAACTCTGTCTGGTGAATTTAGCCCCCCAGACAATAGACTTTTCTTGAGTTAAGTTTTATAGGTCTCTTTCAAATAAACAGCTTGAAAAATGCACTGTTCTCTTCAGAAGCAGCTTGAGATTTACTTCTAAAGGTGGTCAGCATTAAAGCATCTGCCTCTAAGTCTGCAATATAAAACAGTTTGTACTGAAACTCCTAACCCTAAATTTCTAAAATAAAAATCAGGATAAAACAGTATTTTTGTTTTCTTTGGGTAGTGATCTGCCATGATATTACCAAATCCATTTCTGACATCCACAACATATAATGTTATGGACAATTATATTCATTCTTCATTTAGCCTTCTTATTTGAAAGGATACATCCATAAGAGAAATGATATTTCGGCATGAAATGAGACTTAAGTTCTTGAATTTTAAGTTCTTTGCTGAAAAAGAATAATAATACAAAAGAAATCATGGGCAAAGCTGTCTTTAATAAGCAGAAAGGAGAAAACTGGACTAATGAACAGAGATAGCTGACTCTCAGTCCTCACTGTGGGAGGGCTGTGAACTGGAAGATGAAGGCAGCTCTCACCACAGAGAAGTCTCAGTCCAGACAAAAGATGCATTTACTGAAGACATGTCAGGAAATACTGTCCTTGATTTGTAAAGCAGGAGATGAGGTTCAGGGAATGACAGGTTTCCCACTGTACAAAGGGCCTGTAGCAGGATCATGAGCTACATCTAGGTCTTAAATGTCCCATTCTAGTGCTTGTTTTTCCACAGCAGTGTGGCAGTGCAATGGAGAGCTGGCCTTACTGATCCACTGACATGGATCATGCTGGAGGCAGGGCAAGCTTGTAGTTAGATCATGAACCAAATGCTTTCCTCTGCCCTCGCTGGCTCAAGGACACCAAGCTGGGGTCGTAAGACAGCCCTGAATTTTCTATATGTAAATTAATTAAATGGCAGATTTTATAAAGTTACATACAACCCTTAACTTAGAAGTTGTCAGCACTTACTTTTTTTTAATACAGCATTCAGAACATATTCAAGCTCTTCTGCAGATATCTCCATGTCCTGCAGAAAAAAAAAAAAAAGTGAAGCATCTGTTACTTGAATGTTTCTGTAATCAGACATACCAAAAAGCTCAGAAAACACAAACATCACTCATCTGTACTTTATTGCAAATCAACAAAAGAGAACCATATAAAACCCAGAAAAAGCTAAAAATTTAAGGGCTGGGAAAATACAGGAGTGCTGCTATGCATAAGTGTGTCTGAAGGAGATCTCAAGTGAGAGCTGTTGATGCAAAGAAAACTCAACTGCAACTGAATATTAAACCAGGCAGGCTCCTTCAGAACTTGAGTTCAAGCTTTGGTCCTCCTGCTTGCTCACCAGGGACTGCATCCTTATCCATCGAGCCATAAGGCATAGTGACATCTGGTGCTCAAACAACACACTACAATTAAGCATACTCCCAAAATATTTTGGGTTTGTTTCATGTATCCATGGCCCTGTATAGGAGTGGAAGTGTTTCCCCTCTTTTTACATCTTGCTCTGACCCAAAGTATTTTCCACTCACCTTTCCTGAAATCTGCTCAAACAGTGCCCGGAATTGCTTTTCTTCTTCAGTTTCTTGTGGGCTTGGGGTTGGATGTAGAGGCTGCAACACCAACCACACAAGTCCTTGTAAGAATTGTAAAGAATTGTAAAACATGACATTTCTCCTGCAAACAGCCCCTGTGCACCCCGGACCAGTGTACACCTTAAAATCAGGGTACATATGCTTCTAAACGCTGCCAGATCTGAGGCCTCCCAGCTACCTCTCTGCCCAAGGGGAGTCTCACCCTCTCATTCCCTTCACCTGAGCAAGTGTATAGCATGCCATTGCCTTGGTAAAAACCAAGAGCACCCATCCTGGAAAACACTTCTCACTCCTCTCATCCCACCCTGCACCATTCTGTTTCCCTGGGCCTCCAACAAGCACAGTGCTGTTGAGCTCTCTCCCGTGGCATCATCCTGGAACCTTCTTGAGAGCAGGAGCCAGAGGTGGCTGCACTTCAGCTTATTAGCCAGCACAGATTTATTTTGCTATAGAACATGGCCCTGATGTCACAGAAATGAAGATGTCGTCGTTCACTGGGTCCCCAGAGAAGAGTTTTACTAAAGAGGGACAAATTAGATATTGGCTTAGCTTGTTTCCATGGAAAGGCACACCACAATTAATGGCTTATTTGCAGGGATACACTTAAAGAGGAGCTGACTCAGACCCAGCTGCAATTAGTGCTCAGCAGGCAGACCAAGCCATTCAAAAGCAAAAGGAATTCAATCATTTCAGTAGGCACGTGCATGTGTAAGCATTCTCTCTCAAGTCCTGCAGATACCGAGAAGTAAAATAAAGATATTTGTATGCAAAATTAATGTAGGTCTATTAGACATTCTCCTGCCTCTTATTTTTCAAAATAAATAAAATTTTAAAATATGTGAACAGCCATGTGGCTCCCCAGTGCTAATGGGGGGTGCTTTCACTGCACACATGGTAGCTGACACCCACCTCTCCTGCTGGCTGGCACTGACTGCCTTCAAGGGGATGCGAAGCATAATGATTATGATTTTGATTGTTACAGCTCTTTTACCACATTCAGCAGAGCTTAGCATTTCAGTGACATACACAAACCTGGCAATTGTGTAATATTCCTGTGAAATGAAAGTGGTTTAGCCAAACACAGTAAAAGCAATGTGTGCAGGCTTCTGCTCAGCTATTCTCTTGCTACTCTAACTCTGTAGACTTACCTCAGGAAGATCAATGGCAACATTTTCATCTAGATCCCTGGAGAAAACAAAACCTTATTTGGTATCTGAAGGTATTCAACATCTGCTTGGGGTGGAAACTTGCTTATTACCTCTTCCCCAGGTGAATGATAAAACAGGGTTTTTTTTACTTAACAGGTTATGTTTAGCTAAAATTCATCAAACAATCAGACTTTTGCACTGTTTAAATTTTGGTATAAGCCCTTAGAACAGACATTAGGCAGGACTCAGGGAGGACACAGCTGTGCATGTCATCTGCTAAAGAATTCATCTCATTCTAAATTCATTATTCATTGTGAACACATTGTTTCCTCAGTATGCTTTTTTAACATAAAATTGTCTTTTGGACAAACTTTGGGAGGAAATAAACAGGAAGCAAACACTGCTGTATTCATAGAGACCCAGACAGTGCCAGCTAGCAACCCTTCCCTGTCAAACGTCCAGCAGATTCATCATGGCACACCCTATTTTTCCACCTTCTCAAATCCTCTCAAAAATAAGTCACATTTACAAAAATGTAAAAACAAAAAAGTACAAACAAAAAACCACAATGATCAAGAACTTGTCATGCTGGGTCTCTGCTGTAGAGCTGGGTGCCTAGCAGCCACACTGTCCCCAGCAGCCAACAACCACACGTGCAGGGGAGCACTGGAGGGCCCAAAGTTGTTGCTGACTTACTTAGTGATGGCTTTCTTCTCAGAGAAGATCCTCAGGCAGAAATCTGCCTCCTGGTGTGGCTCAAATGTGGTCGGAATAAGAATGTAATCACCCGGTGGCAGCTTGAATCGCTGGGATACTTCCCTTAAATTGATGTAGGTTTTGCTCCTGGCCTTGGAGGGGTGGTACCTGAAGAAGTCCTTGCCCAAGTGTCCATCTGTGTCTGGGCTCTAGGAAGGGAAAAAAAGGCAGTGCTGTACTGGCCAGGGTGTGCTGAAAGCCATACTCACCTCTTTCCTAACCACAGAGACAAATCCTGCCTGGCACAAGTGTCACCCCAGGCTGTGATCCTGACTCTCATTCCCTCTCCCAGGTGCTTACAGCAATTTAGCTCCCACCTTATGGCAAGGACTCACTACCACTGTCCTTTCCCACCCAGAAGGCAGGTTCAGAGCACTCTGGGACATGTCTTCCTACTTAAACATGCCCTGCCATTAAACACCACCATTCCAGATAGGGTGTCAGAGAGCAGTGACAACAGATTCACCAACCTCAACCTCACTTGGGGACAGGCATCTGTGTGTGATGTGCCCCAGGATGCTCAGAAGAAGCAATATTCCCTTTCCCTAAGCCAGGCAGGGGGTGACAGAATCATGGGCCTGAGGGATCTGTCCTAGGAACCCATGGCACCATGGGGACTCCTAAATTCTCCTCTGAGAGGGCTCCATCCTCCACAGGCCTTGATGTAACTGTTACTTACTGAAGGTTTTTTTAGGTGCAAGGGCCCCAAAAATGGGGCAGGGATACAAACCCGAAGAAAGTTCCAAACACCAATAGTGCAGCTCCTGTGCCGTAGCAGCATAGTACCTCATAAATAGAGTAGCCAATGGTCAGCATTTCAGCTCCAAGCTTCTTGAGTTTACGGCGACCCTTTTGCATCAGTGCTGCTATGAATGTGCAGTCATCTTGTCCATCGTCCTTCTCAGTCAAATGCAGCTTGATTTGTGGATTTATCCAGAAAGTCTCTGCCAATGTAAAGAACACCAGAGAGTTTCTTGACTCAGAATAATAAACCACCACCACTGCTACAAAAATACCCCCACCAAACCAAAAAATAAAGATGAGATTTCACTCAAACTTAGTTTTTCCATTAATCGTTATACTTCTTTCCACTAAGCTTTGCAAAAAATAAGCCAAATCCCAAAGTCCTTCATGGAACTAGGTGTAGGAAAGATTTTAGGCCTGGTGCCTTATTAAATTACCGTGGTTTAAATGAAGTTGTCAGATGAAATTTTGCTAAAATTACATAGCTACAATGATCCATGACACAGCTTCAGAGGCACATAAACATGTTGGCTGATTTGGGCTTTTTGTCTCATTTTACATTTGCTGCTGCAGTTCAACTGGCTTATTTGAACCTAGTCCTGCTCATGCAAATGTCATTAAGAGGTAAATCAGATCCAACGAACCTGAGAGCAAAACAAGCAGTCTTTCACCACAAAGTCTCACGTGGGACCATATGACCATTTATCATAATGAACTTTGTTCATTGCTGGTTTGTTCATTCAAAAAAACTAATCACAGAAAGGTCTTATCATTTAAATACAAGACTCTTAAACCACACGGTGGTTTGAGTTTCCTCATTTGTCCCTTTAGCTCGTTCTGGTCAGCTGAACTGTCCTGCACCCACAGCTCTGGCTACAGAGCTCCTCTCTGAAGAGCTATAGCTGAGGGCAGGTAAAGATTTCAGTGCCTGCTTCTCATTTTCAGACTGATATGTACTTACCTAGGAAATTTCTACATCCTCCTGCGGTGGCTCCCCGGACCCAGCTGCCTTGGTGGATGGTCACTTCCCATTTGTGGACAGTGCTGTCTTCCAGGGCATCTGGAGTCAGGTTGCAGATCTCAACTTTGTCAAAATGCACTTTGAAGTCTTCAAACTTCATCCTGAGCAAAAGATGTGGTAAGGAACAGGCAGTCATTCATTCTTGTGAAGGATGCCCAGCAGAAGTATTTATCCCCCCTCAGAGCCCCAGGGCCAGATCACCAGTTCATGTAGAGTAGCTTTGGTGACCATGGATATATGCCAGTGTACAGCAGGAGAGCAACTAGCTTTCACTCACTGTGGTGTAAAGCACAACCATCCTTTTTGTCTGCATCTCATTCTGACATCTCTTACACTTTTATTCAGTTACAATTGAGTCTAAGATGAAATAGAAGTGACACTGACACAAAACCTACAGTGGAAAGAGTTATTTCACCAACACCATGCTGGTCTTAATGGCTGTATCTGTTTTGTTAAATACCCAACCAAAGAATTGTCTGGCACATGCAGGAGCTAAGTCTTCATACAAATCATCTGTGTGTTCAATGTCAGGCACAATGATAGCACCAATGACACATGGTGATGGATTACCAAGCCATGGTATGATTACCTGTCTGCACTGCAATTAAAGTAACATTTGGGTCTCTGCTAAGGTTCCTAGGCTCAAGCTGCTCACTCTTCCCTCCCTTGTGGGTGCCTGGGACCTTGTTCTAGCAAATATATACACCAAATGTGAGAAATGAAGTGTGTTTGGACTTGAGAAATGTCTCCAACCTGCCCTTGATAGTAGCATAGACTCTGCTGCCTGCTATGTGCCCCACAGATTGCATTGAATATATTTTATGCCCAAGGTGGAGACACATACATGACAATTGGAATGAGGGAGCAAATGCCACAATTATGAGCAGTTTTGAGCTGCTAGGC
Source organism: Anomalospiza imberbis (assembly GCF_031753505.1). Taxonomy (NCBI): domain Eukaryota; kingdom Metazoa; phylum Chordata; class Aves; order Passeriformes; family Viduidae; genus Anomalospiza; species Anomalospiza imberbis. Next base: position 72,797,718 of record NC_089683.1, on the reverse strand, counting down.
TGGGCTGGTTGAAACTAGCCTGCTCAGCACCTGGAGAAGAAGATATGCCAGGAGATTTTATCTAGCAAGTACAAGGACAAAAAGATACCAATGGTCCTGTTGGCCAAGGAGTCAGTCCAGGACTGAGCAAACAGCCAAGAGAAGGGACAGCCAGAGCTAGGCACCACTGGGCATTGGGTGCAGCCCTGAACAAAAGGAAACAGTGGACAGAAACTATCTAAGAGACAGCAGCTTACATGGTGTGCACCACAAGGACAGGAGGCACATATACTCTAAGCCTGAGGGTAGCCTTGGTAGGCTGAACTTCCCTCTGTAAAAGCGCTGATGCATTAAGCCTTTGTGAGGGCAATGTGACATCTTGATATGTTTTGTGCTCTGAATTGCTATCTGGAAGAGCCCCCCTCTCTCTCTGGACCACAGAGATAACACACAGAAATGGATCTCCTCCCTAACACAAGCTTCTGTAACTGTCCTTTTCCTCCCGTGGCAGATGCCTAACAACAAAATGGAGTAGCAGGAGAGCCAAAGCCCTCCAAGATACAAGTTTATCTGTGGCAGTGGTAGATAGGACACAGCTAGCCCCCACTGTGCCTTGTCCAATACAGCTAGTTCCATTTTTCTTCCTCATAACAAATAGATGTCCATGGTGGTATTAATTTTCACTTGCTATGGGCCATTTTACAACTTGGTTTTGGTGTGGAAAGAAACAGCAGGGTTTGCTTTGCTGAGTTCTGCCCTTTCTTGTCAGCTATTTACAGATATTGCTAGCCCTAGGCACTGCTAATTCTCACTCTGATGCTTCGGACACTAAAGCAGGGGCAGCATTATGCAATTTTGGGCCCTTTGGAAATGTGCTGCAAAGCAGAGGAAGGGATTGCCCTTTACAGATTGGATTTGACTTCTTGGAGGTAAAACACCTGTTCTGATTTCCCTAGAGCTGTTCTGGGCTTTTATTTATGAAGGGAAAAGAAGACTCTGACCCTCTGATCATAGGAGGGAAGGGACTAGGAGGACTGAAAAGCTGATTTCTTAGCCAGCCACAAGATGCCCCTTTGCATCTATTAGAAGCACCTGGACAAGACTAATATGAAATGCTAATATGTAGCCAAAACATCTTTAGGGTAGTTAATGAGGTCAAAATGTTCTCAGTATGTAACCATGAAGATTTTATTGAGTTCCCACAAGTCCAAAGAACAAAAGGGTCCAAAAAGGAATTTTTTTCTATTAATTTCACTGGTTATTTGATGCCTCCTTGCACACTTTTACCTCCATCACACGATCAGGCTTTAAGTTCTGCCCTGTATTGTAATACTTGCTGGAGTTACTTGGGTTCCATGTAAAGTCTTTGTCTCCTTTACACTCACCACATAAGCTACAGCTGCAACCAGGTGAAACACAGACAAAAAACCCCCACCAAACCCAAAACCCAAACAAACACAAAAGCTTTTTGAAGAAACTGCATAGTATTTGCTATGTCAATAGTAAAATAACTCAAAATACCTTATGTAAAAATGCAGTAATGGAACAGCCACTGGACCTACTCCCCTCCAGTCAACAAAATTTGCAATAAATAATTTTGTGTGACTTAACATGCTGTGTTGTCTATCTCGAATAACTTCTCAGGCCTGAAGCTGAACTTTGGTTTAACTTGCAGGCAAAGTCTGGAATAGCTCCATTGCATACCTCTCTAGATTTCCATATGTGTAATAGAATAGAGCATCTGGCCCTAGAAGATGTGACCCAACACATTGCCACAGCACAGTCGATACGGGGGGTGGATCATGTGCAAGTCAGTCATCTGCTCTGAGATCATGAATTTGGCATGAAGAACACTTCACACTTCTACAGCAATTTCCACCTGTTGGTTTCTTTTTTTCATTTCATTTATTTAATTTAATTTCATTATTTCATTTCATTTCATTTCTTCAAATTTTCCACAATTTCACACGTATCTTGGTGCTCTTTTACTTTACGCAACTAGTAGTATGGCTTCTCAGGACTCATTCTCTCCCAGGTGATGCCCATGTGATACAGTCACCATCATAGGTGATACAGTGCCATACAGTGCTCCCTTCTGTATATCCTGCCCTTGTTCATGGGAAGGATTTAAAGGGTGTTACATTCATGGGAGACACACAGTATTTGAAATACCAATGCCACTAACTAAACTGATTTGAGGGCTTTTTTAATTAAAACAGATGACAAAGGGAGACACATGAAACTCTGAAAACAAAGGGACCATTCTACCTGCCCTCTCTTAGGCAGAAACTGAGAATTTCATCACACAAAGACTTCTTCCTTGTTGCTTGTTCTGGCCACTTGCACCTTGATTTCTGATTAGAGTCCCACACTTTAAGAACCTGTGTCTTACCAGAACTCTCCATCATCCCGTGCTGCCTGAGACAGGCGTCTCTGCTCCGATGGGCTGACTGAGCACCACTCTGCAGAGCTACAGGAAAACAAAACCAAGTTTTACTACAGGCATGTGGCAATTAATTTTCCCTGGCTCAGAATGACTGGCTGGACATAACAGCAGGCTGTTCTTCTCTCACATGTGTTTTAGTTGTGCAGCTTTCACAAACACAGTTGCATTTAAAAGGTGTCCTGATCCCACTGGCATTCATGGTTGCAAAGACCCAATTAATGCAGCCAAAAGCAGCACCAGGCCAAAGATCCCAAAGCTGCTCCAGAGTGGTCTTAAAATGGGTTATTGACATTGGGACTGGTCTCAGTGTTTGGGTTGGAGACAATACGGCTATTGGTAAACCTCAAGATGTTGGTAAGTAAACACCCTCCTTAAATCTGTATTCCATCTGTAGCACCATGATCTTTTTCACTCTTGTTGCTAATTTAGGGCCAGATGTTTGTTTCAAAATTGAGTCAATGGGAACTGAATAGGTTCCTTCCCCTGACAGAGAGATTCAGTGAAGTAACTGGGGCCCCAGGTTAAGTGTTTGCTTCCTTTTCATGCACCCCTTCAACTCTAGCTGTGGCATATCAAAACCAAAAAACCTGATAAAGCTTTCAGAAAACCTGGAAGTGCACTACTGTATTTCCAATTTGACTTAATAAACTTAGGGAGTAGAAGGCACCTTGTGTTGTAGTTTTTAATTCCAGCAACCACTGCAAAATGTTAATACAAGCTCCTGTATTGACCTGCAAGCCCCTCTTCATCCTGAGTTCCAGAAAGCCTCCCAAATGCAGAGTCAGATCTCTGCCTTGCAGAGACAGCCTTTTTGATGAACAGCATAAACTGCCAGATGCCTGTCCTGATCATAACCTCTCCATCTTTTTCAGATTTAAGAACTCATTATACACATCAATTATCCATGTTTTTCTTCAAGATAAAGGATCTGAGCTGATGTGGACATATTTAATTTACTTCTGAGCCATGATAAGGACAGGGAAATTCAAAGTAGTCCTACAAGTAGTTACATGTCTCAGCAATATTAAAGGGCCAGGCAGGTTATGGTTCCTCTCCTCTGTGCCTATGTAAATTAAAAAAAACTCAGAAGAAAAAGTGAAACAAAAATGAAACAATGCATATGTGCAAAAATATACTGAAAAGTGCGTGTTGGAGAGGAATGTAGTGTTACTTTTTTTTTTACCTTTTTTTTTTCCATTTTGTTTTGTTTGCACTTTGTTTACCATTAGTAGTAAAACCTGACTGGTTTTCAGGCCAACCCTGCCTGTGTTTTGGGGTCCTTCCACAACTTTGGCATGGAGAGGGTCTCATTTAATGCCCATTTATTATTATTAAGATATTACTCCTGATGTGGTTAGAAACCCGAAGCAACCAACCCCCAAAATAAAGAGAGATGCAAGCTATTCAGAGGGGGTAATACATTGTCAGTTTCAGTTTATCTGTAGTAGGACAAACTATGGATGTTGTGTTACAAGCACTACAGCAACAGGCTTGTAAATATTTAACCAAAAATATCACTCCAAATGTGTAACTTTTACAATTGGGAGTGTATTAATATTAACTTATCTCATTTATATTCATGCATGATTTCTGCTGATGCTAGGTTTTGAGGGCTAAACAACCTCAACAGTGTCCCTGCATTGTGCTGCTTTGAAAATACTGAGGGGGAGATGCTGTAGGGCAGTAACACTGTTAGGCATGTGCAAACTCTTGGTTTAATTTCCCGTGGAGCACCTGGGGCTGCAGGAAGCCAGCTATGGAGCAGAAGCTGGGATTTGGCCTTTGCAAGTGTAAGTGTAAGTGTGTAAGGGACAGTGTACCCACTTGTCACTCCAAGGGCCGTTCCACTCCACCTCTCCCCACGGGTTCCTTATCCTTACGAGCTGCACTTGCTGGCCCCTATAGCTCACCTGGGGAAGAAGAAAATAGAGAAAATATCAAGTGCCAGGATCTAGGCAGCAAGGCTTCTCCAGTACGCAGAGGCTGGTGTTAGCAGCTGGGCAAAAGGTGCTGAGTGCCACAGGAGATGTAGGAGGGAAAGTTGGATGGGAATTTGGACAACTTCCCCAGGATAACTTTCCCCATCACCTGAGGCTGAGGGGAGAATCCCTTAGTTTTTCCCCACATGTCTCCTTGCCCCGTGCTGCTGGACATACCTCCTCAATGCCAGTCACAGAGTATGCATGGCCTTTTACAAGGCCAAATGGGGTTCGGGCTTCTGACTCGGCAGCGCTGCTGGTCTGGAATAGGAGGAAAAAGAAGTGAATTTACCTCTCTCTTCAGAGTGAGACCACAAGTGGTGCCACCTGGTCCCTTCCAGGCTGACCCTTACTACAAACAGGGAACTTGTCTTTCTGCTCAACCATGGTCCCCTTTTGGGAAAAAATATGGGGGTTGTTTTAAGTGTTGTTCACTCAGAGCAAAAATGAGGTGGTTCCAGAGTGGAATTCCTCCTCTGCCCCTGTGATTTTGTTTCAGCACCATATACATTTCCAGGATTTCAATCTTTACTCTCAGACTGAGATCAGGTGTTCACATGGTCTCATTTCTTGTAAAAAGGCTTTGATGGACAGTGATGATGGTGAAGGGCCCCATCAGCCAGCTGAGTATCACATTGCCTAGTTCAATAAAATTTTAACTAGTCTTTGCAAGCAGCAAACTTCATCAGGAGAAAAAGTGAAACTCAAACCAGAAAACACTGAACCTCAAAGTTGAGGGCACCAAGAAATTGAGACCCCATTTCTTACTTACATCAATAGAACAGCCCACCATTGAGCATCTTTTCAGGGCTTTTTCTAGGATTTCATAGAAATTGTCAGGAGCCGCCTTAACATCATACATTTCTCCTATACCCCCAGTGAAATCCTCCATGGCCTCTATTGTACTGCCACCCTTCAGAGACTCGTAGCTGCCATTCAACCTGGAAAACACACACTGACTGTGAGAATTGCTTTCAAGATATCCATGTTTGAGAGCTTTCTCACACGTGTGTAGAGTTTCAGCAATAGCACTGAAGTCAAAATAAGTACCCCAGAGTGTACCCAAGCAGTAGAATCAGGGTCATTCTGCTTCCCTTTTTAGCTGCATTTTTAATTCATCCATTTCTCCGTATCTTTAAAGCCTGGGGGTGTTCTTTCTTAAGTGCCAGTTGTCAGGCTGGCAAGGGCAGCAGCAAAAGCTAGAAGCTGCTCACTAGAATTGTGAATACCATATGAACAAACTGTGAATAATGTATGTACAAATAGCAAATTATGTATGTGCAGTGGGACTTACTTGGCATAGGCTTTCTCTAGTAAGGCACTCCAAAATTCATTGAGTTCAGCTGAGTGCAGGAAAACCAGCCGGCCCTTGAAGGTGGGTAGTCGGTCATCAATCACGACATCCAGCCACTCGTTGTGCTGCCAGAACTGTTTAGAAAGGATAGTGCATGAGTTTGCTGACAGCACGGCATCTCCTGAGAGCAGGATTCTGGTGTCCCAGCATTTCTAATTGTAACTTGGTGACAATCATAGGCTCGATTAGAAGACGTGGAAATCATCTGTTCCTGCTCTGCCCTGCAAGGCTGCTCTCTAGGAAGGGTGGTCTGTCTTGAGAAAGCATCAAGACTAAATGTGTAGACATGTACTGTAGCTCCTTGCCTGGATAATGTCAATCACGTACCTACACCAGTGCTCACCGCATAATTCAAAACTCCTTTAGGACACACATGTGTTACAGATCCCAGTTCCACTCTTTTAAGAACTTATATCCTAAGTGAGGTGTGTGTGCCCAGGAAAATGTGAAATTATTTCTACAGCTATGTATCTGTTCACAAAATAGGAGTGGCTGTGTTTGTGCCTGTATGAGGCTGACGTAGCCCTCTAGTTTGTTTCTCAAAACATGAACAATGTAAGCTCAGAAATCCTACTTTTTTCAATGTCTCCTCTGCAGTACCTGTCAGCCTCACTGCAAAATACACCATGAAAAGTAATGACAGAGATGTGTTCATTCTGTGACAGATGTCCACCTTACCTGGAAGTGAAATATTCCAGCATAATCTGGCCCAAAATTTTGATCCAGTGGCACCACTCTTGCTAGTGTTTTTTCATTCAGTGTGAGAGAAGCAATGGCTGCTAATAGCCAGCAGTCACCTGTGGATTGAGAAGGGGGAAAGAGGAGAAAAAGGGGCCAGAGGAGATGCTAGCTGCCACTTCCCCTGAAACCTAAAAGACAGCCTGCATGTCCCCAGAGATGGTGTTCCTGCCTGGCCAGGGCAGAGTGTGCTTCAGTCTGGAGGGGCTGGCAGACAAAAGACTCCCTTGGGCTCACAGTACCCTTGAGTGAAGATCCTTCCCTGATCCTGAATCCCACTGCACCAAGATGGTCTCTGGCATGGATGGGATGGAGCTATCCAAGAAGCAGCCGTGGGCCAGGTGAGCCTGGGCAGGACCTCCAGCTCCACTGCTCCCACAAGTTCAGGAGGGACAACATCCCCTTCTCTGTGAGGACACTGCTACTGCTCCTCATGGTGCATAGACATGAACACATCCATCCAGGAGGAATCACTCACCAAGATCCCCTTGACAAATGTCAGTTCTGGTGGCTCCTCCAAGGATAAACTTGGGGTCTTTGACAATGTCCTGAAACAGTGAGACAGAGAAATTACTTGGAATTTCTAAGGAAAAATAGGAAAATATCACCATCACTCTGAACCAGAGCTGCAGCAGTGCTGACAAACCCTGTGAGCCACAGGGTACAGAGCTGTATTATCCTGCAGCAGTGTTGCCACCACAAAGAACAAGATGGGGAATCCTTGCTAATTAATTACAGTGTAGAGCAATTAAAAAATCAACTATCCTCATTTTTTTCATAATTAGTTGGCTGCTAATGAAAGGCTGGCATTCTTTATTCATCTGTAGGCAATTGTTAAAATATCATAGCACAAACTCATCCAGAAGATTGATGTCAGGCTGCTGCCCTGTTTAACAAGGCTTTTGTTTTCTTGCTTTCCTCCAATGGCAGAAAAAAATAAAATTGGCAATTTACTTTTAACTTAACTAGTTATTTACTTGCATGTAATACCTGGAACATACAGTGTCTGACAATCATGAGACCATTTCATCCTCCAAAAAGCAAACAACAAAGACAGCTTCAGTCCTGCTAATTTTTAGGAGGAGCTAACACTATCCACCCCATGTGGTCAGAGGGAATGGTGATCATGGTGGCATTACAGCAATTTTCAAGCATCCATTAGACTGGTTTAGTTCAATTACTAGTACCATGGCTGGATAGAAAAATTATAGTGATAAACCAATAAATGTGGCAGGAATTCTTCTCCATTTTCCCATTAACTGTATATTGAATGCAATTGATTGAACTGAATGGAAAGGGGGAGAGGAGAATATCTAATACATTACTGGAGGAATATGCCTGTAGTTAATCAGCCTGCCGTGATACATTATTGCAGACCCTATGGCATGAAGCAGATCCTTCTGCCTAAGTGGCAAATGCAACAAATTAATGGGGAGGGTGGGGGAAATAGAAGAGCACATTCAGTCATTTAATCCCTGCATTTGCCTAGATTAAATTCAGTTGCTCTGCTTTCATATCACTGCGTTTTCTCAGACCACAGGGCAGAATATTGATAGCTTTGTTCAGCTTCCTGCACTTACTGCTGAAGCACCTGCTGCTGGAGCCAGGGCACTCCCCCCAGTGAAGCAGCACTGCTGCTGCGGAACTCCCCCTGCAGAGGCTGAAACACTGCCTCTGGAGGCTGTATTCAGGAGGATGCTGGTTTGCATATTTGTTGTTTGCTTTTGCTGGGGAGGAGGTGGTGGCCAGGTTGTGCCTCAGGCACAGGTGCCTCGGGGAGGACGTACCACAGAACACCCTGTCCCCAGAGTGTGGAGCAAAGGGAAACAAACAACAGCTCCTCCTTACCTGGCCCGCCTGCTTGTTAAATACACTCAGTCTCGTTGGGACTGGGCATGAACAATAAAACCACAGCTCATTGCCTTTAGACATTGATACAGCAATGGCTGATAAAGTAGCTGATGTTCAACAACACACTTTGTTTTAGCACCATTGCTCTCAGGAGATGTAATTCTCATTGCAACTAATGCATTTAGCTGTTACCAAGAAGCCCTGTGTGTTAGCAAGGGACAAAATAAAAAACCTTTTCACGGACATAGGTTTGATTCATGACTCATTGTTTATTACACATCTCTGTAAGTCATACATGGGAAAATGTTTTCAACCTTCTATGTCTAGAGCAATCAAAAAAATTTTAAAAAATCAATTAAAAGGAATTGAAAGGGTGTTGACTGGACTTGCGCCACATTCTCTGCTGAACAAAAAAGAACACACTCTAGAGTTCTTGAGTGGATGTTGCAAAAATAATATTAATTCTAAAAGGACTTTCAGGTGGTATAATAATGTATCAGGACTTTCAGCATACTAAAGGACAAAACCCAGCATTCACACACAGCATGCACTAATTTAAGGATTCGCCTACACAAAGATATTGCCTGGAAGTAGGAACATACAGTCTTCAGAGAGATGAAACATAGTGACCTGTGACTGTCCTGATGCTGTATTAAAGCTGTGCTTCTTTAAACCCAAAAGAAAACGAATTGCATCCCAGTGCCTGTCTTGCACTGGTAGAGGGGGTGCATAGAGACCTAAAGCACACTGGAAGTGAGATTGTTTAGGTGATTTCTGTGATTACATTTCTCTGCCTGGTTCCAACCTGTCATACTGGTTGTCCATGGCTGTTCATACTAGGAATATTTATTTCTTACTTCCTCCTGTAGACCATAGACTCATTTGAAATTGGTAAAACCCATTTATCTTTCCTTTTTGGGTTGTTTTTTTTTCATTCTTCAATTTATATGTCTACCTTTCCCAGTCACTGAGGGAAGGGGAAGGGGAAGGGGAAGGGGAAGGGGAAGGGGAAGGGGAAGGGGAAGGGGAAGGGGAAGGGGAAGGGGAAGGGGAAGGGGAAGGGGAGGGGGAGAGGGAGGGAAAGGGAAAGGGAAAGGGAATATAATGAGAAAAGAGTCTTACATTCTTCAGATTGTTCTAAAATTTCGATGAAGGATAGTTTGAATTTGTAATTAAAAAGGATTTAAAAGGATTGCTAAACAAAATCACTAAATGTCTGAATCTTGGAGCACTTCACTTATGTAAGAAAGTCAGATATTCATCTGATACATATCTACATAGCTCACTGACTGCAGTGGGAGATTTACAGATCAATGCTAGTTGAAGGTCTTGCTCATGCTGCTACAAATATGCATATATGCAGATATATGCATGTCAAAGTAATGAGAAAGCCTTCTCTACTCTCATTACTAAAGATTAAACTCTAACAGATTGTAAATCAGAAGATTTAGTTTATTTGTCCCTGCAATTACCCTCATGTACTGTGCTATACTTCAACCAAGCTACTGAAAAATACTGGTGGGAGAGGCAGTAAAAACCAGTCACCACGGAAAGATGTTGGAATATAGATACCCTGCACAGAGGCCATGCTTTTGTGCTCCTCCTCTCCAGCTGTGGCAACTCACCTAGCACATGCTCCAGGCCCATGTTCCCTTTGCAAACTGAAATGTGTTAAATTGAAATTGTTACACCACCTCTATTTTGCTGCTGCTCCGGATGGATAATAGAGATGAAACTGATTTAGTTTAAATGCTGAGGAGCCAGAGCAGAGCATAACTAATACCCTGTCCTCACACATCCTCTCTGCCTCCTCTGAGTTTTATTTCTCACTGTGCAGCTCACAAAAGTGCGTGGGGGGAATTGGAGTGTAAAGGCAGATGCCATTTGAGGTAACTTACTCATCCTGGAAATGTTTCAAGTTCAGCATACAAAGATCCTGAAGAAAACAGACCATTCTCCACTGCCCCTGTGTACCATACACAACGGCACACAAGCTCTAAACCATCCCTGGTCCCATTTTACACCAAATTTTAACTATTCCGAGCCCAAAAAAGACAAACTAGCACCTAAGAGCTGAGGAAAGGAAAACTATTCTTTAAGATTTAGTGTCACAGCCATGTGCATTTTTGATGCCTCATAGCACTCTAGAGTCACCACACCCGAAGCATCTCAGCCTCACAGCCCTCTCCTGTGCTGGGAGGGCAGCCCCACAGGCCACCTGGCTTTCTGGAGCACAGATAAGCAGCAGTGTCTGTGGGGGCTGCACTTAGCATGTGTTAGGATCTGCAATTTTTTTTCACAGCTGAAACTTGTCCAGGAGTAACAGCTTTAATTCTGCTCTGTACCAGCACTATGTTAACTACCAGATGCTTATCACTGGGAATTGAGATAATTTAAACCTTTCTTTAAGTTTACTTTATTCTTTCTCTCCCTTGGTATCACTATCACCAAACAAAACTTTTTTATAAAGGAAGAAGCTTCCAGACTATGAAGAAAACCCAGAATAAACATCAGTCCTCAGCAAAGAAATTACATTTTTACTTTGGTTATTAGTTACAGAATGAAGGGGGAAGAAGGAACCTGGACTGATGCTGGGTTTGTGATCTGAGAGCATGTGACTGGTGCAGCTTCAGGCTCCCGCTGTGTTATTAATGACTGTTATGCAAGATGCATTAAGAGATACTCACTGAGCCCTTGGCTACTGCTGAATGGCTCAGTAACCACAGCATGCAATTGTAATCTCTCAGCGTTCCCTGATGGAATTGAGCAGGAAAGTGTAAGACTCTAGTACTCTAAAAGTTATAAGGTTTCAATTTTTGAGGTTGATCTTAATTGTGAATTTCCTACATTAACAACACACAATTTTACACAGTTAGAACATTATCATAATGTATTTTACCCTTAATTCCCTGTGTGCCCTCTTATTTTCATCTTTTGTCTGGCAATAATGTAAGAGAGAAGCTTATTACAAATTCTTTAAGCATGCACATAAATACATATGCATAAGTGTGTCTGTATAACCAGTTACACCTAAAACATGGGGTGAAGCCTTCCAGCCCTTTCATCCTGCAGCTTGAGCTCTTTGCGGGGGGCATCCCAATCCTGAGCCACTGTTCTTGAGGTAGGAAGGGTTTCCCCCCACACTTGATCTCCACATCTCCCTGAACACGTACTTGCTGCAACCCCGAAGCACAGCTGCCTGACCTAGGGCAGGACGGGAGGCACAAACACAACCGCATACTCACCCCAGGCCTCTTCCAGACGAAGGGAACGGGTGGGTTTTCACTGAAGAAGAGAGACGAATTGCAGGCGGGGAAGTCGGAGTCCTCAAAGAGGACGCCCCTGCGCAGGCACTCCCGCTTCAGCTGCTCGTAGCCCTTCCCCGAGCTGTGCGTGGCACGGGCACCCCCGGGATGCGCAGCCGGCCGCGGCTTCGAGTCCTGGTACGAGTAGGGCATGTCTGCCTCCCACCTGCCCGGGAGAGCCCGGCGAGACAAGGCTGAGCTGGTGGTGGGGACAGATCAGGTGGAAAAAGAGAGGGGAGCAAGGATACGAGAATGCCTCACGTGCCTTGTGAAGAAGGACAAGGGGGTGGAAAGGACTCTGTGGTGGGGGACACGGCAGTATCCTCCAGCCCTCCTCCGTGCCACCTCCTTGAGCTACTGCTGAGTGAGACTGACCTCCCGGCTGCTCTGCACAGCACCAGAGACAAACACCCTGAAAGCAAACAGGGAGGGAAGGCGGCCGGTCCCGGACACCCTGGGAGCCGGGCGGGAGCGGCCGGGGCTGCCCCGTCCTTCCCCGCGGCTGCCGGGCGAGGAGGGGTGTGCACGGCTCCGGCACCGCTCCCCAGCCGGCACGGCCCGGGCGGGCTGCCACGGCCCGGGATGGCTTCGAGGAATGCAGAACTCAGCCAGGGCCACTGAGATGAGCCTTGGGAGGGAAACCAGAGCCCACGGCGGGCTGCGGCCGCACTGCGAGCTTGCCTGGTTCTCCCAGGTGGGAGAGCAGCCCGGCCTGCCTGCGCAGGGCTGCCTTGGCGGGCAGGTGTTGTCCCCGTCGGGCGTCATGCAGGAGGGACAGCAGGGCCAAGAGATGGCCGTGGCCACTCTGCTGGCAGGAGCCTGGGTGCAGAGCGAGGGCTGGGTGTGCACAGGTGGGGTGTGCAAAGCTAGCGGGGAGGACTTGGAGCAGGACACGTGCTGGGCAAACACAGGAAGAGCATTGGAAAATGTTATCCTGAGGAGGGATTCTGATGGGCAACACACTGAAGGAGTCCTGCGTGCACTGTATCATGTGATTTTAAAAACAAATACCTGTTGTCTCTGATTCCAGGTTTCCTGACCTTGTTCATCTGACCACTGGTGAAGGGTTTGGAGCACAAGTCTTATGAGGAGCAGCTGAGGGAGCTGGGGTGGTTTAGCCTGGACGAGAGGAAGCTCGGGAGGCCTTATTTCTCTCTACAACCACCTGAAAGGAGGGTGTAGCCAGGTGAGGGGATGGGCTCCTCTCCCAAGTAACAAACAGTAGAGCAAGAGGAAATGGCCTCAAGCTGCACCAGGGGTGGTTTATATTAGATACTGAGTAAAAATTTCTTCATGAAAAGTGTTGTCAAGCATTGGAACAGGCTGCCCATGAAAGTGGTGGTGTCACCATCCTCTGGGATATTAAAAAGATGTGCAGATGTGTGCTCAGGGATGTGGTTTAGTGGTGGACTTGGCAGTGCTTGGTTAGTGGCTGGACTCAATGATCTTATTAATCCTTTCAAACCGAAATGATTCTGTGATTTTTCTTCTTACCAGCATTCACCTGCACCATTGTATCTCACAATGGACAGCAAAGCACTGGCTGGAGAGAATGCCCAACAATGCACCAAGGAATAACACTCAGAGCCAAACATGGATATTCCTCTCTGCTCGGAAAGGGAGGAGATGCCACCCTCTTGGAACAGTTCCTGTAGTATAAAACACACCCCTGAGTACAAATAGGACTCAGCCTCCCTTTGCTTTAATTGGCCCTTTGGTGGACCAGTTTAGCCTGCTACCAGGAGATGATTTATGGAGAGCAATTAGGTGAAACAGAATTAGTTCCTCTTTGTTCTGCTATTTTTCACAGCAGTGCTGGGAGGAAAGCTTTCCTTTTCAGAACATATATTCCCATGTTTATTCCCCATAATTGCATCCATTGTTGATGTCTGCCACTTGGTGCTCTCTGCAGATATTCAGGATGGGAGGAAAATGCAACATGTCCTGCGATAGTCTCTTATGGACACCAGCAACACAATCCTACCTGCTCAGGAGAGTGGTGAGCAGGATTTGAGCCACTGACCTAGAACCCCTTTGCTCCTTAGGTGTCCTGGCTCAATGAGTAAAAGCAGGGTGTATTTTAACACTTCCTGGAACAGCAGGTGAACACAGACAATGAGAGGCTGTGACACAGCCTGTGTACATTTCCATTTGGCATGCTGTCGCAGCAGACATATTGTGACATTTAAACAATACAAGACAGTACTAATACAAAAGTCTTGTCACACTGAGTAATAAAGTCCTTCCTCCAGGATTCCACTGTCTCAGGGACTATGGGTTTGCAGCCCACTGGGCTCTCCCAGCAGGGGGGATAGTGCAGGTCTGTCCTTGGGCTGTGCAGGCAGTGAGTGAGTGCCTGCCAACGTGTGAAAGTGCTGCTGGCAGAGAGAGAGCTGTCAGATCGAATGCAATTAATTCCTAGTGGGACTGCTCTGGACACCATTAGGCTCCTGCAGACTGCAGAGGTCTCTCTACAAGCCACATGACCAGGCAAGATTTCAAGGTGACAGCATGACAGCATGAGTGATGCACAGGCTGGCAACATACATTAAAGCTGAACACCATCTTCTTCCAGGTACCATCATTAAATGCCTGTTCCTGAAACATCAGGAGTTTTATCCATGACCTTCAGACATGGGAACAAGGCACTCGGGGAGTGTAAACACCAGTGCAATTGCAGCTGCCCACAGGCACCACCCTCCTGCCGAGCCACACTGCTCATCCCAGGACACCAAGAGAGGGGGCCAGATGGGCATTGTGCAGAAGAAGCAGTGGCTCTGGCAGGGGGTGAGCATCCTCTGCTATGAACAGAGTCTCAGGCACACTTACTGCTAACAGGAACAGGAACAGAGTAATTTTTGTCTGCTATTGGGTCAGACTTCCTTGGACTTCTTATTTTCTTCAAGAAAGCAGAACATCTGATTTGGTTTTCTGTGGCTTGAACAGCTTTTACTCTAGAAGAGACCCTTATTCACTTTCCAGCATAATTCATGGGATAGAAGGTGACATAAAGGCTTGATGTAGGAAAATATGGCTTCCATTTCTTGGCCTCCTTGCATAGCATCATGCTACAGCTCTGGCTTTCATCCTCTGCTGTTCAGCATTTGGCATGTGCTTTTTCTGAGTCAGACTTATATAATTCCTTCCCCATTAACATCAGGTAGACTCTGGTCATTCAGGTTTTAAAGTTGGTTATTCAAATGACAGCAACTGGACTAAGTCTTTCATAACTCTGTTGTCATTACACCTCCTGCCCTGTCAACAGTTTAACATTGGAGAGTTTATCCATAGCCTTTGGCCTGACTGACCCCATGTTCTCCAGTGCTTGTTGCCTGCTGGCTAAGCCCCTTCAGTGTCATCTGACCTTCTCTAAGGGAGTGGTTTAGGCTAGAATATTTCATTTTTGTACTCCTTCTCCAGGTGTTTGAGAGAAATTACTGATTTTGTCTAGGTCCCTTTATCATTCTCCTTTTATTTGCAAAGGTTTAAGAGGAGATGTTATGGGGACTGAGGTACTGCCTGTGAAACTCAGTAGCTCTCTGTCATTCCTCCTCCAGATCTGCATGAAGTTACATAAAACATCTTTGTTGTCTCTGAGATTAGTCTCATTTCATACTGCTTGGCACCCTCTGATCCTGGCCTTGATTTGAATCCAAATGCCACAGTCACAGTCACATGAAACCATGCTGTTTCTGATACTTTCCATTACTTTGGCTCAATGCAGTGCATGGACTTTTGCCCAGTGGCTTGCAGCCTGGCAGGCTTTGCACATGCTCCTGCACACATCTTCGCTAACTGGGGACATCTTCTATTGCTCCAAGAACAGCTGAGACCAGATACAATTAAGCCCAGCTTGGGGCTGTTTCTTTAAGGAAATTTGTATTGTCTTCTGGAAGTAAAGTAATACTTTCTCTGGAGAAGACATGACTTGCTACAGAGGGGCTGGACTTATCCTCCTCTCCTTCATTTCCAGGCAGAAGCGAGACAGAGGAAAGGAAGGTGAGAAAGGACAGCTGTAGGGATTCTGCAAGACAACCTGAGGACTGGACAGCCCTGTGGACAGCCTAGTGAAAAAGGCTAGAGAGCAATGAGAAAAAGGGTACATAAAATCAAAGGGAGGGTTTTTAAGAAGTGCCCTTTAAAAATCTTGCTGATTAAGGGAAAAAAATAACCTTGGAGGAATTGTAGGATATCAAAATCTTATTCAGGGAGGATCCTAAAATTACAGTGAATGTAAGAAGTCTGGTTACTTTCACTGTGCTGTGCAAAAGCCATAGATTCTTCTGCTAAAGAGGCATCGGTCTCAGATGTGGTTTTAGGATTACTGTGTGCTCACACCACCCGCAGCTTTGCTGTCACTGCCCACTGCTGTGGCTGGCTATGAAATGCTGGTGTGGCCCAGCCACGCTGCGGGGCTGAGGGCAGCGGGGTGCTGAGCTGTCACCAGGGGTGGCTCCCCCACCACAGCCCACCTTACCCAGCTTACCCTGACAGCACTGCAGTACCAGGAGGCAGCTCTGCTCTCCCGTTTTTGCTCAGCCTCTCTGAAGGGCTACCACCCCTTTTACACACCCAGAAATGTGAAACATTTTTTTTGTATGCTTGGGTAAGTAAGGACAACATTATCTGTGCTGGCAGCTGAAATATCATCATTAGACAACCATCTAAGTGCTTTACCCAGCCAAACAGCACAGCTTTCTGGGCTGTTGTTCCAGGCTTTTGTCAGAGCTAAGCACACAATGTTGCATAAATTCATCACTTTGGGGGAGTGGCAGCTTTACAAACAAAAGAGGGCTTTTAAGATTATTTTTATTCTTTTTCTTAAGACTGTGAAACACCAAGTGGCAGTATGGGAGAGGAGCCAAGTTGCAGTATGTCTTCAGCTCCCTGAGTCAGCAGCAGTCCCTAGGGGAGCTCAGCTTTTACTGGGACTAATAGAATAGCTCCAAGAGCACTCACTGATCTTTTTTCTTTTTCTTTTTATTATTATTTTTTTTTAATCACAGGAGTTATGGTTTTCAAAGGCTTTCATCAGGGTATGTTGCCAGAAGGCAATCTTAATCCTTTTTTCATCATGAATATTCTGGGCTCAATAATACTGTTCTTCCGATTTATCCCTCAAGCAGTAAGTTAAATTGTTATTTCATGTTTTTACAGTTAAAACAGAAAAGGTAAAAAAAGAAAGGAAAGTAAAAATAAAAATAAACCCAAAAGTGCAGCATTTGAGCTTTTGCTTAAAAAACATCCAGTAAAAACAAAAGATCTGCCTGGAGATTGACTTTTGCCGCTCTATTGAAGCCCCAGAAACTTTAACTTATGAACTCTTTCATTATTTCCTGTAGCAAAAAAAAAAAAATATTACTGGATATATACTTAACTTTCCTCTCCTCTTGCTTCCAGAATTACTGGTTTACCAAAGGGCAGTAAGGTAATAACATTTCCAAATGTTCCTGGCCGGGACAGCCGCGGCCGCGCCGGGAGCAGCGATGCGGCGGAGCCTCCGCACGGCGGCAGCTTCGGCTAAGGAGACAGCGAGGGGAAAGGCTGGGATGTGCGGCGGTCCTGTGGCCGCGGGATCAGCGCCGGGGCCCGCCGGGACCAGCGGCGGGATGCACACTGCTCTCCCTTCCCGGCAGACTTCAGACCTGCCAACACTTCCACGCCTGGGAATTTGGTTCCCACTCCTGCGTGGCAGGGCTGGAGCTGGTGCTGAAGGAGTGGGTGGCTTTAGCACCCCGAGCAGGGAGATCCTGCGCGGCTCCTGCAAACTGGGCAGCCCTAATGCTGCCCGGCTCCGTCTCTCTGCTTTGTAGCAGGATCCGAAAGGCGCAGAGTCCAGTGTAGCCAAACACTCGTTAGTTGTGTGTCCCTCAAATTAAGGCCAATCTGAAAGCCCCGCCCTCATCTCAGGTCGCAAAAGGGTCTGTAGATTGTATTTGGAGCGCTGAAAATTACGGCTGCTCTCCCAAGAGAGTTGCTGTTTTGCCCCTGTAGCTGGCTGAGTGGGAGCTGCTGCGGCTCCAGAAGATGGAAGAGTCCCGTAATGCCTGCAGTGAGGAAGGAGCCAGTCTGTTTCTCACTAATGAACTGCACACGCTGCACATCATTAAAAACACTCCTCAAGTGAGGCAGGAGACCACCACAGACAGTCTGCTCAGAGGAACACCAGATAGTGCCCAAAATAGAGGAGTCCTGCTGGTTGCAACTATTTGCCCACCCAGGCAGAGGAGCAGCAGGAAGGGTGGAGGTGTCTTGAGAGAGGCTTGGCAAAAGATAAAGGGGAGCCTGACTTTGTGCCGGCAGCACGGATATCCCATCTTCCACAGGTCTCTCTATGGCTATGCTTTGAATTTCCAGACTAGGAGACAACAACAATTGTGCATAGCGCCCTGTGGAAATTTTGGCTGCAGTACAAAAATTACAACCAGAGTTTCAAAACCTCAGTAGTGACAGAAAAGATCAGCCACCAGAGATATCACTTAGGAGATCCCCAGGGAGTAAATCACTGGGCTTATTGCAGCATCCTTGCAATTCTGAGGGCAGCCAGATGTTTGGTGGTGGAGGCTTTTGGAGCTGAATATTGTGGCATTTCCCAGACAGTGGTCACCTGGATGCTTCCCTTGCTCAACTTGGGTAACAGCTTGAGGACTTCAGTGGCTGACCCAGCTGGCAAATACTGGGACAATGCAAAATCCCTCCCTGACACAACAGCATCTTCCAGAGTTCTGATAACAAAGCTGGCACCAGCTCTTTCAGGCAGGCCTTTTGCTGTGCTGGTGCTGCCATTCTTGCTGCTCTGCCTTATCCACGGGACTGTATGAAGATAGAGTGAGCTCTAAAAAGGTAAACACACTGGGCTGGGAGTAGAGAAACCTGGCTGTTTGTCCTTGAGATGTTGCCAACCTGTTGCATGACTGAAGGTGATTCATGTCACCTCATTGTGTCCACTTTCAGGACAGGCTGCTCTGTCCTGGCTGCTTCAGTCTGGGATTTTCTCTTGCTCCTGGCAGGCACAGCCTGTGCCACAGGAAAGGACCCAAAATTAATTATATGTTGCTGATGTAACTGTTAGACTGCAAACTATTTTGAGATCCTCAGGGAAGGAGGTTTCCTCTGCCCACACACACAGTGGGCCCACAGTCATGCCTCTGTGTGCATGTGCAGGCTGAGCACAGATCATTCTTAAAGTGCTCTTAAAAACTGCATCTTCCACTGGGACAGATAAAAAAAAAATAGGGCTATGAAAATTCGAAGCAATCTTTACTCTCAGGGCCTGTAAACACAAGCTATGACAAACCAAATGCAATTTTAGGCTGATTGTACTAGTGTTAATACAAGCTTCCCTGAAAAGCTGAAAGAGACGGCAAGATGGTGGTGCTCCCTCCTCCAGCAGGAAGGATTTGTGGCACTGCCAGGGCGAGGGTAGGCCAGGCAGCTGGCTCAGCCAGGGCACCTCTCCCATGGGGAGGGAGCACTGTGCCACACCAGCCCTTCTACCTGAGTCAGCTCTCAGCCTGCCCACTCATCATGTGCATTTTGGCATCATCCAGGCAGACACGTTGTTTCCCTCCACCCCAGCACAGGAATGACACACATGATCCTTGGGATTTGTGGGAGCCAAGTTACCAAGTTTTCCATTGCTCCTTGCTGTGAGAACCCATGGCAGAAGCAGGATAATCCCTCTCTTTCATCATCTGTACTTTGAATGTTATTATTGAAAAGCATTTTTGCAATCCTCTTTACACAAAAAATTGGGCAAGCTGAGTACATCCCTAATGCTCACCAAAAGCTTTCACAGAGAAGTGGTTCCAGCCAGCGTGGGCAGAGGTCAGGCATACAGCAAAAACACAGTAAACGTCACATGCAAACTTATTCCTGTTTTATTAAAACAGCTAAAAAAATATTACTTTGCAATGCCTTTCTCTACTAGAGACAGCTAAAATAAACAAATAAACACAGGTCCATGGCAGCTTGCCACAATTCTCACAGAATGTGAGGAAAACTGGTTTACTAAAGTACAGAAACTTGCCAGAGTGGTACTCCTTTCTTACCTATTCGCTCTGGAAAAAGTCACCAAATACTCTGTGCAGCTGAAGTTAGAACAGAGCCCGTAGGTCTGGCAGGAGACAGAGACACATTTTAGAGTCCAATGCAGTAACTCTGCTGCAGTTTGTGCACGTAAAAGAGATTAAAAGAGAAAAAACCTGAAACACGGCTAATTAATATGAAAAGCCTAGCCACAGTTTTTGAAAACTGTTCCTATTTTCCAGGGTTTATGTTGATTTTGAAGAGATAGAAGCATGTTCCTAAATGCTCTGTGCACAGGAACAACGGTGAGGCTGAGGGTCAGGTTTGCTGAGTGCAATGTTTCTTTAGTATAGTACTACTGAGAGAGTATTCTTGGTCTGTGCTGCAAAATGAGCCAGCATAAGCTGGCCTCAGCTCTATTTCCACGGCAAGTTGAAGACAATCCCTTGGAGAGAAACATGAGAGATGCTGGAGCAAGCAAAATTCATGGCAGCTGGCTGGCTGGGGATTTCCTGAGTTAGCAATCACACCTGGACCATCATGTCCTGCCGAGGCCAATGGCCACACCCTCTGTTGTTTATTTAATTTAATTGCTTTTTGTACCAAGATCTTTGGTCTCTGCAGCATCCAATGGCAGTGTCTCCTGCAGTTCAAGCATGCAAAAGGATTCTTCCTTTATATTTGTTGACGTATAATTTTACCAGCAATGCACTGATTCTGGCAATATTACAAAAGAGTGATTCAAGACTTTCTGTTCACCTTCAGCATTTTATGTTTATACTTCCCATACCAGTGGAGTTTCTTCCAAATTGAAATGTCTTGGTCTCTGTAGGCACTCTATCGCTCCACAAAGTTTTTCCTGGCTGTCTCACAATCAATCATTCTTCCATTCCATCCCCACGACTGTCTCCCACACCTGGGGTGACCACTGCAGCAGCCGATGAAGCAATAGTCCCCAGTCTTCCTTTTGTCAGATCCTCCCACATAGGCATTCTCTTTTGCCTTTCCTCCCTGTCCTTTTCCGAGTGCCTGTTTACCGTCTCCATTTGGAGCCTTGTTAAGACTCCAGGCTGTGTTCTCTTACCAAAACAGACGAGAGAGGGAATGCTGTGAATGTTGATGGGATGTAGAGGTTTACAATTGCCAGTGTCAACTCACAGGCTGTATAAACAGTTTGTGGCCCGTTTCTCACTCAAGAAACTTTTAGGCTTAATAAGGGAAACCCTCAAATTTAGTAATGAATTATATATGCCATGTACATGCTATTATGTCTAAATTAGCCATACATATATTAATTCATAATCTATGTGTGTCAGACGTGCCAACTCAAGTCAGGAAGATGTCATGTGAAGGTCTGTGGTCTGAGCCTGTGAGCAGAGTAATTTATTATCCCTCCTCCAGGTCTGCTGCCTCACAGGAGACAAGAGCATCATCACAGGAGTACATCTGGCCCTTTTGAGTTCAGGTCTCGGAGCAAAATTCGGAAACCTGGAAAACAAACAGAACTGAACAGAATAAAATATTTACTATTGTCTCTGCACAAAGTTCTGAATTTTATACAGCTTTTCCCAGAACAATTCAGATCAATGAAAACACTTTTTGACAAAGTGGAGACGCAATGTTCTTCAGCAAAAAAAATAGCTGCCTGGTCGATAGTCAAAATTCTAGCTTGGACAAAAACATTTTCCCATTCAAGGCTGAATTATATGCTGCTGTCTGTAGGGTTAGTGTTCCACTGCCAGGGTTAAAAATTTCCGAAGCCTTTTTGGCAGTATTTGCATGAAGAAGTGCTGGAGCACCATCAACGAGAATTTTTTCATGGGGCAGGGGAGTGCTTCCACATTAGCACTTCACAACAGTAAGGCTGACCAGCAGATCTGATCCTAGGATGGCTGCAAGGAAACCCATAACCGCAGCACCAGTGTTTTTCCACCCTTCTTTGCTCCCTCTCAGCAGCTACCATGAATAACAAGCAGAAAAAACAGAGGCAGGTTTTGAAGAGAAATGAGGGCAGCTGTGGGGGGGAGGGGGGCGGGCCCGTCTTATGCAAGAGTGGGTATAAAAGGGGGAGCTGAGTACCCCTCCAAAATCGGAGAGTGGGGCAAAAGGAGAGCACACGCCTCAGCGCTGAAGAACAGGTTTGAGAGCTCTGTGTTTCTTTGTACCTTTACTGTGGCTGTTGCAGGGAGAGGTTCATTAGAAAGCGTGTGTGGGCCACAGGCTTGTTTTGGATAGGGGATGCTTGTAGAACAGCCTTGCTTTCACCTTCTTGGGTTCCTTGTTGCCAGAAAACTTTTTGCTCATATTTGGCCCAGTGCAAGTTCTCTGGCACAGCTCTTTTTAAGGGGCAAAATCCTTGGACCCCAGAGCTGAAGGGCAGGATAGAGACTCCGCTTTTTAAAGTCAAAGCTCTACCTTTAAGCACACTCTCATTCCTAAAACCATGGCAACCCAATAAAAAAAGCCTGACAACAGAGTCCACATATAGTAATTGGAATAATGCTCATGCACTCCTGCTTAAAAATGTCTCAGAAGTAAAATTAAAGACTAACTGTAGTTAAGTACTACTAGGATAAAACATGTTGCAGGTGTGGCAGGATATGTTCTTCGTAATCTGAAGCCTTTTCCTTTAGAAGAAAGTGTTAAAAGATAAAAGACAAAGATCTAAGAAATGTGCTGGTGTGTGATGCATCTTAATAGGGGAATATTAATTAAGTGAGCACAAATGACTGGAAAATGAGGGGGAGAACTGTATCTGAGCTTTGTAGTGGTGCGTGAACATAAGGTGAAATCGAAGGCTCTTCCTCATTACTGGGGCCAGCCAAATTCCCAGTGGCTGAGGAAGGAGGAGGCAAGAGGAAGACTGTGGTGAAAACAGGACATTGAACATTACCTGGTGAAACTTCTTTTTCTAGAGAAAGCTAGGTATTTTAATTTGATTACTTTATTGATGTGGAGGCAAGGGTGGGGGACAAAAGACAGACTTCTGTGTTCCTCAAAGACACTGACCATATTTTTATGGACAGAAAACAATAGAACTGAGTGCACAAACACCAAAAGACACCCAAGGATCAACTTGGCTGAAAACCCTGAGAATATTCAACTTTCTTTATGAGGCAGAACCCCCAGACCCGCATGTTAGATTTGTTGTTCAGGTGACTCCTGCTCCTCCTCTTCTTCAGGGCAGCATCACCTGCAGCCAGGGCTGCTGCCTGTTCAGGGCTGGTACTTACAGCACAAGGAGACCAACAGCTGCAGCACGGCTTGGTCATGACCTTCAGGGAAGCAGGAGATACCCAAACAACAGCATTGTCTGGATGCTGCAGAACAAAGACATAATGATCTAAGGAAAAAAAGTACAGTGGGTGAAGGGTTTGTGATTTCCCCTTTCAGTGTTTATTGTCCACAGCAAACATGTAAGTCTGACAGCTGTATTATATGTTATTAGCATCACTTGTAGCTTATTAGGCAAAGCCAGTAATTATTTTTAATAAGGATACTTTTCAGAGTTTTACGGAATACAAGGTGCCCTTCCATGAAACAACTTTCATTTGCGTGTCCTCGATGCAGAGAGTACTGGGATGGGTTTTATTTTCACCTCTGTTCAAGCCTCATCTAGGGGGACGGAGCAGACCAGCTCTAGCTCATAGGCTCGGTGTGGTCTGGCCATTCGTGTGCACTGCTGATGCCTGCCTAGTGCCTCAGGTGGACCCACGTGGGTGGTGGTGCAGGAGATACAGATTTGGGCTGTGCTCATGTCCCACCTGCAGGTCCACTGGCCTCTAAGGGACCAGCTGGCTCCCCTGGTCTGCCTGTGGGAAGGAGTCTCCAGGGTAGAGGGGAAAGAAGGGGGGCCTGAAACCTAACTTGATCTCTTAGCATTTAGCTGAGCAATGTGTATTTTTTATTTTTCATCCTTCTCCTTTTGCCTGTATTCTTTGCTTAGCTAGAAGCATTTTAAAGCTGTCTGGGGATGGTGCAAATGCTCAGGGATTGTTCTGTGGGCAGATGTTTCCTCAACTGAGATGCTCAGGCAGCAAGAGGACAAAACACCTTGAATGTTACAAGCTGATTGTTTAAGCCTTCAGTGCATGACAGCATTTTATACAAGCCTGGGCTCAGAACCACTTTTGGACCTCCTTGTAGTGAAGGTAATCAGATTGTTTAAATGAAAAGCAGGACGGCAGAGACAGAAATTTCTCATCTCTTTGGCGTCAGGCACCTGGCACACAGCCCTTGGGCTGGCAGGACTCAGCTGCTCCTGTCTCCACCTTCATCTCCACCAGCTCCAGCTGCCCAGGCACACTAAAAACATCCCCCTCTCTCAGCTCTCTCCTTGAGCCCAACATGTAGCTGGGCACTGCAGTACAAATCATTCTGACTGGCCCTCTAAAATCAAAGCACAGATGATAAATCAGCCCTACTCCTGTTAGAGCCATGGGACTAAGAATAAAGGGCACTGAACAAGACCCAGTCTAACCAATTGCATTTATCCCTAGCTTGAGTCACTGTTTACATGCTTAAATAAGAAAAAGGGGCACAGCAAAAATTGAAAGATTGTTTCAAAAGCAGCTCAAAGATCTGCAAATCCCAACCCCCTTTTCCCAAACAAGACTTGAGAGGCTGACACTGGGAGGGATGAAGTCTTTGTAATCCAGCTCTGGCAATCTCACCTATCTGGCTTTCATCTTCTCCATTTCAACATGTCTTGTTCAAGAGGAGAAAGAACAAAGCCTTGACATTCTGAAGAGTTCAAGAGGGAAAGAAGGGGTAAAAACTGAGAGCTTAATAACTTTATTCTGCAGTAGCATACACGTCTCACACACTGGTGGGTCCCCAGGCTGCAAGGTAGAGATTAAAGGCAATTTATCTGTGAAGCCAAAAATCTGATCCAACTGTACAACAAATATAAGTACAAAGAAATCTGCTTTCCTTTCAGTCTGGCACAAATGATGTCTTTCCTATAATCAGTTATTCTGCGTAGTAAAACCGCCAGTGTCTGCCTTGGTAAATGTGTAACTGCAGGCTACACAGGTGTGCTGGGTCTGGCTAAAGGTTGTGTATCCATCCCTGGAACTTTCCGTGAAGCCGCTGTCAGGCCGGGCTCAGGTCTCATTGGCCTGAGGTAACTTCTCTCAGCCCCCAGGCTGTGATGTAAAGCAGCTTTGCGCAATGCCGCCGCAGCCGTGTAGAAAGGGCAGAATTCCACCCGCAGTCCCACCACCCCGTGGGGGGAACAGGTGTCGTGAGGAGCTCGCCTGAGGGACAGCAGCATCAGAGGGGCAACAAAGGGGCGACACCCCCAGGACAGAGGCGAGTACCCGCTCTTAGTGCATTTGCTTTGAGTGCTGCTTTTTCAGTTCAGGTGTTCGTGCTTTTCCAAAGGGCTTGGGGCTCTCTTCTTTAGCCAAATAAACCACGCTGACTGTCCACAGATGGGGCTTAGGGTAAGTGCTTGGCAGTGAGAACTGCTCCTCTTGCTTCCGCTCACGTAACAAATGCTGAACAGAGCAGGGGGCTCTGGCAGCCAGAGAGAAGTGACCACTGGGTGCCAATGGTGCCTAATGGCACAGCCTGACTGGGTGGCACAGGGTCACCCTCCCTGCTGTGCAGGAAAGATTAAGTAATGCCTCAAAAGAATTGTGTGATGGAGAGAACAGTGTGGGAAGGGAATTCCTTCTAATTTGTGGCTTTTTGGTTTGTTTTCCTGAGCAATGTGAAAAATGCACTGAGTAGTCTAGAAATCCACTAGCACAGTAGCTGGGCTAACTGAAGTTGGGAAGGCACCTCCCAAGATAATTTTTTTAACCAGTCACAAGCAATGAATATGCTCTGTCATGCATGTCACATGCTACCAGTGGGGCTGGGGAGGTGAAGAGGGGCCGAGAGCAGAGGGGACAGCAGCACTACTGTGCTGCCCATACAGTAATTTAGAGGATGAGGTGGGAGTTAATGGGGAAGAACAATCCTTGAGTGAAGGCACAAGGACAGAGATCTACAGCAGGTCCTCCCCTGCATGCCTCTGGGGAGCAAATAGTTTCAGGCTTGACCCACAAGCATTCAGTAGGAAGACACTTAGACATCCTGAGGGACCATTACAGCAGCATAAATTCCATTTGCAAACCCAGCTGTTAGATAGGAGCCTACAGCCTGGGAATGCAGATGTCCATGTTAGCAGTTAGATGTACTTAGCGAGGTATGTCTAGTTACTGAGCATCTGCACATCTCAGTTTTTGTATGTGCAACAGAGTGGTGGTACTGCAAACTGGAATATTATTAGGCATTAAATACTTGGGGACCCCTCAGGGGAAAAAATATGGTTGTACATTGTAAATTAGGCTGGGAAGGGGCCAGGTCTTGAATAGCTGGATTTAAACACAAGTGCTTCCACCCTGTCTAAAGTGTTGATGTGACAGACATTGCTCTGTGTCTTCTCAAAAGGCTCAGGCTACCAGAATCTGACAGACTGGTGTGACTCAAAAAGCCTTGGAGGAAGAAAGCAGAGATCAGGGCTTGGGTACTGGCAAGGCTGATAGCATTTTGCCCATCCAATGAGCTCTGCAGAACTTGAAATGGGTGAAAAAGAGTGAACAAAGCTACAATAAACAAGGAATTACTAGTAGAATAAAAATACAGCTGGGAATAACAGCATTTTGGCTGATGATATGTGTTACAGATGCATAATTTTCAACACATTTCAGTTTGGATTTCAAATACGCAGATAAAAAGTTATATACTAGAAATCCAAGAACGGTACAGCAGAGCTATTAGTTATCAAAAAGTTTGATAGAGGAAAAGAAAGAATTCTAAAAATATAAAATTTGTCAGTGGGTATAATTTGTCTGTGCGTGTCCATGACGTTCTCTTCCCAATTTGCATTATATCCTTTGTGCTAAAACACCAGAGACATCCACATACAGTAAAATTCTCTGCTTCTTGTCAGGAAAAACATGAGCAGCAAGTGGTCTTTTATCTCAGGAGAAGACTGCTTGCACAGCTGAGTAAAACTCAGCCTACCCCTTCTAACTCTGTATTCAGACATAGAAGGAGCAATGAAAAATGGTTTCAGTGTGAGCACATTTGTATAAGGGAGCCTGGAGTGTGTTTGCCTAGAAGCTAGAATGAATGTTTGCGCTGGGCTATGAAAACATAACATGCTCTGCTAGTGCCAAGTATTTTGCTGACTAGACATACAAAGCAGGACCGTTCTGTGTTTGGACCTTAAGAGAACTGGTTTTCAAACCTACTTCCTGCATAACAGCAGGTACATTGCTTAGCCTGTCTATGGGTCAGCAAGGTTCAGTGCAGCAATTTGCAGAGATGGATGGCTTTGACCAGGTCCCAGGAACAAATGTTGTTGCATTTGTTGCAAAACAAATGTTTCGCAGAAGTAGCATGATCTAGTTTGCAGGCATAACCAGCATCCACAACCATTCCCATGAAAAATCCTTAGGGTACTGCGGTGGGTAATGGAGTCACATCTGTGCTTACCATTTCCCACCTGCTACCCTTGAAACTGGTGTCTGTCTTATCCTGGGCTTTTTAGGGGCAGAGTCAGACCAAAATAAATACTGAAATTCCCACCTTTGTAACTCCAACACAGCACTAGCACCTCACCCTGTGATTAAGAGAAACTGTACGTGAAACAGTCTGACCAGTCTCTTTTCCTTTTAATTTTTTCTTTCAGCAGACACGGTGGAGGCAATTTTCCAACATGAATCTGGTAGCAGATCTTCTCTACTTGTTGGCTTGCCTTACCGTGGTGACTTGTGACCGGGTCTACGTCCACCCTTTCAATTTGTATTGTTTCAAAGAGAGTGACTGTGACAAGCTGGAAAAATTGGTTCAGGAGGGAAAGACTATTGTCCCTGTCTCCATTGAGTCCCAAACCGCACCTGAATATGAAGGTGGCGTGAATGACAACAAGTTGGAAGTCCCAAGCATCAGCACCTGGGGGAAGGAGGAACGGAGCTACCTGAGTGACTTGGTGTATGTCCTGGGCATGCGGTTTTACAGCGTGCTGCAGAAAGCACAGAAGGGCCAAAACGTGCTCCTGTCCCCAACCAGCCTCTACAGCTCCTTGGTGTCATTCTACCTGGGGGCCTCAAACCAGACAGCACTTGATTTGCAGGGTTTGCTGGGATTTGTTCCCCCCTCTGGAAACCCTGACTGCACTTCCATGGCAGTCGGAAGCAATTTCCTTTCCAGCCTGAGGACGATCGAAAGGCTCGTGAAGAGCGGGGATGAGGAGCTGCTCTTTTCCAAGACACTGAGCTTGTTCTCTGCCCCGGGCATACCCCTCTTCCAGCTGTTCATGGAGCACTTGCTCCCCAGCGCGGATGCATTCTACGCCCGAGCTGTTGACTTTGCAAATCCAGGCGAGGCAGCAAAACAAATAAATGCCTTTGTGGAGGCCAAAAGTGAGGGCCAGAGCGAGGGCCAGAGCAAGGGCTTACTGGCAGACATCAGCCCATCCACCCAGCTGCTGTTTGCGGAGGACGTCCGCTTGGCAGGTATGAGGCAGCACTGCTCCTTTTGGGAACGGGCTTGGGGAAGGACGGGCAGTAACCCTGCTCCTGGGAAGGAAGCAAGGTCACACCTGCTCAGTGGGGAAAGGGAAGGGCTCAGATGAAAGGCTGGACCTCTGCTCCCCACTACTGTGCCAGGGATTTGCCTGCACACTGCCATGAGCCAACAAGGGCAATGGGAAGTGAGGAGGAGGGAGATAGCCTCCAAGAAATTTTCCTTGTCCAGTAAACTAAGGATTAAGAAAGGAGTGGAAAGGTGCATTAGAAAGACTTGTGAAGCATTTCTGGCTGCAAAGGAGCTAAAAGTCATGAGGGGCCTTCAGCAGGATTGATCAGGGTGTAGCTTTAAAGAAAGCCAAAGGAGCTGAGAGTAGCAGGCCAGAGGCATAGATACAAAAAAGGCTAAAAAATGCAGTGGACATGACTCCTCTGGTGGCTATTAACCATAAAAGTCTGGAGGCAAAATCTGGCTCAGGAAGCAACTGGACGTCATCAGTTATGGAAGCAGGACACCTACACAAACCTAGAATAAGGCAATCCCTTCATTGCCTAGGGTCATTCCATGCTGCTGTCCCAGAAATCCCCCTACACTACAACTGAGCCTTCTCTTCTGAGTGTAGCTGCTTTCCTAGATCCTCGTGACTTAATGCAATACCGAAGACTGCACACTTCAGACAGCTTGCCTACTTGGGAATGTATTTCAGAACACTTGCAGAGGCCTAAGTTCATGAGTGGGCCTCTACTGCTAAGGGTGGAGTTGTGGTGCTCAGGAAACCTTTCTGTGCCTCCATCTTCCCACTTCAAAACTGGATGTCAGGTTTTCTTTGCTTTCATGGGTGCTGTCATTCTCTCAGTGAGCTGTGGGCATCAGCTTTCTCTTCATTGTAAGATCTAGTATAGATATGATACTACAAAAGTAATTGTGTTACAGACTTGGGCATTGTCACAAAAGCAGTTTTCCTTTAGCAGAACCATTTTTTCCTCTTCTTCTCTATTGGAAACTTTTACTTGGTATAGAAACACATGTTCAAGGGTCTGCCTCGCTGGGTCACCTCTACTACCTTCTATATCAGAAGGTGCATTTGAAATGTTGCAGTCCCCACACGTGGGGGGACAAAATTGGCTCAAGTACAAATGAATTGCACAAGCAATTATATTCTAATAAACACAGAAGATGACCTCAGCATTTGGTTTGCCATTTGGTTGTGAAGGGGCATCCATGACAGCTGATGCTGTCACGCTCCATGTCTGTCCCCATAGCTGCAGAAAAGAAAAAGTACATTTTTTTCTCTGAAACATGTTATATAAGCTCTGAGATGCTATTAACAGCCATAGCATTGATAAAGTGGCAGAAATCCATACAAAACAACGGCTAAATGTTCCAGTGGTGTCAAATATTGTTCACTTACACAGTTTTCTTCACATTTGTAGACTTGCTGCCAAGCAGGGCCTGCCATTTAGAATTAAGTGTAGAACATCAGGTGCAAGTTTCACTGAGGGCAGTAGTTTCTTTAGTGCAGAACAGGATTATCTGCCCAGCTGGGCAGCAGCCTTGATTTACAGCAGGTCCTCCCCTGC
This sequence comes from Anomalospiza imberbis, assembly GCF_031753505.1. Classification (NCBI taxonomy): domain Eukaryota; kingdom Metazoa; phylum Chordata; class Aves; order Passeriformes; family Viduidae; genus Anomalospiza; species Anomalospiza imberbis. Next base: position 72,767,932 of record NC_089683.1, on the reverse strand, counting down.
ATGCAGTGGCAGTGAGAAGATAACACGGTGAAATGCAAAGCTGCACAGAAGTAGTGCAAGGTGAGAGCAAGGCCTCTCATAGTTGTGAACTGGGGAAGAAATTTATTTTAAGGTCTAGTAAGTTTGAGTATGTCCTTTTTAACCTCCTTGGCTCAGCCAACACTTCAGTGTTGTACTTACAACCTTCCCCATTGCTTTGGTTTGTAAGATGGTGAAGGGTGAGACCTTGTGCTGCCTTCCCTCTCCTGAGCCCACCCGGCTGCCTGAGAGTGCTCCTGCAGCAAGGGCTGGCCCTGATGGATGTGCTTCCAAACATGCCATCAGTGCACTCGAGGGACAGAGAGGAAACCAAGCAGACCCTCTGCACAAGCCTGTGAGCCCCTGGGGACCATGTGGCAGCCTGGGAGGAAGCAGGCTACCAAGCAAGCACTTTCCTGTCCCCAGGAAAGGCCACAAAGCCAACAGAAACACAGCAGGTTAGTCACAGTCCTGATGGTCATGGTGCCTCTGCTGTGAGCTTGATGTCACCAGAAGGCAGATTAAAAGGGGGAGACATATGATTACAGTAGCTAAATGTGATTTTATACATGCAGTCCTTCTCTCAGGCACAGTGTGTTCTTAAAAAGACCAGCTAAGGGGCAGAGGGGACGAGGGAAGGAACAGAAGAATCAATTTCTCCTTTCTTGATCTGTTTTTCAGTGAATGTTAAGCAAGCCTTCCCGCTCAAAGAGCCTCAGGAATTCTGGGTGGATTCAAACACAAAGGTCTTGGTCCCCATGTTGTCTGTCATGGGGACATTCAAGTACAAAACTGATGCCAGTGGGACTTTTTCCGTGGTGGAAATCCCCATCAGCAAGACGGCGCTGCTGGTGCTGCTGCAGCCCATCAATGGCAGCGACCTGGAGAGCGTTGAGTCCAAGCTGACGTGGCAGTCCTCAGCCTGGCTCCAGTGGCTGTCCCCAAGGTAGGGAAGGAGCATGTGCACCCTCCCAGAGAAGGGATGATGGGATGGGGTGAGCCACACAGGGCTGCCCATTCACCTGGGGTCAGATCCTGCCAGGGAGGCTTTACTGCTGTGCACAAAGAGAAATCCCTGCACAGCCAGAGGGGTCACTTCAAAGGAGTGCCACTTTGGTGGGATCAGCTTTTTATCTAGGGGTATTTCAAGAAAATGAGCATCCCACCCATTAAGTGGGATGGTTTGGGGTTTAGCAGCAGACCCTGGGTGAAGTCTGGGTGAATTCACACTTGGAAACAGTAACAGGCACCCACTGTGTTTGTGCCCACACACCAAGCACTTGTTGGTGTTGTTCTCATATGCCCATTTCCCAGGACTGCCCAACCACTATGCTTTCACAGTGAACGAGCACTCACTTGCCTCTCTCTCTCTCTCCCTCTCTCTGCAGAGAAATTAAATTAGTGCTGCCAGCATTAACACTAGAAGACAGCTCTGATCTACAGGAGCTTCTTGCGGATATGGAACTGCCTGAACTGCTGGGGAAGGGGGCAGATTTCAGTAAGATAAGCAATGCCAGTCTAACAGTTGGAAAGGTACAGTACATATCACTGGCATTAAAGAAAATGTTTCCTCCACAGTTTCAGCCTCCTAGATGGAATAAATTTACCTAGAACTAAGCAGTCATGTAGGGGACATGCTTAGTAGGGGACTGAGTATCACATACAGTGTATGCTTTTAATGTAGTAGGAGAATAATGCTGGTAACATCAGTTTTAGTTGCTGGCAAGTCGTGGGAGGAATGAGTGAGCAGCTGTGTGGTACCTAGCTGCTGGCTGGGGTTAAACCATGACACAAGGGTAAGAGGATTACAGACCAGCCCAATGTAAAAGCAGTTACACAGCTTTTGCACATTATGGACAAGTACTCCAACATCTTTTTTAAACATCTCTGGAGTACAAATGTTTTATCATTTACTCAGACTCTCATTTGTCCCATCACGATTGTGCTCTGATGACTCCAGAGTTACTCATATGTTTTCCCTTACAGGTAATAAATAAAGCCTTTTTCAAACTGGCTAGTGATGGAACAGATCAACCAGAAGACCCTGAAGCACAGAAGGAAGATGGGGCATACCTGGATGTAACACTGAATAAGCCATTCCTTTTTGCTGTTTTTGAAAAGCAGTCAAGGGCAATGCTTTTTCTTGGCAGAGTAGTAAACCCTCTGCATGAGGATTAAATGCAAACACGGAGGATAAGAAAGGAGTGGAATGATGCACATTTCCCATCACCTTTGTCTTATTCATCAGATATTTTTGTGATGTTGTTGAGTGCTCTACTTAGCTTTGAGACGAAGCAGTTAGTGTTCAAAATACAGCTTTTTGAAAGCTAACACCTTGTAACATTTCATCCTCGTTCATCTATTTCATGTGAGGTGGTTCACATCCTTCAGCTTCCATTTTATTCTTTGTCTCTCCTTTGCTCCTAGCTCCCTTTTTGGATGCAGTGGGGCAGGGCAGTGTTTCAATGCAAAGCATCAACTTGAAAAAATAGACAGATAAGCAGCTTTTATTATAGTATTTTTATTTACTATAGAAAAGAACTTCTTCATTCTTTAAAAAGCTTTTTTAATTGTATTGTCAGTTTTGCAAGAGAGACTCCCTTTTACATTACATATATTTAAAATATTTTAAATTATCCACAGAGATTTCTAGCTTCATCAGCAACATTTTCCTTTAAAATGCTGCCAACAGCACAGGCAGGCTCTGCTTGTCCCACTGAGACAAGATTTTTCTGCCTTGGAAGCAAAACCATGCTTAGAGGAAATTTCTTCTTTCTGCAGCCCAGATGGATATGTTCACTTCTTAACTCTGTGGAAATACTAAAAATAGGGTTTGGTAATATTAATGAACTGTGATGGATAAATTCTCAGAGTCTGACAGAATTATCTCTGATTTTTTTAGGTGAAAAAAATCCCACAAGGTCTACTCTTGCAACACAATTCCATTTCTTGGATTACTTTATAACCTGTGAGGCATTTCTTACAGCCTTATAGCAAAGGAGGACATTACTGGTTAGAGTCCAATTCTGTAAACTTTAACATATCCAAACCATATGTTCTTTAAAAATAGCATTAATAGCAATAATGTATATTAGTATAAATAGTGGATGTGGTGCTGCTACTTGTGAATAAAATGATTACAGCAGTCCAGTCCAACTCTTAACAGAGTCATAAAAATTTGAAACATTAAAGTGGAATAACAGATTATTAGATGACTCTTGAATTAGTAAGTGAGGAATTGGGAGACAGACCTTGGTACTGAGGAGAGCCTGGAACAAGGATTTCCACCTGTCATCTCTAGATTTATTGTTAGCACTGATGGCACTTAAAAATAACTGCAAACCTCTTTGGCAGATCATGCAAGACGTATCCTACAGTGCACAGCAGCTCATTACCATCCACAGTGGCCACAATGTATATCTAATCTAAATGCACTAATGCCAGCAGCTTGGTATCAGTGATGTGGATATGTGACACATCCCTGTAGCTTCATGGAAAATGCTGTAACATCATAAATAAAATAACCCTCAAGAATACTAGGACACAGCATCCATGTATTTATCCATTTATACTGCATGGACTCCTGATGCTCTAACATCTAAATACTGTACTTGTATTATATACAGAAGTAATTAAGTATGAACATTCAGAGGTAGAAAGATGCAAATAAACTCACTTCCAAGTTTCTTTGCCACAGTTTGGTTGGGCTTTTGTCCATAAATAAGTTCTGGGTTCTGAAATCTGCTCCAAATCAGATTTAAGTTTTTAAGACAGGAAGTTGCATATTATCAAGCACTACAGCCAATGGTATAGCTCTAAGCATGAAAGAGCAGCTTCATACTAATTTAAATGCTATCCCATTTACTTGTTGAAGTCAGGAGGTAGCATCACCTACAAATAAAATTTCAGACCATGAAATGTTCCATTTTTATGAAGAAGGTGGAAAATAACAAGAGGGAGCCCCTGGGTACACTGACAAAGTTTAGGGAAAAATGCCTTTATTCACAGGTGGGGGCTGCATGCTCTGGAACTGCATATCCCTGTTCATTGGTTACAGGCAGAAAAACAAAACAAACCAACCAAACACACATTTCAGAAAATAAATTTTGTGGTGGAGAGCACCTCTCCACTGACACCCTGGAAAAGAAAAGGAAGAAGGAAAGAGCAGAGACAGGGAACTAAAAGTAAACTGACCAGAATAAGGACTGCAAAGAGAGAAGTGGTGGAGCAAATGCTACAGTACCAGCGAGATAAGCTGTCTGTACAGGTACCCATTCTCCTACATATTCAAATCGTAAAAAACAACCAACTAACAAAACAACCCCACCCAATTCCCAACTAAGTCTCTGCTTCCTCAACAATGTATACTCTCCTGAGACTTGTTTCTGAAACAATTTTATGTGTAAAATTTTTATGGCATTTTTTACTCTCCTCCAATTTTAGCAAATTCCTCTGTCAGGCACACCATGATCAGACACATTCCAAGCTTCCTAGACACCACTCACATACTCAGATCCTAAATGCAGTCTACAGCCTAATAATCTAGTGAATGAAGCACCTAAACTCGGGCTCTAAAAGGTGGGAGATTTGGAGGAGAACAAAGGCAAGGATAAGCTTTTTTAGGTTTCATCAAACAGCCCAGTTTATCCCTGAGCATAGCAGACAATTTACAGACAGCTTAAAAAACAAAACAACTTTTAAGAAATCTATGCAGTTTGCTTCCTCATCCCTCCAGTTTAACCTTGAAAATACAATTGTTGATGGAAAAAAGAGAGTAAATATTCCTCGAGTGGTTCAGCCAAATACACATACTGCTAGTTATCTTTAAACAGTGAGGTTAGAACAGTCTGGTCCACTTCTGGCATAACATACCAAGTTAAGAATCCAGTTACCATTTTAGAGGAAGACATGCCACTGCTCTTTCGCTCCTCAATATTGTACAAAAAACCTATTCCAGCTAAATTCCTTCCAAGATTAGAAAGGCATAGCAAGTTTTCTAAAGGTCCTAGAATGGAGGAAGAAAAAGGCACAAAAATCAAAACTGCATTACCGTCATGAAGTGCACTTCAAAAATTGCCTAAGGAATAGAAGAAATAGAATTATGAGCAGAAGACATCTCCATTGGAACACTAGATGGTAGGTCCTCTCCTGAATGATGCACAGTGTTTGAATGGCAAATTCAGTTAACCAAAGACAAAGTTAATTCACACAAATTCTTAACTGATGTTTTATTCTACTGAAAGAAAATTCAATCCTATTCAAGTGAACAAAAATAAAACATGGGAACTGACACAGAACTAGTGATACAGACATTTAAAGCAATCATAGGACATTCAGTAATTTTGATTTGCTGCACAATGTTATTTCCTGCCCTGAAATTAAAGCTGGTCTTCAATGGAAAAGAACAGAATTCAGCCTATATCCTCAGAAAGTTGATCAAGACAAGTAGGAAGTGTTGTAATTGCAGGAAGATGTGGAAAATCACTTGCAACTCAAGCCAAGTAATCTCTTTGTGCCTTTTTGGTTTGGTACACAGACTACATCCTTTTCCCCAGTTTTGGAGGACACAAACAAAACTGTATTTTCAATCACTAGTGTGCACCGATCTCAGAATCTGCTGCTTTGGTGACAGCTGTTGTAGAAATTTAATTGTACAGAGATGCACACCTGCTGAAGTGAGCAGTTGCAGAGCGCATTTACAATCCTACAATCTCAGACTCAGGATACAACTTAGACATCCATTTTATAACAAGAAAACATTGCTGAAAACAACAGTAGCTAGAACTAGGAAGATGTTTCTACTGCTGACTCTTAAGAAAATTAAGAGGTGTGGGGAGACCAAGCTTTCTGTGTTCATCTATTAGAAGCCTGGAAAAAATATAATATGTACACAAACTTCTTGTTCATAAGCAGTTAAGAGTTACATCCACTCAGCTGTGCATGCCTAAGGCTGAGGATTTCCACGTGCCTGAGGAGACAAACAGATCTGTCATCTGACAAGTTGGTTCCCTTTGCTGTTTCTTTTTTCAGCAATAAACTTGGATGCTCCCTCGATTGTGTATGTGCCATGAACGGAGAGATGCTAAGCAAATCAGAAAAGCCAAATCCTGCTCTCCATTGCTCAAGATTGAATGCAAGCACCACCATGTATGTAATTTTAAGGAGCAGGGCTTTCCTCACTGCCTCCCTTCAAAAAATTAGTATTAGAAAAGTCGTAACAGCCACCCTTCCTAATTGCTTCAAAAACACCGTGATCACATGGTTGTATCTTCTCAAGTAAAATATTATAAGTTTCCAACAGTGAGGAATGAAAGCCCTCAAGCTGTGAAAGGTTTTCTCACCACAGCTTTACTTCACGCAATAGCCATGTGCTACAAACCTCCTATCTCTAAGAACTTGGAAAATTTGCATAAACTGGGCATGAAGCCCCAAGCTCTCTAAATACTTTAGGAAGAAATAGGTATTTTTAATTAATAATCAGGAGCTAGAATTCCAGTGTTAAATTTTTCACAAGGTTAAAAAAAAAAAGAAAAAAAAATCAGAAAAACAAAACACAAACAAAAACAGAAAAACAGGGCATTTTTTGACTTTAAAGCCTTAAATTCAACTCCTACTGTGCCCAGACTATGTTGCCTGTCCTTCACATATGAAAGAGAAGCATCAATAGGCAGGTCTCTCTAGGTTCAAGAAAGCTCTTTGTTACTCCTTCTACCATTTTAAATCATAGTAACACTTTCAAATTTCCTGCTATATAAAGATGCACGTTGCACTGATGTAACTAGGTTTGAAGTTACAAAAATTCTACATGTAGGCAGGTGAGTTCTAATAGATAATGTAATACAAATCAGAAATACACCGGCCTTGAATAAATTCTGGCTCAGTGAATTAAGCTTTAATTTGAAGGAAAACAGGTAGTCTGGATGTAATAACCTTTAAGTTAGATACTTGTAGTAGAAATTACTTTAAAAATTTAAAGAACTTTATGAGCTTTTGTCACACAGCCCTTCACACCAACATGGTCTGTAAAAAAAGCACATCACTTAAAATGAAAACATTCAAAACCTAAACAAGAGACAACCACATCCCATGATGAAGGAGGGCCGGTAAGTGCAAAGCAGTAATGAGAAATAGCGGAACCCTGTTCCTGTGAGTACTGTATCCCAGGAGAGCTGGAATAACGTCTGGAAGTTTTTGACACCCTGTAAAGATTTAAAGCACACAGCTGCCTGTGTCAAACACTGTCAAGGCCACAGACAGAACTTGCCCTAAGATAAGCCACCACAGCAGGAACTCGAGATAAGAACAGAAGGGAGGAATTTGTGACAGGAAGGTGCTGATTCCAGACCTATCAGTGATGAGATCTGGTTAGCACATCCTGGTTAATGCATCCAGGCAAAAATTCTCTGGCAAACTGTGGGAGAGAAAGCAAGTGTTCGTACTCGTATCACTGCTTAAAATCACTCTCAGTTATGGGACAGATGGAGTCTGTGACCACCAACAACCCCAATGTGCCCCCAGACTCATTTCTCGGGCTTCCCACCAGAGGACTGCACATGATTCACAGTGTTATCATCTGACAGCATAGAACTCCCTCCCAGGGGAGGAACCAGGGCATTCCCACCTGAACCAAAACATGTATGAACCCACTGAACCCATGTATGAACCCTCTTTGTTTCATGGGCTTCCCCGATCCCTGATGGATCAAGATTATGACCAACACTTTGACCAACAAACATCTAAAATACCAACAATCAAGTCTTGTTGTTGGATCCTTGGATAGGGATGTCTTTCATCTCTACTATGTAGTCATATATTTTCTCTCTTTCTTTCCTTATGTATTTTCTTAAATGATATCTTTATACTTTCATATTGTTCTATTTCTATAGACAATAACCAAAACAGCTACATACCTTTCTTCCACTGCAAGCAAACGGCTCTAAAATAAACCTGAGATATATATACACACACACACATAAATAGATAGATATAGCTCTATATATATGTATATAGATGCAAAAACTCTGGTCATGCAGTGTCCTTTTGCTCTAATCAAGGGTTCTCTTAAAAAGAACCTCAGTTACTTTGCCTCTGGAGTGGGTTGTAACACAGCCATCAATCAATACATTTGACTCAAAAACATATGGGACATCAAAAGTTAGGAAGACAGTTTATTACATATTATTTTCAACACAGAACTTTGTTCTTGTACATTTCAAGTTGTACAACAAAAATAAGAAAAACATTTTCTTCTACTTTTATTCTGCAGTAGAAAGTTTAGAACTTTGATTGCTTTCCATATAATGGATAACTGATAAAATCTCAGTCTTTTGGTGAAGCAAGTTCATCGAGGCAGAAGATACATTGATTTGCTGCTTCAGATACTTTAGGAAGCACTTCATTGCTATTTATTTGGTAAAACAAAGCAGAGTTAAATTCTCTTTCTTTTAGGGACATTGTTTATCTTCAATCACATGCTTTCAAAAATATCTAGGATGGTTCCACTGTAGCCTGATCCTTGGCAGTTAGAACCAGTTCTGCAAGGGCTGAAAAGCTTTTTATGCTGCTTGTTTCCAGTCCCATCTTTCGTATCTAAAGAGATATAGAAAATCCATTAATTTTCTTTAAAACATTAAAAACCCACTAACTATTCTACTTAAGACATTTAGTGAAGCCTATGCTTTGTTCTGCACTGACATGTGGCAAAAACCACAACTGCATATACTGCAAACGATAAAAATTTAAATCCAACTTTGCTCAGTTAAGTCCCTCTGGTTACAGAAGTGTCTTACAGGGAATTATTTCACCATCTTCTAGGCAACTTGTAACTAAAGCCAGCTGGAAGTTTCCCAGTGAAGCAATCAGAAACTTGGCTGTAGTTGGTTTTAATGCATTGATTTAAACGGATTCTTTTTTTCCAACTCCAAATGAAGTTTCTGGGCAATACTTTAAAGATCAACATGAATACATCCAAGAAGAGCCAACAGCATGACGATGAAAGCATTTCAATAGGCTGCAAGAGCTTATGGTTCTAGCCTTGAACTTCCTGGGAAACAAAAACAACTCTACAATTACAGAGGTTGCTGAAAGTAATTTCTTAGCCAGGAAATCTCTTGCTCTGACAATAAGAAAAATATGGCCATGAAAAAACTAAGAGTGCAGTGAAGCAGAAAAATCTGGATCTAACTGAAACCGTAATGAAGTGATTCTGAAAAGGTGTTTGCTGCTGGACCTCTTTGCAATAGTCACATGTACCAAAACAACTCCCAAATGATTATGAACAATCTGTCCCAGTTCAGCTTAAATTCACATGGCAGTCATGGAAAAGAAGAACAAAAGCACAACCCCAGGCAAAAACTGACAAATGATAGTTTTCGTTAGTAAGATTTCCACAGTTCCACCCAATTGTGATTAGTCTCATATCTGAGAAAAGCATCTGCTCACACACAAGCAGACTTAATCTACCTCTTATAATTCATCAACAGCATCTACTCATAAACAAGATCAGACAATTCCTTGGCAACTAATGATATAGACCCTTAGCTGGAATAGAAATAATAGAATATAATAGTTGGAATAGATATAATTTGACTTAGTTGGAATAGATATGATTTTAGAAATAATGGAGTACAAAACAGCATGTTTATACAATTTAATGTAGCTACTGCATGTATTTCCTGGAATATTTTCTTCAATGTTTTGCTATTTAAAATTTCATATTTGGCACTGAAAAGCACTTACAATTATTTAGCACAACAAATAAGGCTGACATCCTCACAGCTCTTGGGAATAGACCCTGACGATGCAGAAAGTCAAGGTTGGAAACACCCCGACAGAAGACAAACAAAAGAAAGGCCATAAAGAGGTTTCTATCAGACCTAAGTCAGGTCCCTGCCCTCTCATCTGTACAGTGTTTCTTCTTAATGCTTCCAAGCACTGAGCAGTACTTGAATTTTAAGTAGTAAGAAATATAAGCTTTGCATTTGTACAAGAAAGGACAGGGAAGTATACATTGCTGAAGTGGTATCTATAATCACCAACATCTGAAATCATCCCCTTTATACAAACTTGAAAACACAAAACAAAAACCCAAACCCCAAACCCACACCAACAAAGCTTTCAAGACCAAAATCAGAGTCAAGATTCCCCTTCCCCTTTCCTCTCCCTTCCAAAACTATTAATAATAAAAAACCTATTTGTCGTAACTTACTTGTTCTCCAAAATACTCAACGTCTAAGGCCAGCTGCAGTCGGATTTTGTTATCATCACTCATGCCCCCATTTGTACCAACAGGGTTTGAAGTTGCAGCTCTTCTGGCTTGCTTCAACCTTTTTAGACTCTCTTCCATTTTCTTAACAGAACTGAGCACATCAGATACAGTTTCATAATACCTGAATTAAGGAAGGTTAATGAGAAATAAAAAATTCCACATTACAGAAGAGCCTACTTCATACATAGAAGTACATCACTGGCCCTGCTGAACAATGCCAGAAGGAATGACTTCCCTTGCAAAGAAGCTACTTATTAGCATTATCAATTAATCACTATTTCCATTATTAGTTCCAGAGGTTAATCTGAAGATTACTACTCAGTCTTGAAGACTTCTCATCACAACATTTTTGACTTGTTCAAGATGTTTGTACTCAACAGTGATCAAGGAATGCAACTGCTCAATTTTAAAGAATCAAAATCAGCCCCTCTTTACAATCAATAGACTATTGAGTAAAACTGATTTTATAAACAGCCTGACAGACCAAAACCCATGTATTTTTAGGCAAGTATAAGTGTATAAGAGAGCACACATGTACACACCAGTCAGAAATGCCTATTTCTAAAATGAAGAAACTGATTTAAACAGGAATCTCAGGAAGCTGGCAGGAAAACTCAGGAGAACCCTAACCCTAATTTAGAAAGGGCAGAGATAAATAAAATACCACTGCCCAGAGAGTGGGATCCACATTAAAGAAAGCATAGAATCAAACATTAACTACACAACAAAAATTCAAAAAGCCTTATGGACTGAAATCTCATGCTGAAGTGGGAAGAGCATATATCATACAAATTAACAGATGCCCAGGACAGTGAGTTAACAATAAGAAGAGAAAACAGAGCAACAATGGCAAATTAAAAGATCCACGAGAGAAATTACCAGATTGAGCTATGTTCTGTAATTTGCTAAAATATGTAACTTTCAAAGAGCCTCTCCATGAAAAATATTACTCTAAGAATTAAGAATTGAAACAATCTTCCTGATGATTATTTTTAAACAAGGAGGCAACGGAAAGCAGACAAGCTTTTTAAAAGGATAATTAGATAGGGATGGCTAAAGAAAAAGTGCTTGCCAGTGCCATGGAAATTTGTTTCACAACAGCATTCTATGAAAAGCAAAAGTATTCCAGTAAAAGTCAGTCGTATCCTCTTTTCATATCTTGGTATTTCCTAGTCCCACTCGTGATTAATTCCTACTTCCGCTCTACTCCCAAATCATTTTGCCATTTAAGCCCCCAGTGATTTTTAACTAGTTTATGCTCTTTTCTGTTTCTTTTTTTATTTGGATGCAAGAATGTATTATGACAGCAAGAAATTAATTATTTGCATCTGTATTGTCAATAAAGAAACTACAATATTCCTTCATGTAAGAAATTCAGTTTCTTTGACTTGTCGCTTGTCAGTGAGGATAAGATATTTTAAAACAAAATGATGAAAATAGTAGCAAGAAACCATGAAAACAGAATTGGACAGAAAATTCTAAGGAATTAAGAAATGAACCTGCCAGTCTTACTGGTGTTTAACCACTGTCACCATGTTTAACCTAAGTTTTGGAAAGTGAAGAACTGCTTTTTGGGGGGCAAAAAAGCTCTGGTTGGGTCCAAGGAACTACATAACAGCTACTTTGCATGGTGTCACCAGATTTACTGAAGTTTTAAAAGCAAGACTAATCAGGCACAGAGATGTAGAGTGACAGACAAGAATTCACCCTAAGATATTTTAGCTCAATAACCTTGAGTGGCTTGAGATTCCAGGCATCTTTTGCAGTTCTTCAGCAGTGTTACTTAAAAAATAACAATAAGCTTTTTTCTATGCACTAAAAACTGATGAAGAGACACCAAGCTTGAAAAAAAGTTTTGGGCAAAATTAAAATGACCAGTGCAGTCAAGACCAACCTAAGGTTAGCATTGTCCAAAATACTTAAGAAAAATTTTAAGAATGGTTGGTGAAGGTGTAAAATTGTCGTACAATCTTAAGTCTATTCTGAAAGGTACCAGAAGAGGAAGAGTAGGGACGCAAAAGGAAGCAAAGAACAACAAAAACCTCGTGTTCTGACTATGGTTTAAAACCTCAGTATTACTATGTGGTTAAATCTCAGGAAAAAAAATCAATCTATGTTCAGCAGCAGCCAACAGACCGTATAATATGCAAAGAATTATTGGGAAAAACTATGTAAGGACAGACAGAAAGCACACATTATACTTTAACCTCCATGGATTCTTCTGATATTATCATCTATGGTCAGAATGGTCAAAGAAAACCAACAAAGCAAAACTATAAAGATGGGAAAAGGATAAAAAAAACATCCAAATAGGCTAAGGTGACTCTTTTAGGCAAAGTCAGACATAAAAAAAAATATAGCTAACACGAAGAGCAAATTGTCCACAATGCAAAAAGCAGGTGGTATCCTGTGAAATTTTCTGGCAGAACTTTCAAACAAAAATAAGTATTGCTGTGTCACGTTACATGCTTTAACTGGCAGAACTCACAAAATGCAAAATCCCTGCTCAGTAAGAATTTAAAATACAGCTAGACAAATGGAAAAAAAATCAATTAAGCAATCTAATGCATATGACTACTCATGTTCAAAAGCCCTCAAGATGCTAACTAGGAAACAGAAGATCTGCTAAAGAAAGTATTACTTTATGACAGCCTTATTAAAACTGTGAACAATTAGCTCTTCAGCAGTTTAAAAGGCCCAAAGCTTTAAACCACTAAAAGTTGGATAATCATTGTATACATTAAAGAAGTCAAAGGACAGTAGAACTCAAGTTCTTGAAAATTCAACCACTGTTCATTGAAAGTAACAAGGTTAGTAACTTTCATTGAAAGTACTGAGGTTAAGGTCTTGCATCAATTCTGAAACAAAATGCACTTCTTTAGTTCACTGCTGCACTCCCAGAACCAACCAATTTTTCAAATGCCCTATCCACCATGTCATGGTTTGCAGAGATCTGAGCAGGAACCAGGTCTTTGGATTCCCTGCCCAGCTTTTCATCTGCTAAACATGCAACATGAGAGTAGATCCAAGGAAATATACCGCACCTAAAGAGTGCTGCATTTTGGTTTTCTTTACAGTTGTATTAATTCATAGCATTTTGTTTTTTTCCTGTGCCTGTTCAACAGACATTGGAGTTTTTATCTAAGGCAAATAATGTTCTGTATTTGTTCTCTTACTTCTGTGTGCTTTCAGAGAGAGCACCTTCCAACCACTGATGAATCATGGGCTGCTTCAAGGTATCTCCATAGTCATTCTGTAGTCGGTAGAAGGGCTTAAGAGCACTGTCAACATAAGGTGAAGCTTTAGTTGGCACCTCCTGGCAGATGACAGGGAAACAAGTTGGGGAAGAAGGAGCCAGTCATTTACGTACTGAAAGTATCAACACCCAATTCTATCCCAGGTAAAAAATGCTAATCTTGTACCTAAGCAAAGAAATGCATAAGCCATTTAGGACAAGTCAATGAGAGATCATTTTACACAGGAAAGACACCATCACAAAATTATTCAGTAGCGTTATACAGCACGATATAATATAGAACAAGGTTCAAAATGCCCAAAGCCTTTTCAGAGATGCATGTGCCAGTCATTCCTATTACCACGTTATGATCCTGAATGCTCTTTCTGCTCATGCTGATTCCAGACAAAGCTGAGCAGACTCAGTGTCCAAAACAGACTATTACACCTTTGTTAAAATACCTACAGCTTTGTACTATACTTCACTAGGTTGAAGACATTATCATGGGCTCTGTTAAGCAGATATGGACAGGCTTGAAGAACTCTCAACAATCTCAGCACAGCCCCTTCTGAGATTTATTCTTTCATTTGCAAGCAGCACTGACCTTGTTCGTTCTCCTATATAATCTTGGAACTTCCAGTGCACTCTTCAGGTATGCAAAGGAGGACTCACTGAGATCCTGGATAATCTTGTTATTCAAGGTAGGCACACAGGCTGATAGAGAAGTCTTTGAATCTTCCAAGGCTCCTATTAAAGTAAAAATGCTGAAGTTTAAACTACTCTGCCCGAACACAACACAAAATATGTGAATCCTCCCAGCCTCCTAATCCCACTCACTATCTGGTGTCAAGTACAGGACATGCTTACCAAATAAATACACACCATCCACTTAATAAAACACTGCCAGTAACACCAACCATTCCTTAGTCAGAAACACAGACAGAGGCAAGGAAAGAGAAGTGGAGTAAAGTAACATTCTTCAGGTTCCAAGTTTTTCAAGTATTACTAATGAAGCAAGGGCTTGAATCAAAAGGCTCTGACCTTCCAAAGAAAACTGTGTGAAATTCTCTCTAAATTCCCTATGGAATGACCGGAACATGTTCAACTCAAAGACGTGATTGGCAACAGACCATCCACTGAGCAGGAGATGTGCACAAGCTCCTACATCTCTAATAGACTTGGACATCTACCAGTAGTTCTGATTTAGAGATTTCGGTGGAATTCATGATGCAGAGCTCCTGGCTATGCTTGCAGACCAGGACTAGTTCACTCATGCAGCTACAGGCCTAGCTTTAATTATTAAATTAAAATAAAACTCCATATTTCACATAAAGAATGATCAGATGAAAAAAACAAACAAATGAACCAAAGAGACAAACGACAAACCCAAAAACCAAACCAACCCAAAACAGAAACCCAGAAAGAAAAAAGGAGACTAAAATACTGAATTGCTTCTACCCTCTGAAGTTAAGGTATTTAACTATGATACTTTGATAACCCTTTGCCTCAAATGACTCATCAGGCCTGAGAGAGAACAGTCATTTTAGAAAAACATTTTCATTTCCACTGGATAATGGAAAGCCTCTCCTTATGTCTTCTTCCCCAATTCCTTCAAAAGTTTAATGATATGAATCTTCTAGGATGAAGTCCTCACTTTCTAGAAAAAAAATCCTAAACGCACTTTAGACTCACTCAATTTTAATCGTTAAACATTATCCAGACTCAACAGGTCTGTTCAAGATTGTTTCTATTTAACAATTTAAACAGAAGGCAAGTTCCATTAAATATTTTCATCCTAAATAATGAAACTGTAAAAGTTGATTTTATTTTTTTGGGAGAAAGGGGAAGAAGCCTCTCAGCTTTACCTGCAATGCAAGATATATTCTTGAAGCCAATAATTTCAAGCTTTGGTTTAATCATGTCTAAGATGTCAGGAATCTGAAAAAAGAAACAACCCAAAGCTGAGAAAGATATAGGCATGCTATAAAAATTTTAATTACTTTTCCTACATTCTGTAAGTTTGAAGTGCACACAAAACACCCTCAATTTCTATGGGCTTACTGCATTTCTGTGCAATCAATACTAGAAGTTTATAATATGCACAGGAATTCAGGCTTACACACTAAATCCTCTTACCTTACTATTGTACTCAGAGGAAATAATTTAGAATTAACAAAACTCTTCTGCAATTTACAACTTCACAAATTACAGAAAATTCAGCCTTACTGAAAATAAATACACAGGAATAATCCCTACTGGGAGACAATTAACACCATACATCTCTCCTCAAGACTCTGGATCATAATTCAAGTGTAATCATGATGATAAAACCTTTGCCAACCTCAAAGACTAAAATCAGCAAACACTTAAAACACATTAAAGCTGAATGTTGCACCACATTCCAAGCTGCAACACAGACTTCACTAGAAAAGGTAAGAGTGGCAGAGTGACACTACACACCAAAAAACTGTAGAAAGATATTTTTTAGGAGTTAAGTCCAGCAGCTACTGATAAAAAGAACTTAAATACCTGAAGTGGTTTGCCCATAATCTGACATTCCAAATAAGCACAGAGTGGGCCATGTATTTCAGGTATCAGACACCCCAAGTTTTAGCACTTAAGATTTAAAAAAAAAATATGGTACATTATTTTAAACAATTTAATGCCCTTACAAGATGCTACAAACATCAGTGAAAATTCTTTCTAAGTAAAGTCAAAAGCACAAACCCGATCCTGCAGTTTGTCCAGATCTGCAGCAACATGTATCAGCTGAGTACTAGATATAGAAGACAATGGCAGACTTTCTGAAGAACATCCATTCCCTTGGTCTTCACTGGGGTTGAGGCTTAAAGAAGATTCCTTTCTACCAACTGGCACAGGTTTTTTGCTTTCCTTTGTATTCTCACTGGAAATGGGCCTTACAGAAACCTGAAACATCAAACTGAAGTGTGAATCCTAGCAATAGTGAAGGCAGTTAAAGCTGGACAAACTGAAACAGTATGTCAAGGATTTGTAATACTTCAGCATTAGAATGCCACACTTCCAAGGGATATTACCAAATACCATTACTAAAATAAGTATAAAGTAAATGTTAAAAAAAATTGAGTGCACTACAAAGTTGGATAATTTAGAACAAATTTGTCTAAGGTTAGTAGAGAGCAGTCCAGTCCTGCTGTCAAACCATTCCTTTCTCCCACCTCCTCAAGATCTCTGCTGTCAGGCAAGTGCTTCCCTTGACTACTGTGTTTTATCTCTGGTACTTATCAGTACTTTGCATGAGCTCATTTAGCTGAGAGAACTAAGTCACTGAGTCACAAAAGAAATTATAAATGGAGATCTTACTGCTGTCTTCAACTACCAAAGGGGCACGTACAGAGAAGACAGAATCAGATTTTTCCTTGAGGTACAGTGAGAGAGTAATAGGCAATGGATACTGTAGCAAGAGAAATTCTGATCAAATAGGAGGAAAAAGCCATCAGTCACTGGACCAGGGTTCCCAGGAAAGAGTGCAATCACCATCTTTGGATATACTCAAAATTCAATTTAAGAGGCTCTGCACAACCTCATCTAAGCTGGTTCTATTTTGAGTAGGAATTGGGACCAAATGACTTCCAGAAATCTCTTCAAATCCCCGTTATTCTATTGCACTGTCTCTCTATGGCACAAGAAACAGGGGGCCACTTGTATGGCTGGGAGCCAGTACAAGAGCAAAGTCCAGTTTCTCTGCTCAGAAGCAGTGATCATTGATGCTGAGTCAGCTGCCCAGGAAACTTTGGTTTTGCATTCTCAATACTAAACAACTGATTCAGATTATATCAGTCCTTCTTATTTGAAGAGTTATTTTTTACCTGGCTCTGTCTCACAACTTCACTCACTCAATCAAAAACACACGAACAGAAGAAAACTAAGATTTTGGCTTCTTGTTTCAGTGGCAGAGGCAGAATAAAGCAGCAAGAAGTATAGCTTTGGCAACCACTAGACAGCAGCACTGCAACAGTACTGATATTTGTGATTGATCACGTATTTTGCAGTCATACTTTTTATACGCCAAACTCATGAACTGCTTAAAGAACTCTTAAAAAGAGGTCACATACGTTGCTTCAAAAAGTCTCTTTGATGGACACATCCCATCACCAACCCCTTAAAGCAGGCTGCTCTCTCACCTCGCTGATGAACACAGAGTAGCGTGCCAACATCTGCAGGCTGAGCTTCCACAGGCGGTGCGCTAACAGCGGTAAAAACAGCTGATCTGACCAGCACTTCACAAGACTGGTCCAGACCATGTGAGTGGCCAAGAGACAGAATGAGCTCCCAGCTACAAATGATTAGGCAACAAAGGTCAAGTTCCTAAGCATGTTTTTAAAAGATGCAACATCAGTGTAATTGCATTACCCAAGATTTAACCAAGATCTCTCCTAAAAGATACAATGATAGGACAGAAAGGTATTAAGCATTGCCTGAAACAAACCCTTAATACTATCTCCTCAATGCTTTAGATTTCAAATTCCACTAAAGTCTTGCTGTAGCTGTGCAGGCAAAAGCAAGAAACAAGAATTTGCCCGCAATAAAGGCAGAAACAGCTTGGCCAAGTAATCCACTTTAGGAAATAACATTTCCAAAATAATTTTTGGCAGTCTTTTGAAGAAGTTACATTAGATATCCTGGCCAGCCATAGCATAAGACTTCCTTAGCACTAAACTATTGCTCCTCTCCCAGTTATATGATATATTTGCTATAAATATTTATTTAAAACACTGTACAAATATCCATATTTAAACTTTTAATGTAGTTTACACAGTTTCACATTTGAAGCAGTTTACACAGTTTTACATTTAAAGTGGTTTACACAGTTTTAACATTTTAGAAAATACAATTAGAAAGATAAGGAATGTGTCTGCAAGTTCCAGGCCTACACCTTGAAGTGGTAAGATCTATATATTTTGTCTCCATTAGGATTTTTTTCTCCTGCTTTGCTTCAGAGGACATGTGTGGATACACACATACAGACATTTAGGTGGCCCATAGATACCTTCTTCATAAGTATTCACTTTGTTAGCTGAAATTAGTTCTTCTGATTACAATATGCTTCTAATGCATGAATCAGGTTATACTCTTCCACTCTTATTCTTCCTGTGCATACCTCCTCATCTCTTCATAAATCAATGTATGTTTTTGGGGCAGACACCAACACTATGAATGACAGCAAGCCTAAATGCTGCCAAGAGACAGCCATTTTCACCTCTACACAGTGCTACAACAATTAAGAAAAATATGCTGCAGTAACACAGCATAGCCTTTTGGCTGTCACTTAGAAGATGTCAAATGCTAACAACTCCTTCTTGCACTGAAGGGATGGTTCCATAAGTATGTCAGTGACAGCTGCTAAAGAGGGGGTTTTTAGTAAGCAAAGTGATCACTGACCAGAATTCTCACATTGCCATCTCTGTAACAATGTTTTATACTGTTTGAACAGTTAATCAGAAATAAAAAAAGCTCATATGAACCACAGGATGCATGTTACTGAATACTCAAGAGACAGAGTGAGCACTGCTGTTCATACGACTGATTCCTTTACAATAACTATTTTTTGCAATAAAAGTTTACCTGGTGCTTCCTCTAGTGTATCTGAAAGTGCTTCTTCTAAGGCCCCTGCTATTTCTCTGAATCTGTGAGAAAAAAAATTTTGAATATCACAATTCAACAGTTGCTTAAATTGATGCCTAAACATTTTTCAATGTTTACTTTAGTATTATTTCTATGTGCTATCAATGGACATACACAGATTTTAAACCTGGGGTTATTTTTGCCTAACTTAACAACAGCATTCAAACACTTGAAAGAAAACCTTTCACATTTTACAGGCATATACAAAGCTTATACTTTGGGATATTATTAAAGTTATGGATGCAAACATTATCAAAATGATAGCTCACAGAGTGACAAGTCCTCAGCTTTTCCAGGAGGGAAGTTTCCTCTTTGTTACTGTTTTTAAACTACTTTCTTTAACCTTCAGATATGTCATGTGATACCGGAGCTCCAGTTTTCTACATGTTTGTTAATGAGCAGTAACATAAGGCTCTGCAAACAATTCTGTACCTAATAAAAATCAATAGGTGTCCTCAAGGAGACCTGTTTTTTTTTTTTAATTCCCCTTTTAAAATACCCTTTTTTTAAAAATTCACCATTCAAAGCAAAAAAAAAAAAAAAAAACCCAAACCAAAATGACATCTCCAAAATTTTTTAGGTGTAACAGTAAAAGTTATTAAAACCTCTGATACTTTTCCATACTTGCATAATTTTAAGCTTTCCTGTAGAAAGGTCTGTTGTCACTGGTTTCCTCTTTTTTGCTTTTATGTGCATCATAATAACTCTAAGTCTTTCTATCAAACTTAGTAATTAAAAACCTGTAGGGTTTCTCTTAAAGTCTCTTAACCATCATTTTCAGAGAAGGACAGGAGCTTTTTTTGCTCAAACTCCTAACGGACGAGGATGGATGTTTAGCAATGGCTTCAAAACCTCAGTTCTGCCTATGCACTCCTTCCACCAACAGAGCAGTGTCTTTAAGTCATATGGTGAAAAAGATATGGGAACAGAATAAGGTTTTTAACAATGACCTAATTTTTGCTGAGTATGTCTTACAGAGGAAATAATTTCCCCAGTGTGGAGTTCACTACAGCTCCACAATCAGCCGTATTGACATAACCAAAAGAGTGAAACACAGGAAAGAGTTACTGGTGCTGTTTGTGCCAGCACTGCTACAGAATAAATGCCTGAGCATCCATCTGTTCCTCCAAGGATCATTTCTAAAGGCTTTAGTAATGGCTGAGTTTTCTGGGGAATTTCTGTAATTGAAAAAAGAAAAAAACAATCTTAAGCATAAATGCCAAAGTGTGAGATAACAGTTCAATCAAAATCTTGTATGACATAAAGGATATTAACACACATCAAGAAAAAGCTTCCCTGATATATATAATTAATATGTTTTATTATTTTCACAATTATGCACTACAGAATTCACGGGCACTTCCAAAGTTAGATTTTTCCAATATAAAGGAATACTATCATTGAAAATGAATGTTTGAATGTTATCCAAACATTTCTCAAAATAGTACACTATTCAGACTTACAGTAATCTTGGATTGAAAGAAAATGATTTTTTAAAAGTGTTTTACTCAATCAGAGCTCAGAATACCTAATGGGAAACATTTTGAAGAGAAATATGCTGAAGCTCCATTGCAATTTTATGAGCAAGATTATCAAAGTTTGATCAATTGGTCTCCACTAGAAAAGCTGGACTTGAAACAAAAAGGGCAATTAATGATACATATCTGTTAAAAGGTTCATAATGGCTGCAGTTCCACAGACACTTTTAGTCTCTGCACCACTATGTAGTGAATTCTCCTGCCCCTTCCCTTGGGCAGCGAGAATATTTTTACAGTTAAGTGGTTTGGGGAAATTGACTGGTGTTGAAAATCAGTCTTTTTTTTTTTTTTTTTCTGAGTAACAGGTCCTTATCAGGTCACTACACAACTGCAGGAGTAGATGTGCAAGCAAAAAACTAAATCAGGGTATTGGATATTGTGACTACAACTTTACAAAACAACATGAACCACCAAAATATTAAGACCCAGCTCCCAGCCCCATGTTCTTGTCACTTATATTAACTCTACCACTCATAAGATCCCTGGATAGAATTTTTCAGCACAAGTGTAGACTCACTCTGGATTAAATAAACTGTATAAATGTGGTAGTGTTATTGCCAATTACAGAATTGTGCAATAAAAAAGGCCACTAAAGTGATCCAGGTTAAAAATAAACATCAATTTCTCTCCCCCCTCTTTTGGAAATTCCACATTATGTTTGTTTGGTTTTTTTTAAGAGGCTGTCAGAAAGCTTTGGACCAAGAGAGATCCCACTTGGCACAGCTGGGTCATAACAGACTTCATTAATGGTTCTGTTCCTTGCCCTGAAGGGTTGCTCTCCAGCCCTACAATCAGACATGTAGTCTACACTTTCTAAAAATACAGTTTTACATTCTATTTTGTTCATTAAAATTCTAACATTACTAGAATTAAAAAAGAGCTTTCTTGGGTTTCTCTGTCCTTTTCTAGCTGCAAGGTCTGTAAAAGAAAATATTACAGATACATCAGACCTGCTACTAAAATATCCTAGAAGTTATTACTTAGCTCCTTAGGAACAGGGAATAGGAGGACAATCTTTGGGAAGGCAAGGCTACAATTTAAGGAGTACATCCTGTGAGACAAAAAGAATGCCAGAAACACGGCTAGGTCTGGAAAAGCTGTAAGTTCTTAAGTCTTTTAGTTCTATACCTCTAAGAAAAAAAGACTTCTTCCCTCACAGTAAGTATTCCTCTGGATTTGCATATGCAGCATTCAACATACAGCTTAGTTTCAGGGACACTGGAGAAAAATAATTTGAAACAAGAATTCAAGACTTATTTAGATCTGTTCCTGAAAGTCTTAGGAGCAGCTTATCAAATCTGGAGTAACAACACAGTACATATTGAAGAGCAGTTATGTGGTTTTCTGCTAAATTGTTGAAAGATATATAAAAGTTACTTCACGTAATTAAATTCTTAGTTTGATTTCCGCTATGATTTGTTGACAAGTGAGACTTTGAACAACGATGATGTGTGACCTTAAGCCAGATCATTTTGCTATAACTATGGCAGCAGACTTTCTCAGGCATTTTCCCGGGGAAAGCTGTGAGAAGATTAAAGAAAGAACGAGAAACAATTCTTATCTCCACTTGTTGCACCTGCTGTTGTGCAGATGTAGAATGTGTCATGGAGATTTGTTTACCAAAGAGTGATTTCTTAATTAGACACTAGATAGTGTTTAGATTAATTGACCAATTAGGTCAAAGCTGTATTGGAGTGGCTGTAAAAGTTGCTGAGTTTCTTAGTAAGTATAGAATAATATAGTATATTATAGAATAAGTATAGAATAATATAGTATAAGATAATATAATAAAGCAATTGATCAGCCTTCTACTCTACTGATCATAGAGTCAATGCTAATTATTACCCAGCTGGGAGCCTGCGGTGACAACTAACCTCTGTTTTTGAAAGAGTGAACAAAAAAATGCATGCCAACCTTATTTGAAAATATACAGGCAAATTCCATTTGTTGTTAAAGCTGTGGTAAGAGGGATGAGCTCTTAATCGCTTCACGCTGGCTTGGGAGCCACACTGCCGTTCAAATTTCCGTACGAAATCCATACTGGTGGTGTACTTCTGCAGGAAGAGAAAGAGCATTCTGATCACACACAGGCTCCCAGAAAGCAAGGAAGGCCACCACCTATTCAGCAGAACCCTTGTACCATGCTACAACTAAGCTTGAGGTTCCGGATGGGCAGACACTAACCCTCATCACCTAATCACACAAGGCTAAAAGCCTGGACTGCGGAGACATCAAAACCAAATTAACTTCAAAGTGTTACTCTATAGTAAGGACACTTCTAAAAAGCGTAAAACTGTCCAAGCACGCTGATAAAGCAGAACTGATTAGAGATTCATGATTATTTCTGAGCTCAATCACTGGCGTGGTGCTGCACAGTACTAACAGAGTCAGGTGCAGCAGATAAAACTACACAACAAGGAGAAATAATCAGGAACGAAACTCAGAAGTACACATAGCCAACTGCACACGAGAATGGAAGCACAATATCTTTGTCTGTTACACAGGACCTGTATTATAAGATTTCCTAGAGCTGTTTCCCTAAAAATGTTTTGCAAATATCAAATATATGCAGAAGAACTTAAAAGTATTTCAGATAAACTAGATTCATCCAGTGCATACTTCTAGTAAGATGTTTATGAATAGTATTAAGTTGGTTGCAAGCAAAAAAAAATTACATTAATCCCGAAACATACTGTGGATTTGGTCTCAACAGTATGAGAACACTGAAAATAATTAAATAATAAATTAAATCACGTACAAAGCAGGAAGCCAAACACTTGATGAAAATCAGAAGTAAAACAGCCCAAAAAATGTTACTTCATACAAAACAGACCTCACTAACAGACCACAAAACTTACATAAATAAATTTAAAATCAAAAAACAACTGCAGTTAAAATTATTTCTATGAACTGAAAACTAGTTTGATTTCTGTGCAAGTTTCTTCTATTAAAAAAAATAGGAAACAGCCATAAAACCTATAATATATTCTCACAAATCCACTACTGAATTAACGAAATAAGCCTGACAATCTCTCAGTGCTTCTGACTTCACTGCAAGATTAGGGTTCAATCCACAAGCCAGACCACTATGGGAGCAATGTGATTTTGCCTCTTGTGAAGCAGTAAAACATTATCAGGAGAAGGCCCTGTGTTGCTGCTTAGAGGGCTTGCTCTCAAAAGCTCTTCTGTGAACAAAGGACATGAACTGCCACAGGGATGCTCTTGTATTGTGTATCTCAGTAAGTTCATAACTTTCTGTTAAAGGTATAATTATGGAATACCTTTCTTGTGACGTGGTAGTTTCAGTGTCAAGATAGTACTCTGGAAAATGCACACAAAAGCTTTTAAGTAACTACTTTTCTCCTAACCTGGCTGTATTTATAACACAAGGGACCCATAAAGGAATGGGAGTTAGACCCAGACTGAATGACAGATTAGCTCTCTTTCAGGCCTCCTTTCTTAGATAATAAACCCAGCACTGTAAAAAGGCAAACAAGCTGTTAATGCTCTGCTACCCTAAGTGTAAGTCAGAGATATAAATCAAACACCCTGTAAAGACCTCTCACTTTCAAAATAGAAGGCACCTCAAGAGATATTTATCTTAATATTGAGAACACTATATCCAGGAGTGGGAATTAACTGCAAGACTGGTTCCTATTTCAGGTTCTAGGATTGGATTGTTGACTGCACAGTTATTTAAGAGCAGTAAAATCGGGCACCAAAATGGAGCAATTTCCAAACAGGGAAATCCAAACTTAATCTCAAATTAATGTTTAGCGATAAAAAAGTATTGTTTTCAAATACCCATAAATCTAGACATCTAACTCAAATAAAGGTGCATCACAACCTGAAACAATTTTTAAAAGCCACCTCACACAAACACTTATTTTAACATACTTAACATTGCCAGTCTGATTTTTAAAGGATTTTAAACAAATGTTTCAATCCCTCTGTCTCCTCTACACCTAAAAACCCCGTAACAGAATACACTGCATATTCAAACTTTTCAGCATTAAACCTATACATAGGTACATATGCAAATAAACATTGAGAAAACAAACTTGTTCTGCATTTCTATCAACCTAGAAAATGGAGAAGAAAAAATATTGTCTAAAATCTGTGTAGCATTACTTGGCTCATCATCAGTGCAAAAACAATTTTAAAAGGCTTTCCCTTCCCTCTCAATTCAGAACTATTAATCTTTGGATAGGTGTAATAGCATTTTTACACTTAGTATTTCAACTTTGTATTGATTTTAAAGTAAAATATTTTCATGATTTTAATGACTATGAGTCACTTAAGTAGTCAAAAGCAGTCTGGAAAGTACTTGGGACTTACTATGTGATTCACCTGGAAGTCATGGGTGGGTGCTGGGTTTTCATGGTTTGTTTTGTTGTTTTGGTTTTTTTTGGGGGGTTTTTTTTGGGCTTTTTTGGGGGGGTGTTTTGGGGTTTTTTTGTTTGTTTGTTTTTTTTTTTGTTTGTTTTTTTTTTTTTTTTGCTGGGTGTTTTTTAAATAAATGCAATGCCTTTGTTGGCCAGTATCAGTGTAATGCAAGACAGGCCTTTCAAGCAAATCCAGCTTTTCTGAAGACACAATACATTCCTGTACATCATGCAGCACAGTACAGAAAAAAACTAACAAGGCTCACAATCTGCAGTATGTAGGGCATAAGGTGAAAGCTTGAAGAAGTTTTTACCTTCTAAAACTTCACGGTAAACTAAGAATTCTCATGAAGGAGGAGGAACACATTATGGTGTCACTTGCATGGCACTACCACAGCTTTCTTCAACATCCATGTAATTTGCTTCTTATTCAGAGACAGCACTGCAAACAAACTCTGTCATGCCTACCTGCCTTCACTTATTCAATCTATCTGTACCAAAGAGATCTTAAACCCAAAGAAAAAATACCTAAGTGTTTAGTAAAAACAGTTTTGCAGGAACACGTAAAAAATCACATGCCTTATAAACATCTACTGCCAAGCCAGCATTTCTTTAATTAATCTGTCCTGATACACCAACAATGCCTTCCTTCAGACAATTTATCCCTGCCTCCCATCTCTATCTTGAAAATAAAATGTTTCACGCTAATCACAAATCAAACTGCCAGGGGAAAGAAACCCAAATTTGTCAGTAATCATGGTTAAACACAAGCAGACAGTACACGAGGAAAAGCAGAGTTCATATTTTTACTTGTGACATACTGTAAAGCACTGCCAGAGCCAATCTTGAAACTAGACCAAGAAATCTATTTCACCATTAGTAAAAGATGATGTTTTAGAGACAGAGCAGCAGTACCAATGAAGAAAATACAAGAGTGACAAGTACTTTCAATTCATTCTTTAAAGTAACCTTGTGATACCAGAGAAATACTATCTCTGTTTTCTAAACCTGATGGCGCTGTCAAATATTTTCAGGTTTTAGTTGACTTGTGTATAAATATAACAATCTGCAGTAGTGCAAGAGAGCAAAAGCTAAAACAAGCAAGTGAAACAAAGGATTTTTTTAATCTTCCCATAGTAAAAAAATAAGTTGCAACCCAGGTATTTAATTAATATGACAGCTCCTGCTATACAGAAGTTCTAGACTTGAGTGAACACTGGAGTCATCCACCCCCACCTTCAATAACATTGCAATTCTACTCCCAAAATAAACACTAGTTCATCTGACTAAATAGCATCCAATAACTTCTGTATGAGCTCTCCTAACAAATTTGAGGGGAGAATTAATTCCTATGAAAATTGAACCAAGTGGTTTGAGATAACGTCCTCTTCCAAGTCATGCAACAACACAAATTTAGACAAAAGCAGCAGGGGGGAAGAAGCTAGAGAACATGACTCTTTCAATTCTCGTGTCTGTCACAGAAATTAGAAATGGAAAAAATTAAAATTAATTACCTCATGAAACACATCTGGGTTTCCAGGGTTAAAAAGTGATGGTAATTTCTCTTCTAAACCACGTACTATTTCTGGCCACACCGAATTCACTAAGAAATCATATCCAGGAACAATATCTGCTTTTTCACTGTAAAACAACAGCAATTATTCCATGGTTATATTTTACCACCAGGCTTCTATCTGGAGACAGGAATCACTAAAAATTAGATGCACTGCACTATACAAAATGCAACAAATTTTTTTTTCATATTTATACTAATTCCCTAAACTGTTCTTCCTTTGAAGATTCCTTATCTGATTCCACAGTCTCATCAAATCCAAGGTGTTTTTTTGTAACTCTCAAAGTGTTTTAAAAATTTATCAGTTATATATTTTGCAAGTGTGTACTGAAAAATCAGTACATTTCAGCTGAGAAATCCTATTATTATTGGTATAATTCAAGTTTTAATAGCTCCAAACTTCCAAGACCTACCAAGCAGGAATAATGTGACTAATGCAATGAAAATAAGAACTTTTTCCTAATTGATCCAAACTAATTTATACATATTGTGTTTGATCAAAAGATTAAAAGCTACCTTGATTATGAAAACCTAAGAATTGAGAGAAGAGATAAAAGCATTCAATTCCAATTTAGTACACCGCACTACAAAGTAGAAACATTCAATTATTAAGAAGAACAATTATAACTTGCTGAGGGATTAAAAGAATTAAAATGTTAGTAAAACTTAGGAGTCATTAAAAGCTCAGCAATGGATGACTAATTAGAAAAGTAATTCTGCAGTCCCTAGGGGCTACATCCATAGTTCTGCGAATTACAGCAGTCTGCTGTATTAACCATCCTGCACACAGATGAACAAATGGATACAATTCAGTATCCCTAAATTATTTAAGCTTGAAAAACAGGCAATTTAATTGCATAAGGAATTAAGCACTTTTTGAGAACACAGTGGAAGCACAAATAAATTAAACCTGTAGTTTCAGTACATGCAATAAATCAGTCAAACCTCTGAGGACCATCCCCACTTTCCTGATGTACACTAACAACTCAATAACTTCTGAACTTATATTTTAATAGCTTTATTATGCTCTTCTCTTTGGATGAAGTGTACAATCATATTTAATGGATTCAAAAAACTAAGTTATCTGATACACTGTACTATGCACAGGACTCAGTTCTACTACTGAAATACAGGATTGTCTTTGCTTCCTCTGAAGGTCTGGGCTGCAGCACCAGTAAAGTTTGTTCACTATTTTGTTTTAAAAAACAAAGGCATGAGATACAAATCAAACTTGACTACGATTCTTCAGGAAAGGCCAGATAAGTCATTAGTGCATGAAAGCTGATAATGCAAAGGATTTCAAAGCATATGATACTTGTAACTTCAGTGCAGCTGAGAAGCCCATGAAATTCACCTGGAAACTGCTCCCCCTGTAACTTCCCGCAGGAGACGGCAATGATGAGGAACAAACTCCAACAGCCTATTGTACATAGCCTGAAGGCCATTAGGGTGAGATTGCACATACTGCTCCACCATCACCTGCCAGGAACAGTTCAACGTTAAATGCCAGAAAAGTGAATATAAAAAGTGCTGTAATGCAAGACTCACAAAACTCTTAATGCTATAACCTCAAATATTGGGATAGTCAGTATATTACTTTTTTTTCATTATATTTTCCAAGTATAACTTGCCAGCTTGAATTATTAAGTCCTTTAAAGCAGCACTCTTAACTGCCAAGACTGGCCCCAAAAATGGGAAGGAGATCCTTTGTTTTAAATGTGAGCCACTGTGTCTGGCTCCCAACCCACTGCCACATCACTGTCACCTGAAGCAGTCTGTCAAGTTAAACAGGCAACTGGTAAAAGCTAATCAAACTCAGAATAAAGTAAAAACCCCTTCTAAATTTTGAGGTGGTTGATCCAATCCCAAATACAGACAAGCCAAAGCAACGCATCTTCTGTGACATTGCTAAGTCTTTAATGTAGTTAGCAAATAAGTTTGTCTGGACAGTGCCTCATACTCAGTGAAAATGGATAATCTCTGCCATAAAGAGAAGGAAGACGGTAGGAAAAGAACAATAGCTTGTTTCTTGGTATTCTTCCACATGTCTGAACACATTTGCCTCTTGCTACATAAACAAGTGGCATGGTGCAGAAGTGGTGAAAGAATAGACCCTGAGAAAACTGAGGGAGAGTGACATGTCCCACACTGTAGCAGCTGTTACAGCACTTCGCAGACACCCAATGGAAACCTGTCCTAAATGGGAGAGGTTTGATTTTTTGATTCTTTAGCCCAAGAAAAATGGAGGTAAGAAAAATAATCCACACTGGATGTAACCTGCAATTGGTGACAGGCAGGTAAGAGAATTCCTCCATCCTTTTTTTCTTAAATAGCAAATTGACATTTTGCTGTGGCTCACTTCTCCTGTTCTCTCCACAAAGATATTTTGAAGCTGCTAACAAAAGCTGGAGGTTCACAGGAAAAATAAGCATGTTTGGAAAACAAATGGAATTTTTTATGGATGTTATCTTACCTCATCTACATAAGGTTTTACAAGCACTTGACCAACTAATGCCTCTGCATCTCGTGTTTTATCAATTGTTGCATAAGTGCGTAGACAGTGGCGTATTATGTCAACATTTGACGTTTGAAGGCCTTCCAAGAGCAGCCCTTCCAGAGACTGCTGCAACATGGCTGTTATTCCAGCTATACGCTACAAAGAGAAAGAAAATATAGTCATGAAAAGCCAAAATCAAAGCCTGTCATCATTGTTGAAGTAAATTCATCCAGATGTACCTAACTCAGCTTTCTATCCTTACTTGAAAAGTACAAGAATTTGATAACTGCCAGTGTTGAATGACCATTAACACAATTTTAATGGGTTACTGACGCTATATAAGATAGGATTTATTATAATAAAGCTAAAGGCAATTGTTATCTTCTATATATATTTTAAGTTATATAGTAAGTTATATCAGGTCTGCTTTATCCTGAGGCAATAAGTCAATAATTGTTCCTTGTTCAACTGAACCAGTAAGTGACAATAAACAAAAGATTTACAGTAAGTGACCAGGGATAACAATTGTAGCATTTATCCCTCCCTGTCAGAGACTAAACAGCATGTACCCAGCACTACTTGTCGAATTACCACAAACCAATGACACTGAGCGACACAAGCAAACACCAAACAAATTACATTCCTTCCGGCTTCTGCCAAACAGCTTCTTCAGTCTACACATATTCTACTTTTTGCAAACCATTTTTCCTGATCTCCCATGACATCTCTTCTACTAGATCCGACTCATCGCTACACTACCTGCAGATCTACTCCTGGCCCAAGATGGTCCCTGTAACTCTGCATTTGAAAGAAGTTCAGCAACACACATTACGGTAGTCAGAGTTGAACTAAGAATATAGCTTCTCTCCCTTTTTACATGCTGTATTGTGTCCATCCATCCTAAAATGATTCATGTACTGAACATGCAAAGTCAGGAACCCAGTTGCTGACTGGTCATGAAAGCTACATTCTGACGAGCCTTAGCAACAACAGGTACAGGACAGAAGTCCTGGCAAACACCATTAAGGAAGCCACGTGACAAATGTTCTCCCACATGACAAATATTCTCCCACCACATACACTACTCTGCTGCTCATGCTCACTGCTGCTATTATCCAAGTTTGATAACCCTGTGGCCAGAGCAGTCTTGTAAACTGTCCACATAACAACATGATTCCATGGATATCTGGAGCTGAAACAAGTTTATATTGCCAACAGGCAGAGGCACAAACTGGAACTCTGAACTACCTCAATAGCTTGAAAGCCACTAAGAATGACACCCTCATGCTAATCAGCTTAAAGCATTACCCCATCTCTATATTCTCAGCTTTCTTTAAGCACAAGTTTTCATTTATTCCATCTCCCCACTGAATGAACAGAAGAAAAAAATCCCACCAAAACATCAATTAATATTTTACAGTAGGTGAAAGAGTACCCTGGGAGATTAGTAATGGCCAGCATAATTTCATGAGAAGACAAACTCGAATATATTCAAGCCAGCCCCTGTGTAGGCACATTCCATTTATGTTCTGGTCTGTACACTACAGCTAACAAAGCCAACATAAATCTCTAGAATGAGGCCTCAGTATCAGTAAGCAGATGAATTGCAAAATACATTAGGCTGACAAAAACATCTGTCGTATTTCCTACTCTTATTCTCAGTAATTTATCCTAAAGAAGTACACAAACGGCATAAATCCTCAGAAAAAGCAATAGTTCCAGTCAACTGATAAAAATGACCTCATGAAACCCATTTTTCTCCATAAATTAATTCAATAAAACTCTGTGGAAACAGGCATTTGTCTTCCACTTATACTGGTTTTGCTTGACTGTGCAAGTGTTAAGTGTCATGCAATACTTACTGGTCTCACTTTGTCTAAAAGGGGCATTCCTTTGCTTTGTACTGCATGAAATTGTAGTTGATTAAATTCTGTGGCAATTCTCTCTAAAACTTGTCCAGTTAGAAGTGGACTAGAAGAGACATGATACAAAATGAGAATACACAGTTAGATCCTTTCAAACCAACTCACTCTCATCTGTAACAGATAGATAGAGCTCTCCCTCAATTTTTTGTAGTTTAAATATTTTGAATTCTGATAGGTACTACTATAATTATTGCAATCAAGCAATAATGATCTGGAGCACACTACATGATTAGCGTTGTTTTGCAGCTCTAACATGAAGTGGGTGAAGCAGAAGCTGAGAGGAGCATAAGCTCTTGCCTCAGCAGTATGAAGCACTTTCTTCTAGATGGCAGTTTTGTTATCACGTGAAAAGTCAGTCTTAAGAGAGCTCAGCAACTGCACCAGGTGACCTTCGCCATCCAGATTTGTTTCTTTCTTACTCTGTCATACAGTAAAACTAATGATAGTTATCTCTAGAGAAACAGTCCTGCCCTTCTCAAGTCCACACAATCCCAATAATGAGGCGAATTTTCAGTTGTTCAAGTATGATCTTAACTGCACACTTAATTCTGCAAAGTGCCTCATGTGACTGAAAACATCTGCTTTTGTCCCTCTAGATATCAACCTACTTTCTGGTACAGCTAACCCCCACTACCATGTGATCCAGCACACTGAGCTGAAGAGACAGTCTCACACTGTGCCTTCCCTCCAGCTTAAATTGTACTTGCATCCCAGTCAAGCCTTTCAAGTGCATGACTGGTACATCAGTTCCAAAACTGGCTGATCGACATCCTGCAATCCTCAGCAAAGGCAGAGGAAGAAGTTTGACTGGAATTTGTCACAAACCTTCCTTGTACTAGGTTTGCCTTGCCTGCCTTCAGCTATTCTTGCAGCAGTCCTTTCACTTACACATAAGCAGGGAAAACAAGAAAAACTATTTTGTTTCACTTACAAATGACATCAGAATAAACTATAGAGAGTATTTCAGACGTGACAGGACTACTGACTTCTAATAAAATAAAGAAAAATAAAATAACTGCACACTAACTTCACAAAGCTTCCTTACTGAAAGCACCATGAGTAACTTTGGAGTCTGAGTTACACATTCTGTGAATGACTGGCTTGCGGAAGACTAAAACCAAGAAAATACTAAAATTACAGTAATTTATTCCATCAGAGTTACATTTCTAAAGATACAGCCTACTGCTTCTACATTTGCCTTCAACAACACCATGAAATTAAGTTAGTCCCATCAATTACAAACAAAACTGAACATTACATTTTTTTTTACCTGTTTCCCTCTAATGAGGACAATTCTTTAGTGCCTTGGGAATGTAGAATCTTCTCAATTTTCTCAACAGACTGAATAACATGAATAAGTCTCAGGACACACATCTGTAATTAAAGAAAGATTTTTTCGTGTCTAACCCCAATCCCCACTGACATCACCTAAAGAAAATATTTTAGATGGTTTCTTAGTTCTTTGGTTTTTTTCAGTTTTAAGTTTTCTCCCTTTATCTTAACACTTGAGTCATGTTTCAGTTGAAGTACTGCTCACATAAGTCCATAACACACCACAAATAAATGTTTGTCACAGATGCAGGACAGCTGTTCCTATCCCTGATGTTTTTCAAAGTTAAGCACAAAGATAAATGTTAGTGTGTCTCCTGCCCATAAAAATTTAACAGCTGTACTTCAATTCCATTCATAATAAGTAAGTTTATATGCTACTGCAGTCAGAAACAAGAGTAACTATAATAAAAAAAAATCCAACTAAATCAAACATATGTTTTGGGCAACTACAGTAAAACAAAGATTTATGATCAACTAGACACTGTAAAATATGAAGTCTGTCAACCAAAATGTCAATACATTTTTCAAGTACAAAATCCTGCACTGTTCATCTAGACAGCCTAGAACTTTCTAAATTTCATTTTCTCTGGGTTAATGGCAAAATCAAAGTCATCCTAAGGATGATCTTTTAAAGGTGGTAATTTATCTGTTGTACCTTTTTTCTTCTAATGTCTTCTTGTTTAGTCATCCGGTCATCTACTGCTTGAATTCCTTCACTGACACATGACTTAAGACTCTGTGAGAGAAAAAGTCAGTATGTGAAGCATGTTTCCCATTTAAGGGTTGGAAAAAAAAACTAAAAAAAAATAATCTAAACTTAAAATACAGATTAATAAGATTATGAGACTAATAAAAGCTACAGTACATCAAGTGAAAAAGCCATAAATACAACTAAGTAACTGAAAGCAGAACATGCTCCCTAGGTATTGCCACTGCAAATACAATTATTTCCACGGCTCTTTTAGTACCTTAGAGAGAACAAATTACCTTTGCCTAAAAACAGGCAATCAACTCACTATGTTTTTATGTCTTGCAACTGAAGTTATAAATCACTTTTAAATAGTATTTTTCATGTAATAAGGATTTCTCTGTGCTAGCTGACCCTGTTTTCTGTGAGACACGAAGGGTGTGATATTTTGAAGGCACATTTATGCAGCAAGCATCCCTTTGAAATGGCTGCCAAGATGATCATCAAAAATTGCCCCTTCCTATAAATACTAAGTCAGTGTGGCAGAGCCAGAATAAGATCCACTTTCAAGAGGGTGATGTTTTATGGGTAAAACACAAACTGAGAAAAGTAAGTCCAAAAAGGGACTGTGCTGCATCTGAATTTTCTACCACCTTTAAGTTATTCAAATATTAAAACAGCTCCAAGATACCTCCATAGACTTGTCTTGCAAGAGTTTATTCACTTGTCAAATTTTAGAAACTCTTTATCTCTTGGTTGAAATGCACTACAGGAAACAAAAATTTACTGCAATACACGTGCCTCAAAACACAATGCTTTTCCTACTAGCAATGTAAGTCATCAGTTTTCAAAGAGTTTATTGTAACAAATATTAACTTGAGTAGAAGACGTTCTGTACATCATATGAGAACGAGCTGAAGTTTATCAAGCTGTTGACAATGATTGTTTTGAACATACCATAACTTCTTCTCTTAACTGTCCCAAGGGTACTGAAAGCTGATTGAGAGCCTTGTCCATGCCAACCTAAAGAAATTACCACAAACACATTTATTACTTTTATTACAAGATCATATGTGAATTACTGACAAAGCCCATCATTTTACAGATACTGAAAGAGAACTGAGAAAACATAACTTTCTTTATAATTTACAGTTTTTAATTCAATGCAAAAATATGTTACCTCAAATACAAGCATAAAGATGTAAGACTGCTTTAACACAAAGCCAAAAGATAAACAAAATTTCCTCCTATGGAAATTTTTCCTCTCAGAAGTATGTTAAGTCTCAGTCTTTGAATCTGTATAAATGGAACAATTACAATTTTCAGACACGTAGTTGGGGATTTTTTAAGATACTTTGACTGTACAAAAAGTTTAAAGATTTCTAGAAGAATCCTTCAGAACAGGCTTAGTTGTAGCATTGCTATTCTATTATAATAATTTATTTCCTTCAATTTTAAAAGTGCTGACAGTCTGAAACAAAGTTTGCCCTGAGTCTAACTCCCTAACAAATCAGCTTTTCAAGACAAAACGCATACATCTAAAACATTTACTAAAGGCCAACAGCAATTCTGCACAGGAATTCTGTAAATTCTACAGGAATGGTGTCTCAGTGCAAGAATTAGAGACCTCAGTTTAAGAGGCCTTAAATCATAAAATGCCAAAATAAAAGCCAAATACTTTTCATATGAAAAATAAAAATCCCACTGAACCACATTAAGCCTGAACTGCACAATACAACCAGTAACACTTACTAGATTTGTTGAGAGATTAACAAAATCTGCATAGTCCTTATTTATGAGTTCTACCATAGCAGTTTTAAGGAGTTTGTAATAGAGCTCCAGATCCTCTCTGAGCTCTTCCAACTGCACACGTTTCCTGCAGTCTGACACAAAGTGATCAACATCAAAATCCGCCTGAAACAGGAAAGAGAGAAGGATGTAAGTAAACAGTTCACACAAGGAACACACCCAAAATAAAGTACTCCATATGTCTGTGAATTCACCAAACTAAAGCCCTAGTGGGCAAAAGGCTTCTTAACGCAGAAGTTAAACTCTCGGTTTTTAGGCTGAAAAGCACAGTGTCGTGGGGCTGAATATCCAAAGATCAGCTCTCCAAAATACAGGAGACTTAAAAACACAAACAAAGCACGAAACACAGCAGCCAAGGGTCGAAATTCAGTACTGAGAACTAATCTACGCTCTCCAAGCAGCGAGGCCTCTCGCTCCCGTCAGTCTCAGAGCCCGGCCCTACCTGGACGCGGTCGCCTCCCGGATCCCCCCGTCAGTGACAGGGCGCTTCCCCGCGGCGCTTCCCGCAGCCCCCGGCCGGGGGAAAGGCCGTGGCGGAGCGCTAAAATCCCGACCAAGGCTCCGGGCCGCTCTCTCCCGCAGGGAGCCCGCCACTCCCATCCTCAGGAGGCCCCTCGCCCTTCCACAACCCTCCGGCGGCCCCCGGCGCACCTTCATGAACTCGTCCTTGTCGAAGCAGAGGTTCTCGGGGCCCCGCGGCAGGTTCATCTTGGCCTCCATGCCGGGCCCGGCGCCCGCACCGCCCGCTCGGCCAGCGCGGCACTGCCGAGCGCGGCCGCCGCCGCAGCGCCCCCTGGAGGGCTCCGGGCGGCGCTGCGGGCGGGTCCCGTCGGGCGGCGTGTGGGGCACGGCCGTTCGGAGCCGGCCTGCCCAGGCTCCGCGGGGGACGGCCGGGAGTCACGGGGGTCTCTGGGATCATCGAGCCCAACGTGTGACTGAACGCCGCTGTGGCAATTTCGTCATGGCGTTGAGTGCCACGTCCAGTCTTTTCTTAAACACCTCCAGAGACAGTGACTCCACCACTTCCCTAGGCAGCCCAATCCAATGTCCACGCACTCTTCCAGTGAAGAAAATCCTTCTCAATGTCCAATCTAAACTTTCCGTGGCGCAGATTGAGGCCATTTCCTCTCATCCTGTCGCTGGTTACCTGGAAGAATAGGCTGACACCCCCACCTCCTTTGGGCAGTCGCAGAGAGGAGTAGTGAGGTCCCCCCGAGACTCCTTTTCTCCAGGCTAAACACTCCCAGCTCCCTCAGCTGCTCCTCACGGGACTTATGCTTCAGATCCTTCACCAGCTCCATCACCCTTCTCTGGACACACTCCAGCACCTCAATGTCCTTCCTGAACAGAGAAGCCCAGAACTAGTCACTGAAATCAAGGTGCAGCCTCACCAGTGCCAAGGACAGAGGGGCAATCACTGCCCCAGTCCTGCTGAGCACACTCTTAGTGATAGAGGCCAGGATGCCATCCGCCTTCTTGGCCACCTGGGCACGCACTGGCTCATGTTCTGCTGCTGCCAACCAGCACCACCAGGTCCCCCTCCACTGGGCCTCTTTCCATCCACCTTTCCCCCAGCCTGTAGCACTGCGTGGGGTTGTTGTGGCCAAAGTGTAGGACTCAGCACTCAGTACTTGCACCCAACTTTGTGTCCTGTGGATTTACAAAGGTTAAACTCAATCCCCTCATCCAGATCATCCAGTAGTACTACTACTGTAATCCCCAAATCACTAAACCGTGTCACCCAGAGCTACATCCAGATGCCTCTTGATTCCACCACTTCCCTGGGCAACCTATTCCAATGCCTGACCACCCTGCCAGTAAATTTTTTTTCTAATATCTAACCTGGATCTCGGCTTAAGGCCATTTCCCCATGTCTTGTCAGTGCAGGCATAGGAGAAGAGACCAGTCCCCACCTCACTACAACCTCCTTTCAGGCAGAAAGCAATGAGGTATCCCCTGGGCCACCTCTTCTCTAGACTAAATAAACCCAGCTCCTTCAGCCATTCCTCATAAGACATGTTTCTAGACACTTCACAAGCCTTGCTGCTCTTCTCTGGACATACTCCAGCACTGCGATGTCCTTGAATGATTTGGGTTGGAAAGGATAATGTCCTTGAATGGGTTAGGTTGGAAGGGACCTTAAAGATCATATAGCTTTAACACTCATGCCATGGGCAGAGACACCTTCCACTAGACCAGGTTGCTCTGAGCCCCATCCAAGATGGCCTTGAACACTTCCAGAGCTGGGACATCCACAGCTTGTCTGGGCAATCTGTTGCAGTGCTTCATCACCCTGACAGTAAGGGCTTTCTTCCTGATATCTAATCTAAACCTATGGTTCTTGCCACCCTGAGATGTCAGGGTAGCTGAGCTGTGCTGCTGGTGTGGGTGCCTGGTGCGTGCCCCACAATGGGCACCAAGCGCACCAAATTGACCCAGTCATGTAAAGCTGCAGGGCCCAGCCATCAGGGCCCACGGCAAAAGCCATGGAGTCACAGGGCTGCAGAGAAGGAAGGGGGCTCCAGGGGATGGAAGCTGAGCAGGGTCACCCAGATCTGGTAGCTCACAGCCACATCTCTTCAGGTTTTATGTATTACCAGGGGTGGAGGATATCCAGCCTCTACAGGCAAGAAATGCCAGGGTCAGACCATTCTCTAATGTAAAATAAGCTTTTTCTCATGTTTAAATTTATTGTAGTTTGTGTCCATGTGATCCTTAGTAACAGGAACTGAGTCAGAGCATAATTTACTTCCCCCATCCTTTTCAACAGAATCTCTTCTTAGGCTCTTGTTTCCTTCAAAATCTTTTGCTCAAGGTCACTGATGACTTAGTGAAGACAAATTTAGCTCTAGAAAGCCTCCCTGCTGTCACTTACATTTCTGTTTGCGCCTCAGGATGGAAGACAGCAAATGATCTTGTTCCTCGCATGAGCATTTTACGGATTTAATTTTGTCTCAGTGAACTCAAATGAGGAGCTATCCCAGTGACTTACCAGAGAGTTGTAAAGGTGCATCCTGCACAACTCTTTCTCTGCCAGTTGCTCTGTGGATAATGACAGAGAAGACTTCCTAGGCCTGACGAACGCAGACTCAGTGGTATGCTGGGCTTGAAACCCCCAGACCTCTTGGGCAGCCAACATTTTGACAGCTCCAACACATATCTCCCATCCTAAGTTCTTCAGCACTGCCACAGAGCCTGGCTGGTCTGTAACCAGCAAAGATTTGTGCCAGGGATTCATGGCTGGCACTGAGTTTCTCAGGACTTCCCTGAGTTACTAGGAGTACAAAGGGCCAAGTGGGTCCGTGGTAAGCATGGTGGACATGTGCACCTGCTGGCTGGCTCCTTGTGTGCTCATTGCCCCCACTTGCTTTCACCCTGTCCCTTTGGAAAGCTTTTCAAGACTGACATGTTTCAGAGCGTCCAACCCTCTCAGAGATCTCAGAGGTTGGCAGGCATGATTTATAGGTGTCATGTGTTGCCAGATGGAGAGCAGAAAACAATACACCCCACCTCCCAAATCTACACTGGCACATTTTTTTGTAATAGCTACGACTGTGCATGTCAGGTTTCTTACATTGTGATATTGAAATGTCTACATTCTGGTACAGGAACAAAGCTACATTATTGCTTAGCCATATTTTAATTTAATGAGCTGGATGCTTGAAGTTAAAATTTTAACCACCATTTAATGTTAACTTCTTAACAAGTAGTTACACCTACTTCTTCTAAGTGTACTAGCTATGACAAATCTTGCTCTAAAAATAATTGCTAGTGCCATTTATGGTTTTGTTTACAAAGCTCTAATTATGAAGTGCTTTGAGGAAATAAAAAGTATGCTTCTAACTTGGATTTGTTTACTGATGAGCTCTTACACTCTTATTGATGTAATTGTAAATTCAAATATGAAGTTTGTGGAACTTAACAATTTCCTAGTGCAGACTGCAATATGGCACTTTAGTAAGTTAATGCTAAAAACAGAATTAGGAGTTGTAGGTTATTTCCACATGTCTTTTGTCTCTGTACAGCCATTTTCACATGGGGCAGTGGTGCACAAACTAAAGTTTCTCCAAGAAGAGACAGGCAAAGCAGTGAGGAATCTAGCCATTCCAAAGAGTCCTGCAAAGCTCCCTATACTTCCATTACTTTTGTTTACTTACTTCATTTGTACTACAAGCCCCTTCATCCCTTTCCTTTCCTGATTCTTGTTACTGTCATTTCAGTACATCCTGGCTTAGAAAACACAGGTTTAAACACTTTCCCCCAACAACAAAATCATGGCACCTAAGAATTTCTTGAAAACTTTAAATCACCATTTAATCTGCAGCTTTGAATAGCATATCATTAATGGACCCATTAGATAAATGGAGAGAGCTCCTGAAAGTCTGTCTCAGTTATTATTGTTATTATATGAATAAGGAGAATGTAGGTGCCCGAGAGTAGAAGAGCTAGTTTTAGCTGTTGTGTGGGCACTGAATTGTAAAGATTCTAGGACCCTTTCTTATTCGCAAATAAAGAACATTTCAAGGGAGGAATAATGAATGATAAAACAAATTATGTTTAGAATAATTGTATTATCATTTTACTGAAGGCTGCCAGTGACCAATCCACTATCTTGGAAATACTGGTGGATACCAGTTAAATTGTGAAGGATAACAGTTAGTTTTACCTTCCACCACATTCTTGAAA
Source organism: Anomalospiza imberbis (assembly GCF_031753505.1). NCBI lineage: Eukaryota > Metazoa > Chordata > Aves > Passeriformes > Viduidae > Anomalospiza > Anomalospiza imberbis. The sequence goes on along the minus strand of NC_089683.1, from coordinate 72,728,315 downwards.
GTCATCTCTGGTTTTATTATTTACAAGAGTTGAAGACATCACCTACAATTTATATTAAATAGGAAAAGTGTGACTGTGTACAACATGTAGGGACAGATATACTACAGTTAATATGTTCTACAACACTCCAGGTACTGAGAAGCTTCAAAAATTTAGGTAGTAACTGAGGTGCCAGTGTTAATGTATTATTTTGAGTACTTTGCCTTTCTAAGATGACACCTCCATCAATGTATCTTCTGGCCCTCCAGCAAAACTGAGTAAGGAATAATCTATGTTAGCTGCTTTCACTAGATGTTAAAAACAAAGAGCATCAGTTAATAAATAGAAGTTCAGAAGGGAGAAAAGGACATTTTCCGAATATTGACACCTTTATTTTATTTCCTTTTGGAAATTGAATTAAATACATGAAAAAGTGTAGAAGAGTTTATATACCTGACTCCAGTCCTGAACACTGAAGTCAGTGTGTGAATGCTGCTGATTTCTGTGGTTTACTGTCAGTAACCCAACTCCAGAGGTGTTAATAAGCCTACTGAGCTGGTGAGGGTCTACTCATGCTTAATGTCAATAAGTAGATTAAAAAAGACTTGGTCCTAAGTAAACAAACCAAAGAAGTTTGGAAATTCCTCAGGTGATGGGTCTTGGAAGACAACCATAACATCGCAGTAATGGCATTCATATGTGGATATATCAAAATATGAATTTATATGTATGATATAAACATGAATCTTGACCCAAAAAAAAATTTTTTTAAACAATCATTCACCGGAGCAATCTCTCCAGGGACATGGAGAAGTGCCCATGGCTGCATCACTGGAGATTTTCAAGATGCAATTGGACGCTAAATAAGGATGCTAAATAATTTCAGGATGCTAAATAATTTCACCTAGGCTCCCCTTCTGATGAAAGGTTGGACCAAATAATCTCTGGAGGCTTTTTCCAAACTGGGCCATCCTATGCTTCTGTGACACATACTACAAGATCTGTAGTGAACGTGTGTAAAATGTAGAACTGCAGTATGAAAGTATGCCAGCTTAAAATCAGTTTTGAACATACACCATCTTAAATTGTTTCAGAATTGTCCCTTTGCCCTGATGGGGTAAGTACAGACTGATACTTTACATCAAAGATATGCTGAGTACAGTGACATGAGAAAGGAGAGAGGCAGGAGGGGAGAGAAGTGGAGGAGGTTTCAGTTCTCTCATGCTTGAGTTGCCGTGCCCAGACAAGGCATAGTGTAAAGGAGCTGCTTAACTTAAGACATCCTGCCTCAGGGCCCCACACAATTGAAAAAAAAAAAAAAAAAAGGCTGTGGTTTTCCACCATCAGCTCCTCCTGACATGCTCGCAATGACAGTTAGGAAAGCTTTCAAAATTGAATTTAATTATTTTGATTTAACCTGAAAATTTTCTTCTCAGTTGTTGAGTTAGCTGGCTAATTGGAGTCCATTGATATCCCAGGCATTACAGAAGTAGCAAGACTAGAGCAGAGATAACTGCCTATACCTGATTCAGCAGACTTATTACCCAAAATTCAGGAATTATCAATTTATTACCATCAGGAGAGGAAACAAATGGCAGAGTTGTTTATTAATTTGATAATGTGCTTACTACAAGAAATTACAAAAGGCAATTTTTAAGACAGAACATTCAAACAACAGCACAATGTTGCATTGGTTTATAGAGCCAGATCCTCTTTAGTTAGTGCTTTGCCCAAAAATATTTGTTAAATTTTTGATCAAGGTTACATTATTCACAGGCAGGGCCGTGAAAATCATCATAGGGCTTGGATACCTCTCTTATGAAGAAAGGCTGAAAGAATGGAAGATTTTCAGTCTGAACAAGAGTACTTATAAGAAGAATAAAGACTTTTTACCAAGGCCTGTAGTGACAGGATATGGAACAATGATTTTAAACTGAAAGAAGGTTGATTTAGATTGGATATAAGGAAGAAAAGTTGTATTCCACAACAATGAGGGTGGTGAGATACAGGAATAGGTTGTCCAGATAAGCTGTGGATGCCCCAGCACTGGAAGTGTTCAAGATCAGGCTGGATGGGGCTTTGAGCAACCTGGGCTAGTGAAAGATGTCCTGGCCTGTGGCAGGGAAGTTGAACTAGATGATCTTTAAAGGTCCTTTCCCAGCCAAATAATTCTTTAGTTCTGTAGTTCTGCAATGCTGTGACTTTCCAGGAAACCTCTGCTGTTCCTTTCTTTCGTTCCATATTGTTTCTTCAGCATGTCTCATTCTGCCACGCACAGCCCTCCCTGGAACACTATTTAGTGAAACCCTATTCTGCATTTGGTTTATATTTCTCAGCATTTTCATGTTTGTTTGATTGTTTGTTTTGCATTGTGATATGTATCTGTGTTTTGATTGAAAGTGGCATGGTTTCAGCCATTTGATTTCTTAAGGGAGCTCAATGGTTCCTTAGGGGAGCTCTATAGTTTCTTATAGTTATCACAAAGGAAAGATAACAGCTGTATGTTGCAAGTTCAGTGAGATTTAATCAAATCCACAATGTGTTTTGGAAGAGCTGGGGAACAGAATTTTTCACCTTTCTCCTTTTTCTAATAGGTAGCTCATAGGGAAAGAGATGGAAATTTAGGTGTCCCTTGACAATAGGAATTATGAATTTTTAACATTTTAGCCACTGGATGTCACTAATGATTCACAGAAACACAGAGATCTGTGCACTTTTTCCAAAGGATAAAAAATTATTTAAAGAGCACAAGATTTGGAGGAGAAGCATTTCCATTTGAAATGGGAGCAAATCTTATTAGCCTGCAGTAAGCACAGATCAGGTTGGGCTTGTCAAGTTTTGCTTAACTTGATGATTTTTAAGGTGGCAAACAAATACTGTGTTACAAGATTCTGAGGAACAAAGCCAGCAAAGTTTTTTGCACGTTTCATTTAAGAGGTGTGAGCTAACCAAGCTGGAAGAGAAACTCTGCATGGGAAAGTGTATGAGTGAGTTTTGGACCATATATCATGGAAATTGCATGTAATCTTGTACTTACACATGTGGAGCCCACCTAGAAACACCACAACAGAGGAAATAATGAAAAAGGCTCAGACGTGCCTCAGATTATTGTATAAACAAATTAAAAGGAAAAATACACATCTGAAGATTTTAATAAATGTGCTTTAGGACGGCAAAGCATCTTCTGGCCAACATACCCATATAAGTGCCACCACTGCTGTGCCATTTGCAATGCAAGTCTCAAGAATACCAAATGACTTAATGCTGTCATGAATTTTGCATTAAATTAGCAACCTCTACAATACCTGTTACAAATGTGTGTAGGACTTCTAGACTTCTCTTCAAGAAATCCTAGAGAGCGATTTCTATTTATACAGCGCACATGCCAGATACCAGACATACTCCAGCTGCTTTAGACTTGCTGTGAATGTATAGATCAGTTGTGCAGCCACTGCGCAAGGGACACTGTCTGCTGCAGTCCAGGCAGGGGTTTGGTCAGGTCCACTGGCCTCAGACACATTCCTTTTGACTGGAATGCTACAAATTTCCTGACATACCCAGCCGATCTTCTCAAGCACCACCAGCCGTCTGCCAGGGGATGCCTGATTTCTAGAAATTGTAGAAAAAATAACCAGACTCTGCTTTTTCTTCTAGGGCATAAAATGCAGGAAGGAAAAGAGGGCATGCCAATCAGGAAATGAATCTATGAGCAAGAATACAGAGAGATTTTACTATAGGTTTAGGCAATGATACTCTAAATACAGGATAACCATTCCAGTCTGGTTAAGGCACACATGTTAAGGCACACATGTTAAGGCAAGTTGCCATTATTAATGAACACATTGTCATTTCAGTCTTTGGGTTTTCTTGCTCTCTCTGTTTTGAATACTATTATTTTTGGTTTGTCTATTATAATTTCTATTTTAAAGTTTTGTCCTAGTTTCTAAGCTGTAGTCATGTGAATGTTTTTGTGCTTATTAAAGCCCAGGCACAATGGAAAGTGATAGTAGCAGTAAATTCAAGGTGACAATTTTACAGTATGTGTTAAAAAACAAACTCAGGAAGACTTTAACAAGGCTCAATGTACTAACCACCTTGGTACAACTCTTATGACTTCAGATGGATTATATGAATTGAATAAAAGTTTAGTTTCTTAGTGTGCACAAAAGGACATGCTGTGCCATGAGGCACAATCAGTCAATGGGTGCTGAACATAAGAGAGACATCTGTGCTTTTAAGGGACTGATCATTCACAGACACCGTCCTCATAGCTCTCCTTTAAAAAGTGCTAGGGGCCAAGGACAGATACTACAAGATGTGTTATCAGTTCCTTTGTGGGACTTTATCCTGATTTAAGGCCTTGGAGAGCTGAAACATAAAATCTTAGCTCTGACATTAAGTTACTTTTTGATCAGAGACAATGTGCTTACTCTTTACTTGTATATTTTTTAATGTACATTCCTGTATATTTAAAAAAAATTACTCTGCACAGATAGAAACTTTAAGTGACATTATTAAAAAAGAAATATCCTCAACTGAAAAAAAATTAAATTAAAAAACACCTAAAAATAATACTCCAAAACTTTATTTCAATTAAGCTTACCCAAGGGCTCATGAAAGTCATATTTGATTGGAATTAAGTTTGCCTGTTCTTACCAGGATGCTGTCAGGCTGCATCATTTTTTTTCTGAGAAGAATTCTTAATCCTCATGCAGATGGGAAGTAACAATAAACACCATCTGCTGCAAATTAGGTTACTCTCTTAGCAACGAGTGAGATCAGGCTCTGTCTCAGCCTCCCATTTTCTGTGCTGAAGTACACACTGGCACTTCAGCCTGTAACAGAGCAAGTGATCAGAAACAAAGTGGAAATAAGAAATGAAAAATCTTTCTTACTCCCCTCCTGGCAAGATCCTTCCTGTCCCTGACAACCCCACAGTTTTATTGCTGTTTGCCAAAGGGACCAAGATCTGCTCATCACCTCATCTTCCTCTGGCTCCCACTTCTCCTGTGGGAGTGGGAGCAGCATCATGAAGTGCTGGCAATCTCTCATGACTGCTAGGTGCTGGGAGCCAGCCCAAGAAGTAAATAGGATCAGCAGGGGAGGGCAGTGTATCAGTTGAGAGTGGATTTAAAGCTGTCTGCTGCGGGCAGAACTCTCAGGGAAGAGGGCCAGTGAGACACTCTGCCTGGCTTCCCCTGGCAGAACCTGTTCCCTGACTTGGCTGCCCCATGGGTGCTGTTGACCTTCTCCTCCCCAGCTGCACCCCAGGACTGCTCCATGATTACAGCGTGTCAACTTGTAAACGACAGCAGGTGTCGGAGCAGACGCTTCTCATTTACTTGGCATGACATCTCTCCACACAAAGCTCTCCTGCACCATGACAAGGTGATTTTGAAAGACAATGGTCTGGTTTTTTCCATTATTTTTATACTGTGTCTGATGAACTTTCTCTATTGGCAATGTTCACAGTGTCTTAACCAGGTTCAGGCAGCTGTTAATTCAAGTGCTGTGCAGATCACTGATTCAAATACTCTCTTAGAAGATAAAAATTCATGAACTTTAGAAGTCATTTAAAGCATCTTTCTGATGCAACTATATAAGGAAATGTTATATTTGCCCTCAAATCACCAAAAATACACTTGTAGTTAAAGGACTCAAGTCTGACTCATTACCAGGGGAAAGTTCTCTTTGTTCCTTATTCAAATATTTGTGGAAAAACCTGCACATCTTGACAGTTTCAAGAACTCATAGAAATAATGTTTGTGTCATTCTTTTTTTGTATTTGTCATGCCATGGTTTCCAGTTAATGCACAGGTAGGTGAGTGTCAGCACGATTAGTCACAGGGAACCAACCTTTTTTAATATGCTCAGAAAATTTTACTGGCTCTGTATTGGATTTGGTAAATTAACACTGGTGATGCTCCTAAGTTTTAAGACTCATCTAAATACCAAAAGCCATATAGAATATTCAAGTTTTCTATGATACATCTCCTGAGCATGTACAGATGTGCTCATCAGCTGGTGCTCCTGAGAAAGGTAGGTGACATGAGCACACATGCTACACCATCCACATGGCCATGTGCTGGTCCTGCAGGCCAAGCACTGCAAATCTAATCTACTGATGTTCTGAGGAAATATCCCTGTGTTCCAGACATACAATAGGCTGGTTTGAGCTAGTGAGAAATAATGCCAGCTGCCCAGAAATCATAGGACAATGTAAGAGATCCCTTCATTCTACCCAAGAAAAAATTTTGAGTGGAAAGAGACCATACCTGAGACAGATGGTATCCTGAACTACACATAGGGTTGTGAGTCACTGCCTTTGTCTAATGCTGTACAGATAGGGGGGAAAAAACCCAAACCACAAGACCATGATTTTCAATCTTCATTCTGTCCTTAGGCTAGTTTTGTCAGACTCTCACTCGGACTACCAAATAATTTACACACAGCAATAAATGATTGGACATGAGCTCATATTTTCTGTTGATTCCACCATTTTCTGCTTGTCCTCTGCCATCTAATCTTAACAAATGGCTCTTGTCAGGACACTTGTGCAGCCAAGTGCTTTTGATAAAAAAAAGTTTTCCTCTGGCCTCAGCTGCAATATAGAAAGATATTGCAGTTGCAGATGAAATTTTTCAATCAACTAGTTTTATGGAGCTTTTGGTTTAGATAACTTATAACATTTTAAGGGACTGCATATTTAAAATCCATGCTTTAGGCTTCTTATGAATCAGATCCCTATAAAATGGACCACATTCAGCATCTGAAAAGCAAGGCAGGCACAATCATGAGTCATTTATTTAAAAAGTAGGACGTATCTGTGCTTTACCAGTGGTGTAATTATATGCACTGGGTTAAGAAAGTTCTTTTTATTAAAAAGAATTTTTAGCATGCACCCTCCCGAGATATAAGCAAAGAAATTAGCAATAGAAATTACCTGATTGGTCATTAAGTTCATCCCTTCACAGCAGGATAATTGCTGTGCAATAAAGAACACAAATCGCTCCAATAAGCTTAAATTTGTCATGGGGAAGACTAAAGGCAAGATATGATTTCTTTATACAGATTAGAAGGACTTGTCTTGATGGAGTGGTCACCATTTCTTATGTAAGAAAATTAATCTTTGTGCCAGAAAGGCAATTCCCATCCTGACCCAGTTCTTCAAATGTAAAAACTGTGTTTTCATCTTTTCCAATGTCTTTGAGTATATGGTTCCTGTGAGATATGGAAAAGATGTGGAATGGAGATTGATTAGAAAAAGGAGTGCTAAATATCTTTTGCTATGAGGAACTACTACTCCTCCCTTACTGATCAAGGTTACTGGCATTGTCAAATTTCTGAGAGAATACATGTGGTCCTATTCTGCAAATCTTGCATGAGGAGCACTGGATATATGGTGTTTTTTGCTGGGGCTCCCCAGACCCACACTGAACGTCAGGATGGGAGCAGGATTCTGGGATACAATATCACCTGTGGCCTTTCTCTAAACTGACAGATCCGGCTACCCCTGGGTCACCCCACTGTGAGGGAGCTGCCAGTGTGAGGGAGGCATTTATATCAGCTGCTCTCAGTGCTCCCACACCTGCTGCTTGCTGGTAATTTTCATTAAAAGTCTCACAATGCAGCATTTGTTTCCTTGAGTTCCTCTTTCATTTCTCTTTGTCATAGCCAAGTGGCAGAGAGACAACAACTGTTTTTCTGTACTTGGGGCCATGTACAGGGGATGAGGTGTATGTGTTTGATTGACAATTAGAGAAATTAGGAGAACTTCTCAGACTGAGATCAGAGTTGCACACCTCCCCGATACAGGGTGCAACCTGCACTCAACCTGCTTGGCTGACAGGTGTTTTTGAGAGTGTTGTCTGGGTTGCTGTCTTTAAAAAGTCGTGGCATTGAGGAGAGCCACATAACATATTGAGTGTTACTTTGTATTTTAGAATACTTGCATCTCAAGTAAGGAGAGCAAGAGAGCAAAAATGGAGGTAGAAAAATAACAAAGGAGCCAGAGTGGTCTGATCTTACTAAACAATCCCATATACAGACGCTGCTAAGATGCCCAAGAGTGCTGTGTGAAGCATTTGAGGTAATAGAATCATGGGAAATGAACCTGGAAGAGTTACATTACATCTGGAAATACCAAAAAAAGTGGACTGAACTCAAGGGAAGGAATAGTTCCTGTTTCAATTATGGGAGAAACTCATGAGGAAAACAATGAGAAGTTGTTTTTTTTCCAAGGGAAAAAATGTAATACTTTAAGCCTTTCTGAAGCTCACATCTAAATTGTTGCCTTCAAAATTCTTGACAGTGCTGAGTCATCTGGTGCTCTATGATGACAATTTCCCTCGCTGTTCACAGCTTGATTCCGCTTGACCAGGTCCCTTAGATCTACCTCCATTGCCTGATTGGTTTTGCACACCCCTGAAGTCTCATAAACTGCATTTCACATGGCTGTAGTAAGTGATTCCCAGCTGTGTATGTTGTCATCCACAGCAATGACATTGTTTGATAAAGAGAGAAAAGAGCCTGGGAGAATTTTCAAGGTAAAAGTACATTTAAGTACATTTTTAGTAGATATAAATAGACTAAAGCTATCATCACACCTGCCTCTCTTCTCTAAAGTCCTGCAGATCACAGGCTCTAAGTGTCACACTCAGCAAGGACAGGAGAATACAGAAGAAAGAAATGAGTGCTCTGGGCAGTATAAAAAAGTGCAGGGTTTAAATTTATTTCTGACTCATAGACCCTAAACCATGACTATTTTGTGCAAGTTGTGAGTCCAGCCGTGAAAGCACCTTAGGTCACCTTGCTACAAATAAAACTCATTGCTATTTTCTCCCATCATCTCATAAAGTATGGCAGGTGAAATTTCAGTTCTGCTCTGCTGTTCCAGCTCTCTCACATTCTGCAACATCCATGTCCTAAAATGTTTTCTCTAATCCCCTCTTTAAATTAAAAATGTTTCTAATTCAGGTTTTGGGGTTTTTTTAAGATGATAGCAGTTGCTAGAGAAAGTCTGGTTGACAGCTCAGCTGGCCCCACATTCTGTCTTTGATGGTGTCTAAAAAAAATAAGACTATTTATTAAATCCCTGAAAGATACTCTACTGAAATCTCTCCCTAGATAACACTCAAAGGGACTCAGATGCCTCAAAGCAAATTAGCAATCTGAGATGTCAAAAAAAATCTCTTCTTATGCCAAAAAATTGATTGCAATATCCTCATTAAGGAAACAAAAGAACAAGACTTAGGCCTACAGTTAGATCCAGCCTCAGCCAGATCCAGTGGCTATCTTAGCCTTGTGCTTATAAGGACCCTGCCACATGCCAGACCCTTCATTCTATCAAGCCAGCCCTCTGCAGCAGCCACTGCTTGGAGAATTTAACTGAAGATAATTGAAGATCCCTTTCCCTTGGAAGGAAAGACAGCCTGATATGCACTGTAGCACAAGTTAGTAGTGATGCTGGAGCAGCAGATGTGTTCTTGTGGGATGTGGTGGGTTTGCAGCTCCCAAATCTCTTCTGCAGTGCCCCATGGAAATACGAAGCCCATGTTAGGATCAGCACTGCCCTGTAAAAGTCCTGGTGAGGCTTGGGAAGCAGGTACAATGCGGAGTGGTGCATTGGAGGTGAGCAAAGAGAACATGGAAGAGGTGGAAGGGATGAAAACAGTCATGGGATGGACTCTCATCACGTGGGTAAAGGTAAATATTTTAAGACAACTTAGAGCTCTGAATCCAAGTTTGGCAGATGGCCCAGTTTTATTTCAGGCCAGTCTTTACAGCCTTTACACATTCACCCCTCACCAGAGAAGGAGGAGAATTTTCTTCGAAACATCTGAGCTGACAGGGCCAGCTGGAAGAAGATAGCATGGAAAAAGGAAAGCAGACTTTGAACTGGTCTTCAACCAGTTTGGATGATGGCAACAATGTAATTTGTTCCTTCAACTCAGGGGCTTTGCAGAGAGCAGTGTCTCATCAGCATCCCAATTTATCTTTGTGACCCTAGGACAGAAATCTCTGCTTGCATTTTTTTGCACTGACCTCTCAGATTTTTGTTTGGTTAGTTTTGTGGTTGTTTTTAAAAGAGGGACAAATGCTCTAACAGCATTTGCTGTTTCTTATCCTCCATCTCATTCAGATTATGGCTTGCAGCTTTTGCTCACTGGGGAAGTTTGCATAATAGTTTCAGTTCACTTGTTAACAGTAATTATTTTTTTCCAGTCTCTCTTTTGATGTAAGCTGAATAGCTTGGCCTCTAAGAGATGTAATTAGTGATTCCTGCAGTTTGCTATGGAACGGGGCAATAGCATCATTAAATTCAAGATAAGTGTCAACTCGGTGTTTCAGACACTCACATAATGTGTTATGCAAGAAGGAGATAAAAGCTACACAATCCTGCCCTTTGGAACTTTCCCCCAGTTATTTCTCCTTACAGCTTCAATGCAGAGAGGAAACACAGATTTCCCAATGCAGATGGAAGGACATCAGCTGCTCAGATAGCTCAGCTGGCATGTGGTTGGCTTGTGTGACATGGGATGAGGCAGCGCAGCTCCCCCTCTCCCCCCACCCTTTTGTCCATGCAGCTATGGACAAAAGATGGAGTCTGGTATAACATGTGCAGCAGCAAGGATGAGATGTGATCCTAACACAAGAGAAAGCAAATAAATAGACCCAACTTATTGGGATGAATTGTATCTAGAGAAGTCAGGCCATTCATTCAAGAGGCTTATAATTTACTGTTTCCTCTCAGCTTGTTGATTGTCTTCTCTGAAAACCCATTTACTGTAATAACAGCACTTGACATATTTTTAGCATTTATTCTCAGTAGATATTAAAATTCTTAATGTTATTTAAGTCTCATCTCACTCCTCTAAAGGAATCATGATGATATTAATAGAAATACCTATTACTTACCTCATAGGGAAACCAAAGCACAGAAATTGTAATGTTGTTTGTGTATGGCTGTGCATGAAGTAAATGATAGACCCAAGAACTGATCTCTAGTATCATGCAGCTTTACCAATTCCTTATCTGCCCATTTTATTTCAGTAAAAAAGTAAATCAGTAAAAAATCCAATCACATGGAAAAAATAGAAATTTATTTATTAATATTAAAATATACTGTTGAAAATATTATTTACTATTTTCATTTTATTCACACCCTTTCTTTGCAGATAACTAGCGATGATTTTAAAGTAACAGTTCCTGAAGTTTATGTAAAATCTCCTTTAAAAATCCTTTTTTTGGGTCCTTTTCTCAAAGTCATATGGTAAACCTCTGATAGAAATCCAAACTGCCATGAAGATTGATAGGACACTGCAACATAGGAGACAGGAGCACATTTTTAACAAATTTCAGTCCTATCTGAGACTGTTATGCAGAAGTGCATAGCACAAAAAAATGGCAAGTACACCAAAACTCATCCCTTTTTTTTTTCCGTCTTCCCTGACCTAAAAGCAATCACATAGCTGGCTGGGCATCTCCAGTGTTTCTTATCAAGCCATCAGTTGTTCAAACCGTGCAAAGCCCACACAGTCATTCTTTGATTGTTCCCTCAAGTGGGGACATACGTGCAACATGTGTCCATTCTACAACCAGAAGTTTTAATACGACTAATGCCTTGTCCCTCCGATATTCTCAGAAAGCAGAGAGAGAGCAGATTAGAAATGTTCTCTTCTTTACTTCTGTAGCCTTTTTTCAGTTATTTTTGTGTGGTGTAACTCTTGGCTACATACATATTGTGAAATGCAGTAATTGTCTCTTCCTGGCTACTCTTTCATGTGTTTTCCAGCAGTTTTTTCTTCCTGTTCTCTCCACCTTCCATTCCAATTCTTCATTTTAACATTCCTAGGAGAATCTCCTAGATATCCCAATGGATTCTGGGACAGATTTAAAATCCATTTTAACCAAGGGAAATCTCCCCATTCTGGCTGTAGATAGAAATAGCATATCAGGAACTGGCAGCTGGCATATCTGGTGTCTTCTTCCACAGCACAGATCACACACTGGAATTTGGCAGCTCTGTCCCATATGCTGATTTTTATCTTTGCAGGATACAGTTCATTTGTAGGCCTTGTGCATGTTTCCTAATTTCTGAATTAGCCAGAGCTCTTTTAATTTTAACATCCAGACTGTCTAGTAAACATGTCTTATTACAGCAGTACCAGTATTCCCTTGAAGATAATATCCATTTCAATTTTTTCTTTTTTGGACAAGCTGCATCTTGCCTAAAAACTAAAACCCAGAATCAAATTTTTTAAGAAGTCCTTTTACATTCAATTGATTTTTCTATTGTATCTAATGTATGAGGCTTTTAGTTCATTATTCTTGCTGTGGCCAGTAGGAAAGAGGAATTCCTCTAAATCTTGTTACCATTGGGATCAAGCCCAATGTCTTAGGATGATTTATGGAATATGCATGGCTGTACTCAAGTGGCTGATCCTCTGTTTCTCTTCCCCACAGCTGCCTGTCCCACCGATGGATGCACATTACTGGGATCCGTGATGTGAGAAGGACTGTGTAGTGTATCTCTTCCCAGCTTTGTTTTTGCCAAAAAGAAAAAAACAACAGGTGAAAATCGCTGATTAGGTTGGGAGCAGAGACTGTTCTAGTGACATAGGTGAAGAGCAGCTCCACTTGCATTCCCAGGAAGATCAGCTACCAATAGATGATAATTAGTTCATTAGCATCCCCATTAGTGTCTGACAGCATGTGATTAAGTGGCAGAGAGCACAGTGTAGGAGCCAGTCAACAAGCTGGGAGGAAGCCACCCAAGCCACTCTGAAGAAGTCTGCCAAAAACAGAGCATTGGGAGATACCACTGAGGTGTCAACACAAGTCACAATGAAAGGGATTGGACATCCCACCAGATCTGAGGGAATGTGAAAGGTTAATTGGCTTGATCTCTACTTTCTCAGTCCCTTTTTTCACCACTTCCCTCAAAACCACAAACTTTTAATTGATTCCCAACATGAAGCAGTTCCATGTAGAGCACTGCTCATCTCTGGATGATAAAGGCCATGGTCTTTCATTCTCTCCTCTCCTTAAACCACGGTTTAATGACTAACAGCTCTGAGCAACATAGCAAGGCACAAATGCAGATAGAAGTTCAAGAAAGCAGAGCCCATAAGCTGACCCCAGAAGAGTATCACAGACAATGTAATTGTGACTGCTCTGTTGTTTTGGTGGTAGATTTGGTCCTGTGGCTGTTGCAAGCTGTCATACTACCCTAGGATCAGTACATCACCCGGAACAGGTTTCTGTGTCCTTATAAAGACCTCTGTAAAATAACTGGATAGGGAGTTTTTGAAAGAACAGCTATGGGGATTATTCATCCATTAATTGCTAAGACATTTTCTTACACCTCTATCTTCTATTGTGTTAGCATGATTTTGTTACTACAAGAAAGCATTACCCAGTACTATTTCTTTTATTTTTTGCTCTCTTTCATGTTATAAACTGTGTTGCTGGTGGAAAAACCATGTCTTCTTACCTATGATATAGATTCTGTGCATTAGCTGTAAGTCCTTACAGGTGGTAAGGACAACCTTTTACAACCATAATAGAAAATAATCTAGACTTCATTCTGTTTCACAGAGAGGGAAAGGTGTATGATTGTTTACCTTATAGCTCCTCTGTTTCCTAGGACCTGCAAGGCTTCTCTCATTGCATGGGAGGTGTGTAAGAGCATCACTTTTGCGTGTTTCTGCCTTGAACGGCTCCATACCCAGGACACGACAGTGAGGAAGTGCAGAGGTTCAGATGGCACCAGCAGCTGCCTGGGCCAAGCCCACTTGCACAGGCCCACTTTCACAGCCATGCTCTGCCCTGTCCAGTTGAGTAATCCCTCACAAAGCCACCTGGAAAAAGAGCTGAAGGCATACCAGAGCCCCTGTTCTTTTTGTTACAATTTCCCACTCTTCTCAAAGGCAGAGTGCAACACACACACAGGCCCAAATCCAAAGGGTAGCATGCCAAAATCCAGCTGTGGTTTCCCTTTAGGACAATGCAGCTGCTAAAAACACCTCCTCCACAATCGCCAGAGATTGTATTGTACAAGTTACTTTGCACTCACCTAGGGAAATATCTTCTCCATGACTTGCCTATTGCAATGACTTTGCAGTTTGTGAGAGGCCTAGGCTTTATTGATTTGAAGGATTTGTTACAGTATACTCACCTCTTTATTTTTAATGAAGTGGCCTAAGAAAGTTCTGGCAGCTATGTTTTAGCCATTTTTCCCCCCAGTGTGGCTTAGGCACTATTTTCCCTGTAGTTACCTCTCTTTTATGAGAAGCATAAATCATCAGTTGTATAGCATTGTACTGGGGATACAACCTTCAAAAATGTGAGAAAGAAGCCAATTACTGTAGAAATTATTTTGGATAGACAAAGAAAGCTGCCTTCATATGCCAAACTTAGCTGTCTTGACAAGACATTAATATTATGTTGGCAAACCCTTTCTTTTTTCTTTTAATCTGTATTTTTAGTTCAGAGGCTACACTGATTTTACAGAAGACTAATAATGAACTAATCCAATCAGTGTAAAATCAGGACACAAAGTTACAAAGAAAAAGCAATGGAAAGGAGAAGAAACATGAAAAAGCATATTGTGGCAGGGAATGAGTTCCTATCACTGCCTGTAAGTCTGCCTGACACTTCCCAGATAAGACTGCTTTCTGTTGACTGTAATTATATAACTCTTTAGCTGTTTAGGATGAAACATGCCTTGCTGGGTGACTGCCACAAATAGATTTATTTTTTTTAAGCCAGTCAAATACTCAATAACAGAAAACAAACCCCAGGGAAGCTTTCTCTGATGTTCACGATCTGGAACAGTAAATTCCAGAATGGTATCTTACAAACCAGGGCCATCTAGAAAAGCCTTTTTAATGGATTATGATTTATGTTGCCATTGACATAAGCAAATAAAAAACTCTGCCTGCTTCTTTAACCTAGGTAGCAATTCTCTGTCCTTGGAAACCTCAGTCTTATTCAGTGACCTATCCATTTTAAGAACCCACTGTTTCTGTGATGGGATGTGACAACTTCTCAGTTTTGCAAGGCAGTGCAGTACATCAGGTCTATTTTTCTGAAACTGAGGACAGCAAAGGTGACCAGCTTTTCTGGTGATGAAGATGAGAGACTAAACCTCTATATGTATTTTGATCCTTGCAAGAGGCAGCTGTAGTCAATGTTGTGAGCTGCAAATGCAGTGGCACATCTTTTGGTGAGGAGGCAGACAGGCTTTGCATGTTAACTTCACAAGGTGACTGTTCCTTTGTGCTTTGAGAGCAGTACTCCAGAAGTGCCTTTTGACTCCACCTGTCAATGGCTCAGATCCCAACTCTCCTGTGTAGAAGGATGAGTTGTGTAAAAGCTGTCATTCTACCCTGAGCCTCTCCATCTCTTTCCTCAGCCCCCAGTCTGATGTGTGTTTGAGGCTCATTCTCGTCCATCAGTTCAGTCATGTCCACTCTTGGGTTGCTGTGAAGGATGGATGACTCCTGCTTTTGTAAATGCTGCCCAAATCCCTTAGCTCTAGCTCCCTCAGCAGAAAGCAAATAAAAAAAATACCTTTCCCTGGGGTCTGTGATCAGTGACCTACTTTGGCTGGGTAACGTCAGGTCTGCAATTTATGACAGACTCAGACCTCATTTCCAGTGAATAGAGAGCACCTGATGGACCAGTCTGAGGCACACAGCCCAGAGAAAAGCCACAACAGTTTTAGGGACTGGTCCTCACTTCTCTGAAGTGTTTATGGGTGTCATGGTTTAACCCCAGCCTGCCACCAATCCCCATGCAGTCAGTCAGTCAGTCAGTCAGTCAGTCACTCACTCACTCACTCACTCACTCACTCACTCACTCATTCACTCCCCCACCAGTGGAAATGGGGAGAGAACAGGAAGGGTAAAAGTGAAAAAACTCATGAGTTGAGATGAAGACAGTGTAATAGAAAAAGCAAAAGCCATGCATGCAAGCAAAGCAAAGCAAGGAATTAATTCACTGCTTCCCATGGGCAGGCAGGTGTTCAGCCATCTCCTGGATCCCCCTTCTCATTCTTCCCCCACTTTATATACTGAGCCTGATGCCATATGGTCTGGAATATCTGTTTGGTCAGCTGGGGTCACCTGTCCTGGCTGTGCCTCCTCTCAACTTCCTTTTCACCCCCAGCCTCCTTGACAGCACAGCAATATAAAAAGCAGAAAAGGCCTTGGCTCTGTGCAAGCCCGGCTCAGCAATAACAAAAACATCTCTGTATTATCAGTCCTGTGTTCTGCACAAATCCAAACACAGCCCTGTACTAGCTGCTGGGAAGAAAATTAACTCTACCGCAGTCAAAACCAGCACAAGGAATTACATAAGTGAATAAAGGGCACACTGCTTTTGCAAGAGACACTCACATCTCAGTTTTATTAACAATGGAGGAAAACAGTCATGACATAAACAGACTCCCTAAAGCCATACTTTTTCTAAGCATGACTTCTGAAGCTGAAGAGGTGCTGAGCTTTTCTGTCTTTCTTTTTGCATTCTCAAGGCATCCTTCTGCAACAATTGGAAGTCAAAAGACATCAGATTTGTCCTTGTACGAGGTAGAAAATATTATTGAGTTCTGATATCCTGGTCAAAGTCACATTTTTAATATAACTTGCAGCAGGCCATCGGTTGTATGCATACCATTGCCAGTTCAGCTAAACAAAGCTGCAAAGTCAGCTGGATTGTTGCTGGATTCAGAATGCTGGTCTATAAATATAGCCCAAGCTGAAATTTTTGTTAGCAATAATATTGGTAAGAGTTGTCAGATTTTGAACAATTTTTGTTGCTCTTGCCTTCAAATCTTTATTTGATACTAAACTTTAGGAAATAAAATATTTTAAATAGATGGATTAAAACCATGGATCTGTTACTTTGATTGTCTGAATTTACCTGTCACATGCTTTTGCATTTTGTCAGATTTAAAAATTATTATTATTATTATTATTATTATTATTATTATTATTATTAAGTATTTGCAAACCTCATCAATTTCCAAGCTTCTGGTAGCATTGCTGCCAGAAAAAGCTGTGGTGTGTCCTTCCACTTTGGGTGAATAGAACTGAGCTGGATGTTGTTTTCATAAGAGAGTAGTTGATGAAATTTCCAGACTGCAGAAGTTCAGAGAGATGTTGTTCATTGTGATTCAGTAGTAAAGGGAAAGATTAACATTTCCATCTGACACGACATACCCCACCATTCAAAGTCTCATTTCATGAACTTTCACTGCACCCTTTCAAAACACAGTGTACCAGACAATTTTAGAAAGTAAAGCCAATGCCTTTACACAGACAGTTCCTCTTGCTGGATTAAAGACATACATGCCTAATGCTGTGACTAACACTTCCCACCTTATGTCCTGAAATGCAGCATCCTGTTCAGATCATCTTTTGCTTCCTTTTTCTTCTCCATGGAGTTATATAAACAGCTTTTGTCTCTTATGGTGGTTTTGGCTCACTGCATTCAGAGCATGCCTGTGGCAACTACTACATGTAGCTCAGATTTCCTTCTGTTGCCATCTGCTTTCTACACCTGATACAAAGCCTGGCCTGTTAGCAAAATCATCACTGTGTGTGCTCTATTTTTCTTCCACAAGAGTCTGTTATTGTTCCTCAGAATTGCTAATCTCAATCACATCCATCAAGGACTTGGGGGTGCTGGTGGATGAGAGGCTGGACATGGCCCAGCAATGTGTGCTTTGCAGCCCAGAAAACCCAGTTGTACCCTGGGCTGCATCCAAAGCAGCATGGGCAGCAGGGCCAGGGTGGGGATTCTGACCCTGCTCCATTCTTATGAGTGCTCACACAAGTATTGCACCAGGCGTGGGATCCTCAGCGCAGCAAGGACGTGGGCCTGTTGGAGCAGGTCCCAGAGGAGGGCAACAAAAACAGTCCTAGAGCTGGAGCATCTCTGCTATGGAGAAGAGCTGAGACAGCTGGGGGTGTTCAGCCTGGAGAAGGGAAGGCTCTGGGGATATCGTAGAGCAGCCTGACAGTCCCTAAAGATGGCCTACAAGAACGGTGGAGAGGGACTTTTCAGCAGGGTCTGTTGTGAAAGACCAAGGGGCAAGATTTTTAAACTTAAAGAGGGTCAATTTAAATTAGATATAAGGAAAACTTTTTACAATGTAGGTAGTAAAAGACACACAGATTCCCCAGAGAGCTGGTAGATGCCCCATATCTGGAAGCATTCAAGGTCAGATTGTAAGTGGCTCTGAGCAACCAGATCTAGTTGATGTCCTTGCTCATTGCAGGGGGGTTGGACTAGATGACCTTTAAAGGTCCCTTCCAACCCAAACTCTTCTATGATTCTATGTGACTTGTTTATTTAATATCCTTCAGTTTATTTATAGCTCATTTGAAATCATGATCAGCTCCTCCCTCATGCAGCAGAGTATTTGACCATGGAAGCTGGTTCACAAAATTGCCCTGAGCAGGATGGTTCACAGAGGTGCTTATGTTAACTCTGCATTCAAATATCTGAGCAACAGAAGATCTAAATAAGACTCCTCCTTCCCTAGATTTTTTTTTTTGGTGGTTCTGCACTAGACATGCAATTTCTGCACTTAAAAATATCATTGTCTCTTTGGAGGCTGTTTTAATTGCATACTGAAAGTCCCTGAGCTGGAGATTGTGTTTACTTGTCTCCATTCTCAGCATAAAGATGCTTTTGATCAACAGTTTCTGTACAACTTTAATTACAGGAGGGTGCTTGTACTGGGTCAGAATAAAGATGACTCTGACTTGACATCATGTACCTGATACTGGCCAATACCAGCTACTTAGAAGAAGAAATTGAGAAAAAAGGCAAATATGAAACAATCTTTATTCTATTTATTGATGCATCAGCATCAAGTCCAGGTTTTTGGACCAGGAGGTTTTTTTCACCTTCAGGATTTAACAGGGCTTAAGTTAAATATCCCATGGCCAACTTCCACACTAATGAATATATCTAGCAGAGCTTTTTTAACCCATTCTTGCTTTTGTCTCCCTAACATCTATGCCAAAGAGTTACATGGTTTCACTACCTGCTGTGCAATAAAAGCACTTATATTTTTATTGTTTATATTTGTGACTGGCTATTTTGGTTTTGTGCACCTTAATTCTTTCATTATAAGAAGCAGTGAAGATCTGTTGTCCTTTTCCAAGCCATTATCATTTCATAAATGTTGATCCTATTTTCTCTCAGTCATCTCTTTTCCACATTAAAATGCTCTGAGCTATTTCCATAGCTTTGAACAAGACTTTCCTTTGTCCACATCTTATATGGAAAAAAATATTCTCAGAAAAAGCGTGGGCACATTGTACTAATCCAATTAATGATGGTTTCTATTTGTGATTCCTGTTCTTTTTTTCCCTCCAATGTCAGTAGCTAAATTAGAGCTCATCCACTTTTATGTATACATAGAAGTGTTGTTCCTGTATGTGATAGCCTGGTCTTATGTTTTACCTGCTATTATATCTCACAGCTATTCCACATTGTGAAATCCCTCAGACACTTTTTGCAGTCAGCTTTAGAACTGATTTTACTAAACTATTTTTAATCATCACAAGAAGTTTTTCACCTATACATGCACCTTCCTTGTCTGTAACTGTCTGTAACTGCTTCCCAAGTCTGAGCACATTATCTTTGGGATTCTTAGTGGTAATTTCCCTTCTCTGTGAAAAGTGACCATTTGTTCATATCTTCTTTTCCCTATGTCATTAGCAGATTTTAAATGCAAGAATGACTTCTCTTCCATGCCATGACAACTATATTTGTCTAAGAGCTTTCTGCAAGAGCTCACTGAAAACACAAAAAGGATCAGTGCAGCAGCAGCCTCTGAAAACCGGGGATTCAGATTACAGAAGCAAAGCATCTGGGTCAACTGGAGGGAGATAGAACTGCTGAAGGTCACGAAAAAACAGATGCAGAAGTATTAAGGAAACCTAAAATGAGGTCTGTCTGAGTGAAAATCAGCTGGAGAGGCTAAATGATTGGCCCATATCAGGTCTTGCTCAGAAAGCTAATTCAGATTAAGCCATGCAATGTGAATGTCGAGAATTATATTAGAATCATGTCACAGAAAAAGAATTAGATTTCTTCAGGGACATGCTGTATGTCTCATTCCTATTTGATTGTATTTTAAATCCAGATTAGCTCTGTGCTCCTTAAGACTTATTAGCATCTCATGGCCTATCTGAGTACATTATGAAACTCTATTTACAAGCAGTCATTCAAATAGCAGAACACAGCATTTCCTCTGAGTGACAGCTCTATGCCTGGACCAGTCCTCATGACCAAGCCTGCTAGTGTGTATGGATGGTCTTTTGTCCCAAAATTTCATATTAGGAACTGTTCCTCTTTGGGTGGCAATTAATTCAGAGGAGGAATGGCACTTGGTTTTGTCCCACAATAAATTTTGAGGAGTCAGAGCATGAAACTGGTTTTGCTTCAGTCTGTTAGTGATGAAAGGTGCCAGCAGAGAAGCCAAAGACTGACTGGATAGGAGGGAAAACATCATTCACAGTTCACCAGCAAACCCATTTCCAATGGGCTTGCACTAATGACTGAAGACACACTATTTTTTGCTTGGTGAGATCTTTCACTTACCCTACTTGATTTTGTCTTTATGCCACTGCTTACCTCTGATGCAGCAGATTTTTACATTTCATCATTTTGAGAGAGAGGTTGAAAATTTGTTTTGAAAAATATTAGGAGCTGCTTCTTCATTTCCCAGCCTTGGCTTTTTGTATGTGCTGCACGCTGCATCTTTGTAAGGGTCCATGGAGCTTGTTGCCACCAAGTTGTCCTTCTCAGTAATAGAATTGTGGTATTTTATCAAATGTATTTTTATTCTCCTAACTTACATTTCCAACTGCTCCTTCTGCAGTGTTAACACATATTTTTAAAAAGGCAAGGAAACAAATATACTACATGATCTACTTGAAGCAAAGCAATGGCTGACTGGAAACTTGAGTTTATTTAAAAATATACATGTTTTAGTTGACTGAGACAGGGCTTTAACCACATATCAGAAAATTCCTTCTGTGTATGTGTAGTTATGAATTGACAGAATTACAGGGAAAAAGAGTTGGCATTTCTTTGTAGAGTTTTCTCATGTGTCATCACAGAAATGTACCTGGTTCACCATTGAAGGAATGTTTTTGCTGTGGGAAAAGACAGGGTTTGTTATGATATGCAGCTGTAATGTGCTAGTGGAGGCTTTTGTTATGCTGTGCACAGAGCCAAAAACTCTTTCAGTTTGGATGACTTTAATTAAAATTTCAGATAACAAAGGCAGAAAAAAATTCCATGTCTGAGAAAATACAGCATGTGTCTGTGTGTCTTCTGCTCAGACTATTCCCAGACTACTCCCAGAGGGTTATTAGCTTGAAGAGTTAGACACTGGAAAGGTTAGTTGTATTTCCAATGCAAAACCTTTGTCTTGAGCATCTTTGTCCCCATCTTTCCAATTTAGAAAATAGACATCCAGAACACATCTTGCCACCTTCTCTGTCTTTATCCCAACATAGTTGCTGATCAGTTTTCATTGGGAATTTGATGACAGGAGTTGAAGATACCCATTCTGGGAATACCCTTTCATTCTCACCCATCACCCATTCATTCACAATTTCCAGGCAAAAACTTTGTGTTGGGGTGAGTGTGGGAGGGTGTGAATTAGTGAAGCAGGCAGAAGGTGAGAGAGTCAAACTAGCAGAGGGAAAAAGGATGCTTGAAACAGTGACTATTTAAAGGGGGGAAATAAATGTTGAGTTTAAGTGTTTGTTTGAAAAAAGGGGCAGAGAAAAGCAAAAATGCTTGAACTAAGAGAGAAAAGGGTGAAAAGAAAGCAAAGGAACAGAGAGAAGGAAAGAATAAAACTGCAGGGGTAAAGTAATAGAAGGGATGAAAGCCTAGGAAAATGGTATTTAAAAACGCTCAGTATTTTCATGAGAAAGCAGTTTGGTTTTATGCCCATGCCTTAGTGAATGAAGTTGGCTCTGGTGCCAATTAGTTTCTGAGAGTTTACAACTTGTCCTCATTTTTCACTGCACTTTTCCTCTTGTCTAAACTGCAGTTTCATTTCAGGAGCACAGCTGTAAGTCTCTTTTCTCTTGCTTGTGTTCTGGGAACCATGACATTCCATGCCACCAGCATCTCACTGGACATGCATAAAAAGCTTCAGGGTCCGTCCAAGGAAGGACAGGCAGCAGCTGTCTTTCGACAGAGCTTCTTCAGCACCCACACATGTTCCTCAGAGTAATAACCCAACTTGTCAGGGCTTCACCTTGGCAACTGTTCACACATTCTCAAAATGGCATTGTCGCAGTCTGGGGCTTCAGAAGAGATTCATTTGTCTATAGCCCTTTAAAAAAGTGGAAATGTATAGTTTTTGAGAGGAGATGGTGTGCTTTCTGTAGCATTTTAAAATTGTGGGGAAGGCATCATTTTTCCTTGAAAATTATGGGCATTTTAATATTCATTTCAGTTGAACTCCATTTAAATACTTGAGTGTTGTTCCCAGAGACCACTCAGAGAAAGATCTTCTCAAGGCCAAAGGATGTTGTGCAGAAGGACAACAGGAGCAGCAGTTTGAAATATTTTTTTGGCATAAGGAATAAAAATAAACTTTTAACCAAAGAAAGGAGAAATCTGAGAGACCTTTCACATTTCCAGATGAAGAAAGCATAAGAACTCATTTCCAGAGCTCCCTGAAAGAGCTTCACTTTCACTCTGCATGTTCCACAGTGGTGTCTCAGCTCTCCCTTTAATATGAAAGCAAGGTACCCTATGACTAATTTGTTTAGCATCTAAAAGCTCCTTAATTCCTCATACCCTGTAAAAAATCTGCAGTGAGACAACAGCAAAAAAACCCTGTAATTTATATTAAAAAAAAGGATAATGGTGTAGTAGTTTCCTTATGCATAAATACTTCAGTAAGAAACTCTGGAGAGCATTTTTATTAACAAGAAGAAAAGTAATAACAATAATGATGGCAAAGATGAAGAAATACATTTTGCCTTTATACAAAGGAAAAATGTATCTAGAAATTTCCTTCCAACAGTGACGATCTTCTAGGGACATGCACTTACTGTGTTACATATGTACCTAATGAAATCTAGGCAACCGTGCTCCAGTTTTAGATATCTGATATTTTTAATAAACTGCAAGAATAAAATCCATCTGTCAATAGCATGAAGATCTTTCAGGGGCAGGTTTTATTAATGTTTATTCCTACCAATGAGCCCTTAGTCACATGAGGAATCCTAGTTAAATGAACAAGAGAATAACATGAAACTTCTGCACCTCTGCAGATAATTACACATAACTTAGGGAAGAAATCTTAGCAATATTTCCTTTTTCCTTCTCTTATGGAAGGTGGTGGCTAAGCAAAACATTCATAAGTCACATATATAGATTTGTAAACAGTGCTTGAAATTAAAGTTTTAAAGTCACTTTCTATTGGTTTTGATCCCATGGTAAACATGAATGTTAATTTAGTCCTTGTGTTGAATCCAGCTACTAACATAGAATGCACTCTGCTTATCAATAATGAAATGCTTTCCCTTGCATTATTGGGAAACAGCCATGTAGTATCATAATTGCATGGTACAGTCCTGAGTCTACATTTTTCCTCTGGCTTTGAGCCCCTTAGAGTTCCCTTCATGATTCAAATGGTCAATATATGTTTTAGATTCTGCGTCCCTTAATTTAATTTTTCTTAATATTACTGTTGTTATTATTACCAGATATCCTTTCTTCTTCAATGAGTTCCCCCACTGACAGAAAGAATGAATGTGTCAGGTTTAAGAGAAAATTTCTGAAGTCCATGCTTATAGAATTATTCACATCTCTCTTCACTCCCTCTCACCCTTTCTTTTCTCAGATACAGGGAAGGTGAATGATTAATCATGAAGTTGATTGCTAAAAACAACAATAACATCAGAATCCTTTGATTGTTTTTATTGTGCAGTAAATTCTTACATTTTAATGTTTTTTCAGTGCAAGTCACTTTCTATTCAAAACTAACTGCCAATTTCTTTCTAGATTGGAACTGTGACGTATTACTCTGGGGATTTATTTCGATTCTGGGGTGTAGATACCTGCCTTTTCCTTCATTGATTTGCCCCTGGCATTTCAGGTACTTATCTCAGCAGAATCATTGACTTAAGCTAAGACAACCACAACAAGCAAATACAAAGCTACACACCCACACAGCAATTTCTGCCTGGTGTAGTACGAATGACAAATGCTCTTTTGCCTGTTTATGCCAATCACCTGTGTTCTACTCATCATAGTTTGAATGCTATCATCATTTTCCCTTTCATCAGGTAACTTTTACAACCTCTCCACTGCTGCAACAACAATTTAAGCATGAATGCTCATCCATCAGTGCTCAGACTCTGAGTGAGCTAGTGCTCAGCAGAGGTGTGAGTGGGTATACAAGCCTCACAGACGATTTTTCTGGTAGCAGTTTTCCTCTGTGAGTCAGATTCTAAATGAACTATGAGAACACAGATTGAAAACCCCTCCTCTAACTTGATTCCTTATATTTTCTCCACTTTTCCAGCCTACGATTGTAGGCAGGCATCATTAGTGTCTACAGAGGAGGTCATAGCTCCAAATGATGTAAAATACTGTAGTTGGGAAGAGC
Organism: Anomalospiza imberbis; assembly: GCF_031753505.1. NCBI lineage: Eukaryota > Metazoa > Chordata > Aves > Passeriformes > Viduidae > Anomalospiza > Anomalospiza imberbis. The sequence goes on along the minus strand of NC_089683.1, from coordinate 72,703,666 downwards.
ATCTGAAGTTGTTTACTGTCTCTAAAGAGAGTATTCAAATGTTGTGCCATCACTCATCAGCACCTACAAAGGAACTGCAAATGAATATTAGATATTTATCTTGAAAACTAGGTCAAAATTTGCCCCAAATACCAGCTACTTAGCTATGTTTGCATGCTTTCTTTTGAAACATCCCTGGCAAGTAATAGGAAACACGGTGAAAAAAAAGATTTTGCCTTCTCATGTGCTTAGCCCATTACCTATTTTCAAACCTGGGGACTGTTCATCATCAGAATTTTGTTGCTCAAAGCCATCTTGATTTTGCATTTGAACAACATTTGCAGATGGAGCAAAGAAGCCTGTTTCCTGCAGTGAGCACTCCTCTCTGTGCTACTTTCCTGTTTTCTTCATGGTGATTTTTTTTTTGTTTTTAGGGGGACAGACAGCATTTAGTTGAGTATTACCATTATGTTTTCTAAAAGCACTTTCCATGATTGAAGAGACCACTGCTGGATTCCTCACAAGCCAGCTTGGTAGCCTTGCAACAAACTAAAAAAAAAAAAAAAAAAAAAGTAAGATAATGAGAGAAATCTGCAAACTGAAATAATTCCCCACGTTAATAAATATTTCAAGTCATCCCAGTAATGCTACAATTTTCTAAGAATACCCAGAACCTTTCATTAATGACCCCTGCTAATGCCTTTTACTGGCTGGAGTCGTTCCTCTCCGTTGCACTAATAGCAGCATGACAGACAGGCCAATAATGGCATCCTGGGGGCTGCAGCCACCGCGGCTCAGCCGGGGCCTTGCCGGGGACAGAGTGCTGGGGGGAGCCGAGCCATTCCCTCCGTGAGGGCTTGGGGTGGCTCTCAGCAAAGGATGTCTCTGCAGGGCTGGTCAGTGAAGGACTGGTGCCCACGGGACGATAGGGATGATCCAAAGAAGGGGAAAGCTGGGGCAGCCCATCAGCTGCTCTGAATTATGTGGGGGACTGAGCACACCCATGGCCACTTCAGCATCAGGGAAACAGTGGGTGAAGGTTGTGAGAGCCCCTTTCTCTCCACCTCAGCTGCTGCAGTCAGGAATACTGTCCAACATCTATAGCTAGCATTTACCTTTGGTATTAATGTTGGGAGCAACAGCTCCTAAGAATACAAGGGACTAGGAGCAGGAGTTAGCTATGTAAGAAGGTAAAAAAGCCATCCAGATTTTAGTAATCATGGCCCAGTCATCATTTTGGTCCCTATATGCAGACAAATATTCTGAACACTTCTCATGAAATATTTCTCATGCATTTTTCTGATATCTGTTGAAAATGTAGGTTTGCGCCTGCCCCCATAGAGGCCACTGAGGGGTGGAAACTGTCATCATCTAAGTGGGGAGGAAAAGACTGATGCCCTGTTTGATGCTCTGGGACACATTCATTTGAAGCAGATGTGGGGAGGGGCGGGCTGAGAGCTACAACATCACCCTGAAAAGGCCCCTGCCTGTCCCCAAGGCTGGCTGAGAGCCTGTCGTCAGGGCCTCTTACACTGTAGGATCTTACTCTGGCACTGGCACAGAACTCGCTGCAGGACCCAGCCTTCTCTCTGCCCCTGGCAACACAACTAACTGGTGTCATTTTTGAAAGTGCTTTGCCCAGTTTTCAATAATGAACTTCTGGGGGAGACTTTGGGACCATCACTGACATTGGGACTGACAGCTCCACCCAAAACCACCCATACTGCCAGCCATTCCCAAGCTACTGTTTCCCCAAGGAAAAAGGGTCTGGGTTAGTTTATGCACTGGATTGCCTGTGCATTGCCATTACAAGAGGGAGGTAATTCTTGGGATCAGGGCTTGAGCTGAACCTGAGCATAAATTGTATTAAATCGGCAGACTGATGGGGAGCAACAGTGATCTCTGAATTCTTGTTTGAAGCAAGAATGTCTAAGCTCCCTCTGTGTGCCAAACATGACACTGTGATAGATGGGTAATGCAATGGTTGACTCTCACAATTAAGAGGCAAATATGATGTGTATATGTTAACAGAAGTTTTATAGATTTACAGTTATGTTTTACCCCCCTTGCATTGTTATCATGGGGTGGCCTGGGTTCAGGATATTTGGGAGAGTCAGCTTGTTACTGTGGCAGCGCCTGACCTCCAATCAAGATTTAAGGAAGTAAACTCCACCACTAGACAACAAAGGAGGAGTCAATGGACAGAACTTCGGGAAGGGCTAAAGGGTTAAAAGGCGAAACCTCCATTGTGTGAACAAGCACACAGTGGGGAAAATCCTCGGCTCCCAGCGCCGTAATGTTTTCTGTATTCAGTCTTCTGTTGTATTTTTGATAAGGTTTTAATAAACCTTTTACATTTTTTAGAAGTGAGTACCATTTCTCACAACACCATTCCTAACATTTTCCAGCACTATCTCTGTCATGCAGGAAATTATTGACAAACAACTCCAAGTTATGCGATACAAGTCCACCTGGTGTGCACCTCACGCTGCAATACCTTTCATCCATTCACAGTATCAGTGTCTTTTCAGACAGATGACAAATGGTGGTTGCAGGGGTGGTTTTTTTCATAGGCTTCTGGTGTGAACATCTTTTCTTGAAACTTCTGATGAAAAAAATGTAGATCTATAGCTCAGCATGATCAGTTTTCTTACAGTCCTCAAAATAGCTTAGAAGCAAAAAATTTATAAGACCTAGTGAACTGAGTTTGTCCTCCATATTCTCCTTAAACATGCACAATTAAGGGAGAAGCTGAAGAAGCAAAATTATGAAAATAGGACAGGTACTCTTAACAGACTCTTAACAGTTGCCTGACATCAAACTGAGGTGAAATCAGCTTTGCCTCTGTATTGCAGCTTGTAGGGAGGAAGAGATTTCTAAGCTTAAAATGACTGAAGGACATCTTTGCTTACTCTACACTGAATGACTTTGGTGCTTTATCAAGTGGCAGTGGCCAGCTAAAGTGATAGGTAAGGAGCAATAAAGGTGTGCAATCAGAGGTGCAGAGCTCACTCTCCTGGCTAGCACCTGATTCAAACAAAGGGCCACATCTGCAGATGATAAAGCTAATTTCACTGTAACCTAAGGGAAACACTGGTCTGTTTGCTTACAGGACATGGCCAACTCTCTTTCCCACACATTCTTGAGTAATGCACTGAAGACTACCACAGACTACAACTTCCACTTCAGCTTTGACTTAACACTTTATATTATGCTACATCTGTACCTTTCAAAGAGAGGAACAAAAAAGTCAATACAGGCAAAGTTCTGCTTAGTGGGTTTCAAATGTTCCACGTTGGGATATATTATCTAGAAAAAATACTACCTGTAAAGCCCACTGAAGTGCTAAATTAAAGGATTTTTCTTCTTGATTTTGTCTCTTGATAATAATGAATTGGTTTTATTAAAATACTGCCCTTAATGAAGATTATTACCATGTAACAACCTTGTGTGTAGTTTTCATAAAGCATTGAGCTATAGCAGTCCCTCCACTGGGGAAGTTTAAATGTTTAATAAATGCACATAAACTAACCTCACCACTTACCCAAAGAACAGAAGAATAATTCTGTGTATCTGGTTTTACAAACAAGGACATAATGTGCCAGAGTCAGTGGAAGGAGCAGCTCTGGTTGTGATTCCTGACTGCATCCCTTCCTTCTGGAAGATGGGTTCCTTACTATTTGTCTTCCTGCATCCTGCTGTGATCCCAGGGACATTTGTCATCAAAAGAGGGATCACCTTCATGTCTAGCATTTCACAGAGCTGAGTGCTTGATCAGTCCAAATTTGGATCAACCTAAAATCATTAAAAAATAGCTTTTTTCAATTGGAATGTTTCCACTGAAAACTACTGGCACTTTCTAAAAACTGATCTAAATTCACTTCCAAGTAGAATTAATGCTTTGGCACTTAAGAAAGATATTTGGACTCAACCAGCTATAAAAAGGCAAGTTGTTCTCTGACCACTGCTGAGTAATTAATGCATCTAATTTCTAAATTGATTTCTCTTAAATTACATACAGCTGAAGAAGTCAGAGACCCAAAGAAATTCTGTTTTATTTTAAAATCAGAAAGTCAAATTGGGATGAGACTGAGAAATCAGACTTCAACACCTCTCCCCCATCAAATCAGTTGACCTAAAATGTGCTTGCTTGAATTAAGTAAGATAAATAAATTTGGAACATATAATGGAGTTCCTCAGAAAGTTTTTTATCAATGAAAATGTATGCATTTAGGTAAGGGACTTCGTGGAACTAAACTCTCCTAAAGAGTTCTCATGTTAAAGTTACTCATTATTGAAAATGATAAAACTCTTTTGCATCAAAGTGACACCTGTGATGCACAATCATCAGCTTTGAATTAGGCTTTGGACAATCAATGTCATTTTCAGCAGGCTGGTTTCTTAAGGAATAATGCAGATTCATTCAAGACAAAACTTTTTGCAGGAAAGTGTCAGTTCTGACATTTATTTTTACCCTTAAAAATTTTCAAATTGATAAAAAAGTTTCAGTGAAAGTATTTGTCTAATTACAGCATATTTTAATTATGTTTAGAGAATTTCCCAATGTTGAAACACTTGTTTATTACTCCATGGTTTGAGAAATATAAGTATGAAAATTGTGTGGAAATATTTCAAAGGTTTTGAAACAAAAAAATTGGCAAAAATGAAATTTCTTTCTTCAATTTTTTTCTTAAAAAGCCCAAAGATGTAAATAAACAACCTCCAAAGCCCACCAAATCCCAGGATTTAACCTCTTGGTCTATAGATAAAGTAAGTTCTTTTATTTGTTTGCTTTTTCTTTTAAAATCTGGGTCAATATATCTGCATTTAGCACATAAGTTAGTTTCAAAACACTGACTAATATTTGTACTGGTCTTTTTTTTTTTTTTTTTTTTTTTTTTCCAAAAGACCCTGATTAATTTGTGAAAGAAAGCAAAGTTTTAAAGTTCAGCACCACGAGGAAATTACAGACGGTGCATCAAGCCCATGAGAGCCTCTCTAACAGAAGGGAATGGGCCTGTAGTTATGAAAACACAATAAAGGTCTGAAAATTCCTGTGTGAATTCCATAGGCTGTTCTCAGCCCTCCAGCTAAAATTAGCACCAGGGAAATTTCTGCAGCTGAAAGCCTCAAGCCTAGTCTCAAGTTCTACTCTTAGATGTTAACATCTGTGGTTATATTGTATAGTACTTCCAGAAGATCTCTCACTGAATAAATATGATCCGTCAATAATGTTATTTTTTATGTTGACCTGAAGCCTCATCTGGATAGTTAGAAGATGAGTTTGTGTCATCACTTCCACCCCCTCGTGCACATTGGCACATTAAATCCCCATTAACTAGTTATCATCATTTGCATCTCTCTTCTAGAAACAAAAGGTGGCCTGGGGATTGTTGTTTATTGGTTTAGCATTCTTGGTCCCAAAAATACTAACTTTTAAAATATAGACACTTCAATGGCAAGTATAGGTGACAGTGACATATGTGTTCCTGCTACGACCTTCATTTCTCTCAGCTTTAATACTATTTTTAGTCATGACTGAGCAGCTCCACTAGCATTGCGGGGGTAAGGAAGGCATAACCAAGACTGAAACAATCTTCATTTGTAACTGCCCTCCTCAGCCTGGCACCTAATGCGAGTATATTCTGTTTTCTATTTGTATTTGTATTCTCAGCATCTTCAACAAACAGCATCTGCATGCAACTGTTTGCGTTGTTAGGAACAGCAAGACGACAAACGCACAACACAGACTGTCCCTGCGGGTGGAAAGGACTTGCCTCTTCCCGAAGGACCTTGATCCAGCTGCAGCATCCTGTTAACTGCATTGATTTTCGAGCTGCCTCCTGGGTTTCAGTAGGATCGGATAGGATCCTTCCACACTGCCCTTGTGCCAGGGCTTGATTTGGTTTCCTGAGAGCACAGGTATTCCCCACCTCCCTTGACTGTCCTCAGCAAGACGGATGATCCATGCCTGCACAATGACAGTGCAGTGACAAAATGGCCTCTCAACTCCCTCACTTTCCTTTGGATAATTTGTTACTGTCCTTGTCTGTTTAGCGATGCATTTTATAGTGGCAGCTGATTCTTTCAAGCTTAATAATGCAGCCAAGCTGCTTTCTGACATTATCCCAACATAATCACTGTAATTCCTTCTGTTTCCAATATAGGTCAAGTTCTCCCTGATTCAATAAAACACCATTTTTAAGTAAGCATCATTCATCTTAGGGTGCATTAGTCAGTTTCATTTTGGTAACTGGTCTCTATAATTTTTTGTTTGCTCTTTCACATTTTCCTTGCTCCTTAATTATCAAATCACCCTACAGATTATTAAAAAGATGAATTCCTGTTAAATAAGGTGACCATATGCAGAAATTTCTTTGTAGTTTAATTTTCATTCTTTCAGGATTCAGAATTCTTGGAGCTGAGCAAAGAAGTGAGTTCTGATTTTCAATTATAGTCATAGAAAAGAACAGGAAATAAAGGCTCTAGTTGTATTCAAACCTGAAATTGAATAGAAGTGGAAATAATTTTAAAAATAAATGGACTAACAGAGATGGTGTAGGGGGCATGGTGACTGGATATTTTATTCTATGGCATATGATGACTTTTGGAATGTGGAAAACATCAGCAAGGTTGGAGAGGGAAACAGACAACTGTAGGTGTAAGGGATTGTACTTTTCTTTATTATTAGATGTATCTGAGCTCAGTCTCCAAAATGACAGATGTGCAAGTCAAAGTGATTTGCAATGAACACATTAAAAATAAATACTAACCGTTTTTTGTGACTATAAGTGGCTTTAGCCTAGAAGGGGCCTCTCAGCCACAGTAGATGAGGTCCTAAATGTAAAGACTCGGTTCCCAAGAAGCAGTTTTTCAGAAAGTTCCAAGTATTTGCGGAAAGAATGCATGATAAAAATTGGCCTGGCCTTCATTGTCTTTTGGTGGGTAGTAAAAAGTTGCAAAAAGAGGTTGTATTTTGTATTAAAAAAAAAAATTGCTTAAAACAATAAAAGCTTAAATTCTGAATTTAAATTAGTTTATTATGATTCTACTGAAACACTTAATAAAGTCTAAACATAAAACATAAATATATTTTGTACATGTACTGATAAATATAACATATTATTAATATTTTAATGAGTCAAAATTATGTGAATGAAAACAATGCAACCTAAATTAAATTATCAAAACAAGACAAACCCAACCTATTTATGTCCGTTCCCTATTGAACATGTGAAAACATGTGAACATGTGAAAAAAATCGGCATATTTCTGTGAAATATGGGGAGGGGGAAATCTCATTTTTAGGGAAAATGGGTACGTAGATAGTTTTGCAGCCACATTTCCAGCAGACATTTTTAAAAACCACTCTGCTTGAAAGTTCAGCTTATGCAGTACAAACAGATGAATACTGAAAGTAATCACAAGTAATTATTATATATTATTTATTCTTACTTGTATGCCCCGTGCTCTTACAGCTCCATAGAGCCAGCAGAAGGAGTGGTGCCTTCCCAAGAGAGCAGCTGGAAGACTTTGATCTGTGACAAGCTTTCTACTCCTTCCAATAAAATAAATATAGAGCAGAGGTCTACCTTCTTGTGTTCTGCAGAGAACTGCCAAATAAAATTGATACAACCCTTGTCTGATTTGACATTTTTTGCTGGGTTGGCCTAGAAGATAATTTTGCCACACTGAAGAGCAATTCAAGATGATGTGATTTCTTGTACTGATTAAGTCTTTGACGTGACTTCTGGAGGGATCACGTCTTTTGAAGATAACAATTCTATGTAAGTGTACTGTGATTTCCAAGTGTATCCATGTGGAAAAAAAAGGCAAACTCCTCAGTATCAGGGACAGCAATTAGGGTTGTGAGTTCCTGGAACAGCAGTCACTAGCTTTTAGTTGACTTAGAAGATGACTGAAATCAGAATACGAGATGAAGTTGCTGTGCAAGAGGTGATTTTAAAAGTAGTCAAGACATGATTCAAATAACAAGTGAAGTGGAAACACAACTGTCTTAAGGAGAAGAAAGCACTGAACTTTAGATTTTCCCTAGTGTTTTATTTTATGCACTCCAATTCATGGAGGCCCAAGAGACTGCATAATTTCTTCACAGTCTCTGCCTGTGTAGGGGAGCTTCTGCAAGCGTAACAGCCTCTTGATCTGGACACAGACAAAGTCTGACCCCAGGCACTGGAGGAGATGTAGGCAGACTTTTTCTGCTATTTTGCTGCCATTTGTAATAGTGTGCATGTGGCTAGTGCTCCAAGCTATCAAAAGGTTTGTCTACAACACCTGTTAAATATGGAAGCTGGCTGGGTTACCAGGTCAGACTCATCCTACACAGACATATATACACAGGGAGCACAAATACTCAGGTTTGCTGGATGCTTTAGCCTGTACCAAACACCTCCCTTGGGTGCACGGCGTGGCCTCAGGACTGAGCACACGGCAGCCCAGTGCCGCTGTCCTGCATGGAGCTCTGCTGAGGCCCAAGCATGTACTGCTGCACCAGTGCAGACTGGTGCTTCTCAATGCTTAGGGACAAGATCCACCGAGTTGTCTTTATTGCCCTCACCACAGGGAAAGGGGGCAGATTGCCAGCAAGACACAATAGGTTTGCCTCTTGTAAGATTTTCTGTCTCTGGTGCCCAGAGGACACCATCAGGGGACTGTGAGGGCCATTCATTATCTCTGTGCGAGACCTCCAGTGAAGTAGTGGGACAAATCAGAGGCTTTCCAAACCCTGGGGAAACCTGCTGTAATTCTGCATTTTTCTGGAAAACAGTGTGGTTCTTTTGTTTGGAAGAAACTGCTTTTTTCCACTATGACCTGTTTATATAAGAGGGCAGAATAAACCAGTTTCCAAAGATGCTATTATTTTCTTTGGTGCTGGCTCCCTTCCCCCATTTAATTCTGCTTTTAATATGCTTTTTAAGTCTGCTAATGAGTACATTTATCACATTTCCCAAATATTCTTTCATAATTCACTGACTTGACCATTCTGGAAATTGCTACATTATGCTCAACAATTATTTTAAGGCAAAGATATCTGGGAAAAAAAAAAAAAAGACATTTATTTCCATAAAATTGTTCCTTTTTCTTCAGGCTTTCAAGATCTTTTTTTCCTTAGATTGCAAAGTAACCAAGAGTAACTAACTAAAACCAAATCAATTATTTAATTAAAAATAATAAATGAGGAAAAATAAGATTTATAACTAGAGGGAGAAACCTTACAGCCTTCATTCTGTCTAGTAACAATTTTCACTAAACTAGTCAGGCTAAAACAGGTGAATTTAGACATTATTGGGGTGAACAGGGAAATATAAATATCTCTTTAACTAATGGTTATTTCCCTTTAAGGGACAGAAAGGATTGAACTATTCAGATTGCATAAAGCAGAAGTGTGCATCATAATCCCATAAAGGCAAGAAAGATTAATAATGTTTGGAGCACATGGATTTTCACATGAAATATTCTAACACAGAACTGCTGGAAGCCTCTTAAGGCAACAATGGCTGTAAATTCGCATATTACTTGTAAATAACCTTGCTGTCAACAAACACAGGGAAAACTTAAATCAAAATAATTATTTTCATCTTTTCACAATTTCAAAAATAACAGAAAGGGAAATGGGGACTTGTCTTCTAGTTTTGCATTTGTTGTTCGTGGTACTGTGTGTTCCATACAGGCAGTGTTGCAATAGTCAGAATGAAACTGTTTATCCTACCAGCTGCTGACATTTGCTCCTTGCTTCCCCCATCTTCCTAGGCTGCACCTGGGCCCCTCTGATAACTGGTCCCTGGTGTGGTTGCGTGCTGAATAGCTACATCATTTCTTCTCTCACCTTTTCATCTCCTCCTGTCTCAACTGAAATGTCACCATTTTCACAATGGTGGCATTTCTATTATTTTATGTCCTCATCAAGAATTACAATAAATGCTGTTATTCCTCATTGTTAATGTCTACTTCATCCAAATGTGAAAAGAGAATTTGTATGGTCCACATCTTGGTCATCTCTTACCTCTCACTGCAACTTGGTTCTCTGTAGCTTCCTCTCATACAGCTACTTGTTCTTTCTGAAGAAAAGCTGAGGAAGAAAAAGTTCTCATTACATATTTTCCTATGATTGTATGCACCCTTGTTTCCTTTTCCATACTTTGTCTCTTTCTGCATGAGATTAAAGCACTTCAGTTCTGAAGTTCTCCACCTCATTATGCTCTGATCAGCAACTATTATCCATAAAAGAGAAACTGACTATTTTTCTGACTAATTCCAGAAAACAACAGTTCACTATTCAGCATCCATTAAATAGGAAAGCAGAAGGCAAAAAAACTAGTAAGAAGGAGTAGAAAATAGAAACATCAATAAGTCTTTGCCAAAGTCTGCAATGCACTCACACCTAGAAAACTTAATGGAGCTTTGATTAATCAATGTTTAAAAGGATATAGTGAAACTAGAACTAATAGAAAAATTAAAAAATAATATTTTGAAAATATGTAAATATATTATAAATATATAAATTTAAATAAATTTATGGTTTACCACAGAGAAGATGAATGAGGAATGATAATTGACTTTTTCTCACAGTACAATAACTGAGGGACATCAAATGAAATGCTCGGGTAACAGGTTAAAAAAAAAGGAAATCCTCCACAAGCTGTTCTTAAATTGTGGAATTTCATTGTCACCGCATGATGCAAAGGGTGTTGAGAAAGCTGATAGAACAAGTTTCCTCAAAAAGGAATCAGAAAAGTGATTGGAAATAAAGCCTACCAGGATCATTAGACAGAAAGGTATAGTTTCATCTGGTTTTGAAAATTCCTAAACATTTTCATTCTTATTTTGCTTTCCTTCACCCCTTTCATAGGGATTCCTGGGTATTGATTTGTCCTAAAACCACATCATGATAAGACTTACACTTTTAGTGCGTATGTCATAAAATGAACTGAAACATCAACTGGTTTTCCTAAGGTTTCATCCTTTTTTAGCATTTGCACACTGCTGAGAATACCTCCAGGGATGAAGAAATGTGACTATATCTTCCAGCTTCATAATATCATGCCTATATCTCACAGGCTTTCTTGTGGTAGCAGAGATCAATATGAAAACAAAAATAGGAGAAAGAAGTAAGAGTTGGATAGGTGCACTCTGCATTCAGCATTGATCAAGGGAATGATTTTTGCTTCTGAGTTGATGCAGAAAAGGTATGACAGTGATGGAGATATCTGAAATCCTGACCAGAAGAGCTTTTATGGGAACAAGGCTCCATGCTCATGCCAGAGAGGGATGCTTCTGATGGAAGGCACAAAAATATGGCCCAACATCTGTCTGGTGACAAGACATCCATGTGGCAACAGAGCATGGCATCTGGCACTCTCTGTCAAGCAACCTGACACACCCATCACCCAGTGGCAGCACTGATCTCTCAATTAACATGATGTGTGCGCACCCAGACACTCCGAGCCGGCTGTCACTGTTGGACCTACTCCTCCAGCCAGCAGCTGGCTCTCTGTTGTGTCTGAAGTGTCTTTCTGAAAGAATGTGGCAGAGCCTTTGAGCCTTTGTGAAGGAAAAAGGGGCACAGATAAGTTGGATCTTGTCAGTGTCTCATGGGATCCAGGCTGCAAGCCTGCATTTTTGTGCTGCTTCCCATTCTGTGCACAAGGCAGAGGAGAGCACTGGCAAATGGAGTTCCCCAACATGCTCAGTATACATCCTATGGCCAGATAAGGCTAATAGGGCTGAATATTATTGAATCACTGTTACCACCCCAGATTATCTGGCCTAACTTATTGACTGATCTCTGTACCTGCTGCAAACACATATCCTCATGAACAAGCAATCATTCACTGATATGGAAAATTATAATTACATTTATGTGATTAAGAAATAGGCAGATTTTCCTTAATATATGAGTACATGGGTGCCAGGCTCTTTTTGATCATGCTCCGGGACGGGATGAGGAGCAGTGGCCATAAACTAAATCACAAGAAGATTCAACTGAACATGAAGAAGAAGTTCTTTACATTGAGGGTAGCAGAGCACTGCTACAGATTGCCCAGGGAGCTCGTGGAGTCTCCCTCTCTGGAGATATTCTAAACTCACCTGGATATGTTCCTGTGTCACCTGCTTGAGGTGACTCTGCCTTGGCAGGGGGGTTAGACTGGATGATCTCCAGAGCTCCCTTCCAACCCTAACTATTCTGTGATTCCATGATTTTCCACAATCACAGAAATTCATACATATGCTCTTATTCTTAAAGAAGTGAATATATACAGTCAGTTATTTTGTAAGCAGTCTTTACTAATTATTTTCTCTCAGTGGAATCAATGTTTCTTTGCTTAAACCACCAGCCAAAAGGTGCCCAGTACTGAACACATCTGTTTAACAAGCTTTGTAAGATAAATCTTGCAGAATATATATTTGGAAGTACATTTCCAAGACAGCTAAATGCTCAAGTTTTTCCTTTAGATTTCAGTGTGCTTTTGTGTATTTCAAGATCAAGGAGATTTATGGGATTTGAGCTTGCTGAACCAGAGGAAAGGGGAGAGTGTTACAGCCAACAGCTGACAATTTGACCTCTGCTCATCTTTGTAGAGTCTCTGCTTGGAAAAAAAGGACTTGAAATTAAACAAAGATGGTTTAAAAGCATAAATCTAGCTACTTTCATCATACAGTATATTTGGGGCTATGAAATTACTGAACATTCAAAAATAAGCCTAGTAAGTGTCCTTGAAAAAGAATTATATCAAATTATTTATCTGCATTAAATAGTTTGACTTGTACTGCAGCTGCCTGCAGCAAATACCTACTTTACTAAGAAGTTCAAGGCTCCAGAGTAACGTAATTTACATATCAGTATTTAAGTACTGCTAAGACTAATTGTCATTGGGAGAGGGGTGTAATACTCAGTGTGTTCCTGAGGTATCACCTTGTTAGTAGGTGCTGAAGTAGTTGAAGATATCCAGGATGCAAAAGTGGATGGGAAGTTTTCCCGGAGAAGACAGTTGTCAGACACCTAGTAGCAGTAAGTGAGGATGGGAAGAAATTATGAACTGGATTCTGCCTTCTTTCTGGAAGGCAGACATGGGTTACATAGGAAAATGGAGCCCCAGGAATGACAGGTACAGAGTTACCCAGGGACATTGCTTGGTGTTTCAGTGGCTGTTCAGACCATGCCTATAATTGCAGTACAGCTTGAGAACGAAGGCTTAGTCAACAGAGCAGCATGATTTCCCCTCTTTAATGGGTAAGGAATCACAGTCAGAAGAGAATGTTCCCTCTGCAATTGTAGCAATCCACTAATAAGGATGACCAGAGGAGAAATCAAGCCATTCAACATTTTTTGGAGCAATTACTATAAATCCAAAAACCTACAAGATATTTTTTGTGTCATCTAAGTCATTCAGTTCCTGATTCCTCATTGCTCCACAAACACACACCAGGGAGTGATATTAATTTGTGATTTTTTTTTTCCTGTATTTTGAGTATGGCAGGGGGAAGAGGATTTTTAAAAACCCCAACAAAACAAAAGAGAAACAGTGAACCACCATGGGAAAAGACTCCTAAAATCAAATATCCTACCAGGGAAACCTTACAAGGAAGATGAAGTCCATGAGCCTATGCTTAGCTGAATCAGTGACAAAACCCCCCACTGGTCCTGATGAGACAGGTGGGCCGAATGGGAGACAAACCAATTCAGGGCTGTGTGTAAAGGAAATGCAGGGAACCAGTGTGTGTCCTCAGCCTACAGTCAGCAAAGGAAGCTCTCATTTATGAAAGCACATTTGCCAGATAATAGTTGTGCAAAATGGAGAAGATGAAGAAAAATGAAGCTGTTGTATAAATCAGGAGAATAACACCACATTTCCTTAAGTTGTTTGTGCAGTCTCCTCCAGGGACTTATCTTACACATAAAACACTTTGAAAAGGCAGGTGGCCCAAGTGAGGAAAAGTTAAACAGACACTGCAGTGCACAAATGAACAGTTTGACAGCAAGCAGCTGCAGTATTTTGTGTCTATCTTAAGCTTCAATAACTCAGCTGGCATTCAGAAGTGTTTCTCTTTCTCTTTTGAACTAGATTCCATGTTACAGACTAACTTTGAAAAAGTAATAATTAAGTACCTGACAAATATCAATGTCCTTCAAAAATTTAGTAAACCCTATACCCACTGTGTTTTTTCATCTGCTTCATGAAATTAAGCAGACACATGAAGCACAGATAGATTTATAGTGTTAGCTGAATTTCCATGAACATTCTGCTGCTTTCAGCAGACACAGCTTTGCGGAAGAAAAAAAAATCTCAGGAAAACTATGCTCACATAGCAGGATTTTTTTTTTTTGCATATATAAAAAAGAACATGAAAAAGTTGTGTTTTCTTTGTCCCTTTTTGTAGAAAGCAGACAATGGGGAAGGCTAATACCCTGATGTCATAGATGCCTATTCCAATCCAGGCCAATGTGTTCTGGCCAATTTTTGTAGATTTCTGATAGCTGGACAATGCTCTGATGGAAAAAAACATGGTAAATCTCTAGACAAACTACAACTTGAGTGTTTGATAAGTGACAGAATAAGCACAAAGACAGAATTGATCTCTACAAGTAGTCTCTGAGGATTTAAGAAGAGCAATCCCCAAGGTAAGCCACTAGGAGACGTTCCAAGGTCTGAGCAATGGACTGCTTTGTCATGAAGCCTCAGTGAGCAGGAAGTATCTCCCCAATGTGGGACAATGAGCTGCAACAAACTGAGCTACAACAAGAAACAGTGGCTTTATAACTCTTATATTGGATTTAACCTCTAGGTTGGTACTGTCAGGAAGAAGATAGTGCAGTAGGTGGGGCATTGCCAGCAGCTCTCTGCAATGGTGATCCATTCAGTGATCCACCACGTGGCAATGGCAAAGCACACATGGAAGAACAGCCTTCTGGCTCAAGGTTGCTGCAGCTGGTCACCAGCACTGCTTTAATGCCTCTTGGACCCCATCATCTGCCCGCAAAAAAAAGGGCTCAGAATAGGATTCCACCACGTAACAGTGTTCTCACATTTTCTTAAGACAGTTGGAACAGGCTTTTTAAACAAAATGTTAAGTTTCCTTTGGAATGTAATCAACCCAACACACAACAAGGTCGCCGAATTATAAAGAAATATAGGAGTTTGTCAGGGCATGCCCATCTGAATGAAAGTAACAGTCATTAACCAAACTGTCTCAGCTACACAAACAACAAAGGGAGAATGAAAATCTGACGTAAAAGCTGATTTGTATTCTTTCTTTTGGTTTTGTAAAATTATTTTCAGCATTACTTAGAGGGAACTTCTAAAAATGCATTTCAATTAATAGTTTTTGCCATCTTGCAGTACCAAAAAAATCTGATTTTTATCTTGACAACACTCTTTGGAAATATTCCTCTTTTGAATCCTGAATGCATATTTGGAGAAAAACTGGCATGCAAATAAAGCCATTTCTGACAGAAGATCAAAAACTTTATTTTCCAGATGTCTTTTAAATATCCTATTTCCAACAGCATTACAAGCTATTTAGAGACCTCAGCTTCTGGAATTGGTAGCTTTCAGTGGTGCATCTCAGAATAGAAATTCCGAGTGTGCTGAGCCAGCAGCCAGTTCCATGCCCTGAAAGGACCACTTGATGGGCCAAATCCTGAGAGCTGGGAAGTGTTTGTACATTTTATTCACTGCTGCAGTTGTTCAATTACCCTCGAGAGCAAAACCCACTTATTTTGTGATGGCTGAACATTCAGCCTTTGCTTGGAAAAAGAAATTATCTCCCATGGGGGGCGGGGGGGGGGGCAGATGTTAAACAGAAGGTTTTTTTGAGATTAACAATTATTTTTATTAATTAAAATAATCTGTCACTCTTCTTCCCTGCTCCCTCACACATTTTCAGTATTGCCCCCTTTTATGATCAAAGTTTGACTTCTGAAAGACTTCTTTTGCTACAGCTAACTGAGACCCGATCTATTTCATGTTTGCACTGATTGAACAGAGTGGGTAAACTCTCCTAATTTAGTCGTGACTAACAGACATCTGCCCCAGTCTATGACTAACATTACTCTGTTTTTGTGGGAAGATGTGATTCCATTTCAGATCCTTAAGAGATTCAAATCACCCTATAGAGAAGATATTTTGACTTTTCAGCCTTTTTTTTTTTTTTCCTCTGGAAAGAAACTGAATCCCATAAAAAATGTGATGAAGGGGGCTGCTTTTAACCAAAACATAAATGAGTCTGTTTGGTTTCTGATGAAATGCAACAGAGTATGAGTCTAAACTCACTTTGCTAACCTGTATTGCTTTGCAAGGACTAACTAATTCAATAGGATTAAAATTGTCTGACAAGTTACTGGAACAAAAAAAAAAAAATAGGAAAGAAACAATCTCTTATGAGAAGGTTTAGCACAGGTTATTGATGAGTTGGAGCCTACTTAGATAAAACTAATCAATGCATCTTGGCAACTGCCAGATGGGGTACTGTATTACCTGGTAGCTTTAAAGGGCATTTTAGAAAAACATGCTAGAAACCAGAATGCATTTCTCCATAGAAAAATAAAGTGATGGTAGATAATAAAGATAAACAACTCAAGAAACTGGTTTTGGGCACTATGGCTCATCTACCTACTCATGGGTTATGTTTTCTGTCTCCAAGAAGAGGCCTTCATAATGTTATTGAATATTTGGGGCCTCTTTTCAATAACATCATATCTTAATTTTATTATATTATTATTCTAAACATTAATGGTTTAATAAAAAAATAATAATATGCATATTGTAATTTTAAATGAATCATTAATTATTAAATATTTATTATAGAAGATTATTGTTTGCGCTATTTAACAAGTCTACCACTTCTGTGTTGGAAAGGTAAATTAACAAGCTGATACTCAGAATGAATGAGCACATTCTGCAGCTGAAGAACCCTCCAGTATGAGCTGCAAAGACAGTGTAACCTGTGGAGGAAATAGACAGAATACACCTGTACCCATGCACCCAGGCAGGCACCTGACTTGGCAGCTGAGGCAATCTTCAAGAAAAATCTCGAGAAAGCAAACTGGGGAATCTGCAGACCAGTGGTGATAAAGCAAGGATGGCCATGGCAAAGCAAATACTATGCAAGACAGCAAGCTAGGAACCAGCCTGGCTGGAATCCCATTTGCTTGTCACTTCCTTCATGTTTTTCCACAACACGGCTTTCCCTGAAAATCCTATTATGTTTTTACTAAGCTAATGAACAAAACAGGATAGGATCTGAAATTATAATTTCCAGCAAACAGAGTTGTAGATGGCAGATATTCAGGTAGCTTTGCATGTGTGATTTGCATGATAAGGAGTGTTCTCTCAGACCTGACTGTGAGTTGTAGGTCACAAGGAACTAAGTTCCTGTCACTACCTTTAGGCATCAAGCTCTGAAAACTTCATAATCCTGTAGTGCGCTTTAATAGAATTAACTAGCTAAACAAAGAGCCTCCAGATGGTTCCACACTACTAGTCCCAGGGACTTTCTAGGTTTAGCTCCCATGATGATCAGAAGTTAAGCCTGATCTACACTGCAGGGGACACAGGCTGTTGCAGAGCATTGGCTTACGGACTGCAGCCTTTAACAGTGCTCCCTGAGGCTCTGCCTGACTGTGTGTGGGGTCAGCCCTTCCAAAAGTGCATTTAAAAACTGCATGGTTTTCAATGGAAAAGCAAGTGCAGCCCTACAGCACTCTGATTTTTTGAGTGTCAGCACTGCTCTACTCTGGCCAACTGCATTTAGCTTCTCCCACACCCCCACCACAGAGGAAGGAAGGGTTTTAGCAGACTATTGCAGAACACCTTATGGACCCTCCATAAATTATTGATTAAACAGCTGATTTTCCATGTGTCCATGAGCACACACCTTATCTCTCCCTTTGGAGCTTAGGTGAGTCTTGTTCATAATACAGCTTTTGCTAAAAATGTACTGGGCATGCATAAAATTTGGTTTCCAATCTGAATCAAAAATCAAAATTGCTCATCACTGAAGCACTGAAATTTCTTTCCTAAATTTTAAATTTCAGTGTACTTTTGCTTCAGTATTAGAAGAGTCAAAAATCATCCCTCCCTATCATACCATAAGAAAAAAAAAATATTTGTTCCATTTCTTTCATGTGAAAACAGCAGCTTGCTTTATTCCTTGAGTTCTGGGTCAACATCATACTTGGAAAATAATAAACACCAATCCAAGAAATACAGGGTTCAAACAATACAAAGCAGTTAGAAAACAGAAAGCTAAAAAGAAATGCTAGATGAGCATTTTTATTGTATTCAACATGCCATGTGCTGTAAATACTTGATGAATTTAAAAGAAAACAACCACAACCCACATGTATTATCAATGCTACTTCCAACAGGAGAGTTGCAGGGTGGATGAGAAAGAGCTCCACAACAACCTGTGTGGAGCAATGTATTACGCAGAGCAGGACAGTGGCAGATCAATCCCTACTGAGTTGCTTTTCCCTGTGCCATGCAGCAAGACATGGAACAGAAACCTTTGTGGAGGGTGTGCAGAGCCCTGGAACAGGACTGGCTGTGGTCATAGAGATTTCTTCCCTGCAAAGTAGGGACACCAAACGACAATGTACTTGAGAACCAGACTGATGCATGATCTCTGCCAGGGATGGGACAGTCCCTCCCTACCCTCTTCTCAGGGGCTTGGGAAGAAACAATCCACTGGCTCCAACTCACCCTTGTTTTCAAGTCTTGATGAAGCTTTTCCCCAAGTTTTTCTGTTCCTCTGAGGCCATGCAATAATGGAAGAGGGAACTGAAGCCTATTGGCCTCATCCTGGATAAGCAACTTGGCTCTGACTCTACAGACTCCTTTTAGTGGGGCGTTGAGATGGAAGACAGTTTGAAATTCAGATTACAGGCTGCACTTTCAGAACAAGGGATTAGAAAAGAATAATTTTGTAATCTGATTAAATATGATTCCATCTTGGTGTATTTGTGTTATAAAAGGACCAGGCACATACCACAGCTTGGGTCTACAAACTCTGTGAAATCAATAGGAAGTGAGGAAGCTTAGGTAGGAGACAGAAATGTCAATGTTCTGTTGGATCTAGGCCAAGGTTTGACAGTGTAAATAAGGTGGAACATGGCAAAAGACCCTTCCTCAAAGAGTTAACTAAAATAAGTTACTGAGAACTGAGAAACACAAGATTTCCCACTATCACAGTCTTAACCATGAAGATTGTCAGGGTCAGAAGGAGTGTGCAGAAGGCATCTTTGCTGTTGCAATAAAAACCAGAAAACTTCAAGGAAAATAACACCAAACATTTTCTCTGTAGACAAATTAAAAGTGGATCCACAGGTTGCCATGGCTACAAAAGTCCATTTACTCCAGTAGTGTTTTCTAGCAGCTAAACACAAGTTTAAGTGATTCAGGAGAAAACACAGCTATGTTTATAACGTTCCATTAGGTTTATATAATTAGATCTTTCAACTGCAAACCACCCCTGGTGATGGTTTTCTTGACTGTTCATAAAAACCCAGTGGACTTATGTAACCATTTTTAGAACCATCCATCAGATCTCTGTGCCTCTGCAATCATTTGGGATCAAATGACTACTAGCATGTCATACATGGCAATTTTCACAATCCAGAATACTCATTTTGGGTTACAGTAATCCAATCAACAGCTGCTGTGGATGGTCAGAGGGGTACATATGAAAAGCTAAGTCTTAGACCATAAGGCAAGCCAAAACCTTAGGCATGCAGCCCTGTGTGGGAGCCTCTATACTTTTGCCTGAGAAAAGTAATCTCATGCATGAGAGACTAAAGCAGTTTCTCTGCTTGTGGGACAGGCAGAAGAGGGACTTGTCATTGTATAGACTATGCTGAAAGAGGGGAAATTTCTATCAACAAAACCTGCATGTGTGTGCATGGCAGCAGACTCCATCATTAAAACGTCATGTTGGATTGGTAGATGAAAGGGTTAGTCCCACCTCTCTCCATCAATGCAGTGGTCTCCTCCCAGAGCTCTTGTGTGCATCACTCTCTTAAAAAAAATGAAAATTGAAGTTTTGGTCATTAGGTGGGAAGGTTCTGGCAGTGTGCATCAGCCAGCTGGGATGGGAGCCTGTTTTTGGCACAAAGCTCACACGAGTTGGGAGACATTGTCTTTGCGGCAACCAGCAGCTGGAGAGGGCTATGTGGGTTTCTTCAGTCTCTGGACAGTTCACATCAATTCTTTTACTGGGAGCCCATTATGAAAAACCTTCTCTTTCTGTCCTGGGCTTTGGAGCAGTCCTTCCAGCTGTTGTGTTTGACAGAAAAGAATTGGAAAATTTGAAGACATTTGACATTTGAACCATGGATAGTGTCCATCCATGGACACTTCCATAGAACCTGGATGCCGAGGTGAATTCTACATCACCTGGATGTGATGAATCACCTCCATTCTTGTAAAAATCAGAAGTTTGTTTTAATGTCCCTACTACAAAGAACATGTCAACATATTTTAAGTGGCATTTTTCAGTCTTAAAAACCATTGTGTGAGAAGGTCAACAAAGGCAATCCCTATTTTTTTTGGTTTTGTGAGAACAGCTATAAAACAGACAACATTTGTGAAGAAGAGTCTGTGGCTTTCTACATGCCAACCAAGCAAAGAGGATTCATGAGGTTCAAGCTGGTCACTCACCATTACCAGCAAGAAAGGTTCTTATGATATCCAATCATGCCTGCCCATCACAGTATTCTGAAGACACAGGGTGGCATGGATCAATTAAAAGGATAGCTTGGCCTACAGAGCTATGATTTCTGGTGACCAGTGAGATGAAATAAAGATGGTGCAATGCTCAACTCACAGGCTAAGTTGGCTGAGCTTGCAATTAAAACAAAAAGGTTGCATATAAACTTATAGCTTTAAAAAATATAATCAGTAAGACAGTTTGGACGTTTTTGAGTGTAGAAATTAAACTTAAATCTCGTCCCTCAAAATACACTGTCTTTTCCTGTTTACTTAAGGAAGCAGAAGATGGATTATTTTCTCTGGATTTGCCTGTATACATTATATAGAACTTTAAAGTTTTAATGAAGCAATTGCAATTAAAAAATATCTGAATAGAACATAAAGTTGGTCATTTAAATACCTACACAGTCCAGATTTTATAATTTTCCATGTTGTGCTGGAGTCCTTGAGAATTATTAGAAGGTCATTAATCTTCCTTTTTTAAAGACAGAAACATTCAGTGTTATAAAATTTGTTAAATCCGTGGCACTAACAGATCTTCAGACCAACTTGCACTGAAAGTTTGCATCAAAAATTGCAAACAATAAGCTGCACAACGCCCCCCCACCCCAAATCCAATTACTGTTTATTTTGAAAGCAGTGCTGTGGAAGTGTAGGCTCAGTAGCTGCTATTGCTGTTGACAAGGGAGGGAAGGACTGTCGTCCTTATAAGTGTTTGTACAGTAACCAGCACAGTGGGAAGCCCAATAGCAAATAATAAACCTCGATCAGAGATTTCAAACATTCCTGTAACATCAGAGACCATTCTGACTGCTGCATAACCAGGGGCATCAGCTGCTATATGAAATCCTTAAATTACTCCAGGGATACTTCGGAATCATGTTTAACTAAGCCAGTCAGGGCACAGGCGTTTTCACTTCCCTCGTTTTTCTTGTGCCATGATATTGCTTTAAAATCGGTAGCGATTTTGGAAGAATGGTTACTTCACTCTGTACGCAGTTGAGAAACCAAAGCACGCACTGGAGGCGCTGAGTCCCACACCTGCAGACAGCCGGACAGGTGTATGTCCCCTAAGGCCAGTCAAAGTCTCCATGGAGCCCAAACCGGCTGTAGGGCCTGCCAGGTGTCCCATAGCCCTGTGCTCCAGCACCTTCCCCACTTTCCTTCAAGGGCTGCCCCGGCGCTGGAGCTGTATGTCCTACTTTGGGGCAGGGACATGACAGCCCCCACTGCTCACGCTGTCCTGCATGACGAGCTGTGTGGCCCGGGCCACGCTGTCGGGGCTCGGACCCCGCGGGTTAACACCTCGGCGCCTTTCTCCCCGCAGCCCGCGGGAGCCCTTCGCCCCGTCCCCGCACGGCGGGCGCTGCTGAGGGACCCGCAGGCACCGCGGCCAGCGCTCCTGCCTCTGTCCTGCGCCGCTTCAGCACCGCGGCGGCGAACAGCTCCGGCCAGGATCGGGGGCCGCGATGGGGGCTGGGACCAAGGGCCAGGGCCGGCGCCAGGACAGGGAGCTGGAGCGGCGCTGGGCTTAGAGACGTCTTCCCGGCGTCGGGGCGCAGCGACGGCCCCGCGGCAGCCGGCGCTGTGGTTTTAAATGGGCGGAGCGGAGGCGGGCGGGGGGCTGGCGGTGGGCGGCCCGCGCTGGCCCGCGGCGCCCATATAACCCCACCTCCCGAGCGCGGCGTGCCGCGGCAATTGGCTGGATGTGGTACTTGGAGATGTTGAGCTGGCTCCTTCCCCCCATGTCCCTGCACACACACAGGGGCGGGTGGTGCGGGCGGGAGCGGGAGGCAGGGCTCAGCCCCGGTGGCGGCGGCGGTGGGGCTTCCCCTACTCGCTGCCTGCCCGCCGCCGTGCCCGAGCCGCTCCTGCTGCTGGGCTGCTGCCTGCGGCCGCAGGACCCGGCCGAGCCGGGCCGAGGGGAGCGCGGGCGGCTGCTGGCGGCGGCCGAGATGATGGCGGAGGGCGGCGGCGGGCCGGCGCGCAGGAAGGCGCTATCGCTGCTGGAGGCGGCCCGATCCCGCTACGAGAGCCTGCAGATCTCCGACGACGTCTTCGGGGAGTCGGGCCAGGACAGCAGCGGGAACCCCTTCTACAGCACCTCGGCCGACTCCCGCTCCGCCGCCTCTTCCCAGGACGAGGACGACGACGAGGAAGACCAGGGGCGCCTGGCGGTGTCGAGCCCGCGGAGCAGGGCGGCCCGGCGCCGCGCTCCCCGGGCGGCGGCCACCCCGGCGGAGCGGCGGCGGCAGCGGCAGGTCTGCGGCGGCAGCGCCGTCCCGGGCGGCCCCGGCCCTATGGAGGAGGAGGAGGAAGCGGAGAAGGGGGGATGGACCCGGTCGCTGCGAGACGTCCCACCCCCTCATTTCAAGGATGGCAGCGGTACGAGGAGAGCGGGCTGCCGGGGCCGGGGGCGGCGGGCCCGGGTGGCCGTGGGGATGCCAGCGTGGGGTGCCCGGAGCGCGGCTCCCAGGGTCGGGTCGCGGCGCAGCCACGGGAGAGAAACCCGTACACGGGCCCGGCTGCCGCTTGGGCTGGTACCCGGCGCCGGGCCTCGCGGGGGGACCACGGCAGGTGCCTCCTGCCCGGCCCCTTCCCGGGAGCGGCCCCGCTCTCCGGCCGCTGGTGCCCAGGGCCGGGCGCGCCGGTGGTGGAGAGCCCGGCCGAGGCGTTGAGCGGGAGGGCGAGGAGAGGCCGCGTGTGCTTAGTCACAGGCATCCCCTCCCCGGCGGGGCTGTGGCGGTGCCCCGAGCACCGGCAGCGCAGGGTTCCCCGCGGAATGAGGACGGGCGCTGCCCCGGGCAGAGTGGGTGTCCAGGCTCCCGCCGTGGCTCCGCTCCGGTGTGCGGCTGGCTCCTCGTCCCCACTCACAGGTGGGGAAAGCCGCTGCTCTTGGAAAGGGCGCTGCGAGTCACCTGCGCTGCGCTGTGCACTAGGGCTCTGGGATTGGAACAACTGGGATTCCCTCTGGCTGCAGGGTTTTCTATGCAGCCGTCCCTCAACTTAAACCTCCTTGCGTGACTTTTGGCCAGAGGGAATACCAGGAGAGTGGTGAAATGACACAGCGCGACCTACAGCAGCAGTGCATAGCACAGAGATCTCCGTGGAGTGGCTTGTGTGGCAAGTTACACCACTGGCTTGCCGAGGGAGCCATTATAACATATAATAGATCTGCAGGCCTCGACAGCCGAGTTGACTGTGTAGCAGAGCAGCAAGGCATTGCAAGAACAGGTTAATGGTTATGAAAAGATAGGATGTGAAATTCAACATGTGCCTCTCAGAATAGGATAGGATGATTGCTGTCAATTGAGTTGACAGTTTACCTGTCCTAAGGTTGCTTGTCTTTTCTTTTTTTTTCAGTAGTGTTTACTTCCTTCATTTGGCTTTAAAAGTAAATGCCAAAGAGTGCTGCTGCACTCAGTGTAGTGTGCTGAAATTTGTGCGGTGGGGTAGGCAGGAACCTTTCTGAGGAAGCAGCTTTGGATGGTTTAGGAAGAAGGTGGAGCTAGCACTGGAGCCCAGAGAAAGTTCAGCTGTGCTTCTGACAAATGTGCAAAAAGGAGCTATGTTTGTCTCTATAAATAGCTGAACCTTGTAAAATGTTTAAAAATCACTGCTATGTGAATCTGTAAAAAACGTCTGAGTTTTATTGAAGATTGGTATTCATAAACATATCTAAGATGACGTTCGGGACTATAAGCTTCATGATCTGATGATATTTCAGCATTGATTATCATTTAGTTTATCTGCCTTTGATGGCTTATTACTTCATATTATTGCTTTATAGTAATATCCTTTTTAACACAGGCAGAACTGGGATTAGTGCTTTAATACTGGTTTGGAAAGGAATTGTGTTGATGACCTGTTAACTCAGGAATTCATATTTCCTTTGAAATAAAGGAGTCAGATTTATGGTTGACAGGAACAATGCAGATGTCTCTTGAGGAAAGTGTATGGATATTGCTGTGAATATTTCCTCCCACTAATAGATGCAGAAGAGGTTAGTTCTGCCCTTTAGTTGTGTTGATTGTGATGAGGATGATAGATGCTGCGTGCTGTTCATAGAATGGTGATTTGGCTTGGCAGAAGTTCAGGTAGTGTCATGATTTGATATGTGGGAAACATGTACCATCTGTGATATTTTTATTTTTGACTACTCAAATTCCAAGCTGTGGAAACTACTGCATTGTATATAACTGGGCTCTTATAAATCTGGTTTGTACATTGAGCCTTGCAGATATCATCAGAGTCATGTTAAATGTACGTGTGCTGGTACCATTGTCGCTTCATTGGACACCATTCTGACACAAAAGTTTATGTCTATACTTGTTGAGGAAAAGGTCTCCACTGAGGTGCCTTGCAGTGGCAGCATGTCTTTCAGCCCCTTATGGAATACAATCAAGAAATACAGGGTAAGATGGAGCACCAAGAAAACTGTATTCTCAGTTCAAATGTGTTGGATGTAAGATCCTTTATTTCTAGGTTCTGAGATTAAAAGGAATAGGTTTACATGAGACTGAGATAAAAATTACCTTTGGTTAGCACCAAAACTTTAGAGCATGACCTTTTGGTCAAAATCTCAAGGTTTGCTTAGGGGCAAGTACTTGACATCATTTGATGCCAGGAGACAAATGTCTCATGAGACTTCAGCCTCATTGATGCTGGAGATGAATTCTTGCATCAGACTGGGGTCAAACCTGGTGTCAAGCTCTTTGGTTTGGGAGACTGCCCTTTCATGAAAGGGTGTGTGGAGGAGGACAAAGTTTGAGTTAGTTGTTGAGTGAGCTAAAGCTCCCAAGAGAAAAAATAAAGAGCCACTTATAAAGCTTGTGGTCTTTTTAACTACAAATAGAAAACACTATCACTTCCCTTTTTTCTTTTGAATAGATTGCTTACCACTGCCTTTGCCTTCCCAGCCTCAATATTAAACTTACATCTTTAAAGAGCGTTGTATCCATCCCTGGAATTAACGTTGCGCGCACAGGCTAACTGATACTTCATCCCAGAAATACACTCAAGACCCCGATGCGCTGGAAGCTGCTGGCAGTGTCTTAGGTGGTTGAGTATGTCCTCAGTCTGCAGTCAGTCACTGCACGTATGTGTGGTGATGCTGCCTTGCTTGTGTGCAGGTTCTGACAAACTGGGAAAGGTCTGGCTTGACTTCTGTGCCAGGAGGTAAGTGCCTGGCATAGCTATGCAACACAGTGCTGTTTGTGTCCCAGATTTTTTTGTTTTCTGCCTCTTCTTCAGGAATCTCCACTTCCTGTTGTTCCTGTTACATTTAATAAAAATAGTGGGTGCTTAGATTCCCTGGGGGGGGGTGGGGGGGATAAGCCCTGCAATGTGAATAGCTCTAGTTGATTTCCTTTGTTGAAATCCAAAATAGCTGTTAACTTTAACATAGAGGTTAAAACAGATGGCTTGCTGCCACTTTGTGTTATTTCCTGTTAAACTATTTTGCAAATCACTGTTTTAGTGGGTGAGAAAATTCTCAACCATGTGATTTGATACCCTGATTTTTAAACTGGTAACTTGAGGCACTGCGTAGTTTTAATGAAATCAGGTTGAGGTAAAAAGTGTCTGTCACAAACATCAAGGCAGTAATAGAAGTTCTGAGGTACTGGGATGTGGTTAATGGATATGAGGTCCTGAGGAAGTTGCTGAAATGCTTTTCCTTCACAAACAGCACCTGGCTACAGCAGGTCCATGGGTCAACATGTGTGTTTAAAAAGATTATCTCATCCATGATCAAGTGCTGGATTCCAGCTTTCTGACCTAGTTGTAGAGTGCAGAAAGAATAAGAGAACAAATTGCTCCTAGGATAGGGAAAGCATAATTGAAAAGGAGAGAGAGCAAGCAACTAGTATTACAAGCTAGTACTTGCCAGTAACTCAACATAAGCCCTTCATTTCTGGTCACTCCTGCCTCAGACTTAATTGGTGTGCTCTTCCTTTCTTTAGGAGTGGGGTGGCTCTGAGTGGTGCTTTCCCTTGTTAGCTCAGTAGTCTTGCCAGGAACTGTTGTGTAATACATAGAGGCATTGCTTCTGCTCTTGGTTCTTTGGAGGTGCGAATATCCTGGTATTGCTGCAGCTGGATGTTCCTGATGGCGTTTTCTTCCTAGGATCCAATGTGTCCTATATCCACGTAGTTCAGCAACCAGAAAATTTGACCTCAGATGTAAGAGCACTTCTTACTGTTAGGATGCTATGTTAGAATTATGTATTAGGGTGGCAGCAATAGCAGAGAAATCTAAGCAGAAGTTAATGTTGAAGTCCTCAAAGATAGAGGCAATTAGTGCCACTGTGCCTTCATTTTCTGTGCCCTCCAAACCCTGTTCTTAAGCCTAGACTTAAGGAGAAAATATTAAGAATGTTCCTTGCTGAAAGACCATAGCAGATCCTCTTTGAGTTGCATTTAGACAGTGAAGATAGCTTTTATGAATTTCCAGAGTGTTTCTCTGAAACAGCGTGCCATAAGTTGCCATCTTTGAAGAACATGCTGCTGTCTAACAGAATGCTCTCAGGAAGAAGCTGCTAAGACCATGTTTAGTAATATTGTCACCTTGAAGAAGCTTAAGCAAATATTTAAAGTACTTTCCAGTATTTTCAGTTCCCAAGAGCATGGACAGTCAGATGGGAAGGCAGCATTCCAGCTGCAAGGAGCCTGGGCCATAAAAGAGGACCATATACATGGTACCACCTAACAGTGCAGAAGAACTTGGTTCAAATCCTGAAGAGAATCTGAAGGCTTTCATCTTACTAGATTGATGTCAATATTTAAAAGTTCTAGCTTAAGAAAAGTATGAAAGCTACGTAGTCACTTAGGTCAGATTCTGTTTCAGAAATATCTGGCCCAAATTCTCTGACTCTAAGTGGATAAAGTGATGCTGATATGCCTTGTTCTTATTTGTGTCATCAGAGAACTTAGCTGCTTTTCACTTGCATAACCGTGGAAAATATTGGGAAAGAATGCATATTTATATAATCTGTTCTTGCATTCTATGTAGTAGTTACTTATAATGACAGTATCACCACACTTTCAGGAAGATATGATAAATAAATCTCAAAGATGTACATTGCTACTTTGCAAAGCCTTTATAGGATGACTTCAAGTCTTGAAGTTTTGCTAAATAAGTGAATTGTGTGAAGGCTTAATATCTTATATATCTTACAGAATCTAGATGTGCTTTTCAGGCGGTTTTAATGGCTTTAGAGCACATTTTCCTGCTTCTATTGTTACTGAAGAGAGCAAAGTGCATATGACAACCTTATTGATTAAAAAATTCAGTGCAACTTGGCTATCTTGCCATGTTCCCTTGCCTCTTTTGCTCATACCTCTGCCTTAAACATGCATTTGGGGAATAACCTGGTATTTAGATAGACTTTACAGGAAAAAAGAACTAACGCTGTTTTTTCTCTCCTTTTATAAAGAGAATCTGTTTTAGTCAGTACTTGAGACAGGAAGGTCTGTAAGCACTGCAGATTAAGGTCTTCTCCATAGACACTTGCCTAGCCTTTTACAGAGAAAAAGCATATTTGCTCCTAGATTTGTTACTGCATAAAATGAGTGTTTTCTCCTTGTAGCTACTGATGGGGTCATTTAAAGCAGATCAGCTCCTACAGCTACTAATGTCCTTTAGTCAACATCTCAGAAACAGGACAGCAAATAGTTTCCATGTCTGTATACCTTAAGTCAGCCTAGAGAGGAAATCAGCCTCTCTGCTCAGTCTAATGAGGATGCTAATGGTGGAGTTGAGTCACAAACTCTGCATTGACTGCTAGGTTATAGGAAGTTGTCCTGGATGCCCTAGATTTAAAAGAAACTGGAAATGTCTCTTACATATCAGTGTTCATATAAGAATTTTGCTTCCCTCCTGTGTGAAAGCTTCAAAAATTTTGGAGTAGATGGATTTAGCAGTTTGGAAATACAAGGTATTTCTAAAAGGGAAGGTAATCATGGATACAGTTACACATCCTGACTAGAGGTAATAATCACTGAGATACCACATTCTTTTGAGTACTGCCAAAAATTGGGCATGTTATTAGAAAACAGAACAGATGGACTCAAAAGGAATGCATGGCTAAGACAAATGCATGAGGATACTAGTATGTGACATCTCAGTTCCTTTTAGCAAGACATTGTTTCTAGGAGCTTATCCAAGCTCCCCTTTCATATTCTTTAAAGAACAGGATGTTAACCAGTCACTGGCTCTGTGTGAAAATGAATGAACTCATACCTGAGAAAGTCATTTAAAAATTAAGGCATAGTTCCTTGATTGACAAACTGCAGGATAATAGGCTTGGAAAGCTCCACAGCTGATTTTTTGTCTGTATAAATTACTCTTGGACTATGGCCTTATTTTCTGTGAAAACAATTGGTATTCGTGTGACATGATAGGAAACATGCCTTTGATTCTGCTTTCTTGGATAACATGTGGGATTCACATGACCTGTATTGACAAACCATATGTGGTGTTAAGGACAAAGAACAAAACCAAGCAACTTCTATTCAGAAAGCAATACAAAGCTGTAACTATGCTCCTGAAAACTAGGCAAGTTGAAGTGTAGTCAATGAGGCACACTGTAAGGATGCCAAAATCATGTTGGAGAGGGATACACAGGAAACACAGAAGAAGAATACTGTGTATGTGTCTGTATGGATGGGGGCAATTAGCTGTGTGTTGGACAGGAAGATTATTGGACGTACATAAAAGATACTGCAAGCCCATCAGTGGGCACAAATGAAGGTGTTTTTTCTAGTGAAGAAAAAGCAGTAAAAGATTTAAAGCAACTGCTGTTATAACTGTGATTCATTTCTGATTACATATGGCAGGGAGGTGGGTGTGTATGAAAGATTAAATTCAAGCAAAAAATGAGAATATTTTTATTTTTTGAAGTTACCTACAAAATTCACTGTTGTGGAAAGTCTGCTTATCCAGTGCATATAGCCATCTCTCCTTTTTTGGAAAGGTAGATGGTGGTTAACTTTTGAGTAGGGCACACCTGTAGGTGTGCAGTGCTAGGAGTCAGCATGTAGCTGTGGGCGTGTGACTCTTCCCATTGATGTCATGGTGCTGTCTGCTGCTGGCTGCACCCTATTGACAGAGGGCTTGGACAATGGTAATCTTGTCAGTTCGTGCCCAGGAAAACTACATGCCCGGGAAGAGGCTACATGTACTGAAACTTACACATTCAGATTCACAGAATCATTAAGGTTGGAAAAGACCTTTAAGATCACTAAGTCCAACTGGCAACCCAGCACCACCACAATGTTCATGACTAAACCACATTCTCAAGTGCCATATTCATAGGTGTTTTGAACACTTATAGGATGGTGGCTCCGCCTCTTCCCCGGGGAAGAGATGGTCAGCCATCCCCAGAGGGCAGGGTAGTGGTTTGTAAACCTTGTGCTGCAGCAGCCAACTGAAAATGAACTACCTTTGGTATGGGGAAAGGGGTTCCCAGGACGATCTTGAAAAACGTAGGATGCTCTTACATCTGTCTTGCTGGATGTGTTGCATTATGGATATAAATACGTATGTGGATATAAATTCTCATTTAGCCTTTCAGAGGGCTTCTAGCCTTCTGGACTGTATTTTTGAAAAGGATCACTAGATGAGAAGACCTCCTTAAACTGAAGTGTTTCTCATTTTTTTGCAATTGTAGTTATTCCTTACTCATAAACGTATCCTTTTATCTGCTAGTGGTTGTTTTGAGATGAAGAAAAATACAATTTTTGAAGGTTTATACTTGGAGATCTGCAGTAGTTCCCTTTTGTCACTGACTGAGATTAAAAGAAATTAAGCTCTGAGATTTGGACTGTATTTGAGTGTTCTGTAGCTATTTTCATGGTGCTAACATTGTTGCAAGTAGTTTCATTTGTTTCTTTTAAGGGTTTGTCTTCAAGTGTATCAGAAACCTTCCCCCCTGGGGAAAAGAGTGATGGGTTTTAGAGTAGATGACATCTTGGTCTTTCTACTTGATGAGGTTGTAGTTGATGAATAAAGAATGACCTCTCAGAAAAGGCCTTTCTTCCTCTGCTTCTGTACTACAGGGTAATGACTCAAACTGACATCAGAGATGGTCTAAGAGATTGTCCAACCTCTACAGCAGCTCCGTGCCACGGTGCCCCTGGAGCCTGTCAGAGCCAGGGCCATCCTGCCACCCCAGCCAGGACAGTTGCAGCCAAGGGCACTGAGGCATCCTCGGGCACTGGGGTGACAGGTGAGGCTGGCTCAGGATGTGGGTCCACAGCAGGGCAGGGCTGTGCCAGGCTGGAGCCTGGCCTAGCTGGGGTGGAGGCTGATGGCCCTGGGGAGCTGTCATGGAGCACTAGGCAAGGCAAGGCCAGTCAGGCATGATGGTGACCCTGGGGCACTGACAACAGCTCCTTGAAACAAGCTCCTTGGAAAAAAACATGACTTTCTGTAATGGCTCTTCCACAAAAAAAGCATTTGGAAGGAATTTGTCAGTGCTCACTTGAACCATTCTTCCAGCCCACTTCCCAGTGGCTGTGGATTCTCTGTACCCTGTCCCTACAAGCTGTTGGTAGCCAGCCCTCCTGTCAGCCATGGAGAGCCTGGCTGCTGCCACAGTGGAGTGGCACTGGGAATCACAGAGTGACTGGGAGATAGTGCTTGCCATTACCTACCTTTGCCATTACCTTTGTTTCATGGGTGCCCCACAAGTTCTTTTGGTTTAGATTACCTTCAGTGTTTCTGTCTTGTGTATGAAACAAACCTATGGGGGTTTTGGTGTGGGGAGCAGTTGTGGAAAGCTAGGAATCAGCTGATCCTTGTGAAGGCCCCCCATGGTCACTGTGTTCCGTGAGACTTTACTTCAGTGAACTGGAAACAAATTATTGGGGTGGGAACCATCTCTGCAGTACTGGCTCCGAGTTTCACATTGCGCTTTGCATTATGCTACATCTGTTGCAACAGATCTTATAGACATTAAAATATATAGTGGGGAAAAGCAGGCAGATGAAGAAATATGTGATTGGATAAATACCATCTAATCCCCATCAGGTATTTTCACTAAAATTGTTATTACTGAAAATGCCTGTTTGTCTCTATTTGAATTGGATAGGTGTGACCTAGCATCTCCAAAAATGTGTGGCATAAAGATCTGTCAAAAGCTTAAATATTCTGATGGGACATTTTTACTTTTTTATTTAATTTCACTTAATTTTACTTTTTATTTTTAATTAATAAGAACCTGAAAGTGCATTCATGAAAGGAGCTGGACTTCTTGAATTTGTTTATTAAACCTTTACATAACATGAAGTTGGGAGTGATTTCATGTACACTGAAGAGGAAGCTGAGAATTTCCAAGGTTGTTGATAGCCTGAAATAGTCTGGTGCAGGAAACACAATGGCATGGTGCAAGAGGGGAATGCTTAGTGTGAAGGCAGCACTAACAGCAGAAGTGGAAAATAGAGGGGAAAAACTGTCTAGGTGGGAAAGGAACTGGTGGTTGAAGCTGAGCACCAGACAAATGTGACTCAATGTCATGCTGTTGTGAGAAGGCAAACATTGAAATGTAGTGTACAAGACTTGAAATGAGACTGTTTTGCCACTTCAGAGAGAGAGTCTGGGTTGCCAACCCCGGTGAGAAGCATGTAATTAAATATGAAGAGAAAGGACAGAAGCAGAAAATCTACTCACTTGGCCACCTTTTAGTATTCTGGTTTTAAGCCAAAGGGCTATATGGGTAAGTAAAAGAGCTATTATAAGAAAGGGAATTATCTGCCTTACCTGTTCTGAAAACTAAATATGAGGAATAATGGATATAAATTGATGGATAATTGAATCAGACATGATAGAAATTCTCAGACGGTGCAGTGGTGCGGAAGACAAATGCATCAACCTGAAAACCTAAGAACGAGTGTCATTAACCTGTTGTATCTTTTGTAACAGACTGACACCCAGTATGTGTGCTGAATGGGGATAGAGGCCTTGGACTGAAGGACTTCCTAAGGTCCCTTCCAGCACTCTTTTCCTTTGTTTTAGATTGGCTAAGATAAACTAGCAAGCTGCTTAGTGGCAAGTTAAATGTTGGAGTGTTATGCAAAGAACTTGCTGCTTGCATCTTCCATGTTAACTTGGAGTGGGGAGAAGGCTGTACAGCTTGTGGGGAAGAACTGTGTGCTTGCAGAAGGCTGCCTGATCTGTTAAGGTGAAGCTCCCTCCTTGGCTTTGTCCTGGAAAGTGGCCCAGGCAGACTTGATGGTTACTTAGAGTGTTGTTTCCACACTCACTTCGATGGTAATGAGCTGTGTGTCCACGAATCTTGTATTAGTGTTTCAGCACTAATCTGCTTTTGTTGGGGATGTCTGATGTGACACTACCCAAAGACTTGTGAGAGTAGCAATGCTACACTCTGGAGGCAGTGCATCACCCAGTGGTGCCTGAGTTTGTACTTGCCTCTGTTCATGACAATTCTTGAGGTATAAAAATCTTCCTTGCAGCTGAATCCCAACACAGCCCTCTGTAGACCATAATGATAGATAGATGGAAGAAAAGTGCAGGTCTGAAAGAGGCTCAGCTAAGTCATAGTGCAGACACCTGCAATAACTGATGATCGTGTAACAAGTGTCCTGGCAAGAAAGAACAACAGAATGTCTACTCTGTGGGTGGGTTTTTTTTCAGTTCATGTACTGGACATCAAAAGGTTGTTCCTTCACTTCTTTGTGAGCATTGCAAAATTGTTTCATCTTCAAAGACTACTTTTTGGCACTTACATCTTCTTTTTTCCTGACATTTACCTCAAGTATTTTTAAAGAGATTTGCTGTTTAGCTTTCTTGTGGTTTTTTTTTTCTCCAGCTATTTATTTTTCTCTTTTTTCTTCATTTTTTTTCTCCCAAGGCTAAAAATAAGAAAGTATCATATTTCTTCACAACATTGCAAGAATACACCACTACTTCTAGTAGTGGTTCTCTGCCCTTTCCAGTGTAGCATCAACTCTTTGTTGACAAATTGCACAGGTGTCCAACTAAGGTCTTACAGTTCCTCGTTCAAAGGTACTAGTATGTCACTATCTCCACTAAAGATAACCAATAACCTCCTTTGTGCTATCCAAAAAGTGACTGTTCTAGAAGTCAGTTTTGTATCATTTTTCTGCAGAATAAGAGATTGTATCTGATTTCAACAGATAATTGGAGAAGAAACTTTCAATATGTGTTTTTAAGATTTATTTTGGCCAATAAATTCAGGTACTGTCAGGTACTATCAGAAAAAAGCCCAGTATTTTCTGATAGTGTTTTGAGCATAAAATTGGTTCTAATTTCATGTCCTGGTAAAAAAATGAAATAATGCCTTTCCCAAAGTTGCCTCCCTTCATCCAGACAACTTTTTTCTCAGTCAAGGATCTGGGTAAGGAGGACACACTAATACTCTTACTCATCTGTGCTGCTGCCAATTCACAAGTATCTAGCTAGAAACAGAACAGATAAATTCAACTTTCCTGTCAGTAATACCTTAGAAGCTTATGCACTAAAAATGGTTTTAAGGTGACCTGTCTGTGATGCAAATGTCTGCATTTGCCTTCATGTCTTTCCTTAGTCTTTCCTTAAAATCTATTTAGTGTTTAAGGTATTGGGATCAGAGTTACAAGTTAAAGTCACTAAGGCTCTTATTTCTTTTAGGAAGTCTTTGTTTTCCCAGCTTAACATGTTACCTTGAACTTGAATTCACTTAGGTTCTTCTTATGGGACTCCTCGTATTTGAGGATTAGAAACAAAAATATATACTAAACTGCAAGCTTCAATTTTTTTTTCTGTGTTTGTTGCAGTTATTTCAGCTTCTGGTGTCCTGTCCTCAGACTCTTGAAACTTACTCCGTTATGAACCTTATTAGTTGCCTTGAGAATGAAGCCAAAATCCTTGCCCTAACAGATCAAACATGCCAAGGTTATCCATGAATCTCTGCCATGAAAATTGCCGTCTTCACTTCCTCCTTCTTCCCCTTCATCCCCCTTTATTTTATTGAGGAGCATTTTGGATCGAGCATTTTGGATCTTTCTGTACAAGGCATGGTTGTTTCTGGTTAATAGGGGTGTTATAGGAACTCACCCCTGGTTGGGGTGAGCTGGAAAGGTGGAAGAGTCTCTTCTCCGACCTGTGTCTCCAAAGAAAGACTCAGTAGTCTTCAGTCGTCTGGTCTCAAGGTAGTTTATTGTATGTTATCTAAAAGATTTTCTCCCTGAGCTGCTGTGGTCCGTTCAGCAGTCAGGCAAGGGCACACTCCAACGCCCAGGGGGCTGGTGCCCTCTTTTTTATCATCCATTACGTGTTAAATGTTTATGGTTTTACCCCAATGCCCATCACCTATATTGAATAGTGACTTTCTACTCTAAACCAATCTGTGAATGCCAACATCACCAAGAACATGGAGGTTAGGAAGAAGGAAAGAGGATAGGGCACACCCAAGTCCCTCCATCTTAGAACTTCTGACCCCCATGTACAAAACTCAGACCCCTCTGTACAAGGCCTAAAACCCCCTGTACAGCACTCAAAAGTTCTTCCTTTCACTTTGTGACTACTTCTACTATAATATCTAAACTTTTGTGATTTCTTGTTCTTCTTGCAAGGTTGGTAAATTGTTCCATGGATCAGGTTCAAAGCCACAGGGGTCTCTGGCTGCATTCCAGGGTCTCAAATGCTTCTGACCTGGGCCCGGAACATCCAAGAGTGTCCAAGGGACATTCTGGGTTCCGACAGGGTGTGAGTTCAGCCAGGAGTACCAAAACCTGTAATCCCACTAGACTCAGGTAAATTCGAAATACATTGAACTATGTTGAGTGCAGGCGCCTAACTGCTTTATGGGGACAGATGGTGGGTATAAAATGGTAAGCTTATGGGTATTTTTGAGTTGGTATTGTCAAAGTGGGTACTGAATATGAAATGGTTCTAGAAATGTGAAATGGACTTGATGCTGTTAATGTGATGCTGTTGTTGAGATTATACTAGTTTTTAACTCCTTTTTTTTTTTTTTTTTTTTTTTTTTTTTTTTTTTTTTTTTTTTTTTGCTACTAGCTATCTCTCCCTGAATTGCTGGAAAGAAACTAAGTGAGCATTAGTTTTTTCCTAAAAGCAGCCACTTGTATCATATGATGAAGCAGAAATGTTTGATAGCATTTTATAGGTATACATTGCAGGAGAGTGAGTGAGATGTTAAAATAAAAACCGTGCCTTTTCTTCAGGTCTTTTGCTGAAAGGTTGACTCAGAAGGGTCTGAATACTGACCTGGAGCAGCTTGACATCGAGCAGTGCATTGCCAATTGCTCTAACATCAGCTTTCTTCCTAAGATAAAAGGGTGATGGGATTCTTTTTTTGAGCTGAAATGGGTGGCTGAAGGGAGATTCCTTCAGCACAATACTTTAATCAGAAAAGGAACAAGAAATCAGTCTAACAAAAGCCGCTTAAAACTTCACTTTTAAGCTTTCAGTTTCTACTGAATCCTTTTAGTCTGTACTATAACCTCTTTCTAACCTGCCTTTCTGTGCTGCAGCATTTAGTTTCTCTAATTGTATTTTGCTTTCTAAAATCTCCTGTCATGAAAATGAATGTTTCTCTTATATCTTAACATAAATTCTACCAATACTTCCCTTTTTAACATCTTGTTCTTAGTCATTATGAACCTTCCTTTTTTTTATTCTCTGGGCTCTGCTGGATACCATGCCTCCACTGTTCTTGTTAAAATTGCAGGTAGTCCGGGGCAGGAATTAATCAGATTTTGCTTCTTAGTAAGCCAGGCTTTGTGCAGTTTTGCTCTGCCCCATGTCCATTCTCTTGGGACGAGAAGGTAAAGTAAAATATCTTCCAGATATTGAGCTCCTACCTAACTTACGGGAAGATAGCTGATGGGGTGACAGCCTTTTGAATTGCCCTTGCTGAAAGATGGCTCACTTGAGTCAATCCTTATTAGTCAGCACACTTGTAGTGAGAAGAGCCTGTAGGCTCCAACAGCATCTCCTGTGATGAAAAAGCAGGTTGATGTTGAGATGTGAGGTCATGTGAAACCAGACTCTGCCTGTTCTTGCCTCATAGTGTTGCATAAAGATAATAGCTGGTACTTCTAACATAACAAAATTATGGCCAGGTGCTCTTGACCACATTGCTCACCCAGCTTGCTACAGGTGATGCTCCAGATCTGCTTTTGAGGATGATACAATATGTGAACTGTCACACCTACCACATCATCTAACATAGCATTAAAAAACTGGCAGGAATGCAGTATGCAGCTCAGCAAAATCTGAGTTCAGATCTGATAGTTCATTCAGATCTGATAGTTCACATGGGTTTGGTTATCCATGATTATTCAGTCTTCTTTTTGGATGAAGGTTGCACTTCACGGGTGTCAGCTGCCCCTGCATGGAGTTTTGAGTTAGCATTTTATTGTGTCGGAGTTATGAATGCATCTGTGCTCTTGCTGCCTAATAGAAGAGACCAATGCAGTTTTAGAGGCTAATGCCCCGAGTAATGGGCCCCATTCTTTATAGCAAGCATTTAAGGACTATTCTCCCTTCTCGATCACCTGTATTGGCAGGAGTGGGGATTGCGTCTCCTGTGTCTGGTTCTTCACTCACTTTGTGATGTGTACCTTGTGGTCCCTTATTTGCCTGACACTGGTTCTAGAGGCAGGAGGATGTGACCAAAATCAAGTGATAGTTTCTATAAAGAAAGCAAAATGTTATGGTTTCTATAAGCAGTTCTGGTGTAGCTGTTTTTCTTTTCCTCTAAGGCTAGCTGAACTCTGTTCTTCATATTGGTGGATCTTGAATGCTTCCTAAAGAAAGGACACACAAAGATTTATTCTAAGTTTTGCTTTCTCTGACTACTGGTGTGGAGAGTAATTGTTAGCTACCTTGTTTGTAATTTAGAAGAGGGAGGAGAAAGTAAGCAAATTTTTTAACTCAAGTAAAAAGGCTTTTCTAAGCAGAGTTTTAAGTACCTCTTTTTGCTGTGTCTTCAAGGATTCCATGCTACACTTGCCAATAGTCATTCTTTTGCAGTTATTTCTGTGTTTTATTATGGACTGCATCACTTGACATTATAATACTTATACCGTTAAATAATTTGTTTGGAGCAGTCCTAGGCTAGAAGAAGAATGCTTAATCTCAATTCAAAAATATGCACTTCTCAGGGTAGTGTTGCACTGATGCCTAAGAATAATTTGATCACTGTAATTTAAAGTTAAGTATCTGCCTTATATGGTTTCTGCTGGGCTGGAGTGAAAAGACCCTAGAAGAGGTTAGTATTGTCAAACTGTAACCTCAAAAATTTCTTAAAAGACATCCCTTTTGATGTTTATTGAAAGTACCACCTGTTTTCTTCACATTGTCTCAACAGCAGGAAGTTTGGTATCAGATCTAAGTGGTAGGAACTAACATTAAATCCCTTGATCAAAAGAAAAAATCCATGCTTCCTGAAGAACATGAGTTCCAATTTGCTTGCTAAGGTTTGCAAAGAGTGAGCAAAATCTGTGGTGGTCATAAGGCCCAGGAGGGAGGACAAAGTGGCTGCAGGATAGACTACAAAGGATTTTTGTAGTAAAAAGACATTCCTCTTTTTTCCTGTCATGACACATATCACAGCCTCAGTCTTGCTTTTAGGATTAATAATTTGCATGGCCGACTGCAAGATGGGTGTCTGCTCTGGAAACCTATTTCTGTTAGAGAAAAACACAAGGCTCTTACATGTCCTTTTGATTTGCAAGTGACAGAAATTAAAATTCACAGGGGAGTGTCAAGGGATGTAAATATAGTGCATTATTCTTTGAATCCAGAGATGCATATAAGTGTATGCATAGGTGATGCTACCTTAGTGATATGTGACTTGAATGGTATGTGTTTCTTGAGTGACATGAGAAGTGCTATACCAATGCAAAAGGACCTCTGACTGATACCACCACTCCCCTGCTCTTACAAGAAGACAGTTTTCTTAAAGGACAAAGGGAAATTACTCCTTTTTATATTGGTATAAAACCTACAAGTAGATCAGCTGAAGCTTATAGGATTTGAGCACCCATTTAGCTCTCTGCTAAAAAGAGGGTGAACTGTAGGTTCACTAGGCTGCTTTAGTCCTGAATGCAGTTAATGGAGACCTCTAGGGCAGTGTTCCCCAATAATCTTTGATCATTCACCCCTAGCAGTGGAAGTTTTTTCAGCAGGTACCCCAATCTATGTTTATTTATTTATTTATTTCTAGATTATATACCTGCACTACTGTGCTAATATACTATGTACATTATAAAGCATACATAAAACCAGAATTTAAACCAGGATGAGATAAAGATGAAATCAACACTGTTTAATTTTTTATTTTTTATTTTTTATTTGTTAACAACAGAGAAAAATGTTTTCTTCCTGCAGCCCAGTAGATTGTCTTGTGCAGCACCCCATGTTGGTGCTGTGCTAAGGTCTATGAAAGGATCTTGATAAAAGTTCATGTATGACCAAGCAGATGGTGCCTGGATCTTGGCAAGGAGGACTGTGGTAATTTGTATCCAGCTCTGCCAAATTGCTTCAGTTCAGACCCAGAAAGAGAATTTCTGTGAAGTGGTTTGAATCCTTCTGCCAGGGATGCTACCAGACCCAGATGTAGCTGTGATGAAAAGCCGTATGTTCACCTGCTTTCTCTGTCTTCTCTCTTCTCCCTAAATAAATAACATTCTAGCTTGCTTAGTAGGCTTGGAGTTTTCTCAGACAAGGCTATAAAAACTCCAGGCCCAATTTTGCTAATAATAATCTGAAGTCTTTTTTTACCCCCCACTAAAAACATCAATGAAGGTCATAGAATCTGGACCTTAAGGGAAGCATGTAAAAAATCTTGATGTGGAAGGTAAAATGTTACCTATTCAGGGCCATTCACAGTGAGCAGGAAAGGAGCTGTATCAAAGGTGATGGAAGAAGCTGATGGAGTTTCACAGTAGATCTCTTACTTAATTTTATGAGGCAGTCAACATAAAGAATTAATGGAAAGAAATGTTGTTTAAATGAGAGCTTTGTGAACATAGTAACAAATGGCTGAGGAACTGGAATGGCCATGTAAAGGAACAAATCTGTCTATAATATATCTATAATATAAAACCAACTTTAGCAGTTAGGTCCAGAAAGCTTAGGAAGTGGGAGGTTCCCGTTTTTGGTGTTTTTTTTTTTTTTTTTTTTTTTTTTTTTTTTTTTTTTTTTGTTTGTTTGTTTTTTTTTTTTTTAATGTGAACACAGCATTAAGTTCTTTGAAAATCTCTGCTCTATGAAATCTTTCTTGCTGCTAGGTCCAAGATGAGAAATACAAGCTACTTTCTGCTTTTACAACCTAAACTATGTTCTTACAGTGATTAATTCTTATGAGATCTTTCAGCTTTTATTGGTTCATATGAAGAAGCCTGGACAAGCTGACCTCTAAGTGTTGCTGTGATCTGGTGTTCTGGATGGCTACTAGCAAGCAATGCCTGTCTGGTGACTTCCAGTCTTTTCCCTGCCTGATCTCAGAATGCAGCACACTAAGCCTGTGTTTGAAGAGGTGGACTTTGGCTCCAGAGCAACAAAGCATCTTCCCTGAAAGGCTGTGTGGGAAAGTACACAATGCTTTCCTTTGCAAACCTAGCTGTGTGGCCTGATTCCTGCTGCACTTGCGCCCGCCAGCCGTGCAGCATGGCGTGGGCTGCGGTGGGAGCTGCCGGGAGCCGAGCAGCTCCGCAGGCTGCACGCAGTAGCTGGGCAGAGGTTGTGGGAGAGGTGCTGTGTTGCTGAGGGATTGCTGCTGCTGAGAGTGAGCAGTGCTGTGCCACTGATGATCCCACTCTGACTCTATGCGCTGTTTAGCCCTGAGTTGTGTTTCTGGCTTGCTCTCTGCAGACCCAGCTCCCTGAAAACCTTTCCAGGGGCTACAGTGGCTCATATACACATTTGTGTCACCCTGAAGTTACCACAGGCAGTACAAGTAATAAATCCCATCTTTTCCACAGGTGACTGCCTTTTTTTCACTCATAATTGCTGAAGAAGTGCACTGACTTCTTCAAACTGGCAAGTTGTGGATTTATAAGAGTTATTAGGAAGCCTAAGCACTTGGAGTGCTGTGGAGTGTGTCATGTATCCTGCATGTGGTAAGAGGATTAGGCATGTTGATGTACATGGTATATAGAAGTAACTTACTGAACTTTCCAACTGCTTGCCTATTTTGAGTTGAGATGTTCAGACAGTCTGCAGCACTGGTCACTTCTTAGGGCAGGCAGAGCAAGGATGGAAAAAGACAGTCTAACCACAGGGGCAGGAATAAAAGATCAAAAAGAAAACAAAAAGCACACAAAGTGATAGTGTGCATGTGTAAAGGAGTCCTGACCCTTGCAGGGATTGCAAATACATGACCTCCACTTTGCACCTTAGGTGTCCTAAGAAAATATTAAGACTTTCATCTGCCTCTAATCCTAATGCACCAGCAGAGAACATGTGGCTTGTCCTGAGATTTTTGAGGGTGTTGGGGAGGAACATGGAGAATATAAAGCAAGGGAATTACAAATTTAAAAGTAGGTGTAAGTGCAGATGCAATATGGAGTGATGAGAGCACCTTTGCCTCTTAATCTGGGGTGATGATAGCAGGGGAGACTTTTCTTACTGGGCAGTTGATGAAACTCAGCTAGAAATGCAATTGCACGCTTTCCTACAGAGAGCAGTAAAATCCAAGGGAGGCTGGTACAACCTAAAAGAAACAGGTTTGAAAAAGCCTGAATATTATCCCCATGCTCCTGTCACCAGCCTCCTTGGCAGATTCAGATTTTGAGCTCTTCTAGCAGACCTGCAGCATCATCCTGCCAATCACCCTCTCCCAA
Source organism: Anomalospiza imberbis (assembly GCF_031753505.1). Taxonomy (NCBI): domain Eukaryota; kingdom Metazoa; phylum Chordata; class Aves; order Passeriformes; family Viduidae; genus Anomalospiza; species Anomalospiza imberbis. Next base: position 72,662,127 of record NC_089683.1, on the reverse strand, counting down.
GTGGGTGCTGCAGTAGGTGCTCACATCTGTTTTTGAGAAGTAGCATTGAATACGTTGGGGAAAGTGTGCTTACTCTAACAAATACTCCCTGTCTTCTCCAGGAAGAGCCTGTTGCTGCTGGGAAGCAATTGCAGAGACCAGTACTGTACCTTAGCTTATGTGAGATGGAGATGATGAATCATTAGGAGATTCTGTACTGAAATTAAAGTTTGTGGATTATAAGGTTGTCTCCAATGCTTTACTGAACTGTCTGGATTTCTGGTTGCTGTATTCTTTTATTTTTTTCCTTTTTTCATAAATAACTAATTGTTGAACAAAACAGAAAGCCATTTCTTTGTGAGACTTACTCAAAAGCTGGAGGTTCATTTTTCAATGGCATAAGTATGTGTTGAATGTAAAGGAGTTGATGTGAAGGCTTTCAGCATCTTGTTAGTTGGGTCATTTATATTGACTTATAGATTTTTAGTTACAAAAGATAAATTAAATATTCTGATGATTTGCTTGGAAAAATATATCGGGCTATTTTCCCTCCTTCAAGCACAAAAGCCCTACCTTTCAAGGCATGGTCCTCGCATAGAATAATGCTGATGCTTAAGGTGGATTTTCATTTTAAATTTCTGGAAAGGAGCAAGTTGCACGGGAGTAATGGTATTTGTGACCAGTGTGTACTAGAACAGACCAGGAGCCTGGAAAAGAAAGATGAGATGATGGTATTGTACCTGCAAGAGTTGCCAGTGCAGGAGAGGAGTCCCCCCATGGCACCATCCCAAAGCAGTCTTCTGGGATTTAGCTATGAAGGTGACCCTGCTGGTAATGGGAGTTGTGCTAACATAAAACTATCCATGCTGCTTTGTACAGTTATTTCATAAATGTGCCTAGCTGTGCCCACAGACAGATGTGTAGCTGCTGCATGATCTTCTAAAAGCTGTATTGCAGGTGGTGTATGAAGTCAGCACATCGATGGCCATCTCTAATCTGCTAGATGTGCCCAGTGTCAGCTGGGCTGCCAGGAGCAGTGCAGTAAAATGTTAATAGAAAACTACAGTGACAAAAGAATGCAGTGGACTATCAGCCACTATGGAAGCTGTGGAACAGCAAGTCCCCTGAGGAGGAGCATATGCAGTCCCTCAGCCAAATAATGTGCAAAGAATTATGTAAACTGACACAATACAGTACTACTTCAGCATTGATTCTGCTGCTCTAGGGTCTTTGGCTTTTGGAAATTATTTTAACCCTAAGACCTTGTACCAGTGCTTTGGGAGGTTCTGTTGGATGTTGGGAAAATGGTGATTGGTCGATTGCAAGATCTCACCACAGAAATTGAGTATATAATTAGAGGTGTCAACATCAGCTGCAATGGGCTGTTTATTCTTTATAGTTGTCACAGCTTGAAAGCTTTGTAGCTTTAAAACATTATGGTAAACACAAAGAAATACTCTCTTAATTAAATATTTTTTTGCCATGGCTTAAACCTACAACAAGGCACAGTTCCCTGGAAGACTGCCACAACATGTCTGGCATGTTCTCATTCTCAGACCAATGCTGTTGGTGGTACAGCATACATTTGATCAATGAGAAAGGTGTAAGACCTGCCTGCTTGGTCTCTTGAAAATGCCTCAAAATCTAGTTGTTCTTCAACAGTGTCTTATCACACAAGGTAATCTGAGTGATGGCCAAAATTATTTACCCTTGGTATCCCAGTCTGGATGCCCCATTGAAGTTCTTCACGTTTTGCAGGCTGAACTGCCAGCACATGGCAGTATGAAGGAGGAATGGGCAGGGTGCCTTCATTATCACCCCAGGCTTTGGAAGGTCACTATCTCATCAGGTGAGGAGACTGTCTTGTGTTTGGTGGAACAGTGCATTACTCATCCCTGACCTATGCCAGGTTTACCGACTACACTTGATGCTCAAGGGTTTTGCTATAATGCTTAAAAAAAGCTGAATGACAGTCTGGATCCAGTACACAGCATGGAAACCAGCTGAATTGCAGGAAGTTCCTTAGTTTGCTAAATACTTCATTAATTTTACTGTTTGATTTTTCTAAATAAGTTCTCTATTTAATTTATCACTAACTCAGTGCTGCTTGCTGGGGAGGCCAGGGACTCTTAGGACCAGAGTCAGCATGGAGCAGCTCTGTTCTGGTTTTCAGTCCACTTTCATTTGTCCTTGGATTGCTTCTAGACACAGCTCTTAATGCTCTCTATGGATAAAAGTCAGACTGCAGTCTGTGGATCGCTTTATTGCTGACGCTGTGAAGAAAACAATCCTTTTTTAATGCCAGGGAGGGAAGAGAAAGTGGCTTTTCAGAGAAGCTGCTTGGAACAATTTTTTGACTACGGTTATTGTGTGCAGACATGGAAGCATTGTCAAAGGCTTATTTTTAAGGGTGGAAGAGTGCAGGCAAATCACACATTACTAAATAGCTTGGAATAGACTTACTGAAACTAAACGTAGAGCAGAAGTGCAGCTACTGAGTGCCCATGCAAGGGTGCAAGAAAAGTTTATGTAAAGGTGACCTTGCAAAAACTTACCCAGAAGCATGGGCTCCTGAGAGTGAGCCCTTATAGTGAAACAGAGTAAAATTTACCAGGGTAGAAAATTTATTTGGATTTAGGTGAAATGTGCTGTGTAGTAACTTGCTAATATAAGTAAAATATGTAGTTTAGTCTATTAGCTATGCTGTGTTTGTAAAAACTATCTTAGCTAAGAAGAAGAATGTAATCTCTAAAGTGAAGAGATAAGAGAGGCCCCTTGAACTCTGAAAACTAAGAAAAAAAAAAAAAAAACCAAAGCTAAGTCTGCAAAAAATTAACAAAGGGATTAGAAAGTTCTCTGTACAAAAGACCAACTGCAAATTGTAACACAAAATCAGCAAAATAAATATGCATGCACCTATGATGAGATCCTATGTATATATAAATTAGTATGAAATAATAAAAAAGATCGAAAATCGTCAAAGGGCACACATGCCCATTAAAGAGAAAACCCTGACGTGCGCCCAGCACTAAACTAAAATACATACCAAATCTTACAAATCTATCAAAATTGTGAAGTTTTAATTTTTCACCACAACTCATTAGTCTACAAAAAGTACCATCTTTGGAAGGACTATGTCCAGTTTCTTCTTTCTAAGCCGAGGGCCTGCCTGGGCATTGTTGACTTTTTAAATTGCTTCCTCCTAAGCTGGCTCTCATCTCTAAGCAGTGCCACAGTATGGATCATGTTTTCATCATTTATATTGAATTCTGGTGCAAGGCAGTCCCTAAAGGAAGCTAAGATTTTTCTATGAAAATAACAGAAACAGACATCTACTCGCCCAAAATACTGGTCAGAATCACAGCTGGTGTAAATTAGGATGATGCCTTTGACTTAGCAAAGTTGGCCTGCCACTGAAGCTTTGGTAGCTTTTTCTAATGAAGATGCAAAAAGATGCAGCATAATATTCTGAAAACCTGGATACTTGCTGGCCAGTTCCTACATGACAGCAGTCTCTGAAATAAACTGGGATAAAACTTAGAAAATAATTAAGTGAACTTACTTCAAGCTGTCTTGACAGGCTTGTCCTGATGCTGTCAAACCGGCTATGGTTTGAGGATGGTCTGATGTACATTTCCAGGCCATTAAGGACAGAGCTGATATGAAGACTGATATTCTGGCAAGCAAGATATGCTCCAGTGCTTCTAAAGGTTACATGAGGAAACTTAGTGTGAACAGAAATTCTGAAAAATATTCACTTGGGAAATACTAAAACAACCTTTTTTGCTTTCTTGCCTTTTTTATTTTTTAGCTGTTTATAATGCTCCCTGCATATTGAAAAATATGAGAAATTGTTTTAACTGTCTGTCATATTTCATTAATTGACACCTTCCATAAAGACGTCATGATTTTTTTGATGGATGAGTATTTTCTGACGAAAGGATTCTGTCCACATCTTTTTATGTTCTCTAAATAAGACTCAAAAATCATGTGCACTTTTGCAAAGGTAACTTGTCAGGAATATAAAACAGTCTCTAACTGCTTGGACTTAGGAAAAAGGAATTAATTGGCTTTTTAAACCTTGGTTTTTGAAGGCTGTACCATATGTTGGAGGAGAAAGTATTTCCCAACGGCCAAAAAAAAAGTTTTCAGATTGATTTTTCTTAGGTATGTATATTATACGCTTAATGTGCTATTCTCATGGGTGGCTATAAATTGTTAGATTTTTCCTGAAAGAAGACAATAAAATCACTTCTAAATTCTTGAACTGATACTTCTATCACTCCTGTTTCTGATTTGGGAGTATTGGGGTCTGCCAAGCTGTTAATGAAGTTGCATTAATTTCAAAGTCAGCTGTGATAGCTCTGCACAAGGCTTTTTTACAAACCATGCAATTTGGGTTATTATACATAGGGTAACACCTGGACCTGTCAGAGTAATGAGATATTTTACTGTGGGCCTTGACTGCAGTTTGAATGAGAGCAGAGTCTTTTGCACAGCAAAGCAAAAGAACTTTATTTCACTGCATTTTCTCCTTACATATCTGATTTATCCTGCCCAAAATAACAAGGCTTTTGACCTTAAGATTTGAATGCTATGTTGTAAGCACTGATAGGTTACAGTACGTTTTGAAACTTTCTATCTTTTGTCCATCCCTTATTCTGAATCTGTGAACTCTGAGCTACTAAATTACAGGTTGATACTCAGAACAGAAAAAATGGGAAAGGATACACAAACCTTTTAAAAATGCTCTCAAATAATTTAATTCTGCAAACCAGTTAAGTAAGAAAAAAGCATTTCATTTACTTGGGATTCTTATTTTTTTTCCCTAATGTGTTGCTCAGCGAGGAAGACTAGAAAGGGAAATGAAGCAGGGGGAAGAATGTGACCAGTGGGGTCCCATCCAAGAGAGAAGACCAGAGATTGTAGGACGACATGCAGGGGCTGACTGAAGTTCCACCTGCACTTTTTCTTAAATTGTTCTGGGTGTTCTGCAGTGGGTATGTTTGCTGAGAAGTTGAGTGTGCAGCCTGCTCTCTTGCTAGACATCAGAGCCAGTGAGGCAGCTGCAGTTTACCCTGAGCCGAGTTGAGCCAAAACGAGCTCTGCAATGCACACTCTCCGAGGGCAAGGTGCCAGCTTTTGCTTCATAGTCAGAGTGCTAGTACAGACACACAAATGGTTTTTTGTGCTTAGTTTGTTCATTTATTTTGAGACTATTCTTACAAATGGAGGTGTCTCTTTGTGGGAGACATTCCTTCTGAGTGCAAAAGAGAAAAGGGAACCAACTAGTCAAAATAGCAGTAATGACTTGCAAGGTGGTTGCTGTGGGTTGCACAAGCAAGTTCTTGCTGGCAAGACAGAGTGAGAAGGAGGAAGCTTGTGTGTGTAGGTTGTATCAAAACAGAAGTTGTTAGTTATTTTCCACATCCTGCAAGGTCACTTTGAGCAAGCCCAAAGTTCTGGTGCTGGCGTGTGTGCTGCCCAATCAGAGGTTACTCAGTAGAGCTCTGTCCCTGTCCTGACTGTGCATGGAATACTGGGTCTGGCTGCATGTTCAGACGCTCCAAGAGTGCTTTTGCACTTTGTCTCTGTCATTTGTGTTGGAAACCCTGACTGGCTTTTAAAGAAACCCTATGAAAGTAAATATATTCTTCATGCAAACACTCTGTAGCAGAGGAGAGAGAAAAATCCGACTTTTACAGTCATAATTCTATCATCATTCTGAGAATAGACAACTAGGCAAAGCCACTCTTTCATTTGTCTGAGTAAAGCTTTGAAAGCTAAACAGTGCATGTATGAAACACTGAACTCTTCATATCAGTATTTTCTGGGTAAGTGTCATTTGAGTCAATGTAAAAATCCTTTAAAAGTACAAATTAGCTACTTAAGTTCCTTATGCAGACAGTTGGCTCTCTCTATGGGATATATTTGTGTATTTAGAAAGTCATATTTAAATATTTTAGGCTGGTTATTAACCATGCAAAACTCAATTCATGTTAAAAAATCACTTATTTTCCTACTGAAATTCAATGTTGCTCTTGTTATATTGCATATCAGTAAATTATGAATCAGTTGTGCTCACTTTGCCAATAAAGGCTGTTTTTTAAGACAATGAGATTATACAGGGGCTTTCATAATTTTATTTAATCAACAGTTATGTTGATGTTTGAGTCAGAAAGTGATTCAGCTTGCTTTTTTAGAGCTGTGTGGGCTCTGCATGACCAATGAGATACAAAGCTTGTATATTTATTTCAGGAAGGAGAGGAGGTAGCAGGTTCTCTGTGTCTGGAGCAGGACTGCTGGGTAAGGAAGGATTATTGTATCCCATATACCTGGCAGGTTTCCATTATCACTTATCAAGGTAAACTTGTGCAGTTGCTGAAAATTTAATTACACCAAAATTACATGTTTTGTGCTTCTGACTGCTCTTACCTCCCTGAAAATGGAGTCCAGCACGTACCTATTGTCCATATCCAAGAGTCTCAAGACAAACATATTTCACTTTGTAAGACTTAATGTTTTATGAATTCTTGTTTGCTGTAGACAAGATTTATAACATTACCCCTACTCCCAGCTGCTGCTTCTGAAGCCAGGTATTTAAAAACTATCTCTATGTGCTACCTGGAAGTTGCCTGAGCACTGGAGCTGAGTTCAATAGTTACTCAAGATTTTATATATAACTAGGAATAGACTCTGTTTCATGTGTTGTTATCAAAAAGCCATACCTACCATAGAATATAAAAACTTGATTAAATTATGGGGAAGAATGAAGATACAGAGTCATGCATAGAGCATCTTTGTGAGTTATAACAGTCAAGCCAGTGCTAGCAGAAAATAAACCTCCTGATCAAAAGAAGAAAACATTTGTTAAGCAGCTTTATTATTGCACTAGCACTTAAGGTGAAGGAAATATATCTATTCTAGCCCCATAGTTTTCACTTGATAATGAAAATATTTTATAATTTAAACTGAAATTTTCTCTTCTGTCTACCAAAACATGGTTTGTGTGAGGCTCTTTCTTCTGGTCTTACAATATAGAGGAATGTGCTTTCAACTGTAAGTTTCTCAATTTCACAAATTAGAATTTGAAAGTAATCTTTAAATAGATGGGTTTTTTTTTTCCCCACTGCACTTATTAAAAAATAAGTCCATTTTTTTTTGGCATTCTTTGTAATCTGGAGGTTTACTGTTTCAAAGTCTTGATGTTATTTTTGCTATACCTCTAGTAGCTTGAGTTCACCAGAGTGCACCCAAACATTAAGGTGTATGAGTAAGTCCAACCACAGTATTTGTGTAATTCCTTGTAGTTCTGTTTCATGGAAAATTTCTGCAAGCTGTAGTTGTTGCTGTAACTAGGAATGTGAACTGAGATACAAGGGTACTGGAGAATGCGACCTGAGCAATGTGCTAGTGGATCATTGCAGAGCCAGGTTGTGGAATGGTCAGTCTCATGCTCTGATGCAGCTGGGAGAGCTGATGCTGAGATCCAGACAGCCCTGTAGTGCAAGAAAGACTTGCTCTTGTTGGGCAGAACTCCAAATGAGAAGCTGCATGCCTTCTCCTTTTGATTAGGAGGAGTGTTTCAGACAGTCCCAGGGCTGAAGGCTGCTGGACTAAGGTGTGCAGTATTTCTTGGATCCAGCTCTTGGTTTGAGATTGTACCCATGACATTGTCTTTTCACAGGGATGTAGAGGTGCTTTTAAGTGCTCCCCTGTCTGCTGGGTTTGAAGAGGCTGCTCCTCTCAGGGTATTGGTTTTCACTGCTTCTGTAGAATAGAGAATGTTCCCTGCCCTTACCTGGTAACTAAAACACTACCACAAGGTGCAAGTATGAAAACCATGAAAACTACTACTTTTAGAATGGAGCTTGGTTAGTTTGTGGGAGGGATTAGAGGAGAGTGGGCTGTAAATACTGGTGTCTGCATCCCTGGTATTGTGGGTTTGGTGTTCCTAATTCAGTTTAGTGTAATTTGGTGTCTGACTGGCTGACCTTGTAACACTCGTACACTGCTGCCAGCCCTTAGAGCCTCCTTTTTGTTTTTATCACCCTCCTCTTATGGAGTAGTTGAAACTGGCAGAGAAGGTGTGAGATCAGTGAAATGCTAGAGTAATCACAGCATGGGACTGCAAGGCTTATTACATTTTGGGAGGAAGAGGACCACTGCATGCATTATAGTGCTAAAAATATTCCCTGTGATGTGGGACAGTGACACTAGCCACATGGTAGCTGTGACTTGTTCTGGTAATGTGCTTTCTTGGGGATATCAGACTGCAGGATAAAACTCCAATGTGGTGGCAGAGGCACAAAACTCAAAAACACATAGACACATATGACTCTGTGTGGAGCAGGGCCAGATATGAAAGTCACAGAATTATGACAATAAATTAGGCAGGAATTAGAGGTGCAGGAGAAAAGGTAGGATCAAGTTATAGAGTCTAGGAATTATGTCATCTGGGATGAGGGCAGTGCTGTCTCTGGAGGACTCATATTGTCCTGGGCTGTTTGGATGAAGGCACTGCTTTGACATGCATATAGACAAATAAAAGACTATCCAGAAAGAGTCCAAAGCTGCTGAGGACAAAAGTTGCAGATATTGTGTAAGTGGAGAAATAAAATGCCTGCTTGTCTCACTGCAAAGGCCTGCATGCTGCAAAGTAATGAGCGCGCAGAGCAGAGGGAGGAACTTTTCATAGTGTATAGTATCTTACAGGAGGGAGAATATGGCGGAGAGGGGAGGTTTCCTGATGAAGTCTGTCAGGCAATGGGTACATGCCATCATTTGCATGAGAAAAATTAATCATGCTTTTAATTTCTGGTGTTGGACGTGCCTTGTGGTGATCAGGAGTGTACCTATCTATCCTTCTTTTGTCCTAGGTCCAACACGAAAAATGCCCCTGACTGCCAGTGCCATGGACTTTTTTCAGCTCTTTGTCCCTGACAATGTACTAAAGAATATGGTGGTCCAAACCAATATGTATGCAAAGAAATACCAGGAGAGGTTTGGTAGTGACGATGCCTGGATTGACGTCACCTTGACAGAAATGAAGGCCTTCTTAGGCTACATGATATCAACCAGCATCCACCACTGTGAGTCTGTTCTCAGCATCTGGAGCAGTGGCTTCTACAGCAACAAGAGCATTGCACTTATCATGACACAATCAAGATTTGAGAAGATTCTGAAGTACTTCCACATTGTGGCCTTCCGCTCGAGCCAGACAACGCATAGCCTCTACAAAATCCAGCCTTTTCTGGACTCTCTGCAGAATGGCTTTGACTCTGCTTTCAGACCTTCACAAGCCCAGGTAAGAGTTAAGCTGTTGGAGGGAACATCTGACCTGTGCACTCTGGTTGTCTCACTGGGACAGAAAGTGCACAGCACAGCTGCCTGGGGAAAGCTGGGGCTTCCCAGTGTGCAGCTGTGCTGCAGTGCCTCCATGAAGCAAGAGAGAGAGCAGCCCTGTCCTGTGCAAGTGCTCATCAGTGTCTGTCAGTGCAGGCACCAAACAGGTTTCAGTGGGAATGGTGCTCTCTGAGCTGGAGCTGTTTGCTTTAGTGACCTAAACAAGCCCGGACACTTCTCAGTGAGGCTGGCCACCAGTAGGTTTTGCTGTCCCGAGGATGGGAGGTTGCAGGTTGTGCAAAGGTGGAAAGGGCAGAGCTAGTTCATCTGGGCTGGAGGGAAGCAGGCTGTTGGATGGAGGAGTTTGAGAGTGACTGTCCCTGACCTTAGCAGTAGGTGCTTGCTGTATGGTCCCGTAACACTGCTGCTTCCTCGTGACTGGAAAGGGGGACAGGCGAAAATCTTTTAATATTCATCATAATCTATTTAAACTTCATTCAATATAAATTATCTGTTTTTGAAGCTGTTGCTACTAGTCGTGTTCAGAAATCTGGAAAGAAAAATAAATAAGCATGAAATATGTTACTGCTTGATACAACTTTTCAATCAATTCTCTATTTCCAGAATATAAATATTTCACTTAGGCATTTGGAAAGGCTGTTGTGTCCATAGTCCTCTTTTTCTTCCTCTTTCCCTTCTGAAGGATCCCATTTTTGCCCACTTCACAAAATTAATGAAGGCATAGATGCTACACATCCATTGAAGTGTGCCTAAAATAAATGGCAAGTGATTACAGTTCATTTTATAGACAATAAAAATCATACCTATATAACCCAGGAGAACACAGCTGCCTAAAAAGCTGTTAAGGTAGAGAAGGGAGGAGGGAGGAGTGTTATCACCAAGCTATGCAAGGTATCTTTCCATTAAGACAAAACAGGCAGTGAGAAACATGGAACTGTTCGGACTGAGCTCCCTCAAAGATATGAAATGTAATCCTTATGGCTGCTGACTTCAATGGGCAGAAGATAAAGGCTTCAGAAATTCATCACTGTGTCTAATGCAAATGCTTATAATGATGTGCTCTGACACATACTGTGAGTGCAAATCCATTAAAGGATAAGATTTTATTTGCATATATATCTCTTCTCCCATTCCCCATCCCGAGCAAGGCTTGAGAACTGAATTGACAAAATCTCAGCACCCTGTTTGCAGTGGCAAAACATCTAAATCTTTCCAAGCAAAATGCATTATTATCCTGAGCTTGGTAAGGAGATGCTACTTAAAAAAAATAAGGGGGAAGAAGTAGAGACAGCCCAATTTTCTTCCTTCCTCCTCCACTTCTCTGCTCCTTTTGTCAAGTGTTTACGTCAGTGATTTGTATGCAGCATGTTTCAGTGATATTGAGTGAACAAAAAGCACTAAAATACAGCTTCAAAAATAACTCTGTGAGAAAGTATAAGGTTTTGAATCTGTTGTTAAAAATACCCTAGTGTACCTCCAGTAGGCTTCTGGGGAGTGTTCCAGGCCTCCTCCTGAAAGGAGCCTTGTGTGTGACATCCTCCTGGGTGCCATCAGTCAGGGAAGCACACTAGCTGTCTCAAGAAATGAGGACCCCATCTGCTCAAAACAGTAAGAAAGACCTCTCCCTGCAAATTGTCTTGAATGCAGACTGCAGTATACATCAAACCCAGAATGTCCTGTGAGAAATACCAGAAATAATTAAAAATAATAATCCAGTTGCACAGAAACAAATGGAAAGATGAGGGAAAAGAACTACTCTAGATGGGCTTTTGGAAGTTCTGCCTCTGAAAGCCAATTGGCGAGGGGGCCCAGGTTTCTGTGATCAGTGATACCTGAAATCCCAAGTTCAGAATGGATTTGTTGCTTAAGGCATCTTAAACATGGGATTTGTGGTACCTGGGTGACTTGTTGCTGACCCACCCACCGTCACTCCTACACACAAGCTTTATGCTACCTTCTTGTAAGTGGCATCAAACAGCTAAATCACAGTTCCTGTTGAATGCAGCAGGGCTGTTTGGGCTTATGGGTAGGCTTGTTACTGACTTTTTTCCTCTGGCAGTGTGGACTCACAGAACACAGTTTAGGAAGATGCCATGTTTAACTCACCCGTATGGACTGAGCAGGGACAATCTGCATCCAGCAAGTAGTACAACATCTGCCTTCACAGTTATTTCTTCTATAGATTTTTTTTTTTTTTGAGAGCTAGAAAAGATTCTTCAAGTGGAACTTCAGTCAGAATATACTTAGGGTTTTTTTTTTCTTGTCTGTGACCCCTCCCCCTGCCCAAATGTGCCTGTAAAAATAGCACCACCGTTGCTATGAAAGGAAACAGGGAGAAAAAACTATGCCAGTATACCAAAACAAAGAAAACAATCTAGTGAATTATAATTATTTTGCTAAATATACTGAACAAACAAAAGGAAATAATTACTCTCCAGCTTATGAAGGAATTGGAAGTCCAGAACATTTTAATTGTGTATCAGCAGTGCTAGCTGTAGTTTCTAAAGTCGAAAATATGGTGTTCTGACCTAGATTGGTAAAAAAAAAAAAAAAAAGACAGGAATATTCTGTGCATCTTATCCCTCCTCAGCAACATCTGTATAAATGAGCACCACCTCTACCTGAGCAACAAGAGGTGGTCATTTGGGTGTGTTCTTGTAAGCAGTGTTATTTCTTTGCTACTTAGCTCTGTGGCTGTGCTAATATCTGCAAGCCTGAAGGCAGGGAGGATGCCCTGCCTACACTCAGGAGGTACAGAACAACAAATTCAAGGGTACTCACCTGCCAAGGATATACACTGAATTCCAGAAACCAGAGGAGTTCAGGGAAAATAACATCACTGCTCAAATATCCTTCTGTGCCTGCTGAGTATTTATATGCTCGTCAGCAGGATGTGGCTAGACAAGATTGCTGTCTCTGTCTGTCCCTGACTGCTGTGGGAGAGGTCAGGAGCATAACTCCAGGTTCTCTCTGTTTCCCTCTCCCTCTAAAGTACCTTCTCTTTGGTGTTTTGGAACCAAACAGTTTTGCATCTGCCCAGTGAAATATCAGCTGGGAACAGTCACCTTCTCTCCAGCAGGAATGAATCCCCTGGCAAAACAGAGAAGTCCAATGTCTCGCTCCAAGGGCACGGTGCTCAACTTTGGCCAATTACTGGGCAGCTTCTTTGTGTTTCACTCTTGGTGGTATCATAGGGTACAGCTAAGCAGTTTCACCATAGCTCTTCCAAACCAGCTCACAGCTTTAGATGACAGCCTCTTTGAAAACACAGAGGGTCAAAAACAAGCTGGTCAACTTGCTTTTCTGTACTCATGCTTAAATGTTCATATTGGGTATTTCCAAATCATAAGACTTTGCTTGTGCTGTACCTGTATATTTCAGTTTTCCTGTTCTCAAAATGATTCTTTAGGAGTTGAGGGTGCTGGTCCCAAATGAGAATCATTCTGTCTTAGAGCTTCTGGGAGTGTGACATGAATACATAAATATTCAGAGAATGCTGGCCAAGTATAAGACATTGAGCAAGAGAAAGACAGAGGAGCAATAAGAATATTGAATAGCAAGGCAAATTTCTGATGTCCTGTAGCTCTTGGCCAGATGATCCTTTCATGAAGCCAGATGTTAGGGAGAGTTTGGCAACAGAAAGTGATGAAACTTCATTGCTATTTTTAAATTACGTAATGGTAATGGAGTGCTGTAAGAACTGACTTTTTTTTTTTTTAAGAGGATTGATTGATGACTGAACAAATGGGCAGAGGAGCATGGAATCATGGCTCCACTGGGGGTCAGAGTTAACCTTTGAATGATGGCAAAGAGGCTCTGTAAAGTGTGGATAGGCCAAGCAGGACTTTGAAAATGAGAAGAGAAAGAATCTGTCTGATATACTGGAGAAGAACTACGAGAGAGAAATAAAGAAAAGTGATGTGGTCAGTGTGATGGACTAGGAAAATGGCTTTCCAGCAGCAGTCTGTAGGAGAAGATTGCCTTATGTTGAGTAAAAGTAAAACTGTTGCAGGATGGTTGTGGGGTTTTGATGTAAACTTTTCTGGGTGGGTGGGTTGTTACTCTAAAATGAGTGCCATTTTAGAGCTCTTACTCAGAAAGCATGGAAAATATAGGCATTGCCTGGCTGAGGAGATTTTGTGAGTAGGAGATAAAGACTGACATTCAAATGCACTAGCCAGTCATATCTGCAGCAGGAGAGGGACATCTACAATGACCAAAAAAGGAAATACTGAGGGGTTCTTAACGGAAGGGAGATGTTCCCAAATGTAACATAATGGAAACAGAACTGGCAGCTAGATATGCAAGCAGAGATGTCAGACTCCAGCAAGAGAATTTAGATTAGACAGGAGGAGCTTTGAAGCAGAGAGGCAGAAGCACCAGCTACTCTTGCAGGAGGAATGGCTGACTGTGCATCCAGACACAGTACCAAGGGGCCTCTGCAACTGGATGATATCCACCAAAAGCCAGAGACAAGGCAAGCTGAGGGAGCTTCTCCAGGAGACAGGAGAAGAGAAGAGGCTGAAGGCTGAAGAGACAGCCTGTGTTGTGGATGGCTATGGAGCTCAAGATGAGATGTTTCCTGGATATGTTGGGTCATTATCTAAGTATATGGAGTCCAGGAGTTCCAAGTACAAAAGACTTAGTGATTCAGGGCTTTGTCTACAAGCCTGTTTGGATTCTGGTGAGAGAGGATGGGTGGAATTTTGGTGTGGAAAGCGCATTGGAAATGGTCTAAAATGGAGAAGACAGAAAGGCACTCCTGACAGTGGCTGTTTTGTTCTGTGAGTGAAAGATATTGTGAGACAGAGCAATTGATGGAGTCCCATCTTTGAGTCTTGCCTTTGCAACACTTGGAGTGCAAATACATATTGAGGGGAGAACAAAGAGTGAAAGTTTGGCAGGTAGACCTATCAGGGATAAGGATTACTGAAGGAAAGGAAAGGGATAGCAGTGGGGGAACAAAGCAACTAGATGACGAGCTTCTGAGATCTGAACAGAACTGGGAATTTGAGAGAAGAAAATGGAGATGATTTCTATGAAGAAATCCACAAACTATCTTGCATCATAGGAAGTCAGAATAGGAAGTGGAGAGCACTTGGGGAGTGAGAAAAAGATGGTGAAAAGGCGGCCAGGAATACATGTAGGAGTAACTAAGCCTGAAAGTAGATTTTTATCAAGGAAGATGAGAAGCAGGAAAGAATATGCCATGGGGGTGGTAAGCTCACTCCTGTAAAAGTGTGTATTGCAGCAACAGCAAGAATGGGGAATAGAGAGGGAGCAAATATAACTTTGCATGGAGATTTGGCAAACAGATGGATTTGAGATTACAGGAAAAGCAGGGAGACTGAGAATACAGGAGGGTGAACAAACTAATAGGATGGGGCAGTAGCAACAGGGCTAACTTTTGTCCCAAAAACTCCTGCCAGGGGCAGGCACAGCCCATACAGTGCCTTGCTTGCAAAGTTCTTTGCAGCTGTTGAAGCAGTGGTTGCATGTGGAGGGGTGAAAACCCCTTGTCTCCTACTCTCTGGAGGAAGCTCCATGGTTTTCTGTTCATTTTCCTTGCCTGTCCACATTTTGTCTTTGCAGTGACAGCAGATCTTTCCCTAGCCTGTTCACATTTTTATTCCCTCTTCACAAAAGATGAGTTGGAACTTATAGAGAAATTACTTAAATTCAATACAGAGGAACAAAGGAGGGAAAGCAGGGCTGAGCATGGGCAGAAAGAAAAGGAAGATGGAGACCAGTTTTAAATATTCAGATTCGCTTTCTAGATGTAAGGCTGACAGGCTTCTGTGTCATAGAAGGCAGAAAGAGTGTGAAGGGTAAATAGGATGCAGTAGAGCTGCTGCGAGGAGAATTGACGCTGTGGTGCAGAGGGAAAGAAGCTAATGACAGAGGGTAGGAGATGGCCTAAGGTGATGCTCATACAGCCTTTTCTTTCTGCTGCTCTCCATCCTACAGTAGGGGAGATTATAACAGTGGAACCACACCACTCAATGGGATCTGCCTGGTAAGAAAGCCTTTCCAGAAGCTGAGAAATTCTTAGCCATGTATCCAACCCTACCCCAAAGGATGTGCTTCTTCCCTCTGCACTTGAGAAGCAGAAAGGCAAAAGTGAATGAGAGCAAGTTTAATATTTGCAAAATGCTGTTCAGAATTCTCTGAGGCAGAAGCCTCAGGAAATGCCCCAGATGGCCTTTAGATAGGAAGGGTTCTGTTCTTGACCTTGAGAGAGGAAGATGTGGCTTCAGTGGGGAAACAGGGCAGCTGCAGCTGGAAGAACAAAGAGCTTTGTGTGCAGCTCTCCTTGCTCACATCTGCATTTTGGTGTATAATTTGAACATTTCACAAGAGTGCTTTCAGATGGTCCTGTGAATGTTTCATGAGTCGTTAAAAAGTGGAGTGCGTATAAATGACAGTGTGCAGCCATCACTGCGGGGGGAGGGCACGGGTGCCTATTTTGGGCTGACAGAGTGATGTTCAGCAAGCATCTTGTGTTCAGGAGACCAGCAGCTGCTCATCTCTGGTGCTTAACTGCTCACCCACCACATCTCTCCGACAAGCATCACTCTTAGGTGTAGTGTGGCTTTGTTCTCATTTCTGCTGCTGACTGTGCAGATGTGCACAAAAGTAGCACACATGCATGTGTGGAAAGGTTTTGTCTGAGGGTGGGAGCATTTGCATACCTGTATCTGAGGCTGTCTCCTGGAGGGATGGCACTGGAAAAAAACAGACTCCTTGAAATTATAACCCATCTGACTATTTTTCACGTCTTTACAAGGGTATGAATTATGGCCTGCTGGGACTGCTTTCCCTGCGTGTACAAGGAGGGGAGCCTGTAGTGACTTGTTCTGATTTAGATGTACATGTCTGAATTTGGTCAGCATTCATCAGCTGAGACCTTTCAACAGTTTGCAAGTCTTTGTACTTTCACAAGTGGCTTGCTAGACAACTTGCACATTGTGCAGTCAGGTATGTGTGTGTTATGCACAGCTGACTGTGAGCTGTGGGGAGCTACAAGTGCTTTTCTATAGGTGAGTTCCACAGTGTGATACCTAGCAGTATCACACTTCAGTTTTGCTGCCAATTAATGGAGAGAAGTGTAACAAAACAGGGAACCACTTGCATCACCTGGATGCCGAATGCAGAAGCTGCTTCACTTTCACAGGTCTTTCTTACTTGCTCCAGTCTGCCTTTTCTACTTCTGCCTCTGGTGGTTTATCCTTGTCTCCTTTTGTCAACTTTTTCAGCTCCTGAGGCAAGAGAGACTTCCCTAAAGCTGCTGCTGCTAGGAAAAATATTTTCTGTCTCTTTATCACCTCCTTAAGTGGCAGCAGAAAGCATCTTTTTCTCCCTTAACTTCTCTCTCTCTCTATTATGTGTTTTCCTTTGCTATAACCAAGGAATGTGCTTTACAATGAATTGTAGGGGATGTTTGGGTGGAAGACATTCTGCCAAACAATATGAAGCTTCTGAAGAAGCATGGAGAAGGATGCTGCTAAAAATTCACTCTGCCTGCCCCATCCCCTGCATCATTTTGGAGGGATGTTGAACTGTAGCAGATAGTAAGAAGTGAGAGTTGTGCCTTGTAGTGTTTGCAAATTACATGTAGAGCAGCTATCCATAATGGGGCGTGCTTGGCCAGGCTTTGTTTTTTGTTATGGTAGCATCAAACAAAAGTGGGTTTGCTTCTTTGGGGTGATGCACATAAGCACAGTGCAAGGGTTGTATTTCCTTGAAAGCAATTAAAGCACCTTTTTTTTTTTAGCAATCATGTATTCTTCTGTTTCTTTCCCTGCCTCTTTTCTTGCCACTTGCAGGTGCTACATGAGCCCCTGATAGATGAGGATCCTGTTTTCATTGCAACCTGTACAGAGAGGGAGCTGCGCAAGAGGAAAAAGAGGAAATTCAGTCTTTGGGTTCGGCAGTGCTCATCCACTGGTTTCATCTGCCAGGTGGGTTTTACCTCTTCAAATGTCTTCATTCAGTTCCAGCAGGCCCTTAAATGTACTGTAGGACCAAAGGTAACAGTCACTTCTCTTGGTTACCTGGCTGGGAGCTGCAGTCTGAATGCAGGAGGCCTCTGACTCCTGCGGATACAAAACGTGACAGACAGTGATGACAAGTTCCTCATGCTTTGTTTGCTGTATGATTTAACTGAGAGTTTCTGTGTCTAATACTGTCCATATGGCTGCCAGCCTTCAGCTAATTACATTGAAATGCGGTTAAAAGGTCTGTCTGTATATCCTAAGTTTATCTAAATGTCTAGGTACTGTGATTTGTCATTTTTAATGAGTCAGATTTTCTCTCTTATACCTATAATACTGCACCTGTGATAGCCAGTGGTGTCCAATAGACTAAATCAATATGGTACCAAGATGTCAATTTTTCTGTGAGAAACATGTTAGTGGAGGCCCCTATTATACATCTTTTCACACATCTACCTCTTAATCAAAGAAATAAAATCTGATGTGACTTCAAGGTGAGATGTCAGCTGGAGTGAGAGACATGTTAAAGGGTTTGTTTGTATTGTTGTAAGGCACTGGGAACATCATCTCAAATTCTCAGATTCCCCAAATAGCTGATGTATTTTGAGAGCCCTTGAAAAATCTGGTCATTTATTTTGATGCTTAGAGGTGAGGGGGCAGATGTTTTCCAATATTTCTTTCTCCCAAGAGCTCCTGTGAAAACATTGCATCCCACATGTTGCAGAGTGGTGGTGCACAGAGGTAGGATGTGCACACTGCCTGCTAAGGCTGAATACATGTCAGAACAGGGCCTGTGGATTTGCTGCAGTTGAACATTTGTTCAGAGCAGGATTTGGCTGGTGAATCATCATGACTGTTTGAGTAGCTGTGCAGGAAAAGAGGCCCACTGGGAACAGGGGTTTGCATTTTCAGCAATGCTGTTCACTCTGAGAAGAAATTTAGGATCCTACCTCTTCCATCTAGGTTTTAAAGCAGCTATTTTGTCTGATACAAAATAGACTCACCTTGAGAAGCATCCTTGGAAGTTTCTGCTCTCAAAGCTCTGGGAAAGTCATTTGCTATACAGAGGCAGTGTCTTTGATCTCCAAGGAGAACTTCACCAGTCCTACATGCAGTTTATTACTGAAGCATATTGGGTACAGCAAGCACAAGGTCTGCTCAGCTCTTGCCACACTCCCCCCAGCCAACTGCCACAAAACTAATAAGTTTTCAGACATGCCAGAGGTTTCAGATTCTGAGCTATAATTATGTTGCACCTCCTGTCCTGTCCACTGAGAGACTAAATTAATGGAATGTCAAATTAAACAGAATAGATGCTCAGCACCACCCTAATCCTCCCACTCCCTTAATGAATTAGATGCTCGTGCTTCACTTGCATCCGGATGACGTCCAGGATTATCTTACCAGCTGCCTTCTATTTTCATTCCTTGACTTGGCTGTCATTATCAACATGCTGAAATGACTGGGTGAAAGGGACCTTAGGGAACAGTAAAAAAGAATATACCTTCATGCTAAAATGGAAAAACCTGATTTGGGGAGGATGGCCAACTTCAGTGGTGATACAGTTGAAATGCTATGTTAATTTTTGTGTCACACTTACAAGCCATTTTGCAGAATCCAAAGCACTTTTTTGGTGGCTACTTGGTGTATTTAGAGTATTAAAACAAGTTTTGATTTCTTTCGTCTGTTAAACAAAGGAAGAGAATTGATCTAAATCAGAAATAAATCAAATGTTTTCCCCTTTGTGTAAACACCTTCCCTTCCATCTCTTGTGAAGCTGCCATCATGAAGAAAAGACTTGTTGTCTGATAGTTTAGGACTGACTTGTCTATCACTTGCCAGCTGTTGGAAAAACTTTCAAAACATGCATATTCTGTAATACTGTCTGGGTGAATTCCCTCCCTCACTGCTTCCACATGACACTGAGGTCCTTTTATTCATGATAAATAGGGCTATCAACACTTCATAAATCAGGATAATTTGGTTTCAAAAATTGGAATACTATGTGTCTGTAAAAAGGTAGGCCCATACAGAAGAGAGGAGAGACCTAAGTATGACTGGTTTTCAGGGACAGAAGGAGCCTCAAGAGGTCTGTGATAATCCTGGCCAAAAACAATGTCCTCCAATCCTGAATTATAAGCCTGGTATTAAAAAAAATTCCATCTAAAGAGACATCTTAGTTTTCCCAGTGTTCTGCTTTTCCTACGGTGAAAAGGATTGGTTGGTTTTTCCTAATGAAAAATGGATATGCCACATGCTGAGTTACTGTGTGAACTCTGGTTGGCAGCTCACAGGTGAGTTGTTAATGTCAGGGGTTTCAGCTGTTTGTCTCCTCAAATTCCTGTTCCTGCTTGTTCTTGTGAACAAAACTTTGAATCAAATTTTTGGGTATGAGTAAACACTTTTTTTTGATGGATCATAATTTACTTTTTTAAGGAAATGGTGTTTGGTTAAAAATCTAGCTAGCCCAATAAGCCATTCATGGAACAGAAATGGCATAAAGCTCAAGTGCTGCTTGTGGACATAAGAAGGTGCATAATCTTATATATTCATAATATAAATAATGTATGAATATTAGACTACTTTTCTGTCGTCTGTACTCCAGATAACTTGACTGCACCCTGACAGTTAATTGTTTTAAGATGGATGCACAATTTCAGATTATATCTCTGCTTCACAAAATCTCAAGCAGAGCATCTTGTTGCAGTGAATAGCTTTGTTGGCTAAGCATCTCTTCATGGTCAGCTGCCCAAGTGGGAACATGCAGGAAGGACACATTATTCAAACAATGTAAATATATGTCTGCTGCAGTTGCGAATATGAACAAAACCTCTCAGAGGCCTCAGAAGGGCTCCAGGAGAGCTGACTTTGGCAAAGTAGATGGCAAAACTGCCCTGATACTGTTGCCTTTTTCATCTGCCCTTGACACTGGACATCAAAGTGGCAGCAGCTGTGTGGGAGAGGGCTTGGGCTTTCTCATTTCTTCCTCTCGAATTCAGGGGTGACAATAAACACAGCATGTAGGACTTCAGGTGTCCCTCTTTGCTCCATCTTCTCTTTGCTTTTCTTGTTTCTTTCCAATCTATTTCCCTGCATACTACTTAGCACTTCTGTTTCCCTACTTACCACTAAGGCACTTGTAAAACTAATATTTTAATGTCTTGATTGCAGTTTAAATTATTGAAGTAGCTTGGAAATCTTTCTTAGAGTATTTACTTAGAGTATATTTAAATAATAAGTCATACTATTTAAATCAAAACTCCAGCTGTGTCAGTTTTTTTGTGAGTTCTTATTTCTTTCTTTTTCTCGGAAAATCTGGAACACTTGTTTATAAAAATGGTTCATAAATATGGTTGGTAGGACTATTTCTCATTTTAGATATAGCAATATTGCTCATCAAAAATGATGAAGAAAATTCCCAAATACCTTACCAGGGCTAGGTGGGACATATCATGCTCTCTCTTTGCACTTCTTGTGTGGCTCAAAAGGAATGAACATGGTTATGGGTAACTGTTACTAAGTAGTGCCTAGTCCTTGCATAGCTCCTCCTGCACAAGAAGGTTTTCTGATAATTTTGCAGGAGAAGGAAGCACAAGATGCTGGTGAACCCCAGCACATGGAGAGCTGGCAGAACAAGGTATTCCCATAGTGCTTCATCCTGAAGCACAGACCCATAGCCCAAGCACTCAGACAGTCCCTGACCCAAAGAGCCATCAATTAACAAGATGAAAGACAGTACGTAGATGGTAGAGAGCACTGCAAAGGGACAGTCAGGCAACATTAATCACTCTGATAGGCAGTAATGGAATTAATTCATCAACATTATTATTTGCTTAAAAGGCTGGTATCATGGTGAGGAAGAAATTACTTTATGGATGTTTATATCCTTTCCTATTCACTGAGATGAATTTTATTTTCTGAGGCTATACTGGAGACTTTTCCCTTCCCAAACCTCCTCCCATCCCCTGAATATATGAGCTCTGCACTTGCTTTTATTTCCTGGCAGAAAATTCTTGCAATAATGCATTTCATTTTCACTAATATCCCTGTGAAATATGTTACTCAGATTTATGAAGTCCTTTAGGTCCTTGTGCTGGGACTGACTTTGAATTTCCACCTTCCACTGCTTCCCATGAAGTGATGAGTCAGAACAGAGTAAGGAAAAGTACTGTGTCTCTGCATCTTGTGTCTTTTCATGGTCCTGAAGAAACAGTGATTTGTATGACACCATGTTTAAAGAGTGAAACCTGGATCAGGGTAGCCCCTGCCTGAGAGTGTGAGAAAGGGCTCTCCCCAGAGAGCAGCGGTCTCAGTGAAGGGAGTTGTCGGAGGTTGCTCCACAGATCAGTTGCAGAGCTCTCAGTGGCAGCAAAAAAAAACCCCAAACAATGTAAACACCATGCTTCTATAGTATATGCTGTAGTTCATGTCAGACAGTGTAGCTACAGCCAGCTTGAATACTTCATAACCCTATTGATTTTACAGAATAAGAACTTCTAGAATTTAGAGAAACTGAGATTGTGCCCCAAAGAATTTATAATTTCACAACACACCACATAAGTGCATTCAGTCAATGGGAAAGGGAGGGGTAAATAAACCTGGAGTCAGTTTTGTTTTCAAGGTCAGAGTTGCAGGAGAGTTAGCCATCTGTGCATTTGTTTAATAAGCTGCTCAGAAATATTGGTGTTTCAGCCTATTTAAGTTCTGTTTAGAGATTAGTCTGAGCCTTTGCATTTCTTTAAACAGGGCCCTGATAATTCCTCTATTGCTAGAACAGTTGCATCTGGAACACACAGATGTAGCAGCTGCTTTGAGGAGGTTCTCAAGGTCAGGCTTTGTCTGTGAAGGGGATCCCAGGAAATCTGATCACCTTCCTTTGGCAGCCACTGGTGACTGGAAAATCCTATCTACTTTCTTCCTCTGGCTCCCACCCAGCTCTTGCTTTTTAATGCATGTGGTTCTGTAATGTCAGCATGTAAGAATCCCAGATCTCAGTTAAAAGTCAATTATCCTCTTGCTCACCAGTGTTAACTGGAAAGGTATTTTTGCAGATGTGTGATGGGCCAGTCCTATTCATTTTTATGGACTTTGCAATCTTACCATGCTTCTAGATGAATAGGAAACCTAAATGTGATCTAATGCAAAGATCTCTCACAGTTTACATACAGTCTTAGTGTCTATTTTCAAGTGTGAATGAAAGCCGTTTTTTAGTTCCTATCTGAGCTGCTTGGAGTTTATGACAATAAAACTACCTGTATAGTTGTGTCCCTTCTGCAGCTGTTCTCAGTGCAACTCAGCTCGGGGAAGGAGACTAAAAGCACCAGAGCCTTCTGTTTTGTGCACTTAATAGATTTGCCATAGGAATGCTCCTCATGGATCCCATCCCTTTGTGTTGGGTGCAATAAGCAGAACTAAAAAAAAAAGAAATCCCTGCCCTAGAAAGTTTAGGATCTAAATGCAAGAGGCTTAAGCTTCCAACAGCAAATCTCTTTAGTTCAGACACATTTTGCCTGCCCAGAAAATTCTGGAAGCAGGCTGAGTGCAGCAGTGTTTCTTGGCTAGTGCACATGGCAGAGATCTGGGACTAACACACTGCTAGGCGCCAGTATACACCCTACTCCTGGTGAGCCTGCATGGGCTGGGCAGTCGTCAGTCTTGTGGTTCCTCCTTGGAAATGAGCTGGTCCTTGATGTCACTGATTTGTCATCACTTGCTTTTGTCTTAAAATTTTATGCCCTTTTTATGTATTTTCCTCCTTGAGCTGCTGTGTTATCCTCTCAACAGTTACAGAACTTCTGATAGTTTATGCTGTTCTTGCCTTGCATCACCTATATACCTTCCCACTTACACCTCCTCACTTACACACCTTCTCACAGCTCAACTGTAATTTTCATAGAAAAACAGAGCCAATGTTGTGCAATTGTGTGGTACCAGAGTGAAGCCTCAGTCATGGACTTGGGCTGGGCTGCCAGTTACACAGAGGGAGCCTGGAAAAGTAGCATTAAGAAGAAACAAGACCAATGCATTGATTAGTGATTGCCTTGTGGGGATTGCATCCTTTCTAGGAAAGGTTTTGAAGAGCAAAAGTAAAGAACTCTGCTGAGATGGTGGTGATTTCCAAACAGGCAGGAGAAGGGCAGCATGGAAAGAGGCAAATGTGGGCTTGTGTGACATTGATTGGTGGATGCTTGACTTCAAAGGGCAAGTGTGAGCAGGAATTGCTATACTGACACAGTATAGGAGGAGATCAATAAGGAAGCCTAGACTATAAAGGCCTGTCTCCATTTTCCAGCCCCATTTCCTTTTGATGCTGCAAAGAAGAGTGAACTGGCAGAAGGCTGATGTGGTCAAAGCAAAGGGTTAGGCAAGTGAAGCACTGTCTGGATGTCAAGATACATTGCAGCAAGGCCAAAGTAAAGAAGGATGATTGCAGTAATGAGGAGGAAAGCCAGACAGTTCTTAGGTATTTGAAAGAATAGGAAATTATTTACATAGAGCTGTTAGAGAAAATGAATCTGCCTGATCTAGATGTGACTGCCTGGGAGAAGGTACAGAGTAACATCTGCATTTATTGATCCATGAGTTGTTGATCCATGGGTTGTCGATCTGCCATGCGGGTAAGATGTTGTAGTGCCCTCAGTGACAAAGAAATAACAAGAAATTATGGAAAGAAATGCAAAGAAAAGTCATATTGGATAGGCATTGTCAACTCTACCAGCATCTTTTTGCCAGTCTCAAAAAGATCTTTTTGGAAGCCTTGAAGAACATGTGCAGGCAGAACAGGTATTTATCACTCCACAGCACAAAGACGTTAGCTGCATCTGTGAGTGTAAATGCAGATTGGTATCATTCTAAATATTATGCAGAGAGGGAAAAGAAGGGGACCAAGTAAAGAGCTTTGAAAGGAACACCAGGAACTAGCTGGGAACAGGTTGGGAAAACTGTATGTTCTTGCATACCCTTTAGAAAATAGCCTTTAGAGTAGCAGAAAGAGAATTAAGAGAAGCTCGAACAAATGAAAAGATCTGGTCTCAGTAAGAGCACCACCACTGGTGCCAATATCTGTCTGGGAAGAGATCATTAAAGAAGGAGAGAGTTTGAACTGCAGCAGATTTAGGATGGAGCTGGAGAGGAGAATCTCCCAGCAGTGTTGGTAATGGTGTTAAAGGTGATAATGGTGTTAATGGTCTTAAAGCAGTTAAAGGTGAGGTTTAGAATGAGAGGGGAAGACCGACTGAGGCAGGATCTAGAAAGTAGTGCTAGGAATGCGCAGTTGAGGGTTAGCTGTGACGCCTGTAGAAAAAAATAAAGTTATTTTTTCAGTAGCTATCAAAGATCAAAAAATCATGACTACTTTACTTTGCTGTCTTGCTTTTATAACTGTCATCTAAAAACATGGCTTCTGTTTTGTGGTTGTTTAGGATCTGCCCTTTGTGAAATATTTTTGCACAATATATTTCTCAAAATCTTCCTTCTGTTGATTACTACCTCTGCCCTTTTTTTTGCTCCCAAATGTCATCTATTTCATTTGAGAGTGGTACCCTGGGGTGCTTCAATTATGTATAAAGGTGGAGTATTTGGGATGTGCTATTCACAAGTGCTTTCAATATGCCATCTGAGCTTTAAATATGAGCAGAATCACCAATATTTCAGTTTCTAGGGCATATTCTCTTAAATGTGCAGTCAAGATGTATCTTTTGTTCCCAAGTGTTCAGTTTTTTACTCAGTTTCTGTGAGACCTTATGAATTTTCCACAAGAAGGTAATGAAAACATACTGGAAAGTATCTGGTGCAGTAGGGCAACCCCAGATAGAGAGAAGACACAACTGAGCATGTCACTTGTTTTGATGAACAACAGATATTCAACAAATATTCAACAAATAATTGAGAAATGAATAGAAAAAGCACTGCATGTTAAATATCTTCAGCCCATAGTCACCTCCTAAGATGATGTCACATCTATACAGCTTATCCCAGTTGGTGCTGTAGATCAAATATATCAGTAGCCATTAGAAAAGATAGGCAGTGAAAGAGATCTCTGCAGATACTCCAGAAGTGCTGCTTGGGCTGTCCTGCACAGAAGCAGAGGATGTTTGCTGCCAGCAGCTCCCATCTGTTATCCAGCAACAGTTGTTGAGCCTGTACTTCTGATGATATCTTGCTGTTGGTGCACATGGAAAGAACACAAAATTCTAATGTCCCAGGACAAACCAGAAGGTCTAGTGAATGGTTTAGCAAACTTTTTGGGGGAGCAGTTTCTGACTGTGCCTATGAATGTCTAACAGCCAATTTCTGGCAATTGGTGCTTTTTCTGCAGATTCTTGACTATTAAATAACACTTCTAATGCATTACAGAAAGGTAGGGAATGCTGTGGGCTTCAGCTGGTAGGATCTTAATGGGTTGAGGTAGAATGAAATAAGCTGTATGAGGGAAAACAAAGGCTATATGGGATCCTAGGCATTTGCAAAGATATTTGAAGCCATGCCTTTGCCAGTTATCTTTACACAGCCAGTGTTCCACAGCAGCCTTTATGCCTTCCAACACTGTGCTGCTGTCACCCATCATCCCAATAAAGCTGGGCATGATAAAGCTTTGAATGATGCTTCTCCAAAACAAGAAATACTGTGCCAAGAAAAAAGGCTGGTTTTGAATAGGTAAGGAAGTGCCCAAGGAGAAAGAATATTTAATACTGGAGGAGGAGGAAAGGTTCAGCAGTGGTATGGACATTTGAGTAACGGCCACTGGGGAGGTGAACAGAGCAAGGGGGTTGAGATTCACAGCCAGAGGCACAGGGAATTGTGCTAACAAAACCTGTGAAGTGTGTAGCATCTTCATATGAGAGTAGTGGTCCCTCAGTGGGCAGTTGCATGGTGGGCATGCTCTTTGAAGGAGCTGCTTGCAGAGACAAACCAGCCCACGGCGAGGGACCAGCTGGCACACCAGCAGTGCCAGAGGACTGTCCCTTGGAGAGGCAGCAACAAGGAACACGGAGCAAGCATGCAGCAGGAGACACGCTAAGATTTACTGGATATGGGGAGGTAAGGTGTAAGACACTTTTATAGACTTAGAGAGATTCCTGCTTTGTTTTCAGCTCATCTACTAATTCAAGGTCAAAACTAATCTGTCTGTGTCTTCTGTCTCCACTGCCCTGTCTGTAGATTTTGAGGGTTTGATGTGTGGTCTCTGTGCTGACATACTAGTAACCTAATCTTAATTTTGTTGCCAATAATCACGAAATACCTTTGCTGTAAGTTTGGAACAATCTGTTCTTTCAATGCATTCCACTGGCTTTCTGGAGCCCTGATTAATAAACTAAATGTCTTATCATAATTAGCTAGTCCTCAGTCTTAGAACTGGAGAAAGCACAAATTTGACAGCTATCAAAAATGAGTGGAGCAGAATCAGGGAGTCTGCAAACATTGCTGCCTTTGTCCTCATCTGGGAGCTGTTTCTAACAATAAAAGCAGTTTGTTTTTTTTTTTTTTTTAAGATAAATGGTGTATTTAAGAATTCCTGTTCATATGCACTCTACTTCTTGGAATTAGTGTGCATTTGTCCTTGCACCAACTTTGTTTTCATCATGTCAGTTCCTTCAAAATACAAATGATGTCTAATTTCCCAGAAATTTCATATGTAACACATTCTGTTGAGGTCTATTCCATGGTGCATGAATTGCTAGGGAATATTACACAGAATACCAGTGCTGGGAGATGCACCATCTAAAACAGGGAGATGCTATTTAATTGAATTTTGTTCTTCTCTAAATCATTGAGTTACAAATTACTGGGAGCAGTAGTGCAAACATGAACATTTTTGTTCTCTGAGGATTGCTATGAATTTTCATTTGTAACAGCGTCTGTTGGTAAGAGAAATAAGCTATACAGAAAAGTAATGGTGCATGTTTTGCATGGTTGTATTTTCAAACAAATTTAACATAGTTGTTGTGGATATATCACTCTAGAAACCAAGGCAAAATTACTTTTCCCTGCCCCTGAATACTGAACACGTTTCAGTTTTTTCTTTGACAGTAAAATTTTCTGTAATTCATAAAAGATTTGAGTATTTCAGAGCCAAAGCCATGAAGGTAGGCCTGGGCAAGTTCTTCTGAAAATTTACATTTGTTTGGGTATTTAAATCTTTGCAAGTTCCATGGTATTACATTAGTATTTGAGTAAGAGAGTACAGTGTTTGCTTCTTCCTGTTTCTCTTTGCAGCATGTTATTTCTGCTAGCTCTTAGAACAAGATGAAGGTTGGATGCCTACTTGCCTTACTAAGTGTTGAACTAGGGTGAAAATTGTGCTTGTAAAATACTGTCAATGAAATAACATAGAAGGCTTGCGTACAAATGAAGTGTTACACATTTTCTCCCTTTGCATGGTTCAAACTGTTTTGGTGGGCTGCTGTGCCCGGGGAGTTTGATCAGGGTGTTCTGGCTGGTTGGGTGTGCATTTTGTTCATTTATGGAGGTGAACACACACCAGTGTCACAACCTGATGGTTACTGCAAACGGGAAATAAATCTGAATATTAATGTAGTGAAGGTAATGGGCCATTTCCTTCTGGTCATCTTACACTGGCTTTTTTTGAAACTGAACTTCCCATGCTCTCCTTTTGCTGGCAGCAATGAAGCCTGTGCAGATTCAGTGTAACATGTAATCCCAGTTATGACTGGAGTCTTCCTGCCAAGCAAACAGTCTTCAAACTGCACAACAATGACAGGAGCCTCAGAAGTGAAGTGAAGGATGCTGTATTTATCAGTAGCTGTGCCAGCTAACCTGAATTGGTTTAAAAGCAACAGGCCCTTGAGAGGGAGTTTAATTAGCCTTTATAACAAGTGTCTGCTGCCTTCTCTGCTTGTCTCAAGTTGAGCTGTGCAGGTATGTTGGGAATTGCATCTGCTCCCTCTGGATTCTTTATAACCGTCTGACTTTTCTTACCATTTCTCATTTAAGATTTATGTTCATCTCAAAGAAGGGAGTGGTGCTGATGGGTTGGATGCTTTGAAGAACAAACCACAGCTTCACAGCATGGTGGCCAAAAGCCTTTGTCAAAATGCCTCTGGGAAGAACTACATCATCTTCACAGGCCCAAGCATTACCAGCCTGAACCTCTTTGAAGAATTTGAGAAGCAAGGTGTGTATTGGGTGACTCATTGGGTTTTAATGGTGACAGACCTAGGGGCCTCATGCTACTGAATTAAAAAAAAATGCCAAAAGTCTTCACTGATATTTCAATTCCTTGTATAGATAAGTTGTTCATGTCTAAGAAAACTTCTCATTCATGAGAAGGTACTATGCAGAAGACTTTCTAAGTTGCTCTTTAAATCTTCCTTTTTAAATCTTCAAAATGAGGATGTAAAAACAATTTTAATAAGGTTATTTAAAGTGCTTGCTTTTGTTCTTTGACTTAGAAATATGAGGTCAAATCTCCTATGTGACCTGGGGGACTTTTCAAGGAATTTCCTATCTGCTCATGATTTTTCTGTTCCTGTTGTGAAAGATGAGGGATGGGATGAATCCTTAAGAGATGCGCCTTAGAAGTCTTTTTTGATTTAATATCTGTTAAAGATGTTTTTTCTCTAGAGGATATTTTATGCCTTTGCAAAAGCCCTAGAGAAGTTTGGTTTCTTGTGTTTTGAGGGATTTTTGCTAGTATCAACATACCTTGATAGGCAGATTTTAGTTTTGAAAGCATAATAAAACTCTCCCTTAGCAAAAACACACTTATCAGCAGAATGTCCATTGACACAGCTCTCCCAAACAAGTCTCTTGCTACTGCAAGGAGCAAACCTAGGTCATCCTTTTTGTCAAATGTCCCCTCACTCTGAGCATGGAAAACCACGTGTTGCTTTGCTTTCAGTGAAGCTGAGGACTTGTGACTCCCCTCCAGTTACAGGATCCTGCACTTTTGCCACCTGTTCTAAGGCATTTCATGTCACTGTGGTCTTGTTCTTCAGTCAGCACAGCCTTTCAGAGTGATGTGGTGCATCAAATAGATCCTTCGCAGCAATGAGGCTGGAGCTGCCAGCATGCATCACAGCTACGAGGCTGTTTGCTGACACACCACTGCTGTCCAAGTTGGGGGTTTTTTGTCATTGCAGAAAATGAAACCCATGCAAACCATTATATTAATGAAACATGGCCCAAAGCAGGGGGAAAGTCTGGGAATTGAGACAATATGTTAATTCTCATTTAAAATGAGAACATCAGTGAGCTGCACCAGTGCTGTAGTTTAGCACTACAGACTGTGCTGGCACTGAGGGCTGCATCTGTTGAGCTCCATACAGAACTTATCTCCTACATTAATTCAGGCAAGCTGGAAGCTCACTGGCTACAGTGGAATATCTGCATACCTTATAAAAGAGCCATGGTTTCCCAAATGCTGCGAACAGCCAAATGGGAAAGGAGTAGAGCATATTTATAGTGCACTGGAGTTTTTCTCTAAGCAGAGACCTATCTTTGTTAGATGGCTTTTCTCAGCTGCTTATAAGCCTTACATTTTTAAGACTACCAAACGAATGATGCAAAATGTGAGTTTAAAAAAATGCAGAGGATAACGCACATATTCTTTGTACTTGAGATGAAGTGTTGAGGTTTAAATGTAAAGACTGACAGCTTGACTGAGTTCATCCTCTATGCTCAGCTAGAGAAGGATAAAGATGATCTGGCATGATCCATTTGGTCAGTAATCCTAGTAAAAAAGATACATGGCTACTAAACCAGCTGAATGTTTATTACTTGCAGATAATTCAAATTGTTCACTGGGTTGAAATATTCATAGGCTTTACACTGCACACATAATTCAAATTAATGGTTTCTAGCAGGTAACAATTTCAGTAATGTCTTTTAAAAACATGTAATTCTGACTTAGTATCTGATCAAATATGCTAATGCAACAATGAGATTTCATTCTGGTTCATGATTTGTTAGGTAGTTTCATGAGACTTTTTAGTCTCTGACAGCTGCCTCCAAAATTAAATTTCAGATCTGGTACACACTATCACCTTCCTAGGGGTGAAGCTATTAGGTAGGTAGGGGGTGGACACTAAGAGAGCACATTTATTGACTTTTCAATATAGCATGGCACTCCTACATAAAAAAGATCATGGGGAGAATAGTCTTTCTGTTCAATAAGGCAATGGGATTGTCTGCATTTGCCATGAGCTGCTAGGGGCTAGCAAAGAGGTTTTGCAAGGGAATGCTGAGCTGGAAGGACTGTGAGATACTGGGAGAGGTGAGATGCTTGAGATGTCAAGCTGTGGTGAATTCAGTAAGAGCCTTGGAGAAGATGGTGTTTATTGACTCTGCTGCAAAGCAGATTGTGTACTGCCAGCACCTGCTGGGATCCTGCTGCATTAGCAGGACATTTGGGGAGAGGCAAGCAAAGAAGCCTGGACTGGACAGAGAGATCTCTCCTGATCTACTACAGAGTCTCCATCAGCAATGAACTCAATGTTGGGTTTTTTTAGTGTGTGACACTTTTTTGGTGTATGACTTCAGCTAAACCTGACCGGAGCGACACCATGACCAGAAAGTGTCATGAGAGCCTGTTGAAAAGCATCTATGCTCAGGTTCTCATGACAGGACAAGACCCATTCATAAACTGATAAATTTACTTTTTTTTGTTCAAGAAGATTCAGTTTCTGGGCTAGGGCAGGACCAGTGGTAGAAAGGTCCCATTGAGAGACAAAACAAAAAAGAAATTGGTATTTATCTTAACTGCTTTATTTTGTTTGAGGGTTTCATGACTATCAACAGAGAAACAGGGAAAGATTTAAATAATTTCATGCTTGGAAGCCATAAACTTTCTGGGAACATGAAAGTTTTAAGGCAGCTGAAGGCAATTTTAGAAAATCTGGAAAGTCACTCACTAAAACTCTATTAGTTCCTTTCAAAATTCTTGATTGAAAGAACTTTGGGGTCTTGGTAACCAGCATGCTGAACCTGAGTCAGCAGCATGCCCTGGCAGCCAAGCTGGTCAACACTGTCCTGGGCTGTGTTAACAAGAGTGCAGCCTGTAGATCAAGGGAGGTAATTATTGTCTCCTGTTCTAGACAACATGCCCCCAGTACAAGAATACTCTGTATAAAAATATACTCTGCTATGGGAAGGGAACTGTTCTTGTTCAGGTTGAGAAGTGGCTTTAAGGGGATGCAACAGCGGCCTTTTGCTACCCTATAATGAGAATGGAGCTGGCTCTTTACAGTGGTGCATTGTGGAAGGACAAAAAAGAACAGATTTAGGCTGAAACAAAAGATGTTCAGACTAGATGCAGGATTTTTCCTGAGGGCAGTGAAGCAGGATGCCCAAACAGGTTGTGCAGTCTCTGTCCTTGGAAGTTTACAAACCCAGACAAGATAAAGCCCTGGGAATGGCACTGTCTGGCCTCAGAGTTTACCCATTTCTGTCAGGGGGTGGGACTAGAGACCTCCTGAGTTGTTTTTCAGCCTGAACTGTTCTTTAATCCCATAGGACCCTGTGATCCTATTAAAAAAATGTTGTAAAATCTTAACTATCATTCACTTTTCCTTACCCTAGCCCACACATGCATTATTGTTAAAGACAATAATTCTCTCTATTTATTGAGAGCCTGTGGTGTAGCACCTTCACTGTACCACAGTAGATAACCAGTGTGCCTTGTAATATAAAGGGATATCAGTGAACATAATTTTAAGTCCTATGTGAAGATACCAAGAACTGGGAAAATTTCAGAAAATAAGATAGCACTTTGATAATTTTCAAAATCAAAACCCTGAATAGACCTTTTTTTCCAGGGGACATACAAAGAATTTCTTTCACTGGCCTCTGAATAGAACTGGAAACCTGCACTGAAATGCCCCAGATTCTCTGTTCTGTGAGCAGACAGCTGTCACTGCTATTTCCTTTGATATTCATTCATAGTCACATCCCTTGTTACCTCTCTAAGCATTAGTATTGTCCTTTATAGAGGACAAAACTTCCTAAAGCCCTGTGTTCCATGCTTCCCTTATACATATGATCCCTGAAAGTCTCTTCTGCATGTTCTGAACCAGCAGGAGCAGCTGGCTCTGTTCTGCAGAGGGGCTGGTGCTGGCAAAGCTGCAAGATCTGCCAACCTGGTTGACCATGGCATTCCCACAAGGTTTGCAGGATCCTGCAACTCCAGCACATTGACTAAATCAAGCGCACTTCTGCTCCTCACAGCAGCCCCACCCTGGTTTCCTAGCTCTGACTTGACCCAGTGTTGCATGCAGAATAAAAGATTGTAGAATGTGTATTTTTGCCTGAATTAGCTCAAGCCTGATGGCCTTTGTGGACTGTACTAGTGAAGATGTGGTGAAACAGGCTTCAGCACAAGCTCTCTGGAGGCTGGAGACTCTGGCAATGAGTTTTGGGTGACTATACCACATTTCTTCTTCTTTGCTAAACTATCTTAGTTGTATTCATTTATATTGCACTTACAGTTTAAGAAGACCAGAGAACAGACTGTTTCAACTGACTCCTGTGTGTGCAGAAAACACCTGTTGTAATTCTGATTTAATTACACAAAAAAACCTCATTGAGCCAGATGGGTGTAATTTTTATTGTTTCTATTGCTATAGTAACTAGGTGGTTTTAAAAACCTCTACAGTAGATTAAGGGTTTTATCCATGATGAGAGATGCTAGTAAATATGCAGAAGTGCTGCACTTTTCTAGGCTGTACAGCAGGAAGGCTACCCAATGTGTTCCTTAGAGAGAAAATGGATCCCATTATTCTACATGAGGAGTGGAACACTTGCTGGAAGTTTTCTGCAGGTTTATTGCTACAGTAAAAGGAAAGGCTACAATTAATTATTATGGGATCTCAAAGATGGCTGTTGCTGTTTTAAAGCTTTAGCACAATAATGTAGTTACTAGCTTGGTTTTATTCTATTGTGGCCTCATGGAAAAAGTATCACATTTCAAGGATTAATAAACTCTGGGCAGTTAAAGAAATTCTTCTCAGGTGTGCTTATTGTCAAAGCAAGAAGATCTTAATATTGACTAGAAGAAAGCTTTATAAATGTTTGCTATGTTAATGGTATGGTCTGCAGGTAGGTGGCCTACACTGTTTGGGTACATCTTAGCAACAGAAGGAATTAAAAAAAATAAATAAAAAATCAGCTTTCCACTGGAGGTGCAGTTCCCTCTATAATGATTGTAAGCCTGTTGTCATCAGACTTTTCTAATTTTCTTTTGTGGAAGGAACTTAGAGATTTCCAGGGACTGATGCATTCATTAGAAATAACTCGTGGAGTGCAGGTGTCTCCCTTGAGAATGAAGTTTTCCTATTGCTGTGTTGGTTGACCTTCTTCTCTCATCAGTGTCTTAAATTTCTGATGGAAGAGCTGTAGCTTCTTGTAGATCTGCCCACAGCAACTGGACCAATGCATGAATATATGTAATTAATTTATTAGTATTCCTGTAGTGTCTGTGAGCTGTTGAGGGGATGTTCAGCATGCCAATCACTATAGGCAAGGACCAAAGGCTGCACATGCACTAAAGAGCTTAGGTGCTTCTAGAAAGACAGAGGCAGAAGAGCCACATGAATAGAAATCCAGGAACAGAGGTAACGTGTTTATGGAAACATAAGAACAGAGATAACATGTTTAGGGGAAGCCAGACACTGCATTCTGACTCTGTATTTTCACTGTAAGGATATAATGCAAAATTCAACATGATGAAAAATTTGGTCAAGCAGACTTAGCTCACAGATGAGCTTTAAACCACCACAAGATGTGCACAGATGTCACCTGCTTCCATGCCCACTGTTGTTTTCTACTCAAATGGGTTAACACAAAACTGAGGGAGACCATGGAAATTTCCATCCAAGATTTCTTTGAGTCAGGGAACAATTTGATCGAGAAGATCTGCTTCTCTTGGACTAACAGGAACAGGCTGTTAGTATTTCACAGCCTAATGAAAAATTCAAGCATGGTTATTAACATTGTTTTCAAACCTTGTTTGTGCCTGCCTGGCTGTATTGAGATGCATTTTGTTGTGTTAGATTTTATTCATTGCCTCTCACAAGGAGAGGCACATGAAAAGGCCAAGAAGCTGTGAGCAACAGACTGTGTCTCCTGCAAGAGCCTCTGGTGTCTTTGCAGGACAAGATCAGTGCTTGCTTTAGTGCCCTAAAATCGGTTTTCACTGAAACTTCCATCTTCTCCATCCTTCTGGCATATGCATTTTTTTAAATCAACCAGTGGTTTTTAGCTGCTTAAGCAGCATTTCCTTAGCAAAGAAGATGATACAGGTGCAAGGAGTATTGAGCTAAAAATCAAGAAGGTGGCAGCACAGTGAAGCAGCAGATTAAACTATTGTGACTAAAAGCATCATAGGAGTCATGTAGGAGAATTTATTTCAGTTGACATCTGAGATGTTATAATATAACATCTAATAATATAATATGTTATATTATAACATCTGAGATGCTATAGCTTTCCCTACCTCCCTGTGCCCTCCAAAATTTATTCTTTCAGTTAAACAGCCAAGACTCTCTCAGATCATAAATTCTGATTTGTCCCATAATGCATATCCTCACTGGGGAATTTTTGAGGCCAGTTTTAAACATGTTGTAATGTTAAATGCAGATTGTAGGTGTTAACGCTAGGAAAATACCCTGAATTATTTTTTCCTGTTGTTTCATTGTGACAGTGCAGGAGGCCTCAATATATTTCAACAAGAGATCAGGCTTTCTGCACTTGTCTGTAGGACACAAATCTTTGGTGTTACAGAAGAAAACCAGTTGGCTGACATACCTGTTGGACTAGAACGTTGTAAGGCAAGTTCTTTCAGAGGTCCTTCAGGCTCGCTCTGCTGGTTTTGCTCTCTAGGTCTATGCAATGGCTTGCTAATAGGGAATATGTTTGTTCACATGCAGAGATTTACTGCTGTGGGTTGCTGAGCACCAGGAAGAGTGACTGCACAGGCCTACCTCCATCCATGCTGAACAATTCTGCAACTCCACAGTCCAGAGGACAGTACAGAATAAGAATGAAGGGAAACATGTCATTGATTTGCTGGTACAATAAAGGGCACTTTCGTTTTCTGACCAATGCCTATTCTCCAGTTCAACAAGGTAAGCAATATTCCTACTTCTCATCTCAAAAGTGCACATGCTTTATGTCACAAGCCAAAGTGAGTCACTGAGACTGATAATGAGCCTGAACAAAGAGTTTGATTGTAACTGGTCATACAACCTAGATAAACAGTAGCTGTAGTGATAACTTCCCTTTTGTATCTTCATACATCTATTCTTTCTTTCCCATACAAAGGTTAAAAAGCCTACTGCTAATGCCTACTCCTTGCCTGAGCTGGTAGAGGCACTGTCCTTTCAGGTATAAAGATTATATCTTTGCTGATGGTCAGAGAATGGAAGATGATTACTGCATAAGACAATATTAGCCCCATTTGCAAAGCATCCTGTAGGATTGCTGCAACAGAAAAATTAATAAACGTTGTGATGTACTTTGAAGTCCAAGCAGATCTTAAAATTAATTTTTCTTATCTAGTAAAAACCTAGTCACAAACAAGTATCTTTTTTGCCAGGACTAGATAGCATTAAGGTTTCCTGCTGTATGTTAAATTGATTTTGGCAGTTGATGAAAAAAAACAAAACAGATAATTTGGATAGTTCAAATAATTACAGAGAGCTTTTGGCTACTGAAATATTTTCCTTTTTGAAAGTATAAAATGGTTTTAAGAACATTTGGAAACTTCTGTAAAATGCAATGACTAAAACTTCTTGAAATTGGTTTTTCAATGAGAATGTTGTT
Source organism: Anomalospiza imberbis (assembly GCF_031753505.1). Taxonomy (NCBI): domain Eukaryota; kingdom Metazoa; phylum Chordata; class Aves; order Passeriformes; family Viduidae; genus Anomalospiza; species Anomalospiza imberbis. The sequence goes on along the minus strand of NC_089683.1, from coordinate 72,626,011 downwards.
TCAGTTTCTTAGATTTTTATAATTCAGATTTATGTATAACTGCCAGAGACAAATGAGTATAACATAAACATTTAAATACAAAGCCACCAATTCAAAGGCATCTTCTACACTAATTTTCTGAATCCCAAGCAACTCTCACATGTGTTTACAGATTACAGAAGCAAAGCTAAGGCCTTAGAATTACTGTATGGTAAGCTGAGAAAGCTGACTTAGTGTGTTGTTCAGTGCCTTGCCAGAAGGCTCGTTGCCTTAGCAAAGCATGGCTGATCCTGAGGAATTTGTGCTGGGCATCCCAGCACAGTGAGGACTTGGTGATTCAGATGGACTGATGTCTGAGCACAAATGCTGAAAATATTTATGAGAAGGAAGTATGACACTCGGACACCCTGCTGAAGCCAGTCTCTGAAGTAATGTATCTCCCCATGAGGGGCTTTCACCATCAGGATTTGTGCTGTTTTCCTTGTGTTTCTTGCTGGATTTAGATCATTCGGCAGCACTATCTGGACAAGACTTATCACTACAAACTACTACTTGTTTTTTATAGCCTAGCATGGAGCATTTGGTTATAATTCATAAATATTAGGAAAATACTCTGTTTGTAAACATCAGTGTTAACTGCCCTTTTAAAAAGAGGAGCAAAAGCAGACTGTGCTGGTAGCATCCTTTAAAAGCAGGACATGGAGGTGTGAGCTGTTGTGCTTGTGATTGACCTTGGGTCTGTTTTGGCATAGATGGGATTGTAGGTGGTGTGTGTGAGGTATTTATGATCATGACCTTTGTGTGTGATGGACAAGGCTTTCCCAGCTCATTGCTTACCAAATGCTGGCTGGGACAGTTGACATAGTTCACTGTGAATCAGAGCAGAAAACAGAGGCTGGCTTTTTAAAGAGTGATGCTGGGCAAAGAGTCTCTAGCAGGGACATGGGAACAGATGGAAGCTCAGTGGGAAGGCAAGAGACCAGATTGCTTGCCTCTGATTTGGCATCGCTAAAGTCAGTGCAGCAAAGATAGTTTAAGCCAACTCAAGAGAACCTGGACCACCAGTCTCCTCTAAGGTATGTAAATATAGAGGAGGAAGAGGAGAAATCTGTGCTGCTTGAGGCAGGCCTGTAGCACAGATGTGCTCAGCCCATGTTACATAGGAGAGGAGGTAGTTAAACGGGGTTAAAACCCACACGGGGTAGTTGAACAGAGACTGGTGCCAGTGGGATTGTCTGGTGATGCACAGTTTGCACTTGGCTGAGTGTAAGTGTGCGTGGGCTGGAGGAGGCCATGAAGATAAAACCTTAAAAACAGTAGGCAAGAGATGGTCAACAGAGCACTTAGGATGAGAAAAGAGGTGGACATAGCTAATAATTAACTATTTATTGCAATTTAAAGAAAAGTCAAGAAGGTAAATCTTGCCTGTACTTGGAATGCAAATCCCACCCAAGCCAGAGGCACCAGGAGGGCAGTACACTTGTCAGAGCAGATCTGTGAATACTATTTTTAGGTGCAGCAGGTTATTTATTATGGATGTTTTAAACCAGCATGCCATAATATATCATCTCAGATACTTGAGGATGGATCTAATTCCTTTGGTCTTGCAAACATACTCTGCTATCAAGTATGTAGTTTCTGTCTAGAACAAAATCCAGTCAGATTTTTAATTGCTCTTGAGCTTTAATTTTTGCTTCTGCTTGTATTACAGAAGAAGTGAGAATTCGAAAGAGATAGGGACCCCCAGAGATTAAAAAGTTAACTTATTCTAAAGCAGGCCATCTGTGTGCTAGTCCAAATCTCCCCATCTGTGGGACAAGGCTGCATCTTGGTTTTTCACTCTAGAGCTGATGCCCACTTCCTCAGCATCTCCATTATTGTGTTCTAGAAATAATTACAATCTTTTCTACCTATCATATGTAGCAGGATGGAGCAGGCAGCAACCTCACTTGCTGCCCAGTAGGATGCCCAGAATAACATCTTCAGCAAAAAACTGTTGAACCCAAGATCTTTTTAAGTAGCTTCTTTCTGAGAAGAACTTCCACAGGTGCTCTTCACCAACTAGCTCTACTAGTTAAAGAGCTAAATAGTCAATAACTAAGCATAGAAAACAGAGCTTGAGCCATATATGCAAGGAATAAAGAGCTGCAGACGGCATGTTAGCACCTCAAAAGTGACTTGTGAGAAGATGGGAGATGATGTAGAGCCATCACAATTGTATGAAGCAGTTGTATGAGTCTCTGTGTGGTTCTTTCTCCGGGAGAAGCTGGAGTGACAGGTGACTGGTGACAGTACAGTTTCCTGAAAAAAATCAGCTTGTGAGATTGGCCCAGAATTGGAAAATGTGGGGAAAGAGGCATGATGTTAAAAAGCATGTTTCAGAACAGATAAGCTTAGGGTTTCAACTTACCATTTCCATGTGTCCTTTGTGAGACTACGGTCAGGGGGTTGTGTCAAAGTATGGTGAGATTGGGGATGGGGCTGGAGGACCCCAATGAAAAGACCTCGATCATCAGACCTTGTATAATGCTGAATGTCGGCAAGAAATCGAGGTCCTGATAAAAAGCCAGATAGCACTTGGATCATGCAATGCCCCTTCTTTTCTACTGTTATGAAATCTCAGGGTTTGACATGATGAATGCAAGTGCTGGTATTAGTGGGACTCCCATTTTTTAAAAAGCATGATTCTAGATAGGCTTAGGATAAGTGTTTTCAGGAAACCAACATATGTAAACCTTCGTCTTTTGGCTTGTTTCATTTGAGGTAGTATTTCTCAAGCTTTGCTTCACAAGCATACAGCTTAAAAATTTAAATTAAAAATAAGAAAGGGTTAAGAGACTGCCAAACCCAAAAGGTGATGCCTTTCTATGGTGACAGGATGGAGGCTGGCAGTTGGGACCCTTTCCAGCATGGAAGCAAAGACAGGCTGTAGCTGCAGGGCAGGTGGTGTGTTCCCTGGAGTGCTGCCAGGAATGGGAACACAGCGGTGCTGGGGGAGGACCAGGAGGGGAAATGGCTCATCTGATGTGTCGATGAGTCAGCTGGCTCAGGACCACATGCCACAGAGACCTGCAGCTAGGAATGATCCAGCTCTGGCAGTTGTCTTCCCAGAGAAGGTAAGCTATGGCTACAAAACAAGCCTAGGAAGGGCTAAAAATAGTATGCCTATAAAAGCTATTTATAGTCTCAAAACAGGGAAATGTTATGGGAAATATAATAGAAAGTGATAGGGAGTATATGGTTCTGCCACCGCAATGCATTCCTTTAAAGATTATGAATACAAAGTAAATCACAAAGGAAATACAAATTCTCCAAAGGAAGAGAAGGGGAAGAAAGAGAAGAGAGCAAGAGGAGAAATAAGGTGATTTTTTTTTTTTTTGTATAATACTTATACCAGGAACATACTTAACCTTCCCTGACTTGCCCTGATGAGATGGCAAGTGATTTTGCAGCACTAATGCAGCAGGCTGGTGGTGAATCAGTTCTTTTTACCTCATGCTGGCCAGATATGTGTAGGACTCATTAAAAGAATCAAAACCACACTATAATAATTACATGAATGTAATGAAGAAATTGTTTTGTTTGATTGGTTTTTCCCGCCACTCCTTGGGCTACATTTACACCCAGTTTGAGGAGGCAGAGGTGAAAGGAGAGTGTATTGAACAATTCAGAGGTAATATAATTTTGGACTCTTGAAAAATCAGACTTTAAACACCCCAAATAAATTTCTGCATGGCTCAGCTGTAACACGACATTTAGTATGTCGCATACTAGCTTCAAAATAGAGCCTGCCAGCCAGGACAGCACAGGGGGCTTGACAGAGATAATGGATGGAATGAGACTTCCAGCTGGAGGAATGAAATGGTGAAGTCTGTAATCAAAACGTGAGTAGCATTTAAGGGCTGATTGTAAAAGAGTTGGCAGAAGGAAGGGGAAGAAAATTTTCTTGAAAGCTTGAGAAATGAGAAAGCTGAGGATTGTACCCGTACTGAAATGATGCTGAGAAAGGATGCGACCAAGCCTGTGCTTCTCTAGACCTGGATAAAATAGTGTTGTACCTGAGAGAAGGGAGCCTCACTGGGCAGTGTGCCATAGCCATGGAGTAAGTGGTGCTCCATACCCTGGAGAGCCCACAATTGAAGCCTGTGGGGGCATAAGGTCAAAAGTTAGGGAACAGACTTCTATGCTCTAAGTTTGTTTTACCCACCCTTCCTTCCTACAGGGAGCTTTCTCTGGGAGCAGTACGTCAGAAAAGAGCTAGGGGAGTTTCTTAGGAGGACATTGGACTTAAAAATACTGCTGTAGTGTTGGATAAAACACTACAGGTCAAAGATAGACCACATGAAGGAATGGGGCCCAATTCTGGAGTAACCTGCTCTAGCACCTGAATGTGCAAAGAGTGGTTGGTAGAAGGCTGCAGGGTGATGCCTGTTGACTTTCCACAGATTTCTGCAGTAGGCAGGATGGCCATCCCCCATGATGAGCTGAATTACCAAGCCAGCTGACTAGGCAGGACAGGAAGCAGACTTGCAGGCAGAAAAATGTGTGGTCAGTTCCAGTGAGCAACCTACAGGTATTTCTGAGCTCTGGCTCCCCACAGCAGGAACCAGGCTGCTTTTCATTTCTGAGAGACTGCAGTCACCTGCCAGCTTCACTTCTGTCTGCACTGAGATCAGCCATTTGGCTCCTTCTTACTATATTTCCTTCTCTGTGTCAATTGGCACCCAGTGAAGAGAAGGTGACGTTGCTCTTAGCCCCTGTGGGTGGAGATAAGCAAAGGATTTAATTTCAAGGGACTAATTTGGGACCTCCAGAATTCAAAGCATATAACAGCAAGTCACTGCTCTAGAGGTGACCACAACTTCTTGTGGCCCACAAAAGGAGAGACTAATACTGTGTGTAGGGGGCTACTGTGGGACTACAGGAATGTGTGGGTTCCTTTGAATATATGGTAAAGATATTTGTGTCTAAGACCTTTTCATTTCCAACTGAAAAATGATCTCTCTTCTTCCCCTTCCGCTTGTTCAACCTGTGGGAAAAGAAATCAAGTTAGCATCTATGTTACAGATAATTTTGCAGCTTTAGGGGGAAGACTGTCAATAATGTTTATTTTATAAGCCATTTATTGAAAACATATTTTTCAGTTGCTAGAATTACGATGTCAATTTGAAACTGTTATGTTTCTAATTGATGCAGGAGTTATAATTAAGAGGAAAAGCGGAGAAATTCCATGCCCACTGGCAGTTGAAGCCTTTGCTGCTCACCTTAGCTATATCTGCAAATATGATGATAAATACAGCAAGTAAGTAAGAAGATGTGCATGTTTGTATGTACTTCTTTCACACCTTCTCTTTTGCTGCAAGGTTTGAATTGTTCATGTTGAGCTGCATCTGAGGCCCCAATGCTGTTTTCACTGAGTCTCTGACAGAACGTCTGTTTAAATCAAAGATCAGATGCTGGCTCTGCACAAAGCAAGAACTGCATTGCTGGTATTGGTTTGGCTCTATCTACCCATCCATCAGACAAAAAAAAAGAAATTTTGAGACACAGGTCCTTTGCATGTTATAAATGACTTTTAAGAAGTGATGGGAGGATGAACCAGCAGACTGATAGAGAATTCAACAAGGCTCTACCAGCCCCACAAGTCTCTCAGGCTAGTTCAGCTCTCCACCTCTAGCAGTAGATGATGTTTAGTTGATAATCTGTCCTGGTGATATTTGCATCACCTGGAGCCAGAAGAAAAAAAGACATTCAGTTCTACATGTAAAGCTGACCTACATGATAAGAGAGCAGATTGTAGAACTTTTGGGTCCTGAATTCCAGTTGGTGTCCTCAGTGTTAGCTCTTAATGTAGCAAGGAGGAACAGCAGGGAGTAAGAATAGCAGTAGTGAAGCTTGGCTGTGGGAATAGCAATGAGGTACAGAAGATTTCAAGAACTAGAAATTGAGAAGAGAGAAAAAGCAGCACAGATTTTTCAAGCCAGTTCTGGGCAATGCAGCAAGAATTCAGTAGAATATATGAAAGAGGAGGAGGTGGTTGCTGGAAAATGATGTTGGGATCTGGTCTGAGGAAATCAATGTGGAAAAAAGCTGGGGTAGTACATTTAAATGGTTACTAAAAAAATGAAAGTAGGAAAATGGGAGAGAAGGAAATCTTATGACTGAAGAAAGAATATTCTGGCAGTCCTAGAATTAGTCAGAACCTAAATATAAAGATGTCAGTCCTCTCTACTTCTGCCTTGTGGTCCACCTACCAGCAGTGTACGCTCTCGCTCTACCCCCACATCCTCCCACCTACTGTTGACAGCAGCAGCAATCATCCTTTGCTCACAATAAACCTGAGGAGAAGCATCAGTAAGCTTCCCAAAACTGTAATGTAATGTGACTGAGGCTTTTTTTTTAGTTACAAATTGAAGAGATTCAGACCTACATCTCCTCTCACAAGGATATTTGTCATGGGTGAGCTCAAGGAATGTTTATCAGTACTCTTATTTACATGGAGTGATACAGAGGTGAGATTATTGCAGAAGTTTGCTTCTGTGAGCAAGGAGGTCTGCTCTTTTACATACTGCCAGAAACATCCAAAATTGTGCAAATTTGATGTTAATGTCTGTCAAATATATTGTACGAAATTTCTTTAAATATTACTTGAACCAGGCATTAAGTCCCATGTCTGCTTCTCCTTTGGGACTGCAGGATCTTTGTCTGGGGTGATTTCTTGCATCCCAGCTGCAATTGTTTGGCTGAACAGTGTTTTTCCCTCCTTTCTTGACTTTTAGGTATTTCATTTCTCACAAACCAAACAAGACCTGGCAACAAGTGTTCTGGTTTGCCATCAGCATCGCTATAAATAATGCCTACATCCTCTACAAAATGTCAGAGGCCTACCATGTGACAAGGTACAGCCGTGCACAGTTTGGTGAAAGACTTGTAAAGGAGCTTCTGGGCTTGGAGGACACCTCACCCACCCATTGATGCTCTGCTCTTGGTGGCGTAGGCAGGGGCTGGAGAGAAAGCAGAAGATACCACACCTGGAGCAGCAAAGCAAGGAACTTGTGACACCACCAGTGCTGTTATCCAAAAATGCCAAGTGATGCCACTAGAGAGGTGCAAACTTTGTTCCTAGTATCAGCTGGATGTAAACATCTCGTGCAGAAAGTGCCACTGGAAAAGCTGACGCAAAATTGCATATGTGAATGCCCTGTGGGAATCTGTATACCGAAAATAGACTTAAATTAGCCATCATCTCAATGCTATTTGTTGAACAGGGTCACCTTGTAAAGTTCCTCTTGGGCCAAGAGCTTGTCAGAAGCTGGCACAGCTCCGCAGTCCTAGACGGGCATTATAGGAAAATCTACACCTTCCTTGGAGTTACTAAATTCCGGGACAAGCCCTGTGAGGGCTGTGGCTGAGCGTGGCTGCCGTCCCACGTCCCACGAGGCGCCGCTGCTGTCCTCCACTGGGACAGGCGGAGCAGCCCAGCACAGGAGCCCTGCAGCAGGCATCTTGACAAACACCACCTTCACAGACAGGCAGCCAGGAACTGAGGACCAGTCATGATTTCTTCTTTCTGTGTTTTTTTTTTTCCCTTTGTTTTTATTAATGTAACATAAGACAATTTGATCCCAGTTAGAACACAGGAAAATTAGGAGAAACCAAGTACATTAGTGAGTTTAAGATAACAAATACACTACACTGATTTTTTTTTAACCATGATGAAGCATTTTTTTACACAAACAGTGATTAATACTGTAAGTATTAATTACTGTTAATTACTGTAATTAACAGTGAGTAAACCAGTAAGTAATACTGCCTCACATCTTAACTGCCACGGTCAGTGTACAGGTGAGAAATCAAAATATATCAACTATATTTTTTCTTGATTTCAACTGTATCTTAAATGTTACTTAAAAAGCTAATGTAATGGACTGTTAAAGTTTTAAGAACAATAATTTCTTGTTTTTTCTTTAGTTACTGTCAAGACCTTTTTGGTCCACTTTAGAATTTTGTTTGGCACACAGTTGGCAGGAAAAAAGAAGTCACTAATAGCCAAGTGTTTCCCATTATCACTGTGGGGTGTTCTGTAGGAATTCTTTTTGGTAGAGTTCAGGGCTTGTCACAGTAGTTGTAATTAAGCAGATTACATGTTTAGTAAAATAGCGTAGCATTGTGTCTTAGAAAAGGAAAAAAAGTCCAGTTGCAACCAACCTTAAACCTTGCTAAAACAGAGCAGGCCTAAAAAGTTATTCTGTTCTGAGTGACACTGTAGAGGACAAGCATCATTGTGAGCTGGTGGTCAAGGCCATGTTTTGGTGCTCGTGGAATCGGAAAGCCACTGGAGTTTCAGAAAACAATGCCAAAAGAGAGAGGTATGATTGAAACAAGGGAATCAATACTGAGGGGAACTACTACCCTGCCCTCTACACTTTATTGATTTCAGTCCACAACTCAATCATCAAAAAACTGTATTCTGAAGGTTAGCAGTGATGGGCACAAACAGAATTGCATTAACTTGCAGGGCAGAAAACCATGTTGATTAGAGGACCCCAAGCCTGAAAAGTTTACTCCCAAAGAATGACTCAAGTTTATTCAAGAGGAATGGAGTGAATGATTGATTTATCAGTGTAAATCTTACAAGGTTACATGTATCTGTCTGACAAGAGACAATAGAGGGTAACCAACAAAAATTTGGAAACTCCTCAGATTTCATCATTCTGTGACATGCAAATGCATAGCATGTAAATAATAACAGAGGAAGAATCCAGCGGGGGTTAGTAAATGAATGACTAGCCCATGGAGTATCCTCGCACTGACACCTTTGTTTCCACCAAAGTCTTACTGTTTGGCATAGACCTAGAGGCAGATCTCACCTGGTTGCAAGGAGAGAAGGGGATGGCCGACTCCATGGTGGTTCTGCTTGTGCTACAGCCTGGAGCCTGTCCCACACATCCTGCTCCGCCTGCCAGCTGCACAATGAACAGCAGCAGGATTCCTGAGCATCCTTTTCTCAGTCCACAAGGTTTCCACCCAGGAAACATGGGAGAAAGGACAAAACTTTGTGCACTGAGGCCTCCTAACCAGAAAAGAAGGGGGTGAGTTTGTACCACTCTAGCCCTTGACAATGCCAAACTGCACAGGAACCCAAGAATCAGTTCAAAATTTCTTGACCCTGCAGAGAACTGAGACCACCCCTCTTCAGACTGTGTTTGATAGCTGGTTCTTGTCAGTCTTGTAAGTATTCAAAGGAAGGCAGCAGCTAGCCTGAAGCATGAAAAATGAATGTTCAGCAATATAAACCTACAGTTTTCTTTTTTTTCAGGAAATTTCACAGAGTGTTCTTATTGCTCCCTGCTTCAGACAATGCCAGCCTATATTGGATCAGGAAGTGTAGCTACTAGCTCATTATATCCCATAAACTTATATAGTAGTTAAAACTGGGGCTGTAAGGAAAAGTTTGGCTGGAACTTTACTGATGGGATGGCTTAAATGAAAAGTCCAGCTTCCTTACACTCCCATGCCATGCTGGGCTATGTGCAGGATAACCATGCCCCCCAGCAGACATTCCAAGACCACCTTGGAGCCACTTGGCATTTCTGAGGAGTAGGCAGACCACTCTCCAGCTACATTGTAGGCCCCTGGGATTAATCTGGATCCCTTGGCCAATTGTTATATAACTATGTATGCTTAAAGACCTGGATCTAGGCCATCCCATACAGAAAATGCCTTTTCTTTTTTTGGATGACTGTAGGCCTGAGGCCTTGAACTATTTAATTTTTCACCAATGTATGCAGTTAATTATGCGGATTACTTGAGCTCAATCATGAGATCCTAGCTTTTTGCCTCAGGGACTGGGTCCTGAGTAGTTTTCCCTAGAATTGGTGTTGACGGGGGATTACACAGTGGCTGACTATTACAGGGAAGATGCTTTAGTCTCCTTTGTAAAGGAGAAAAATGAAAACAAAATTATAGCTTTGCAATGAATTTCATTTTCTTAGCCTTAAACATCCCTCATCATTTGGAACTGTTGTTCTTATCATGCACAAACATTCCATAAGTAAGCAAAAATATTTATATATATTTATATTTACAAAATGCCTGAATTTTGGCTCTTGAAGCCAACAAGCAAAAGCCACCAAAGTGTAGTCTATATCTACAGATGACTCTTCCCTTCATCTTTTCCTTTTATTGACTGGAAATGGATAGGGTTGGGGAAAGTTAAGATTTCTCCTTGTTGAAGAAGCATCTTGCACTTTTTCTGTTACTACAACCGAGGCAAAGTAATTAAGGAAGATACAGGATAATTTTTAAATGGCTAAAGTTTGTCAACTGCAGCTCAGCCTATGCAGGATTATTTCCTTTACTGCAAACTGGCTTACTCAGATTTGGTTCCCCACCTGCTTGTAAGTTGAAGATTCTCCCTAATTAAAGAGGGGGGAAAAAAGTCTCAAAGTAGTGCAAGGGTGCTTGTCATAGTGCGTGTGAGTCTAATTGTGCAATAGTTTGTGAAATTATAGTCTGAGTTGTTTGTAGCCTTAAGACAATCTGGGTAAGAGAACTGAGAACTTAGCAGTAGGTAAAATGCAGTTGAAATGGCAACCAAGTCACAGAGGAATGTCTCTAAACTTTTTCAGGAAAAAAAAAAAAGAAGTTCAACACTGAAGTAGTGAAGGGAGCACAGCACAGCTCCTTTCTCTCCTGCTGAATTGAATTTTCATTGACGTGTACTTCTAAAAACTGATAATTACTTGTTCCTGGTATGCAAACTTTGTTTCAAAGAACCGAGACCATCAGTAAGACATACCTACCACCTTCTATGCACAGTACTTTCAGGAAATGTCTGTCGTGCCACGATCCATTCTTGGAAAACATTTCTTCTCCCAGTGTGTAATACCACACTTGCCAGAGCTTCGAAGCCACTGGGAAGTGGTTTCCACTGTTGTCTCCATTGAAAAATGCTTCAAGGGCTTGCAGGAATTCTGCCACTTTTTACTTCAGTCCATCTGTACACTTGACAATAGGGCACAATTTAAAGAAATCTCATCTCCATTTTCTGTTTCTATTCTAGAGAAAATTGAATTTAGCAACTCAAAAACAGCATTCCTGTTCTTTACCTCCAGATATATTTCTGTGGCCTTTTTTTTTCCTGAAGATATTGCTTTCTTTCTAACAGTTATTTAGAAGTCTGTCTTGAGCTAGTGAGTAGTGAAAAGCAGCCTCCAGTATCTCATTCTTCCATGCCTTACTCCCCTTGTGGTAGAGCTGATTCCACTGACAAGCGGGGGACTGGGGGATTATGCTGCTCTGATAATTCTGTGCATCTCTGGTACTTTACAAGCAAGGATTGCAAAGTGCTGTAACAACCTCAGCACTCGTGAGACATCATTAGCTTATCAAAGCTTTTCCTTTCCTACCAGACACCAAGGCACAGCACAGATAAGGGGGGTCATGAAAATGTAAAGTGGAGTTTGCACTCCTGCTGATTAAGGCTGTGTTCTATGTTTTCAGTGACTTGGTTCTTGTTCAAAAGCACTTTTCCTAACTAGAATGAAAGTATGCCAAGTATCATTTCCCCCTAAGTAAGGGCTGTGGGACTTAGCACAGGTTCCTTCATACAGGCTGGCATGAGTTAAAACCAAATTGCACTAAAAGTAAGAGAAAATTTGATAAAACGTAGGAGCCCAAAAAGCCTAGAGGAACTGAGAAGAGATATATGGAAAATCTGAAGCTCTGCAATAGTCCAGTAAACAGTGTGAAATTCAGACAAATAATTACTGAGTTAAGAAAATGCACTGAGGCTTAGATGGAATATGAAGTCTTCCATCCACCTCTGTTATGGAGTTTGCCATGGCACTTCCTTCACACTCAGATTGATGTAAGATTGGTTGTTTGTAAAACAAGCTCATCTCAGTCTGGCTGAGAAAAACATTGAAGTGTCGAAGGCCTGTTCACAGTTTCACAAGGGCAAGGAACTCTAAGCTCAAAACAGGAGCCTATAATATTTGGCCTGCTGTTAACTAGGATACTTGTACCAACACATCACATCATCTACCCAAAAGCAAGCTTGCCATCAGTGCTGCTTGATATATATTCATTCTTGCAATTCTTCCTAAACTTACCTTTGTTTCCAGAAGCATCATGAACTAGAAGCACTTCTGTATCATCACTTCACTGTTGGCAAACAGTTGAGAACAGCTGTGCTTTGTAAAAAGGATCTCTTCCTCTTCTTCTAAGTGACAGCTTTGTCTCTCTGGAAATCTAGCCCTGGAGAAGCTTCCTGCCCCACACTCTCCTTTTCTTCCTCATTCCTTGCATTTAGAACACATCCAAAGCATCCTGCAGGTTCTTGGTCAGTCTGGAAGAGTTGACGTCACAGAGCTGGCCCTTCAGTTTACTTCTGTAGCGTTGTGTTGCTGGTCCTTTCTGCTATTTTGCAGATCTCAGATGAAACAGGGTATTATTTCTGCAGGCTGTTCTAATTGCAATCACTGTGAAGGTGTTGTCTGCTTTGCCCCATTAGTGCTGTCCCAGCAGGTTTGGATGGACCCCAAAGAGGTTTCAGCAGCACCATACCCACTGTTCCAACTGGCATGGCTGTAATATTCCTCAGCTCTGCATTGCTGTCATAGAGACACCTTTGACAGGGTGTGGGGATTTTCTTTGTGTTTTGCTTTGTTTTTGAAGCCCTTTCACTCTGATGGGTTTGGTGAACAGCTGTTAGGTATCACTAAAAGGCCTTAAGTGGTAAATCCATTTTGTATCACTCTTTCCAAGTAATAATTGCTTGTATTGGATGTCAGGGTGGTCCACGTGATGTGTAGTGTGAAAACCTTAGCCAGGAAAGCATCATTTGCTGTACCTGAACAACCTTGGATGCCAGGGGACCCTGGGTGAGGAGCCCAGCGGGAGAGGACTGTCGTGCTGTCCTGTAGCACCATGATGTGCAGGACCTGACTGGAAAAAAAAAGCTGGGGAGACACAAGATCACAATTTGCAATCCAAGCTCCTTGGACAAGCAGACTTCATAGTCAAGCTGGTCTCAGAAGTTTTTCTAGGAACGGGAAAATTCCAGGCCTATGCAGTTTGCTCCCAGCCCTTGCGACTCTGTTTCTAAAATAAACACTCTGGAAAATGCTTTCACACTTCAAGTATTTACAGTGTGCTCTGGCCTTCAGAGCATTTTGACCTATTTCCACTAGTTCCCCAAAAAGCCTAGACATTTAAAAGCAAAGCACAGTGCACTAGGTTCAGCTGTGCAGAACCCCAACCCACTTGTGTCAAAGTAACGTTGTGGTCTTGTTCTCAAATAATCTGTGTCAAGACATTTGCAAAATGTGACTGCTGAACAATTTGCATGTCTCTGTGAAACATAGTTGCTCATTTGATGGAAAACAGTCTGCAGGTCTCTCTGACTTATTTTGCAACCTGGATTTTTCTTCTAGATATAAACCAAATATTTGCCTGGCGTTTCAGTACTGAAATAAAAAAATAGCTTGATCCCATGGTCTGGGGGTGATATCAGAGATAACAAAACTCAGGTTTATGTCAGCGATTAATCTGATCCTGTGAAGGTGTGGCTACTCAGCAAGGTCTGACACAAGGAGGAGCTCAAGGGCAACAGTGGGTTTGAGAAGGCAGAGGAAAGTTCAGAGGATGGACACATGGAGGGAGAGGAGCCAGGTGATCCCTTCTAACTCTCATCATTCCAGCATGTATACCCCACTCTCCTGCTGCCTTTGAATTAAAAGAAAAAGCTGATGTTTAACATAACCAGTCTGCACAGCTGATTGAGTAACACAAACCCTGCTTTAGCTACATCCCTGGCCTCACTCCATGCCTTTCCTTAGGCTATACATGTTTGGTAGTCATCAGCCTTGGAGTCACAGCACTGCTGCATGTCAGCACAGCATGGAAGCTACAGACTGTGGAAGCACCACATTAGAAGCAGGAACAATGGGGATTCCGGAGAAGGAGTCTCCCCATTGACATTTTGTTTTCATTTATTTTTCAATGTGTGCAACTTACATTCCATCAAATGCAGTGACAGTTCCAATTGCGAAGATGGGCCTTAGCTGGCCGAGTACTTTCAAGACCACTGGGCTGTGCTCACACCATCAGCAACTGCGGTTCTGTTGCAAAGTTCCATATTCTTTATAATTCTAAAGATTTCTGTTGAAAGCATAAATTACAGAGGTAAAATAGACACTGCAAATTACTTTTTTTTCTTTTTAAAAATCTTCTCAGACCAATTTTATAACGGCCAAGTCTTTCAGGAAATGCAGGTGTGTGACCTCTTCACAGTAAGAGTCACACAACTGTGTTTCTGCATGGGACAGGGAACTACTTTTGTGACACCAGTTCTGTTCTACACAAAGGCACGCTTGCAATAAATTTTTACAAATTTTGTACACCATAAGCTGAATTCCAAGTTCCAAAAATGTGAAGTGTGGCAACAATAACAAAATTGATTTATAGTATCACTCTGATATCTTGTCATGTGATTTTATTTCGTCAACAAAGTTTGTTTACAATCAACAACTTTGAAATACAGTCAGATATATTACCCGTTGCTTTTCCTGTCTTGTTCTTTTCTGAAATATGTGGGGAAGATGTTTGGTCATGCTCTGGGTGCCTAAGTGAAAGGATGTAGAGAATATACTGCAAGATAAGTTACAGGTTCACACTCTAAGACCATCAGAATCATAAACCTACCATCTCTATCCAGCCACTGAGGACAAAGGCATTTTCTCTAGAAAGAATTGACTTGAAAAAGCCTTTCGGTGTAACCTGCATACAGGCATGGAAAAGGGAACCACTGTCCCCACTGCCGTGCCGTCCTGACCCCAACAAGCAATGCTTCCCAGCCACCTCAGGGCAGAGCAGGGTGGACACAAGGGCAGGGAGAGCTGTCCCAGCTCTCAAATATCTCTGCTGGACAGAACCAGCCCTTTGTCCTCGCTGCTCTGGCTCTTCCTGGCAAGCACTGTCTGTACCACCAGTGGTACCCACCAAACCCATGACCTGCACGCCAAATGAGTGGCATTTGTTGGCAAAACCAGACACGTGTGATCGGCAGATGGCTGCTGTTTCACAGCTCCAAGTCAGCAAGTTACTAGGACCTGGTATAAACCTTATTCCACAAGGTAGCAGAAGCCTTGCAGGAGAACACACGAGTGGGGTCACAGTCGGTCTTTGCCAACAGCCACAATAAAGATGTCCCCCATGCCTTGGGCTGCGTCCCTCTTTTCCCCGTGGCTGCAAAGGCTCCACTGGGACTGGGCTGCCCAGCATGCCAGGTTTGTGACTGTGGCTCAACACTGACCTCTGTTGGGCTGCCAGTCTGATTTGCTCTGGGTGTTTCTTCATAGCATCTTGTGTTTTCCACATGAAGGAATTTAATTTGCACCTAAGCTGTGCTAAGAAAAAGCCAGAAATCCAGGGAAAACAAAACATTAACAGAAGCAACCAGCAACAAGCCCTTTGACCTATTTGATGTCTTTATGGAACCAGTCCCTAAGAGACTATTTTTCTGAAGTTGCTTAGTATCACAAAAAGAGGGGCAAGAGATTCTGGCTGTTCAACACAGCTAGGATCGCAGAAACCTTTTCAACATGTAAGTAGCTGCATTGGCAGCCCTTAATGCTGTTTTGAAGGACAGTCTGGCCCCTTCACACAAGAAACAAGACTCCTTTTCTCCTTTGCTGTGTGTTTTTTGCACCACAGCAGTCACTGCTGAGCAGCAGGGGAGGAACTCACGAGTTTCTGCTGTGGGATGCCACATCCACGCTCAAGAAGCGATCAAACCACTGGGTGTGCCTGCAGCTTAGAGTGGAGGTTGGCTCATCCCAAAGGAGTGCAGAGGCTGGAAGTGTGTAGGTGCATCATCAGGGTGATGGATCAGCATGACCACGCCCTGGCTCAGGGCAGGGCTTCCCCGAGATGGGAACAGCCAGGAACGGGTGCCTCCCTGCATAGCTCCCTAGGCACGCACAGCAGGAGGGACCTAAGGAGAGGATTACAAGCCCCTGCAGCGAGACCAGCTACACACCAGATGAGATGTGCAGCTGTGCCATAAAGCAAATGAGGATTTCTCCTTGTTCCCTGTCATGGCTGGAGAGCCGCCCCCAGCAGCACAGCACTTTGTTCCCTGGATGTGCCATGACCAGAGCAAATGCTGTGTCTGATCAGGCCATGCCATCAGAGGTACAATAAGCAATGCAAATCATCTTTAGCACACTAGTTGAATAAAAGAAGGAATTTAATTTATGAAATTATGAAACACAGGATCTGATTGCCCGGACACATGTTACCTTGGCACTGTCATTTACAACACTGCCATCCATTCAGATCAGGCCAGAGCTTGCAGTAACTCAATCTCCTGTGAAATTATTCTCAGGAGAATTTGCAATTAATTCCAACAACACTGTCTTTATTAATTAAGCCAAACGTAACATGCCCTTTTGCGTTTTTTTTCCATTATCCTATCCCACTCGTCCCTCTGTCTCCAGAGGGGAACAGAGAGAATAAAACTGCCACCTCACAGACACTGCAGAGAAGGACACCCCCAGCTGTCACCAAGTCAAAGTGCAGACTCTCCTAAAGCACCCTCACCCGAGATTTGGAAAAGCACTTTACAGGTAGTAATGAATCAGACTCCTGCAAAGCAAAGCCATCTCCTCTCTCTGCAGAGAAGGTCTCCTTGCAGCAGTTTCCTTAGATTACAGCACAGTCACTGTTTTGTCTTTGGGAATGACAGTTTAAGAAATCAATACACAAAAGGTGATGAGAACTGAGAAGCCAGAAACCTCTCTCGCTTCTCTGATATTCCCACTTCCCCAGGTGAGGACTTGGGCAGGATTCCTCAGGAACACCTGCACCAGCAATACTGGCATGGGATTCATGTATTTTACCAGGGCTTTTTTTGCAGATTATATTTCCTGTCAGAGGTTTTGCCTGGGAATTTGCTGTCTGTCCTTCATCACAGAAGCAAGAGCAGCAGCAATGGAGGTTCTCAGATTCACGGGGAATTGGCAATCCACAAACTTGGATGAGAATCAGCTCCCCTGAGCAGATGGACTCACCTCCCACAGCACGGCCCTGCACTGGCCTGGAGGCAGCTGGTACCAACTGCAGTGTGAACACACTGAGGTGCAACAAGCCAAAATATGCTCCTTTTTCTACTTATATGGCTCAGGGCTGGACTGCAACCTTAAAAGAAATGTTAGATATTCCTACTGCCAGATTCAGACTCCCCAGGGGCAACAAGGCAGGATTTAAGATGTCAAGATCATCTCAAACCCTTTGAGGAAACAGCACAGCAAACCTCTTCCATCTCTCCTGGACACACACAGAATTTAGAAACAGTCAGCTAAAATGATGCCAAATAATAATCCCCAAAAAATTGAAAGGTTTGAGGGAAAGCAGGGAGGAGAGAGACATTTATTTGCTGTGAATAAGACTAGCATCTGCAGGCAGCCACGCCAGAATAAATTGCAAATCACTCTCAGGATTTGAACTGGAAAAGTTCATTGCCTACTAGTCTATCAGTATCCCAGCCTTTTCAGATTGAAACTGTCGGAGATAAAGACAAACACATGAATTAATAGCCATAGTTATATCTTGGACATATGCACTGGAAAAGTTCGTCTCCAAGGATAAGCAATTGTATTTGCATCCAGCCACAGAGGAAAGGCCCCATCCAGCACTTGCAAAGAAAAATGTAATTCTGTACCTGCTGGTGTTCCTCCAGAGTATGTGTGCTGCTCTTCTCCTTGACATCCCAATTCATCTTTTTTCAGTCCTCTCCATTACTGTGCCCAACAACTCACCACCACCTAAAACCTACAGCTACTTCTGATACTGGGTGCAAGAGAGGCATCCCAACGAGTAGCTTGGCGTAACATCAGCATAGTGTTTCTGAGTTCAAATAATAATTTTTTCACTCCTGTCCTGTAATTAATATTGAACAGGTAGAGCATTGCTCTGTTCAGTAAAGCAATTTGCAAAGTGCCACTGCAGAGTTCCACCGTTTGTCTTTTCAGACACCAGGTAATGTCAAGTATTTATGAAATTGGTCATGGATGATCACCCACAGTTTGCAGCCAGGCTGAGCAAGTAGTGCTATTAAATACTGCAAGTCAGGTTTAATAAACCTACTCAAATAGAAGAAATACTTGCATGTTTAATGAAGAAAACCTGTTACTGCAGCCAAGAGCTTCAGGTGACCCTGGAGAATCTGAAGGGTACTTCAGTAGGACTCAGACCAGCTGTTAAACATCTGTGGCCCTTTCTTGGCCGGTGCAACAAACTGGCCATAGACAGTTTAAACCAATCACCCATACACAGCAGCATTCTCTTGCCTGAGATGACAGCAGCAAATTTCAATGCATGGTGCACTACAGTGATTTTAGAAGCCGCTTTTTTGAACAAAAAAAAAACTCCCCTGGACTGGGGCAAGTACACACCAACACACACGAAACTCAGACATTCAAGTGGACTCAGTGGCTGCCAGCGACAGCTTTCTGTTGCTCATGTGTGAGAAGCAAAACAAATTCAGGAACTTTTTCCCACAGGCCAGCATGTATGATCTGTTTCTCATTGTTTTTCCAGTAGCATCACCACCAAATTTCAATATAGAGTGGTGGTTCAGTGGTCCAGTGGTAAATCACAGATCACGAACAGTTTGCAGGCACTGAGAGGGACTCTTCCCTGATTGCTTCCCCAAAGAGCAGCCTGCAGGGCTGATCACCAGGCTCCCTCTAAGCAAGGCAGAGCAGATGCCAAACACAACCGGGCTGCAAGGGAGCTGGCCTGCCACAGCCCAAACCCCAGGGAGCTGGAAATGCTGTCTTGCATCCCTGTGGGTGGGACCCTGCCTCATGCCTGTGCATCAGGTTTAAGCACCAGACATGCCAGACCCTACTCTTCTCCCCATGTGCTCACCCTACCTGTTGTCTCATTGGTTTTGTGGCCCCTGGTCCCAACCAGTTCTGCTTCTGTGCTGCAAATAACCAAATGGATTTTTTGCTACCTGAAAGGAGAAAATGCAACAGAAAGGGAGTGAGAAGAATTTCCTCTGTTTCTTTCTGAACAACAAGGAGCTATTTATAACACAGTGAGGTTCATTGTTGCACGAAAGCAGTGCCCTTTCCCAGCTGACAGAGCCTCTCTAGCAATGACAGCCTCACAGTCGCCTGCAGGATTTCTTTTTGCCTGAGGTAGCTTAACCCAGTTTTTCATGTGGATAATGAAAATCCACAGTGGATGAGATTTTATGTGGCTGCTGTTCTCTGGGGCTCTATGCAAAGGCTGAAGCACCCAGGAATGTATGAGCAGCTCCACCTTCTTAGGGCAGATTTCTGTAAAAATGGATGGTTGCAAGGCTCCTTTCCCTCACTGAAAGCAAACCATAATACTTCCTCTGAAGTCAAAGGAAGTTATACTTGAGGTTCAAAAGTTGCCCTTCTCTCCTGTCAGCACCTCAGGCCTGTGTGATAGAGGCAGTCAGCAGAGCACAAAGTGCTCCCTAGGCAGGTGACCTAAATCCTGCTTTGCCCAAGAACGCTGCAGGGCACTGACAGGGTTTGTGTGCTGCCTTCCCTCCGCTCCCCACCAGCTTAAGTGCTCCAGGGTGTCCATCCCCTCAAGCTGGAGCAGTGCAACTGCTCCACAGTCCCTGGGGCTGACAAGAAATCTCCCCTAGAGAGGGACAGCCTTCAGAGGCTCTGGTGACAGGGCCAGTGTCACACACGCCAGATCTGTATCCCCATGGGTGCACATCCACACTCCATGGCTGAAGAGCCCCACTCTGCCCTTCCAGCAGAAGCATCTCTGGCCACGCAGTGCACGAGTGTCCTGAAGAAGTGGGAAGAACAGCAGAGCTGTCGGACTCTGAGCTGCTCAAAGCAGTGGGGAGAAGATGGAGTCAGGAGTGTTTTAGGAAAGAGGGATAAAGGGTCACTATTGGAGGATATTTAGGCACCTTCACACAGGTCTTGACTTTCACAGGAGGCTCCTTGGATGGATCCAAGCCTCCCAAGCCAAGCTGTGGCCAAAGAACTTTACTGTAACATTGTAGCAGTGGTTGGAAAAAGGCACAGGCTGCCAAAAGTTGGCATGGCTGCCAAAAGTTAATTAAAACAACAAAAACAAACTGGGGAGAGGGCTGTGCATATGACAGGGTTCATCAGTCGAATCAGGTAGAGCTTGTGCTTATTACATGCGTCAGACCAAACTCCCCACAGCGATTCCTCTACCTTTCCACCTCCTCAGGGCTAATTTAAGAGCTGTTCTTCGCAGCCCTTAATAATAGCGAGAAAGAAAATCAAATCCTGCTCTGCCAAAAGGAGGAAACTGGAACAAGGGAACCAAGCGGCAGAAAACTTGTCTTGCTGCCATCTCTGGGTTTCCTAAGGAAATTCATGCTCCAGGGCACCCAGTCAAAGAAAGCAGAGCTGCCAACAGAATGCACGACTCTGATCCTACCCACAAGGGAAGCCAAGTCCATCTGCTGGGAAAGGGAAGGACATTTCCCACAGGTATAACAGCAGTGGGGTGGGATGCATAGTTGGACACAGAAATAACCATCCTGCACAGACAAGCATTTTCTCTGGGAATACCTTGGGCTCGGACTGCCTCTCTTTTGTATGCACAACTCTCACCCCCAACATTTTTCCTGTGAGGGGCAGGTAACCTCCCCTGCCCCACCAGAGAGCACCAGCACAATAACAGAGCTCTTCACACAACAACAGGAGCAGTAATACTGCTTGTGACTACTCCTGCTCTGGCCTGTGCGGGCACAGGGAGCCAGGCTGACTCAGTGCCTCCTCCAATACAAGAATTCAGGCAAAGCCAGAATTGAAGTAAGCAGGCTAAAGGGTCACCTTCCACTCACATAGATTTGGGCTCATCCTTTGTGTCCCCCATGAAATGACTTTTTATTTAGCCAAATCTATATAAGTTAATGCCTTTTTTTTTTTTTAATCTTCCTGGAATGTCATCCAATGGTCATTGCTACAAAGGCATTGCTCACTCCTGCCAGGCTCAGCTCTGCTCCACAGAGGCTGGGCACATCTTCAGCTTCACTACCAGGAAGTGTTTCATCCATACAAAGTGGTTCACAGAAGTACCATAGTACTGGCACTAGCCAAAAGAGCAGGGCTGGTTCCAACCAATCCCACAGTGCAGGTGCTCCCAGGGGTAAAAGCCCCCTTGGTGCCATTTTTGTCATAATTTCTCTAACAATGGAGCCCAGGGTGCCCCACCTAGAACCAGGACCTCCTTTGTGCCAGGTGAAGATATCCAGAAGCTCCTACAAGCCTTTCCCCCGGCACTGCTAATGAAGGTCAAAATTCAAATGCAGCACAAAGACCTTTGCATCTAGGCTAATTGCAAATCCCATGGCATGCTTTCAGAACTCCATATAACTTGTTTTCTTCAGAAGCTCTCAAAGACTGTCCTTAGGGACTTATGCAATGAAAAGACACCAGAATGTCAAAGATGCCATCCTCTACCTAAGAGACTACTGAAAATGCAAATTCTATGGGCAGACTTCTGTGGCAGTTTTGGACAGGAATAAAATTCTTAAAATAATTTAGAATTTGGTCCCCAAAGGCACTAAACTGCTATTCACAAAATTAATTTACTAATCCTTTCCAGACTCATTTCTTCCCCATATTTCCTCAATGTGAAAGTCTGCAATTTAAAAACTGTCTGCAGCCATTTTCCATTATAATATAAAAATCAGCCAGAAACATCTTCACATTTTATGTGAGAGGTTGAGGACAACATTTTGTAAGCAGCAAGAAAAGTAATTTGAGAAGAGAGCTGGAGATGGGATTCTCCACCCAGCACAATAAATACCAGCTGCTGGGTCACTCCTTCTGGATGTGCTCACCTGAGCCATCCCAGGCACGTTCCTGGTGCTGCACCGTCTTCTCTTGCCTGCTGTGCTCCAAAGGTGCTCAGTGCATCCATGTGTTTGTCCAGCCTCAGGACACTTCAGATGGAAAATGTGAGGTAGCATGGGCCAAAGGATTTAAGAACCCAGTAGCCAACTGCCTAAGGAAAGACCAAAGGAATGGAATTATAATCAAATAGTATTATCTCCACCTGTCCTTCAAGCTCCCATCAATCTCTGGGGTAGAGACTTCCCAGTGCACGTTTATACATTTGCATGTTTTACAGCCCTGGTTTCCATTGAAAGGGCTGCCACATCATGGAGTAATTTTCAACAATATGAAGAGCTTTTGTCCTAAACCTGGTACCTGGAAACATCTTTTTTTTTTTCTTTGTCTTCTCACTCACTACTTGTAAAGAGCAGGCATGCAGTAACTCCCTATCCTTATACTCCTTACTGTTCATGATCTAACCTCTTCTTGTACAGGCACCCTGCCTTTCTAGCTCAGAATGGGACAATTCTTGCTCCTTGCTGATAAAGGACTTCAGATTTAGCAGGGAAAGAAGTGGCCCCTGGCATCCTCTCTGTGCCACTTGGCTTGTAATTGAGCTATGTCTGTCTTGTCTCCCTTATTCCATTTTCCCATCTTAAGATTTAACCAGTATGATGTGCAAATATTCTGATCCATTCCAGCACCTAATCCTGTTCTGTAAAATGGGAAACACAGAGACTCCCAGGTGGACAACCAATTTTTGGGATGTTCCCTGAGCAAACTGACAGGCCATCAAGAACATCAGTTCCGACCAGCCGCCTGCAAGCACTGCTTGTAGACATCTAGCAGTGTTCTCTTTGCTGATTTCATCCAGAAAAATAAACAGCTATAGGCCCAACACTGATTTGCCTTGCCACACTGGATTTGCTGGAAGCTGAGGAAGATATAACAGCCCTCAGGATCATTCAGAGCACTGCCTGGCTGTCCTTCTTACAAAGCCCCAAGAACAATGTGAGTGAGAAGCACCAGTGGGAATCTTACACAAGTAACAACCATAGGGGTCCTATCCTATTTTTCTGGAGCTGAGAGGAGGACCTTCACCCCTCATCATCCCTCTGTCAGCCTTGAGGACAGCTCAGGGAAGAGCTGTACCAATGTGTGACCTGAAAAACTTGCTTCTCACCTTTAGTTTAAGGGCTCATGCTCTAAGGGCAAAAGTAAAGAAATGACAGAATCATATTCCAGGAGCTCTGATTCTATGAAAAAATGGTTTAAGGAGTTAAACGTAATCAGCAGACAAATGGCTGGCAGTTGAAGCTAGACATTCAGCCTGGCAGCAATCATTCATTATAACAAACTTATATTGGAAGAGCTGGCAAAAGGAGAATTAGATCAGCTGAAGATTTCCCAATTCTCAAATTCATCTGTTTCTCAAGATGTTTAAACTTCCTAAATTTTATTTTTAAAACCTAACTGTCCTAAAAACTTCTGAAAATTCAGCCAGCCATTTACATCTGAGCTCTTGCCAGAGGTCACATCCAGACTGAAGCTGAGCAGTTGGGACAAATAGCACTGCTGAAGATGTTACAGATGATGCTATAGAATAGCCTGATCTCATTTTTCCTTAAACTATGAATTACTGACTTTGAAATACATTCTAAGCTGCAGCTCTGCATCTGCTTCTCCACACCCTCTCACTTTGCACCTCTTTCTCTTCTGCTTCACTTTTCTTTATATCTTTTCTACCGAGACACCAAAAAGACAGTGTATTTTCTTTCATTTTCTTTCAAAGCTCCTCCCATGACAGAAGCTCTGATCCTCACCAATGACCTAAAGATGTCCCCCTCTCTCAAATAACTCATTCAACAGGAAAAGTAAAATCAATGTCTTCATACAATTCTGAAACCAGCTGGGAGAGAGCCTGACACCAGTATGGTGAGCTCCATGCCACACAAAGCCCAAACTGCACGCAGGGTGCAGCATTTCCTTTGTCCAGACTGTCTTGGCCAAAGTGTTATATCCCTTTCTAGTAGGAAACTCCCTGTCAAACATTGGCTTTATGTTGAAACCAAAACCTTGATGCAAAGCTTAAAATCGTTTAGTCTCTCTCACCCTTCTTCCTCCTCTCTTGATACTACAGGTGCTGCTGGCTTTAGACAGAGCAATGAGGCTGTTTTGGCGTAAGTTATTATTATTATTGTTACAATAGGCATATCAACTGGAAGGCAAACCAGACCTCACCTCAGTCTCTCTTACAAAAATATAAGGCTTAATTTTATGGTCTAGTTAAGCATAGCTCAAAGGGCTTTCAGCTACCAAGAGTGACAACACTTTCTGTGTTTGGCTTGTTGGCTATTTTCTTTGTTTGTTTGTTTTTGCCAGCCTTCCCCATATTGTCTGATGGACTGGGCAGAAACACTATCCCAAGGGAGGAGAGGTAGGATCAGCTTTCCTTTCCCTGCCAGCAGCAACAAATAGGCTGGCTCAGCTGAGCATAGAGCTGCCACCAGGAATCTACCCCTGGTCACTTCAAAAACAACCTGCTGGACAGAGGAAAGGGGTGGCACAAAAGTTGAGAAAAGTATTTTACAGAAGTGCTGAGCACACTACCAGACCACAACAGACCCTTCGTAGTAATTTTCTAACCTTGTTTTTACCAGACTACCAAAGGTGACCTTTAATTAATACAGGTTTGACAGAAAGCTATTTGCTACTCCCAGATCCTTTTTAATTAAGAATACCTCAAAAAAGTCCTTGGATTAAAAACATCTTCTGGGTAGAAATAAGAACTTGAAATCAAACAGAATCCTCTTCCTGCATACAGAGCAGCAACCTGCTGCTGTGCTGCAAGAAATCAAGCCAAATCAAAAGGGTATTTTGCACCCATTCAGACCTCTTGGAGGGCTGTAGAGAGAACATCTGTGGACTGACTTTACTCCCAATTTTTAAGCTTGATTACTAGCAGATCTTAAAATAGCTACTGGATGCTAAGCTGTAAATAAAATGTGCAGACTACCAAAAGCTGCAACCCTGACATTTGTGCTCATTCTGTAATCATGGCTTATTATCCCAGAGTTTTTTTCAGTGGCTTCATTCACTTGAAATGATTCTGTAGAGGAACAAGCCTCTTGCTAGAGTATCTGTAAAAAGCTATTGCTATGAAATTATTCACTGAGTTTCATGCTTGAAGGAGGATACAGGTGATGCCTGTGTGCCACTCGTGGCCATATAAATTCATACAGCATCTACATTTAAAATAAACCTAAGTAAGGCAAAGTGGGTGTTGGTATTTGTGTTCAAAAATTAAACATCTCAAAACAACTAAGGTTATGGCAGTAACACCCCAGAATGAAACCAGGCAGTGCTCTACAGAATCCACTTCAAACAAGACAATAGTCTCTACTTAAGAAGGTTACAGCCTTTTTATCTCTTCCAAAATTTATCTTCCTTGCAAATACAGAAAGGCATCTCTTTGAAAAATCAGGATTTTAAATGCTTTTGTTAATCCACAAAGAGTAAAGTTTAAATATTCCCTTATAAAACCAGTATAAAGACATCTCCTTTTATGCACAGTGACAAGCAAGCAGAGAAAACCCATGCATAAAAAACTGCTAAAAAGCATGACCTAAATTTCCAGAAAATGAATGGGAAACTTTTTCAGATCTATGTACTCAAGTATCATGGCAACAAGGGAGCTTTTGGTCAGCAGCAATGCAAAAATTTGCTGGATGTTTCATTCAGTCCTGCTACTCACACTAAGAAGTGAACTGAGAACTGTACACACAGGAAACACGGAAGACTCTAGGCAGAGACATAACAGACTCCTACATTCAACACTAGATTAGATTAAAAGCTTCTATTGCCAGAAGCCCACTGTAATTATATTTAGGTAGCACCTGCCAGCTCCCAGGTGTTAAAGGCCATTTAAGATAGAGAATCCTCATTTGAATTCTCAAATATAATCTGCAGATGGAAAACCGTTCCTTTTGTTTACTGCAGCTTGACATGGCCTTTTTATTTTTTGCCATTAATATTAAAGACCTATTTCCTTGATTTAATTTAGATTTTGAAAGTCACTGACTTCTACAACACTGAAAAAGTTTGTACTCTTGACTTCTTTCCCACAGGCTGTTAGGCAAAACTCTTCCTGTCAGTACAATTAAAAGAGTGGAAATGTTTCATTGTTACCTGTAGATGCTTCTGCAGGTCCTGCTGGCTGATCCTGCCCTTGAGGCTGACTGCAAAGCTTGAGTTTCTTAGACCAGGAGCAAAGAACCCAGCCCTGTATGCCATAGAGTGAGAAAGAATGATGCGCCCCAAAAGCTGACCTGGCATCTCTGAGGCTGCACAGAAGGTTGCACATGAGGTTTTTGGTCCCATCTCCAGCCCACTTAGCTTGCACCCCAGCTCTACCAAGGGGATGCTAGACCATGCCCTGTTGGCATGCAGGAAAACTCTCCTTTCGCATGTCCTGAGTGGAATTTGCTCCCTCCCCAGGTGTCCGGGTGCAGGTTCATTCGCAAACTCTCTAAACTGGACAGTGGAGTGTTTGCCCCCTAAAAAACCCTTATTTCTAAAAAAAAAAATTTTTTGGTTTAATACTTACAATGGGTCATCTTGTGCAGCACAGTCACCTGAGTGCCCACCCTGCACAAGAGAGCAGGGAGACCACAGGAGCCCATGAGCACAGGCACCCCGAGGGGCTGAGAGCTCAGCTGCACCAGGCCCTGGCACAGGGATTGCTGGGAGCAAAGAGGGGCACAGCAGGAATCTCCAGAAGCTCAGGCCTAGAGGGGCAGGAGGGGGAGTGCTTTGACAATATATTTTCAGGTGACTATACAGTCAGTATTAGCCATCTCCTCAGTGTAACACAGCTTCTAAAATAAAGAGAATTTCCTCACAATTACAGTATTAAACACAAACAAAATCTCTGTTCATAAATACAAATACACACCCACATATACACACTTATACAACAGGAACTTTATGAAGCAACCAAGTGAAATGAAGTGTTTGAAAACTATTTCAACCTACAAGCTCCAGGCAGACTTTTACTGGCTTTACTCAGTTCTATTAACCAGCACACACTTATCTATAAAGCGTTCTTTATTTAAGTTAAACAAATTTTCAAGGATGGTTTCCATCTATAAAATGAACAAGTACAAGCTCTGTACAGCAGACTTTTCAAACCAACTGAAAAAAAACAGTTTCCAAACTATGTTTTGAAAATCTGCAAAATAAACAGTATCACCATTCTTGTTCTGAAGACGGTAAGAAAAGTTCTCAGGAGACTCCATCACAATTTGCTTCAAGGGCTCTTAATTTATCTTTCAAATGGATGAATTTCTTCAGCATTAAAAACCCCTAAAATCACAGTAAGTAACTTTGGCACACTGTCATGTAAACATAACAAAAGGATACCACTTCTTGTCCATTCTCTCAAAGAAAAGCATACGGCTCCTATATTAAAACCCCTATGCACAACATCCATGGGGAATCACTGAAAAGATGTTCCTACTTTATGAATATTGTAGTCATTAAAGACTTAAGCAATGGAATACGGATTTTTTTCAATTTCTTTTTACTATCAATTCAGATTCAGAGATAAGAGGCAGGTCAATATTCAGAGTTGCAGCTGCTGATTTCAGTTAGTACCACCCTCAGATCAAAGCTGTGACTGGAAATACCTTCATGGTTGAAGCTGAGTGGTTGGATTTTTTAACTTCCTTTTAAATTCTGTTTTCCAAAGCCCCAAACAACTGGTTTTCTGCTGAGCTCATTTGTTTTCCAAAACATGAAGGCATCTATTGCTATGTTTATGAAATATGTTCTTCAAGTTCTCAGCTAGGTTAAAAGGCTACAGAGAGAGACTAAAAGCTGAAAATAGTTTATCCACTGGCCTTTAAAACAGGCAAGTTTTGGAGAAAGTGGATTGTGGATAAGCAGAAAAAAGTATTAATTATTTCTTTAAAAAGTCAGATGATGATGGGTGGATAAAACTGGATTTAAGGGCCCCATCCAAAAGGTAAGCAGGTACCTGCAGATCATATCTTCAGACACGCAAGGTATCTATGGGCACAGTGAAGCCACTTTGCTCATGAGAGTACCATCTCTACACCTGATGCCTAGGTACAGCCAAGGGAAAATAAAATCTGGAACTACTCTACTTCCAGGACAAAGAAAGAGGGGAACTGTACCAGCATACTACAGTACAGCAGATGTTTTTCATCTCCTTATGATCAACCCTTTTATTTTCCCAAGATCCATCTTTCCAAAACCACTTCCTGGCATTCCATGTCTGCACTAGTTTTTGTCAATGCTGTCTCACTTACTAATACTTTTTTACCTTCCTTCTCATTTTAAAAGCTCATTGAAGCATTTCCTTTTAATAAAAAAGTATATAGTCTATGCAAACATAAGAAAGAACAGGTCAAAGTTAGGGTTACCTTTGACAGCATTGTTTTATAAAAATGACATCAGCTGGACTGAAGCTGCAAAATGCACAAGTTCTATGGTTAAAAATGCATGGGCTATGCAGGTATCCAGGCTGATTCCCAGAGTCAAGCCTGAATGCATTTAAAAGCTACATTTAAAGAAACAAAAGGGAAGAAAATTCCCTAGTAGTAGGCCTATAAATTAAGCAAGTGCAATTCAGAGATATTACATAGCCGCTCATCCTTGCAAATTAAAATCCAGATCTTGTGCTGTTGTCAGTGGTGTTTCAATTCTAACTTATTTCTACAACTCAAAAGGGGAGTTTGAGACAATTTTTTCCTCATTAGGGCCCAAAATAAAACTCTGCTGAACCAATACACCTGCACAAAAGCTCTGTGCAGTTTATATAATTTTGTAACAAAGGAAGAAATATTTTAAAGACAAAGTACTACCGAAATGATCAACACAAAAATAAAGTACAGGTTTAGCATTATCCAGAGCACAGGTGATGAATTCCCGAGCTAGAATAAACAATCCAAGCAATCATCTGGGCAGATGCATTGACTTCCTCTGCTATTTTTTTTCTCCTCCTGAGTTTCATGATCTCCAGCAAGGGTGAAGTGTTAAGAAGTAGATCCAGTTTGCAAAGCAAAAGCATCCAGTGTTAGCACGGACATCACACTCAGCAGCACAAAATCCGCACCCTCAGAGTTTCTCTCTCCTAGCACTCCGATCCAATTTCTAGTTATACATATGTCAATCACTTTGTTGATAATTATAGGATGATGAAAACTGATACAAATCATTGGGAGCTGACAATATATATACTTTCATATATTTATATTTAGAGTCCATCATAGAAAAGTTCATATTCAAATTACCAAGTACACACAGGAGAAAAAAAAAACTTCAAAATGACACTTCTGGTTCTGGAAATGACAAACCATGACTTCTATTCCAATGGAGTTTTCAAATTACCTTCTCCTAGTATTTTTTCCCTCCCTCCCTCCCTCCCACACTGTTCCCCATAGATGTTTCTTCAGATCCTTTTGTTTACAATACGTCAGTTCTTCCTAGAGTTAATTATCTGCTGTGCAAGTAGTAGCTGAAGACAGAAAGGAACAGCTGAAGTCTGCAGCACAATTCCTTCTTCCTGTGAAGTAATGCTCAGTGACATCTTTGCAGTGCTCCGAGTCCCCTGGATCCCTGGTGTCTGCTTCAGCACTCTACTTTCAGATAAAGGTGGAATACTGAGGTATATAAGTTCCGTGGAAAGTTTTAAGAAATACATCAGTAATTCAATCAAAACTTTGCCCAATGTTTTTCAGTTGAAACAGCATTTTGCTTGTAAGTCCTTCTACTGCTGCAGATTAAGTGTGAATTTCCACTGCTGTGACAAAGAAGGATTGCAGATCTCAACAGTGAGACCGCCATTTTTGGCATTTCGGCTGTCTAGACAGAGGTTGCTGCCAACGTGCCTCAGTTTAGAATTGCTTTCAATTTGTTCCCATTTCTGGAAGAGAAAATACAGTTATTGACCTGGAAAAGCAGGAAAAGGAAGAATTCTACATCATGTCCTTTGAAGTCTTCATAAGCTTCCCTGGCTTGTGCCCGGAAATGTGTACAAACTGCAATAATGGGAACAGTTTAGATGATTCTTGAGTATGAGTATGTAAGTTCTGGCAAGCCTTGCCAAAACAGCTGTTCTTTCTGCTAACACTGCAAGACACAGAATACACCAACACATTTCCCTCTAGTTCAGAATTTCTCAAATACACTGTTCCACCCTGCTACCTGTGTGACACCTTTGGTCTGAAGAAAAAAATGAGAATCAAAATCCATCCACATACCTCTACAATACTGAGCATAGAGAAGCAAGAAGCACATTCACTATAGACAACTCTACAGAAATCCAGAAATTTGTCAGACACCTTTCAGTTCTACAGAATATAAGCAATCTGTGATGTCAAAAGTTCTTTGACCAAGATGATGTCAAGGACAGAATAAATCCCAAATACAGGATTTAAAAAAAAAATGAGGGGGTGTGGTTTCTCTTGTATGTCTACCAATTTATGCCTGTAAACCTTATCAAGAAAGTCTTGCTTCCTTAGTTTCCTTCTCTGAAGAGTGGCAAGAAAATTCCTTCCTTCATCAATAAACAATGTTTCAGTTATCTGTCTTCACAAATGGAGATACAGAAGCAAGGAAGCTGGCAGATGATCAGAACTGATGACTGAGCAGAAAGAAGTGAGTTGTTCTATGACTAGATCAAAAAGATGGCATGACTCTACAAATGTGATTTTCCTCAGGCATGGGAAATAGATGAAGTTACAATGCTGCATTGATAAAAATGATTTTAAGGATTTCTAGTGCTGGTATAAACAGACCACAACTGAAAAGAAGGAGAGCCAAACCACATTCTTCTGAGAAACAGAATACATAATATTCTAACTTCACTGAGTGAGACCTTTCAAAAAGACACTGTGGAATATACAAACTCTTTCAGAAGACACAGGAGGCAGTTAAACACTTTTACACATCAATGGGTGAAACTTTTACATAAGTCTCTGTTGGGATAAAGCCTACTCTGCCTTTCTGACATCATGAATCCTAGCTTCACACACAAACAACAGTAAAAGTAAAGCCTATAGAAGATATGACAGATCACCAGTGCATTGCTTATTCACCATCCTTGTTTTCCCCACTGTTTGCAGAGTGCAGTCATTACATACTAACCTGTCTGCTGTCGTTTTCCCTACAGCCCTGAAGTTTTATTAGTGAACCAGGAGCTCTGTCCACAACAGTAAGGCACAAATCCATGTGTTTCACTGACTTGTCCTTTGTTAAGGCCCATTCCTACAAAAAGGAAGAAACAAAAAATGTACAAAATAGTGTATGTTAACACGTGCTACCTCTGCATATACAGCACAGGTTAAAATCCTGCAAATAGCTATGTACGAGCATTAGAACAGTTCATTGTTTCCCACAGGGCAGGAGATGAAAAGTCCTTTTCAAACAGTAATTCGAATTGCTTCAGTGTCCCCACATCAGCTCAGGACTGAGCTTGCTGTTTGCTCCCTCTGCTGGCTTTACCCAGCTGCTGCGGGCAGTCACACAGGGCCTCGTGGAAGATATTCCTCCAAATGCTTATTTAGTTAGGTATTTGTTTTTGTATGTGTGTGTGTATTAAACTTTTCCCTTTCTTCTCTGTGGAAGGATTTTTACATTTGTAAATATACATATATATATATATATATATATATATATATAATTATATACATAAAACCCCTAAAAACTTGGTCTGCACATCACTGGCCACCCTGCCCACACACTGAAGAAAGCATGTGGACCACAGTGAGGAAACAGCAGCTCTTAATACAATGAAGACCACCAGAAAGCAATACACAAAAGGGATAGAGAGAATGTTCCCCCCATCCAAGGCATGATGTACAACAGAATCTCTGTTAAATGTATTTAAATATGCCACTCTTAAATAGAGAGCAAAGAGAAGTTGTTCTGTATGTACTGCTGCCCAGCTTGTTTGATCTCAGCATCTTTTCACACAGAGCCTGATCTTGCACTGATGTTCAGACTCTCTCCATATGCCTCTCTCCTTTAAAGTTCGGTCTCCAGGGTCCACATTGGTCTCCATTTGTCTAACTATCCTTTGAGGAAAGAAGCCACTTGATTAAAGCCAGGCTAATGATCCAAATCATGCTTATAAACTACTTTAAATGGCATTATTAGCTTCTCTTGAGCAACTAAAGAGGATTTAGAGTTGTATAATACAAAACCTTAGACATAGAGGGCCAAGCCTGTATGTTAAATAACATTTAAATGTTATTTTGCATGTAATCAGTGTTTCAGAAATAAAATGAATGTATAATTACTTTGAAACTCGGCAGATTTTAAAATTATTAAATCTCTTTGGGAAAAGATGCTCAGAACACTGCCTGAATTTTCAACCCAAGAGATTACAAGTAATCACAATCATACAGGTCCCAAGCCACTGGATGAGTACTATATTCTGCAAGTACCAGAATGATGACAAATGTGGAAAACAAAGCAAAGCCAGGACAAATCTGTGTATCCCTTTATTTGTCTTCCAAACTCCTAAGCTGATAACTTCTCCTTTTACTCTCAGTATGTTAAACTCAGATGACAGCGAAATTACTTGCCTCCTCAGTTCTGTCCAGTTTGTAAGATGTCAACAAGAACCATTAATATATAATAAAATATTAATAGCCACTTTTTTTAGCCACAACTGAAAGAATTAAGCAAGTTCTTTTCAGAGCTTATCAGGAATTACAAATGGCCCCGAACTCTTCCCTGGTAAGATTTATATTGACAAATGACAGTTGAAAATACTACCAGGGATGTAGTAAAACTTGCATCTGAGAACTCTGTAGTCAGAATTAGAGCCTTGAAATTATTGCCTTTATACATCTTCACCCTTTCATCAAAAGGCTGTATGAGCCCCAGCCACAACAGAAATTAAGAAGTTCACATATTTAAAAGTCACAGTACAGCTGCTTCATGAAAGTTCCAAGCTCTGTTGCTGGAAACATCTACATGATGCCCCTTCATGTTACGAGACAGTGTACAGATACTTTCCTCCACTGATCAGTAACTATGACTGAAATGGAGATAAGATGGAACAAGTTCCACTACACTAGAGGAGAAGAATAATTGCAAGCACTGTATATGCTCAGGGCACAGGCTGGAAATTGGATAGCTTTATGCAAAAATTTAAATATCTGAGAAAATCTGTGTCAAATCAGAAATAAAAAAGTTAGTAGATAAACTAACCTGAAATCTTCCCCTTGAACCTAAGTACATTTGGTTTTACCTTTAGCTCTTTATCACAACCCTGCATATTTGCATATTGTCAAGAACACCACAAGCACATCTCAGCCCTCTGGAGGTGCACAACTACCACTGAGTTCTACCAACCTGGAGGAGGGGAGAGCAGGGGAAAAGGGGGCAGAAATCTCATTTTTACTTAGGTTTTGCATTTTAAGTTGTGTTGAACACAAGACAGAGTACACTCTTCAAGTTATAGAGATTGCCACAGCCTATAATATCCGAGTGCCCTTAACTCCCTAAAAAACCTCCCGATAAGAATAAGGTGCAAAACACGAAGTACAGATCTAAAGACTGTGGTTTGTTCCCTATCCCTCTCCTCCCACGCTGTTATTTCTTTTCAACCCTATGAGTTCTGCTTGCACATAAAACTTGGTTTTGACCCATTCTGCCTCTTAACCTGTCTGAACATCCTCTCAAAGGTATTTATTCAGAGCAAGTGCATAGTGGTTTGTCAAGGTCAGTGCCACAGAAAAAACCACATACATAGGAAGAAGAGGGTCAGCTTCAGGGAAGAAGAGTTTGAAAGAGGAAGATAACTGTGTATCTACAAAGAACAAACAACATCAGCAGAAAATTTTAAGATTTCTGCTCCAAGGCACTTGTGACACATCTACCCTTTCTCCCAAAAACCCCACTGTGGTTTCTGAAAAGATGAGGGTACTTTCATAAAGGTAATTGAAGAAGCCTCCCCAGATAAATTCTCTTTAATGACAGGAAAAGGAGGCATTTCTCACATGTTGATTTAAATGAATTGTCATGATACATCTTCCAGGAAATGACTTCATTTTAGGCTTCATCTTGTTTTAGGTTTCTCCACTTCTAATTTAAATTAGAACAAACTTCTGACACTCATTCAAGTGTAGTTTTTAATTGGTCAGCCTTCTATTTTAACAGCTGTACTTGACACATTAATATTACATTTGATTTAAAGTCAGGTTTAATCTGACAAGGATTTAGTGACAAAGCAGCACACAAAGCAGTGAGAACCTCTGTGTGTATTTCATGAATGATAAATAAGTCACAATTGCATAAACAGATTCTTTGAAATAATTAATGCTCTCATTTAAAGATCTGACACATTTACAATTAGTTTAGGAATAGGATTAGAAAGGATTTGTTAAAACACTCCCCTTACTGTGAGTGAACATTTAGGCATTGCTGCTTTCTAGAAGAGCCAAATGGGGATTTATGACATATTTTTTTTACTCTCCATTATTGCAAACCATAAATGACTAACAGTGCAGCACAGCAAATCATTCTTTTATTTTGCTGATCTTAGGACATATGCTTAATGCAACACAAATATCTTCGTAATTAAAAATTGCCCCCAAAAAAATCAAACACACCATTTCATTGAAAAAAAGCTTTCTATGCAAGTACAAAACCCCTGGGAAGGAAGCTCTAGTGCCAAAAGCAAATATTAATAGTGACAAAGGAAGGGGATAACGTGATGCTCACTGAATGAATCTCTGGGCTCAGGTTCTAATCCTAAAAACGCAAAATTATATTTGAGGGAGAAGCTTTTTAGCCCATCTGTAACAACAACTGATGTGCTGGTTTGGATTCATCTTTCTCTCACCAATACACAGTAACTGCTTGAGTTTAAAAGTTTAGCTTCACTTTCTTTTGTTTAAGACTTACTGTAGAAAACAAAATTAATGGCATACAGACCTGGTTTCCCCCGGCATTATGACATTCATAAACTCCAACAACACCATCTGCAAAATGGCCCAAAGTGTCAAGGCAATTGCTACCCTGCTGCAAAGCCCCAAAGGCTATATCTTGATGATCAGGTACCCTAAAACAAAACCAGAAATATCTGCTTGATTCAGTTCGGGGTTTGTTTGGGAGGTTTTTCTTGGTTTTTGGTTTTTTTTTTTAACTCCTTGTTTGTAAAAATACTCAGTGTATTTTTAAGATGAGAGGTTAAGGACAAGTGATGACTCTCATCTGGAAATCTCAATCATCTTTTGAGGGGAGGCAATTATCTAATCATTACTTGATCAAGCATGAGTAAACTTGCAAGCATACACACAGTACCAGAAGACTTGTACCAGAGGAGGAGGATGAACATGCAAACTTGGCACAAAAATCAAATTAAAGATTACTTATCATTTAAAGTGACTCAAAGCTTAATGTTATCAATTAGCTCATCAAGTCCTTTTGTCTTTTCAGGCAACATAGCTTGTGGCAGAAATAGGACAATCTACATGTTTCTCAGACTGTTTTTACTGAAATGTTAAAAAAGGGGTTAGGAATTTGAAAAAAAAAATCCAAGTTTTTCTGATATCTATTGTCTAATGGTTGCACATAAAGTACACTCCTAGCATGGAAACACCTAGGCAAGTCCATTCAGCAAAGTTATGGGTAGAGCCCATGTGTTCACATTGAACAGTAAAACAAGGGCATATCAGAGCCTTTAAAAACTTCAGACTATAATATGAGTATAATAATTAAACCCAGCAGAATGAGCACATGAGGGATGACAGAACAAGACAACATTACGTGTAAGTAATGCTTACGGTAGCACACTTTCCAGGAGAGACATTTTTTCTCATCGATTAAACAAAACCAAATATCCTCTGTTACTTTTAAGAGAAAATGAAGGAAAACTTACTTCCTCGGTATCATCCTGGTTTATGAGACTCATTAGTAGGTATGGTTTTGCAAATGTTTCACTGGGGCTGTAATAGCCAGTGCTGCTTTTGCATCTCAAGCCTGTCTGTCACTAGTAGTTACCTGGCAACACTGACATGAAGTGGCCCCAGGAAAAAAACCTCAAGGATTCTTACAAGATACACATCGTATCTTACACCACTAGACCACCAATATTAGGTTGACAGGCTAGTCAGACTAGTTAGTGGGCTCAGATCTGACCAACATATTTCTTAATGGATTATTTAACCAAAATCTTTCTAACCTTTCAAAAAGGATTTCTCTTTGAGGATTTCTCATTAGCTAGGATGTATTCACATTACAAAAACTGTTAGCAGTGTCATCCCTCACTTCTCCCTTCCCAGAAGTCAGTGATTATTCAGTGACAAGAGAAAAGGAGACAAGGAGTAGGAGACTCAGCTTCTCAGAGCCTTAGACATCTACCCTTGTCTGCCAAACACACAAGGCCCTCTTGTCTGCTGAATGTCATCATTTGTAACACAATGAGATTCAGTCTCCTCACTGAACTAGGCATGTGCTTAGGCATAGGCAAAAGCTTTAAAGGGATGACAACAGGATACAGAATATGTGCTTTTGAGCAAATGGCTTGTGTAGGAGACTAACTTTAAGCTCAGGTAAGTTCAGTCCTTTGGACACTGTTCTCTAAAACACTGCAGCTGTAGTTGCCGTAAATAGAAAAAGCAGCTAAGTAGGGAAAAATTATTCTTTAGGAACAGAACTAATTAAAAAAGCAAATAAACCTGCATGAAGCATTGAATTCACAGAAAAGTGAAACACATCCTTTACATGATTTCTGGGGAGGGCAAAAAAGAAAACTCCACATGAACTCTGTTCAGCCAAAACTCACCGTAACTCAGGATAAACATTTTCAAGATACCACTTAAAGGGTTTGCAGCTAAGTCTCTTTCTGAGCTCCATTCGGCTTTGAATACTAGAGGAGAAAAAAAAGGAGTTTTCAGAGTCAGGCTGTTGTCTTCCTATATTTCATGGAATACACAGAAAACTCAAGAACAGTAGAACTATACATTAAAGAGACAACATCAGATTTAGCACTGCTTTCACCTCCAAAGGTGCTATTTCATGAAGAATAAACAAATAGGGCAAAGAAGCACTTGTAACTTACTTGCCATAAGGTACATTCCTGGCTGAAGGCACTGCTGCATAATAGAAATTTTTGTATTCATCCATCCAGACTTCTGCTGCCCTGCGTGTATTTCTAGGGAGAATCATATGAAACACATGGGTTATATTTTCTCTAGGTGCAATTAAGCCATCCAATTTTTCCTCAGATTGATTTTAACCCTTCCCAGTACTACACAGTCAGTTGCCTCAAGTCAGGCAGCAAACTCCCTATAAAAGACCCAAGTAATAGAAAAGCATTAGAGTAACATAACTGAAATCAATGCATTTATAATGAAATTTATATCTTTTCCACACTCATCACTGCTTCAGGTTTTCATCCAGAATTTAACACATCTTTCAGTTCTTTGTGCATACTTCATGGAAGATGTTTGGTTGATCTTTTTATAACAGTAAGTTAACAGAAGACAAAGTCAGTGAGTGCTCACCTAGATAAAGCAAGCTAATTGGAAACAAAAATCTTAACAAATAGCAATATTTTAAAATGTCTTATACATTTTTGAAAACAAATACGCTAACACAGACAAGATATTTTCACTCTTCATCCTATTCCTACCAGTAGAGCATTCAAAGTTACGAAAAGACACAAGCTGTTACAATACTTAAGGCTATGAAACAAACAAGTCTTCTGTAGCTGAGGTAAGAGGAAATGTTTTAAAATTTGAGAGAGACTGATTATTCTAATAAATGTGAAAAAAACCCTAATCCAAATGTTTTACTTCCAATCAAACACCTACAACTAAAATTCCTATATTTATGTAATTGGTAACTTTAAATTTCCTTTTGGACTGCAACAGGGTCCAATGGTTTTTTCCCTCCCCTGGCTTCCATGTAAAACTCATTTACTTATATTGTTCATAATTTTATGTTTTGAAAAGTAAGTCTTATTTCATTTGTAACTGCCATGCCCTGAAGCTTATTTTACATTTGGCAGAAAGTTCACCCAAAGCAACTGGAGTGAACTCGGTAAGCTAATAACCTCTCTAATATGATTTTCCAATTCAAAAGACAAAATGTAATCAGAATTAAGTGAGGAGGCTTGCAGGTTGCTGATAAAAAAGGATATGGAGGATAAAAATTTCACAAGACAAACCTGAATAATTTTCTCATTTGAGGACTGATTTTTTTCTTGCAAAGATTCCTTTAACTTTTTGTAAGCAAAATCCTACTAGATTCAGATTAGAAGTTACTTGAGTGTATCTTCACCTGCAGTCTCTCAGGCCTGTATGAGTGTCAGTCAGTCAGCCTGTCTGCTCAGCAACCAGCTTGGCTGTCCACAGGCCAAACAGATTTTGGTGGTGAGACAGGAACTTCTTGGTTACCAGGGTTTAATGACTCTGACCTTGAAAGGCACTTTCAAGGTCAGAATGCCTGCCTGTATCTCACTGCCCATACTCGTGGATGAAGAACAGCTCAGGCTTTGTGTGACACCAATATGGGCACTGTGTAGATGCTGAGAGCTCCCTGAACTAGCAAGGTCCCAAAGAACTCAGGGTGCTGGGGAACACAGCATGGGGTGCAGTTAATGAAACAGAGCACTGAGATATCACAGGCAGCTTTGCTTGGAGCAGACTGGGGCCTGCAAGACTCACTGGCTCGCTGGAGTGCTGTGTTAAGGCAACACTGGTCACATAAATCTTGCCGGACACAACCTGTCCCTGCCCACATCACACAGCCAGGATGCGGTGATGTGGCCTCCCCTCTCACAAAACAGGACTCTTGGTCTCTCATCCAAAATTACCAACCTGTTTGGGCTGCCAAAAGGCAGTGCATACTGACTAGCCAGCTAAAATAGAAGAGTCCAGAACAAGTTGCCTACAGCCAAGAGACAGATGATGGCATAAGCCAACACGTCCCAACTGCACCGCCAGCAGAGATTCCATGCACCAAGTTTCTTAGCACCATGGTCCCACACACTTGTATTCTAACACCTGTGTTACGAGAATAACCTACTACCTAAGGTTTCTCATTCTCTCATTGCTAAAATTGATTTTAACGCGTCCCATTATATTGGTTTGACATCCAAGAAAGCTATTTACAGCACAAGAAAAGCAGTATTTTGGCAACACCCCAAAGATGTAAAAGCTGCAGGAGTGGGAAAACACAGTATATTCATACATTTATTCACTTTTATTAACTATACTTCTTGTTATGACACTGTCATTTCAAAACCTCATTAAACTACACCAGTTGCATTCTAAGCTTACATAATGCAGTTTAAAAGGTAAAGCTTTCAATCCTCCTGATGCACACTATAAATGTTGGAACAGAGATGTGATGCAGTGAGGACATTTCATTGCTAGCTTTTGTTTTCACATAAGTACTATTATTCATTTTTCACTGCAGCATAAAATACATATCTCAAGGAATGGGAAAAAAAGAAGAAAAATACTAGAGTGCCTACTACACTGAATAAAACAGGACAGTGACTTAATTTCAGCAGATATTAAATTCATTAAAGTCACCTTGGTGGCATAACCAGTATGGAAGGGAAGAACTACACCCTAAGTAGATTCCTCAGTCTAAAGTGAATCACAAGTCCAAAAATATCAGCAGCTTAGAACATTCTTATGAATTTAAGTACATCTGCATACTGTGTTGCTTCATGTTAAACAGTTTGGGCTCCACATCCCTTCAAGTGTAAATAAACAATTTTATTTCCAGCTCTTAGCCCACAGAACCTTTAGACTTGTACTTCTCCAGCCCCCTGAGCACCAAGTTCAAAGCTCTAAAGCAAAATCTAGAGTGATTCTTCAGCTACAACTGATACAGCCTTGATCAAAATGCCCTCAGTACATTCATGCAATACTTTCATCCATATTAAGTCACAACCACTATGACCATGCTGTTCATATCACTTTATAGAATAGAAACCGAGGAAACAGCTCAGTATTTCAGCTACTGCTATGCATGGGTACCAACAGGAAAATTAACAGGCATATTAATCTAAGCCTTTAAAACTGCAATTTCTTATGTCTATAGAAAATGCATTTTTAAACATAGCACAGGACAGGCAAATATTATAGAGAACCAAGTTGCCAACAGACTGGCATATATACTGAAATCAGTCTCCATAATCATTTGCATCTCACATGCTGATCATGTATTAATGAAAAGCAAGCAAAGCATGTCCATAACTTAGTGTATTCTGGCTTTGAGTGAACAATGGAACTGCTTCTACAAAATAAAGTTTTATGACAGTTTTGAAAATACAGGCTTCTTTAAAATCAAATACACAAATACTGATGAAATACCAAGCTAAGCATTTCCTTATTTTCCAGATTCTCCAGATTCTCAGATTCTGTGTCCACCAGAAGTTTCCCTCTTGCAGCTCTCAGGTTCTTCTCTCAACCTACATAGCTGACTCAAAGTCATTAGTTTCTTCTTAATTAATATTTTACTGTGATAGATAATACTGCAAATTTTTCTAAAGACAAGATCCCTAAAATGAAATTACTGCCACCTGCTGATCATCTGAGGAAATCCAAACCATTGCTATTCCGCGCTTACCTTGCAAACACAGTACCACTCCCGCCGGGAAACGTGTAAGGATGCTGTTTACGGAATACATGACCCACTCTGCTGCAAGGGATGATTTCTAGGCTCCCACCACATTGCCAAACTCTGAATGAGATCTCTGAAATAAAAACAGGAATGAAAGACCAACATCATAAAATACTGTTATCTTGTATTATATTTACGGAGAAGGCTTTTAGTGATTGTTGTTGAGAAGACCAAGCAAGACAGTTTTTTAAATAAATTCTAGGATAAACAAAGGCATATATCTAAAGCATTTAAGATTCTGCAATCCTAGCAGAAATAAACATACTATCTTGGAAGTAAAATGTGTCTCTTATCTGAAGTTACCAGTGTTGCCCAAATCCATAAATCCTGCTGCAATTTGCCAGTGAGTTAGGTATATGTGCTTTATCTGAACAGCAAACAATAGTAGGTACATTTAACAAATAAATTAACGAGCTAGTTTATAACAAAAATTTTCAGCTGAAAATAGAATAACTGAAGATAAGTGAAATCAAGGCAAATTAAAATAACCAATAGATTTGAGCTGTTAACTTATTACACAGCAGATAAACAAACACTCCCAAACAGTGCAAGAAGTTATATCAAAACATAACTTCTGTAAATTGAAAGTTATGGACAGTACACCTCTAAGCCAAACTAATGATATGAGCCAGCTAGTGATGAGACGAAGGTCTAAAACTTTTCTCAACTTCGACTTCTGATGGCAGAAATCACCTGGAGACAAAATTTTTCCACATTAATTCCAAGTCAGTGCAGTAAGAAGGGTGTTTCCAGCAGCACTGTTTGAATTTTGATGATTCACCCTTTAGTCCAACAGCTGCTACCAGATAGCTTTAGTTTCAAGCCTCTTCATAACTATGTGTCTTCATAACCAGTGTCTTTACATAGGTTTAAAAAAAAAAGGCAGCTCTAAATTAAAGTCAATATCTATCTTTTATGACAAACTAAGTGGCATGCCTTCTTCCCTCAGAAGCCGTCTTCCACATACACAGAAGTAATAATAGCAGAATTACTTCAAAAACTAAATATGAAAAAAATAGGACAAACATAAAACCCCACAACCACAAGTTAGAGAACATGTTGTCTTGATCGCATGTCCAGGGAAAACTTTAAAAATTTAGAAGTAAATAAAAAGATGCTGTGACTTCAACTGTTGACAGTGCAAGTTAACTGCCTTTCTTCTTGATGGCCATATTCATGAATCCTAGACAGTCAACATAGTTCAAGCTATAGATAGATCATACTCTAAAAACATGAATGACAACATTGTCTTTGACAGTGACTTATCCAGTTGAATTCACATAAGACAATAGGCAAAACTAATTTTTCATTTTTGTACACCCTCCAGCACCTTACATTGTGAAGAATCTCAAAAAAAGTGAACATTATGTAAAATAGTTCAGTGGGAAACAGAGCAAAGGACTAGAACATAGGCAGAAGCAAACTAATTATTATTTGCACCAGCATGGCTTCTAAAGTCTGCATGGAAAAAGAAAAAAAGAATATACAGCAACTAAAATTCAAAACAACCCCACAAACTCCTTTAAGACATCTCCTTTGTTATACTCAAACAGTAGGAAAAGAAATATTACTACCAGAGCACGGTCAATAGACATAGTTTTTAAATGAAAAGACAGAAGCAGTGTGTAAAAAATTCTTTATGAGATGAAGTTACATTTCTGTAACAGATATGTTCTTTTTATTAGAGTGTGTCATCAATATAGAAGACAAGGAATGTCTTACTCATTACCTGATTTTAGGAAAACTAGTAAGAAAAGCCTAGGTTTTCAAATTAGACCCAAACCTTCTCATGGTCCACCCAGCTTTCTGGTGTACTCCAATTCTCCTAAGCCAATCAAAAAGCATCACAAACATACTGAGAATTGAAGTTTCTGAGTTGGAGAAGAGCTTGAACTCACCTTGATCCACTTTTTGCACAGCACACATGCATTACCAGTTACATTTAGCAGCAGTCTGAGAATGTACCTATCATCATGGTAATTTGGGCAATTTAGAGAAAATACCGCAGGCTTATCTTAAAATTTGTCAAATTGATACTGACATGTGAACAAAACCTCATAACAGCTGCTCTGTACATGCTTGAAGGAAAAATGCTAGCTTTTATAAATGAATATGATGTGCAGAATTATTTCGCTAGTCCATTTGGCTGGTTATTTGCATGTAACATGAAGCCCCTGATATAGAGCTATACTTGAGAGTAAAGAGGCCTGACAAGTGTGCACACTGAATTTTAAATTGCACACCACAGATTTCCAGTTATCTGGTGCGTGTGTCATTTATTGCCAATTAAATCATATGCCATATGATTTTTACTCATCTTCAATTAGTCTGACAGCTAGGAAGAAACCATTAGCTGCCTTCTGCCTGCTTTTCAGGCACCCCCAAGTCTCCATCTTCTTCCCATGGAGGGGGAGGAGCTGAATACAGCAGGAACAACACAAACATCTCTTGGCATCCTTGAGAGAGGAGCTGTTGCTTGTGCCCTTTCCTGCTATCAAGGCCTCAATTATCAAAGCATAAAAGTTGCTAAGTGTTCAGAAAAAAACTCAATAGCTCAAGAACACGCTTGTAACTAATCAAATATTTAAGTGCTTGAGTGGCAAAAGTGGTTTTCAGAGTCAAAAGAGTATTGCGGCATTAAATTTATCCAATGACTTTCCAGGACATTTAAAAATGAAAAAATATTATGTTTACATAAATACAATTTAGCAATATACAGCCAAAGTAGCAAGACAACAGAAACATGGAACGTAACTGCTCAAAATACCCGTAGGGTTTCTTTGAGTACTGCACAGGATGGTCAGAGACAGGACTGTAGGAACGGCACTTCCAACTTTTCAGTGTGTTACAGCAGCGTTAAACATTTGGTTACCATGACTCCACATAGCAGACATTTCCTTGTAGGTCAAGCATATGCTTAATGCATATGCAGATTTCAGTAACTCAAAATACTCGTGGGTTTTTACAAGTTCAAGGTATTTCAGGATTTTGCAGCTAGCATGTGCAGTAGAGAAGCTTCTAT
Organism: Anomalospiza imberbis; assembly: GCF_031753505.1. Lineage (NCBI taxonomy): Eukaryota > Metazoa > Chordata > Aves > Passeriformes > Viduidae > Anomalospiza > Anomalospiza imberbis. Next base: position 72,582,442 of record NC_089683.1, on the reverse strand, counting down.
GCTTAGAAGCATAAAACACACTACTTGGAATGTCTGAGATGCATCTCTACCCCAAAAAACTAAACTAATGACAAACTGGAATTCTTGAGGAGGTGTAAAATTCTGTTCCTTTCAAATATTTCTTGTTTTAAAACAAGTATGCTGGCCTTAACTGGAGAAAGCCTTTGCATAATGCTGTAATGCAAATAGCCAGAAAAACCTACTAATGCCAGATTTAACCACCAGGTCAAAGGAGAATGGCTAAAGTACAAGTTCTCTCAGCCCCTCCTCCCTGTTGCCTAAATCTCACTCTTGTCAAGATCTGAAAATAAGGACTTACAGAAAAATGCCTTCTCAATCATTAATATCCCGTAGGGCTAAAGAAGGGGTATAAAACTACAAAATTCACTAAGTTTAAATGCCAGGCAGAATACTATTCGCAAAGTTCAGAAAAACATAATTCTTCAGTCGGCTAAGTTAATTGATTTATTTAGGTGTATGTAATAACATTAAACTCATTCTCCTGCATTCCACTTTTCATGATTAAATTAAGCAACATCTTAAAAACATGCCTTCAACTGTCAGCATTTAAACATTATTATATTTAATTGCCTATCTACAGCCTGCAATTTTTTACCAACTTCCATTATAAGAAAAGTCACTGCTCAATGAGCTAATATTTTTATTCCCCATATTTAGCATATAATTTTTCATTTGTTATAATTCTTTCATTGAAATAAATGTTTTGGATTTTGCCAATAAAGTGTATGAAATTTAAACGCTAGTTTTAACCCTCTTTGCACAAAATTAGGAAAACCATGACTCTTTGACAGTAAAGGAAATGATGAAACCTGCTTTCTTTCAAGGTTGATCAGAAGGTAAATAATACACATACCTAGGTTTTCACCACCCCAAACATCCATCATCATGTCATACTTCCCTAGTTCTTCAAAATAGGATTTGTCCATCACAAATAATCCACCAGCTATCATGGGTGTCCTAAAGAAACAAGAAAAATTAAATTAGTTACAGAACCATGAACATGGGGCTAACTATTATTTGTACATCAAGATTAATACCTCCTTGAAAAAACTGGCTGTGTTTTTGAATGCAATTTATTTTGCATCTATCACTTCAGATCTGGTTTTCACACATTCCTATGACCATGACCACCTTCTGAGGCAGCTTCCAAATTTCCATTTGGCTCACAAGTCACTTAAAGGGTGACAATTTGTGCCAGCAATAAAACATTAAAACTGATGCTGTATTTTTAGCCCTCAAAACACACCAATTTTAAACAGAGTGACATCTACTTTTCTTAAGGATAAACAATTAACTAGTGGGTTTTAAATGATTTTTAAATACCATTTATTTCTGAGAATCTCATAATGCTCCATATATATGAATGAAATTTCGATTTTGATGTAAGATATAGTGAAGATATTCTTTCAGACTCAAAGAAGATGATTTCTAACTTTGCTTAATTGCAAACTACAATCTATTTGAGAAATGGTTGTACAGACATACTTTATGGGAGCAACTGGATTTCCTTGTCGTGCTCTTCTTTGCTCTGGCGTCATGTAATCCCACTTGAATACAAGATTCCAGTCAAAGCCTTCAAGAAGAAAAGTAGGATGTTAAAATTACTGTGGTCATCATTCAAGTTGTAGTAACAATGTTCTCTAAAAACACCAGGAACTGTAATTAAAATGAAAAATTTAAATTTGTGCAAAAGTCTGGGTAGAAAGCAAACAAGGAGGAGTCCAGATGAAAGGTAAAGAAAAAAGAGTAAATCTCAACCACAAAATAACTTTGCCTCTCTTGTCTTTAACTATTTCACAAAGTCGGAAACCCAAGTGGCTTCCTTACATCAAATAGAAAAGATCATATGATGATCTTCCAGCCATTACAAATGCTCCCAACCATCTTTACTGAATAACTACATTTCCACTCTTTAGCAGTGATCTCATATTTACATTTACACAGGCCTTATGCAGTCCTCTTGGAGGTACTTTAACAGCAAGAGCTCTCCATCATGAAGGTCACAACAAGTTATGTAGGTTCCACTATTCTTATCAACATTCATTTAACTTCATACCTTAAAAACATTACATTTTTAAATGCATCATTGTTTAAACCTGAGGCATGTGTTAGAGCACCAAAATCTTACTTTCCTTATGCATATACATGTAAGTGTGAACACACATTAACAACCGGTCTGGGCCTGTTGTGAGTTAAGCACAGAAGCACAAAGATGACTAGAACAGACAAGATCAATAGGTCACCTACAGATGCTTTCTACATTAGAGCCATTAAATTACCTCTTTTAGGCAATGATACAGAGCTGGTGTAGGACAAACTTCCTATAGGAAACACTTTCATAACATCTTTTGTGCTGGGTTATGCTCATAATCATGAATATCTATTAAAAAACTGCACAAGACCCATAGCCATCTCCCAGTACACCTAGCAATTCAGCCTAGTACACTCTACTGGCTGCCAAACACATTTAGATCCTATGAGGTCATGTAATGAATGATTTCCAGATTTCTGGTGCACAGATGTCAATAGTTTTAATTCTCCAGTATAAAGCAATTACGTTGTGGGGAAGTGGAGTAAAAATTTAATATAAACAGACAACAATTACAGCCCTACAAATTGCCTGTCTGCATCCATAAAGGTGCATAGCAATGACTGACGTAGGAAGTTAAAAACTCCGCAGTTTTCACTTTAACTCACGAGATACTTATCACACACAATACAGAAATTACCCTGAACAGTCTTTACAGCATGCATAGCAGCTCCTTCTCTCTATGTTAGAGTATTTCATGAAGCACTGCACTGTAAAAATGAAAGACTGTCAAACTACTCCAAAACTCCAAGTAGCAAAACTGAAAAATGGCTACAACCCACAGTACTGCAAAGCCTCCAGCATGAAGAGTAAAATGAGTTCCAATAATTCCAAGCAGTTAAAAAGCCGCATTTCATCCTAGATAGCCAGCAAAATTACTTGCATCTGGGAGAAGTTGAAAAACACACTGTTCTCCAGCAGCAACAGCGAGAGAGACGGTTACTGTGTACTCCAGTGAACACAAGGGGTCTCTTTTGGAACACAGCACTCTCACAAACTGAACAAGTGTATCAAGTCTCTACCTATTCAAAACTGGTTTTCCGTCTCCATTTTCACAGACTCTGGGAAAAATCTGCACTCAGTGAGATAGTATCAGTAACTCTGTAAAAGGAGTATTTTTAAACACAGAGCACATCCAGTATGAAACTCCAACCAGTGTAAACTGCATCACAGGCATACTCTAAATTATTAGCTCTCAGTTAACTACAGCTTGTTCCAGTAATTGTGGTGTTTCTCAGGGTGGCATAAACAGTTTTGGAAATCCCCACCCCCCCAAAAAAAAAACCCAACCAAAAAAAAAACCCAACAAAACAAAACAACAACCAAATAAAGAACCAGTAACATTAAATGCATGGATTTAGTTTTGGCCAGACTTGGGAATTACTTCAGACTTGTCCACTTCGAAAAAAGTGTGTACCATTTGCTAGGTTGCTTGTCTTGGGTGATTAGGTCCTTTCAAGACAGACCAGGCACAAATGCTGTCCCAGCTGTTTCAACTCTCCATGCTTCAGCCACACAGACACTGTACCTAATGTTGAAAGCATAGTTCGGTTTCCATGTTTACACTTGGCCCCAGTGAAAGTGTCCTGTGGTGCCAAATGCTTTAGTGCCTCTAACATGGCAACCTGTCTTTTGGGAACTGACAAGAAATATATTATTTATATTTTAAACTGACCCTCAAATAGCTTGGCACACTAATATGTGTAAAATTTCTATTAAACTTTAAAAACAGTTTCTCACTCCTCAATCAGAAGTATGTAGAATTCATGCACCTTAAAAAAAATTAAAAACCCAATCTCTCATTGTGTACAAAAAGAAAAAATAAGTACTAAAATGTAATAGATAAATGAATGAATGAATTAGGAAACAGATTCAAAAAAGCATGAAGGGCAGTAGTAAGTGAAACAATCTCTCAATCCTCTCCCACTTCACTTGGGAAGAATTTAGCATGAACCCAGCAGCAACCAACCTAAGGCTTCAAAGAAAGAATTCCTCCTCCTGCAGACAGCAATAAAAGCCATATAATGGTATCAGGAATTCTGCAGTTAATATTTAATGAATAGATTGGGTAAAGGCCTTAAGGTCTAATAATGCTGGCACACACAATAGCACAGAACTATACATTAGCACACTGTGAATATATGCACCATAGGTGTAATTTCAAAACATTAATTAAAAGGATATAGAACCTCTCACCTCCAGATTGTTGGTGAACTTGCAGCATATGCAACATTATGCAAATAATGCTTTTATTTTAGTTCACTGCAACAACCTAGGTGACCAGTCAGAGATTAGAATCTAAATTAATAGATTGGAAACTGCTTTTTCCTTCCTCACTCCAGGAAGTCCATTCAGAAAAAGATAGGACACTGTGAGAACAGCACTCTAAATTCTATATTGTGGCTTCTTTTACACCTTTTATGCAGACAGTTTGGTTTCTAGGGTTGTGGGAAAAATTATTTGCAAATAATAGTTTAAAAAGGGGGGGTAAGTGGGTAGACAATAGCTATTTTAAATATTAGATTCTTGTTAGCACTGAAAGAAGTTTTAAAAATCTGTTGTAAATAAGGAGTTTAGCATGTAGTTGCCCTCCCCCTCTGAGAATAATTGAGAATAAGAAGAATTTTTTAATTTTTTCTTATTTAGGGCTTCAAAAGTTTTTTTTTTTTTTCTTTTTGCTGTCAATACTTTACATTTCCCAGACTATTGAAATTGTAGTACTTCTCAGTTTAACAGGTGATATTTTTAATGGCAAAGGTATAAGCACTACAAATTTTCATGGTCACATGTGAGTGTTTTCACAATTACAGATCATGGCTAACAAACATTTATTTTTTTTAACACATTCCAATGTCTTCTGCTTATTCAGAAGAGTTTATTTTTTTAAGCAAACCAGCATCTTGAAAAAAACCTCATAGACACTGCATTGTTGATGGGCTTCTAAACTAGTGAGCAATTAAAGCCTGTGTTATCTAAAAAGAGAACCATAAGCTCTGGCTATTAGCTTTTTCTGACACATTTACACAACCCTACAAACCTTGGAGCAAGTCTTGCATATTGCTAAAAGGCAGCATAAACTTATAAGAATTAGTATAATAAAGATGAACTTTTAAAGCAGAGAACAATAAGGCCAATTAAAATCCAAGCCAAGAAGCAAGTGACCTGTGGAACTTGAAACTAGATCTAGGAAAGGGAAGAACAGTATGTTAATTGCCCATTCCACAACTGCAGTGATTATGAGCTTTGATTCTTGATGGGTTTTTTAAAGTCTGTATTCCAGTACAGGTACATACCGCCTTTTAAATCAGCTGACGCCCCCACGTACTGGAAGTTGTCCATATTAATTACATCAATAATAGGAGACACAACTCTGGTCTTGTCCTAAAATAAATGTTAGAAAGTAATATTGAAATAATGAAATCAATATATAAAGATTCAGGCAGGATGTGATGTTGAACAGTTCAGCAGGATTTCATTAGCATGTCTCCCCAGCTCTCCCCCTACTTCCAAAGAGCCCGTGCTGAGAATAGCACTGCTTCAAAGAGCAGAAACCATAGGATATGACTGGAAATCCTCTATCTATTCTCAGCTACTTTTATTCAGTAATCCCCCTCATCTGACTTGCTCTTGAAGAAGGCAGCAAACTTGTGGTTCTAAAGGCAGTCAAGCAAACAGCCCATCCATGCTTACTTTTAAACCAAATGAAAAAAAAAAGCATCCAGACAATTCATATTTTTCACAGCAAGTCTCCAGCCATGCAGTGGACTACAGTCTTATTATTGCAACCTTTAAGGGACACTTAGGCCTTTCTGCAATCAGAAAGGTCTTAGGTTAATGCCAATCCATTTCACACTAGAAGAATCACACTTCAATTACAGATACTCAGATAGGAAAGCGAACCTAAAAAGCACTTCAAACTCATGGATACTATTAATCTCCAGCAGTCAAGATTCCAGTGGTACAGATAAACACAGTCCTCTATCCAACCATGGTCTCGTATACTATTCTGAGCAATGTTAATTATTTCAGCTGATGTTTTTGGCAAAATAGTTTAAGAACAAAAATCCTTCCAACAACTCCACGTGCATTATCCAGCAGAATCACAAGACCTCTGTGTTCTAAAATAAGACTCATCTAATGTTAGAAATGGAGTATCATGGTTAAGCCAGTTTGTCTCCATGACTTATTGCTTAAATTCAAAATAAAAGTTTGGAGCTGCACAATTTAATATCATTCAGAGAGCAGATAACTTCAGAACAGCATATTATCAAATCTGTGAATATAAAAAAAAGTTTCTTCAAAACAGGAGATATTTTGGTAACTCCTATTATAGAAAAACTGTTCTCATGGTTAAAAGAAATACAGCCTAAACATCTCAATTTTAGGAATTTATTTTATGTCTTGAAACAACACCACATATATTCTAAACAGTGGTGCAAGCAGTGTATCTCCCTTACGAACCAGTATTATACAGAACAAATTGGAACCAAATTAGTTTGAAAATAGCTTGAGGTCATAAGAAGAGGCTTAAAAGCAACTTAGACAAATGCTGTGCTTGGTCCAATAAGAACCTTTAACACCCATTTTCTTTTTATTGAACCTTAGCTATTCAATCTCTGCTGATTTTAAATAAGGCCTAATTACATAAATGGCATCTATTAGGTCATTCTGCCTGAGTGAGCAAAAGGTCATGAATTTCTGTATCATCCAAAAGAAGAATTCAAACAAGCCCAAGCAAATTCAAGCTGAAGACTAAGTGAAACGCTGATGACACATTGGTTTTTCCATTTCCTTTACTATCATTGCAGCTATGCCACCCAGGCCAAAAATCTGCTTTTATGAGAAATGTAATATAACATCTAATCTGGTCTTCTACTAAGAATTAATTTGTTTGGTCTAAAGCAAACTGGAAATATAAGCAAACAAAAGGCAAACCTGCCATATTCTCCCATTGATCACATCTTCAGCTCCTGTTTCTGCTAGTGATAGCCTCAAGCCCATGTTCGCAATGGCAAGCAAGGCACAGTTTTACTAACTGTGTTGTACTTGGGAGGCAATTACAATTTACTGCACCTTCACTGCAAAGTCCTCTGTGTGTGTGTGTGCATGTACACCTTCCTACATCACTGAAATGCTTTAGATGTACCCATGCCCTTATTTTAGGCATTCTATATATAGTGGTATAATTAAGAAACTCCCTTAAATAAAGACTGATGAGTCTGAAGATAGACCTGTCCAGTTATTCACAGTATACCTATGAGCATAAAATACAAAAATTAAAACATCCTTTCTTTCTCATTTATTCCTTAGCTGAAATTGAGACAGCTTATACATCTATGCCCCTCTCTAAAAGTATTTTTGAAGAAGATTTGTTTGTTTGGTTTTTTTTCAAATGGTTCTACTTGGCCAGGTTGAACCTGGTGGTAAAAGCTGCCCAAGTTATCAGGCACATTAGGCAGAGCTTCATATAGGTTTCAGCTTATCTCCACCAAGCTGCATAAGCAGGTATCATGTTGTCTCTATACATCTGGCCTTTTACTGGTCTGATTATTTCTATCAATATCAGTGCAACACCACACTAGAACTACTTGCTATACCTAACATATTTAAACAACTCCTAGTTGTTTCTCTGACAGCCAAATACCCAGGCAAAGTGCAATCAGTCCAACTTATAACCCTCACATTGTTGGCTTGGAAATGTGCTGCCCTTCTGTGACTTGAAATTACAGGATTTGCTAAGTAGCAAAGCAGAAAAAAGCTTTGTACATTCTTAAGGTGATGCTTTGCAGAGCATTAGAAAGTTGTTCATGCAGAGACTGCTGAAAGAGAGCTTGTGGGTCTCCAAATTACAGAGTTCACTCATTTAAAAGACTAAAAAGCAGCTGGTCCCTTTAATCACACCATGGATAAATAAGTACCTTGCTTTAGGATAATTTAATGTAGAAAATCTTTTGCCTTCTAATGGAAGGCACAACTGAAAAGCTGTGTACTTCTTGGTGAAGAAAATGAAAAGAAATAGCCTGCAAACACTGCAAGTCTCTAGCACCTGAAAATTTGTAGCAAACCACATCATCTTGACAATTTATAAGGAAGTTACGAATACTCTAGAGAGTTAGACTTTATATATTGTTGTCAGAAACCATGAAAAATTATCCTTGAGATTCTGAATTCATTGTTTCCCCCTTCTAAAAGTCTCAAGACACTTCAAAGATTAAACTTCACAACACTCTTAAGAGAAAATATAAATACTTTCCTTTTAGCATTGTGTCAGTTAAAAGTGGACTCACTAAAGTAAAAAAAAAATCTGAGACAGACATGAAAAAGCAAACCACATCTCACTTCTTAAACTTAGCTATTTCTTCCTTTTAAGATCACCCTTGCTTAAAAATACCTTCCTAAATGTGATAATTTACTTCTACACTATGAAAACAGATTAGTTCAGTTCACACCAGAATATTTCAATTTATTTTTCTCATACAATTGCTGAATTCCAAGAACAGAATGTCAAAATGTTGAGAAATTTGAAAAGGAAAAAGCCAAGTAGATGAATGCCCATAAAATTGCTTGTAGTTATAGGTACTTTCAGGACTGTGTGTAATTATTACTATGCTGACATTTTTGAGGAATCAAAGGGTTAACCTCCACTGTCTCCTCATTTAATCACATTCACACAAAAAAAAAAAAATCTAGAGGGCATAAAAGGTAGCCTTAAGAATCAAGCAGAAAACCACTCTCCAGGAAGGAACAAAAGATATACTTGCTCTAGGTTACATGAGTACACAGTCTGAACTCTAAAGCAGTCACCTTGTGTGTATGTTGCTTCTTCATTGAGCTTTTGCTCAAATTGCAGTAGAAAAGTCCCTAGAAGAATCAGATCCCCTCCAGAAATGCTAAGCAAACATGGTTCCTGAAAAAAGGAAGATACCCTAACCAGGAAACCATCTTACAGAAGAAAACTGCGGCATGGATCATGCTTCAATTCAGAAGGAAAGCTTGATATCTCAGGTGTTAGAGGCAGAGCTTTCTGAAGTGGTTATAGCACATCAGACAGAGTACAGCAGAACTGACTTGATTCAGACCGTTTCTTGGAAGCTGTAAATTCTTATATTGTAACACACACAACTAAATATCCAACAGACAAACGCCAAGTGGGCAATTCCGGATCAGAAAGAAAAAAAAGAACAAAACACGCTTTCCACCAGATATATAATAGATGCTGCTGCTCATCAGAAAACACAGTATTCATGAATAGGAGCCTTGACCTGAAAAAAGTTACCAGTGAGGCCAGAGCAGGAAAGAGTTCACATCTATTCAGCTTCTTGTCACTGAGACTATCAAAAATGCTGCCAATTAACATCAACTAACATATACTGTCTGCCCTGTGAGCTGAATTAATGCATTTAAAATAACAAAGAGCTATCATATACAATATATAAACACTAACCTGGCCTGAATTATTTGAACAACCAGAAAACTTAAAAGCTGCTTTTTCAATACCCATAGCTGTTGGCTGGGAATCTTTGCAGATGACAGTTAAATGGAATTCTATATTCATTATTTATTTAACAGTATATCAATCTTTTAAGAATAGAAAAATATATTCATACACCTGAAAACTATTCAGTGGCACACAATTAGTGTGTACTGTGGTGACAATTGGAAGCAGCGAGTTTTGAAGGATCTAATAATTCACATGCCACTAAAATGTAGTTGCTGCAAAAAGTAAAATATGCACCAGCTTCTCCAACCTAATACACCCCATGCAATGCTAGATCTTCAAAAAATTTCCAGCAATTTAATAAGAGGTTTTACATTCTGTTACAATGAAAAGGTAACGCTTTTTCAAATTCCATATCAGTTTCAGAAAGATAAATGAGTATGCCAGGCAAAAAGTCATACAGAAGAGAAATGGGAAAATTACCAAGTAACTGTCTTACCAAATGCAGGGTTTTGCTGACCAAAACAACCACTTCGCTTCTTATTTCTTGAATAAATAGATACTTCAAATAGTTTACACAAAAGGCCTGAAAATAGTTCCCATGTCCTAAAATTCATTAGTACTTTAGCTGCAAGCATTCTCCACTTCTTTTAGAGATATATTTTATACCTTCAGATTTATTTTCCTAGTTAATAACTACAGAGAAATTTCCCCAACCCTTCTGAAGCTGCAACACTTCAGATGGGTAAAAAAAAAAATAGGAGGAAGTGCTATGGTACCCATACTCAAGGGCTTTGTAGGCTCTAGGTACTTTAACAGTGTCCAGGTTTGAGCTGATTAGTTATTTCTACTCCAAAACAGGATTTCAACTGCTGATGTGTCCTGTGCAACTTGCAGTATTTCTGGAACACCCAGTAAATATAACAGGCTGTGGCCAATTTTATGAGGTTCAACAAGGCAAAGTGCCAGGTTCAGCACGTGGGTCACAATTTCATGCAATATTACAGGATTGGGGATGCTGACTGACATCAGCTGAACATGACCCAGCATGTGCCCAGGTGGCCAAGAATGTCAATGGCATCCTGGCCTGGACCAGCAACAGTGTGGCCAGCAGGACCAGGGCAGTGATCATCCCTTTGTATTCGGCACCACTGGGGCCACACCCCAAATCCTGTGTCCCATTCTGGGCTCCTCACTCCAATATATTGAGGTGCTGGAGTGTGTCCAGAGAAGAGTAATGGGGAGCGATGAAGGGGCTGGAACACAAGCCTTTTGAGAAGGAGCTGAGGGTGTTTAGCCTGGAGAAAGGAGGCTCAGGGGAGAGTTTATGACTCTGTACAACTAACTCACAGAAGGTTGCATCAAGGTGGAGATCAGTCTCTTCTTAGAAGTAACAAGCACAGGAAAGAGGAAATAGCCTCAAGGTACATTACAGAGATTTGGATTGTGTATTAGGAAAAATTTCTTCACTGAAAGAGTAGTCAAACATGGGAACAGACTGCCCAGGGAAGTGGAGGGGTCACAGTCCCTGGAGGTGTTTATTTAAGAGATGTGTAGATGTGGCACTTCAGGGATATGGTTTAATAATGGGCTTGGCAGGTGCTTGGGTAACAGCTGGACTTGATCTTAAATGTCATTTCCAACCTATATGATTTTATGATTCTAAAAGCATCAGGGAACCAAACAGAATAAAGAAAATCAGTCATCAGTTGATAGCTTCTTCATGGGCATACTGAGTATATGGGGTTTACTTCCTTCTCTCTCCTCCTTTCTGTTTTTGGGGAATGCAAAGGAAAGCATAAGGTGGATAAGTGAAGAACTAGGCATTAACCAGAGTAGCTTAGCAAAACCAGTTTGATCAGAAGCATTTTGGAACCAAATCTTTCCTGGAAGACTATCTTTCCAGAAAGGGAATGCAATTAAGAAAGAATAAAAACCCTGTTGTCTTAAGTGTTTCTCAGTGTTTTTTTTTGAATAACACATCATTTAATTTCCACTTCAACTGAATTCTTCCAGAGCAAGTTAACAAGTATAACCAACCCCTGGAGAAAACTCTATCGGTTTCACTCTCAATTCTCTCAATTGCTTTTCCAGGACACAGACTAAGCATCATTTCCATAGATGCTGAGAGCCTCTAGTTCCTGCTAGTTTCCATGAGAATTTTGGTTTCACAAGTCATCCGCTCTCCTATTATCACACTGAATCTTAATGAGGCATAAAGATTCAGGTAAGCTGAATCACATCAAGATGATATTGGTAAAGGAGAATCATACTTTTCTCTAAAGATTTTCAGCTTACTGAGGCAGTCCTCAAAGAACTAAGGAAGCATATATTTGAATTACTTGCAAAGATAATAATAAATATTCACATTTTTTGTTCCTGTGTTCGCAGATTAAATGAACAAAAATATGTTTTAATCACAGAACACTCCAATCATTTCCATCATCTTAAATCAGGGAAAAGACTTCCTTAGGAAAATGAATAAAATTAATCTAGTATAAACCAGATGGCTTTAAAATTTAAAAGCTGCTTCTGCAGGAAATTACTTTACAACTCTTTACTAACCTCAGCTACTCTTTCCAAAAGTGGTTCCAGCCAGTGTTCATTGCACTCACAGTGACTATCCAGGAAGGTCAACACTTTGGCTTGTGCTGCATCTGCCCCTCTGACACGGGAGCGCATCAGGCCTGAGAAGTAAAGATAAAAAGTTTTGAGTACTTCCTGGGGAAAACAATCAACAGTAGTGAGAAACTATTGCATTAGTTAGTAATTAGTTAAATTACTCAGACAGGGCAAATACACAAGCTCCATTATCAAAATCAGATGCTCGTTAAGAATTCAGTGAAATGACTTCCCACCAAACAGCCTGCAAGTGCCCAACCTACTGCACTCTACAGGTTTCCATCCAATTTAAGCAGAAGAAGCAAAGTACCTTTTTCAAAACAAGTGATACACAAATACAGATGAGTCTGCATTATTCTAAGTGGTATTTACACCAATAAATCTTACTTAACATTGGACCTGAAAACAAGTATGTCTCCTGAAGTTCTACTATGCAACTAATGAAAGCACCATCATTAACTTACCCTCCCCACCTTTTTGCCACCCCTCATCTTAGTACTTACCAGAGTCTGTACACTCTTCTATGAACTTCTTCGAGAAATAACCATGCTTCATTAATTCCCATCTGAGAGCCTTACCCCAATCCATTTGTCTTTCCTCTGTGACTAGTCATTCTATTGTTTTGCTGTTTGTTTGGGGTTTGTCTCTTCTGAACAGATATCTTTAGGCAGAAACTTCTGGCAAAACCAAAAGGTTTTTCCCTTCTCTATGTCTTGATTACATAGACACCCTCACTGATTTACCCCGCTCTTTTCCTTTTACTATTTGTTCACTGGATGACCTCACCAATCCTTAAAGTCCCATGTTATATATACACACATAGCAAGCTTCCTCCCATTCCTTTGCAAATTTCCTCCCTACTTTTTTCTACTACTATTCAAAAATGCATTGATTTCTTTTTGTCATGTGAGACCAAAGCCAAGTCTAGTTTTGTTTTTTTTTTTTTTTCCTTTCTTGATTGTTTCCCACTAAATCCATTCTGGTTTGTTTGGGCATTTCCCCCCCTCCTACTGAATACTTTATAAGAGTCGAGCCTGTTACTTACTCCTCCCTTTACAAAATAAATATGCAAAACATGACTATGCCAACAGAATACAAGATGCTTAAGAGGAAAAGGTTGTTTGCTCCGGCCAACATTCAATAACAACCCCATCAAGATCCTTTTCCTCTCTCTTATTTCAAGTGTGAGCACAGTTCCAGATACATGTTGTGCAATGGCTCTCCAACATTTTACATTTTATCAGTGGCACACTGTCATCTAACTGTACCTCACTGACTTAGTGCTGGTGCCTTAATTTCAGCCTTTGAATCAGTTCTGTTCAGTTTTTTCCACATCAAACCATTCCTCAAGCATTATCGCTATACTTTCTTTTTTTTAAGTTCTCAAATGCCTCCCCCCAGAGCTTATTATTTCTAAATAATATTGTTGAAGAGCCTAGTGTCTTACTTTAATTCTACAGAAAACACACAATAGTGTTTCTAATTTCATGGTTTAAAAAAATGGATGTGAGCACTTTGGTCATTGAGTCTTCCACAATCACATTCAGGCTTACGAGGAATAGAGCTGAAAAGGTTCTACTGAACATTTATTCTATGGACTACCACACCCTCAAACACATCTGTTCCCATAACAAACTCTGGTACTAGAGATGGGACTAATAGCTACTATTATTTATTTCTGAAAGAAAGGCAGCTAATGTCATCCTCTTCACTGACACCATCTCTTCACTTTAACTTTTGTTTTAAAACACATTACTTTCCTTTATTGTTCATACTACTTAATATGAACAAGCACCCCACACATTGGTTAATTTCACCAATTCTCTTACATGTTAATTTGTATGTGTAATATTTAATTGTAATCTCACAAAGATACAAACTAATACTCTGTCTTCTATCTGCAGTTGTTCTCTTCTGACATATTAGATTTGTCAAATTATATTTAATTTTCAGATATACTGATGTACATTCCTAAGCATGTATTTGTATATGCATTGCAAATTAATATTTAAAATTACTAAAAGAAACAAACATCAAAAATGTGTTACTTCATTTTGTTTTTTCCCTTACTGCTATCTCCATCTTCAAGTGATACACTGAAAAATGACATTAACGTACTCAGAAACTGGCAACCACAGCAAGTCATAAAAGACCTGCTTTCCTAATAAGCCTTTGTTCACAAGTTCACATATTCCAAACAGAATACTTAAACACTAAGAACCCATCAATTATTGCACTAACTTTAATTACGGGGCAACACATGTTTTGTGCATGTTGTTTCCAGCTCCTGACATTCTAATGATTCCAGCTCTTCCCCAGGCCAGGCCAGCAGTCTAGAAGATACAGCTTATAAAAATTAGCGAGCACATATGTGCTAATTCAGTCAGCTATTTCAACTGTCAAATCTCAGTTATTATTTCAAACAGCTGTAGAATAACAGTTGCCTGTATCTAATACTTTAAACTCCACTGTCAGTGAACTGTTGACTGAAGGGCTCAGTGATGTGAGACCACAATTTGCAAAGAAACGTAGAAGAAAACACAAATGTAAGACAAATTTTTTATAGGGCACATTGGCTTCAGAAAAAACAGCATACTTGGTCTCAGCCCTCCTGGCTGCTCAAACACTCAAGTCAAAGCAAATTGTTTGCCCAGCTGTCCATCAACTAAATCCATAAAATTATATCTAATAAGGGAGCCAGCAAAAAAAGCGGGCCATTTTTAAGCTGCTTCATTTCAAACACAGATACATTTTACAGTGAGACCTGGCATACTATGGAAGCAGCTTAACTAAGGATTCAGTGCAGGAAGAGAAAGGAAAGGTTGAAGATTTAATGCAATCCCTGAAGGAAGCTCACACAGTAAAAGCCAACAACGGGCAATTGTGCACAGAACAATATAGAAACAATCACAATTATTGTTTTTATTGCACAAATAGATTTTTATTCCTTCTACTAGCAGATTTATAAAGTGAAGATCTCTCTTCCAATAAGGAAAGTAAAGCAGAATGTTCCTTTAAAAGACTTGATGAAAACTAACAGATAAGGCAGCATAGTGGAATTCGTATCTTACTTCCTTAAAATTAAGCCTACCTTCTCGCCGATCATTTCGAAGAACCCGTACTTTTTCAATTTTTCCCAAGAGAGCCCCATCATCAGCTTTAAAAAAAATAATTTTAAGAATTTTAAAAATAAAGAAAAAAAATCAAGTGATGAGAACCAGTTTTGCATCCAACACTCTATACCAGAAGAGAGGCCATCTTCAAAGAAAACTAAAGCTCTGTAGGTGAAAATGTTTGTGGTCGTAATTAGTTACTCATCTCACAAGAAATAAAGAAAAATTACCAGGCTAAGAAATTACTACCTTCACCATGTTACTTAAAGCTAGCTTAATTTTCCAGTCTTGAAATAATTTTATTTAACTATTTTCTCTTCGCTTACTTTGGACAGTTTCTACATTGCATAGAGAGAAAAAACTTCCATAAGATTAAATAAACTGCTTTCTTTGCCTATAAGAAAGCTCACTTTCTAACCAACATTACGATAAACCTTACTTAAGCTAATATTAGCAAAATTATTAATGCAAATATACACATTAGCGTCTTCTAAGACATATTACTCTGAGGTCCATTTCAATTGTTTAAGCTTCTATCACAATACACTAGTACCTAAAAGACACTGACTTATTGTAGACTCAATAAGATTTTTTCTGAGAGACTGATGGAGACAGGCATTCATTTAAAACAGCACTGCAAAAACATTTGCTGCAAGCACCATGGGTTTTATTTTTACTTAAGATAACATAATATGAAAAGGCTCTTTTTAAAGATACACTCTTATTATTTCCTGTTAGCTGAAGGACAAGATATACTGGAAATATTTATAGAGATTTCACATTTCAACAATGACAGATATGGAAGAGTTAAGACCTGGTTTTGGCTGAGTCTCTACAAACTCCTATTCACGTGTCCTATTCTCAACTGAGTCACCTATCAGCATCAGGAAATCTTACCAGAATAAGCACAGTAAGGTAGGATCCTGTAAAAGTACTTACGATCATTACTGTAGTCATCCACTAGTATGATTTCCTTAATAAGATGTGATGGACTTTTTTTAAGGACACTGAAAGAGACCAAAACAAAAAAGCATTCCAGCAGTGTTAATTTCCACAATAATGTCAGAAAAGCAGTTACTTAGTTAAGTTGCAGTAGAACCTAGCCCAGGATGTTACTTTCAACAACAGCTGTTGGCCTGCTGTACTTACAAAAAGCATGAAGAGGCACATGTATAATTTTGTGTGTTCCTTCTTCCCTGGCTCCCTACCTCCCCCACCCCCACTAGTCCAGCCCCCAAAACTCTGTGCATTAGACAATGTCCAACATGGAACTTTTGCAGATATCTTTGAGTCAAATATCACCTGGGAATCCATCTACCCTGACTTTTTCTTGGAACAGCCAGCTTCCAAACATCATCTGATAATCAGTCCCATATTTTCATGCATTTTAGTTAAGGTGAGCAATTTTGTTTAACATTACTATTTCAGGATGTAAGAACTGAAGATCTCAATGAAATTAAAACTTACCTTTTCCTCTGCAAATAGTTCAGAATAGTTCAATGATGGGTTGTTACTTCCCCTTCTTATCACAAGGCAACAGAAATGAATGGACTTAAAAATTAGGCTCTCTTATGCATACCTGACAACAGTTCGAAGCAAAGCAGATCTTGCCTCGTTATGAAAGGTGATCACCACACTAGTGGCTGGCAAGTCTATCCGCCATTGTTTCCTTTGGCACCTGAAAGAAAAAATACCTTGTCATTTCAATGTAACTTTTATATCCCAGGCTTTGTAGATGGCCTTCATTGCAAAGTAATTACCTATTAAACTTATAGACATGCTGCCTAAGAAGAACAAAATAGCTTGTTTTCAAGTGAGATTATAATAAACCTCTCTTTTGACACTTTTGGCAGCTGTTTTAGTACACGAAAGACTAAAAAGTCTGTGGCAGATATGGGCAGGTTCCGACAAGTCACAGACCATCATCATTGCACTATGTCAAATGCCTGTGCAGCTGAGTATGAAACCAGAGCCCTTCTTTTACACTAAAAGCATGCAACACATCCAAGGAAATATGCATATTTTCAAAGAAAATGCACAGATTCAAAGGCTACCACGTTTCTTCTTTAGAATGTGTCCACTTCTCCCTTTATTTTTAAAGCTCCTGTAACATCCTGGCCTTGCTCATAGATAAAACTAGTTTTCTAATCTAATGAGAACTTGTAAGGATCATAACATTCAGAATTTGAAAAACAGAGCTAGCTGTGACAATGCTAAGCCAACTAAACACAGAACCATATCCTTCCAAACCATAACGATAATAAATATTCCATCTATGTCAACTCATTTTTCATCACCTCTAGAAACCTGAAGTTAATATAATAAGCAAAAAGAAGCAAATCCCAAAATGCTTCCTTCAGGACTACATACAGTTAAGCTATTTAATCTAATAAAATAAACATTAAAAAGATACTATGCTCATTGTATTAGAAACTAACAGTTCTAGAAAACAATGTATATTGAGTTTATGCCAAAAGCATTACAATGTGACAAGTCATGATTGCCATTTGTGCAGTGACACAAACAATGATGTATTTCTTCCATATCCTTTAATTAAGGGGTAGAGTTTTAACAGGCCTAGCTGTCTTCAGAAAGAATAAACCCAACTAGCATACACCTGTAGCAAATTCAGCAATTCATTTCAGTACTTATTTCAGCAATTCAATTTCTGTACTCTGTGCAGTATTAATCAGACCAGTTTTTAAGAGAAGTTTGCCACCCACACTTCTAAAACCAGGCTTCTGCCTGTATAAAAGCCCACTCCACACCTGATTAAACACCTGCAACATGCACCATAAACAATGCAACCTCCAAATTCTTGGAATCAGAAAGCAAGCAGTAATCTCCTTCTTCCCCTGGCCCACCCTACAACAACCCAAAAACCTGTCGTATTTTTGATGCAACACAACCATAGTGTCACACATTAGTGCCTGCATGAAACAAAACATTATCATGCTGCAATGACCTCACTTGGCTCTGAACAAAAACAGAGTCTATGCCAAGCCTACAACTGTTGTGTCAGATTAGCAGGGCTGTCTCTGCGTTTGTGGTGGGCGTACAAGATGGCTTTGTCACTAGTGCCCAGTGTGGAACAAATAAATCTCAAATGCCTGTGTTCCTGAAAAATAAAGAGCAGCTTCTCTAGTGTGAACTTCTGGCAATTCATCTAGACAGCTAAAAGACGTGCAATTATTATACTCCAAAGTCTGCAGTGCCAAAGAAGATATTCTCTATCCTGCTAGCTTTCAAATTACCCACAGAGGACAGAGCTACTGTGCACGCAATTATCGCACGAAGCACTTGCATTAGAATAATTAAAAAGTCACATTGAACTTATATTGATCTCTTCACAGAAGAGAGTACTTGAGCCAGATCACATATTAGGGGGAATTACTCAAGGCAATGAAGCCTCTCAATTTTAAGAAAACTCAAGAGAAGAGCACTACTGTGTATTTCTCAGGAAGAAATAAGACTTCTAGACTTCCAAATAAAACTGGAGGACTGTTTCACCAAGTATTACTGTTTTCAGCTCTTCACAAATCCCTGCTTTAATTGACTCAGTATCAGTCTCCCTCCTACTCTGCTGTGTCAACAGGGCCACAGTTAAAATTCAAACCAAAGAAACAATGTCATTATTTTTGGCACAAAGATTAAACTTTTTCTCCTCAAGCTACAGCACGTCAATTTTACATGCAGAGTAAGAAAATACATTTAGTTAAGACAGAACTTGAACTGAAAATTTCAGCCATGACCTTCAATGTTTAACATAGGTCAGTAAAATCAGTTAAAACATGAAAAGTACATTCCTTCCCCCAGAGATTTGGACTAGTTCATTTAATTAACAATTTTTCCCAAAACCTCAGTGATTTGTTTGAAACCGCTTTTTGACAGAAATATACATTTTAACCAGTGCAAGGAGAACATTCACTTCAACTGGTACTAAAGACACAGGAAAGTTTGTTTCTTCTATACTTAAGAATAAAACTTGAGTGTGAGGTCATAAGCTTCTAATAGGTGCCAAATGATAGAGAAAACAGCATATTGCAGCTATAGTACTTGACAGTAATTCCTAAAAATCATCAAAACACATCAATGAGAAGATGTGATCAGAAATCACTAGTCCAAAGCATACATGGGGAGCACTGGTTCACAAAAAACACAGAGTATTTAATCCTTTATCCCACTTGGAAAAGTATTTTACACTGACAGAAGGACAGCTCTACAAGTTTGCTATTACAACTATGACACCCACTTGTCACTTTCTGGATCTCCAAAATCTACCATGAAACAAAAGGAAATACAGAGGTTTCTTAGACTTGTAGCAAGTGGTAGTTGTGAGCATCAGTTGGAGTGAGAATCCAGGTTCCTGCTCAGAGTACTCTCCACTTCCTTTCTTAGGTTGTATCTGCCTGTTTTTCCCTTCTCCCTTTTGCTTAAAACAAAGGCAAGCAGCAAAAATGAGTGAACCAAAAGTGTCTGGTGGTACTGCTGTCAGGCTTTCACAAAAAACACGAAGAAAACTTTTGTCTTCCTGCTTGTAAGAGTTTGTATGATGTAAAAAAAGACTTAACAATATAGTATTAAAAGATGCATAGTTACACTCACATCTACATATCTAATGCAGAATCCTGATAAACTGTTTCTAAACAGTCTAGAAAATTTCAGCAATTAAAAAAATTTGCTATGTCATTTTTTAGTCAATGAGCCTGTCGGACACATCAATACAATTAATAACAAGTTACTTAAGAAGAAACAAAGTATTTTCTCACCCAAACTTATTTCCTTAATAAAGATTGTAATAGCTCCACAAGATATCTTAATCTCAACCCAGTTGCCTTCAATTTTATTAGAAACTAACATGCTTCAAAGTGTCTCGTGCTCAGATATTCTACTTCCTATGGCTATTGCTTTTGTTCTTTTCATTGCACACTTCCCAAAAAATATTTCATGCAGCTTCTTCAGCTTTTGCAGTGAAAGTTCTTCCCAAAATAGAATGAAAATTAAATGCAACATGACAGGGAACTCATTAAGAACAGTTTGTAAGAATGATTGCTTCAGTTTGTTTTTCTGTTTGGTTCATTTTTTCTTTAAAAGATGACTACCCATAGACTGACAGGTACTTAAATCTGCTCCATGGCACAGAGTAAGTAATAATCCCAGCTCAGATATAGCCTTTCCCCAGTAACATCTCTCTCTCTGGGTTCTTTTCCAGCTCGTTTTAGTGGAAACACTTAAGCAAATCAGCATATAATAACAAGACTAACAATTAAAAGAAAACATGGCCATTGCAATATAATTTATCTCCTGACGACTCTCTTATTTAAATTATTCTCAAAGGACAGCCTTTGTCTTTAGAGATGTGCACCCCTCCCTCCCCCAGGTTATTAGGTATCTAAAAAAATTCCAAATTCAGCATATCTGAATCACAGAAACTTCTAAAATTCGGTAGTTGAGTTCGATCTCTTGGAAAAGAATACCTGACCTAAAAAGTTAGAATACATTTCTTGTGGAAAAAAAAAGTATACATTATGAAGAAAACTAAAAAGTAATTTTAAACTACTCAGTACAACACCACTGGCATTGTGCTTTTCACTGCCTTCTTGGCAATAAGTGAAACACCAGATTCTTCCTACTTTGAAATGCAATTAACAACAAATTACTTGCATTACTCCATCTACAAATACTTTGCATAAAGAAACCTAAACCCACACTTTTATACAAGGGATTTCAGAAATTACTGAGTTTGTATACAAATTTTCTTCACTAGACCATTTCTGATTAAAGAGCTTTATGGGAGAAAACAGGAACCTTCCTTTTCTCTCTCCTCTTCTGGTGTCTTTTTCAGCTTTTTCTACTTATGGATCTGTGAATGTACATTCATCCTAACTGTAGAATTAGTTATGCAAATTAACCACACATGGTTGGCTGATTTTATGTTTCAAGATTGGCTTGCCTAGTTTTTAAAACTAAATCTGGTTTTGTATTTTCAAGTTATGAAGTCCTAATGAGCAACTTTTTTTTAAGCAAGACTCATGGAAGTCATTAAATCGTTTTTATAATGAAGGTCTCCTCTAACCAGTAGTAAATAATATCTTTCCTTACTGTGAAGTGTACTGTTTCCTGAAACTGCACAAGCAGCCTGAAGTATAATTCCATCCTATGTTGACCAGGGTGTGAATAAATTGATTCCTTCAGGTTTAGAGTTGACAATCATCACATACAAACAGAATGACAGAGTGACTGAGATCCAAAGTCACTCTGGCGCTGGAGATCTCCGAGACAAAATTCCCTCAAAGCAGTGCCTGCTACAGCAGGCTCTGCACTGGGCTTTGAATATCCCTAAGCCTGGAGACTTCACACCCCCTCTGGGCAACCTGCTTCACTGTTTGATCATCCTCACTGTGAAAGAGACTTACAAATGTAGAAACCAAGAAATGCCACCAGATAAACAGGAACAAAGAAAGACTGAAATGCAGCACCAGTTTGGATATATAATACACACTAATGGAAGTCCTGGAAACAGAAAAACTTGAATAAGTTTGAATAACTTAACCCACTGTTCAAGGATCAGTGTTTACGGTTACTGTCCCTTCTAAAGCTGGAGAACTCCTGCTTCAGAAAAAGCAGCTCAAAAGCAATAAATACAGAAAGGCTATTCCAAGCCAGCATGGCTCAGTTTGGCACTTACTGATCATGCCTAGTGTCAGGAATGCTTCGGTCCATTCGCAGTTTGTCGCTTTCCACCTGATTGAACTTATTCCGCGCATACGGATCCTGGCCTGATCGCACCACAGTAGCGCCAACATAGGCATCCTGATCAAAGTCTTGCCACCGAACTTTTCCTACAGTAGAGAAAAAGGAAAATATCCAGTTTAATATTCATGATTTAAGGAACAACACTCAGTAATCCAAATACAATTGATGAAAATTAAGTAATTAAACTTCAACAGTACTGTTAACAGTGTAACATCAAAACTCACTTTTGCATATTAAATTTGTCTAGACTAACCTACAAATTAGTATCAAATTTTTAAAACAATGCAAAGAATCTGCAGAAATATGAATACCAAGCTTCACTGCGACAAGGATTCAGAAGTTTGCTCATATTAACTGAAAATAAAGAAAATACTGATTTAAGGGTGTATAGCTCTGTCTGTGACACCTTTGATCTTTGATTCCAGACTCTAATACTACTTTGCAGGAGCACTCCTCCTGTCTGTTACATCAGGCCATAAGAGACCACTAATCAACATATGAAATGAAAAAAGTCATGACCTGCTCTACTTCACACTTAATCTTACTTCTAGTTTCAACCCTTCCACCTTCTGATAGCTCTTTTTTTCAACCTGTGACACTTCCCACTCCCTTTAATACTCAAACAGGTTACTTAAGGCCACTGGGAAAGTATAAAGTTTGGTCCAGAATACATAAACATTCCAAAAAAGGGAAATAAGAACTGCTGGAAGGTGCAAAATTGGCTGATCTAACCCTAGAAACAAAATTTGTAGATAGTTCTGTTTAGCAGAAAAAATACCTGAGAAGATCTGCCAGAAACCAAGTTAAATAAGCCAGGCTCTTCAACTTTTGGGGATTTTTTTCTCAATACATAAAGTAAAGACTTTGCCAAAAAGGTATTCAGTCTTGTTCCCCTTCTCCAAACAGAAGCTGTTAAGGTAGGCCAAAGGATACAGAAAAAAGGCATCAATAGCAAAGAGCTTATACTGTACCTGGAGAGCCTATGACTGAAAAAGAAAAATCATACTTCAGATGTTCCTGGGGAAGGAAGTTGCCAGCTGCTTAAAAGAAAGCTTGCCTTGATTAGTTCTTTCTGCAAGAACTCATAGTATTTAAAATGTTTGGCCAAGACATATTTGTAAGCAAAACACGAGGATTCATAGAAGTGAAGCAAAACCTGTGATGCTATCTCATCAGCAGTTGTCCTTGCCACAGATTAAATTTTTTCAATTGTGTAAAATATTCAAATTCAATTTTTGTTTTTCAGTATGCTTTAGTAGGTCAATTGTAGCGATATATGAAATCTCATTGATGCGAAACAGTTAAGGAGCAAAAGAAGTTTATGGAAGCATTCACATGAAATGAAGATTCCTTAACACTTAATTTTCCTAACTCATCCTCAAGGCATGAGGATTCCACTCAAACAAAATAAAAATCACGTTGCTCTGTTATTTTCCAGCATGTGACAAATACTGAGCAAGTATGAGGAAAAAATAAAGTACACCAGCAGCACAGTTAGGAAAATCTGCCAGATCAAAAGCTAGAAAAAAAAACAGAAAAGTATGAACCTTGGCTGAATCTTCAGTCAAAATAACAGTCCCAAGGTGACTTTTCTGTTGCCTGCCAACATCATCCACCAAGAGAAATGAACTTCTTTTCTACCAGAGGCTTTTACAGTATCTCAAACCTATTGAAGGACAATACAAGCATACTAGCATAGACCCACGCTCCCTATTGCTTTATCTCAAAGGAGCAGTGAAGCAGGTAAGAATTAAGGATGCTGAAGCTTTGTGAACAGAGAAGTACGTGTTGCTAAAATAATCCTAGCATTTTCAAACTACAAATAATTATGAGAATCATAACAACTGCAGTGATTTATGGCTTTCACTGATAAATGTTTTATGGCTATGGATCTTTCATAACACATCTTACTGCAATACCTGGAGGTAGTGTCTCCACACTTTGCACCTTGTCCTCCACATCATTGCCACGCACTTCTTTCCTTTTGGGGTCAATATCATTTGGGTCCTCCTGAAAAAAAGTACATAATCTTTAAAATAATCTTAATTTAGCTTTGTGTTTTCAAAGTACACTAGGTTTTTCAGATTTTAAACTTAGAGTGGTCCAAGAAAACAAGGATTTTAAGAAAAATAATGATTATTCTATCCATTACTTGAAAAACACAACAAAAATTGAGTCAGACTTTTGCAATTAATTTATGTTAAAATTCTTCTTTGAAAAAAAAAAAAAAAAGGAAATCTATCAGGAAAGATGGAATTATTTTTTTTATCAGTTATGTTCCAAGGAGCTACTTGGACAAAAAGGTTAAGCAAGACGTGAAGTAAGCCCTGCTCTAACAAGGAACAGCCTAAACAGAAAGTTATTTGATAAGAGAAATCAGGTAATCTAGCAATTACATCCAGAATGGCAGCCTTACTATTGGAAAAATACTTCCAAAATATTTTCATGTGTTAATTTAATTGGTATTTATTCTGGGCTTCACAAGACAACTCTGCTGGATTTGTGATTGCAGACATATTGATGATTTAGATGGGTGGGGGGCAAATAGTTTTACCAACGCCCTCCTCCAATTTCCAGCATTTATTCTGAACCTGAAATCTCATTTTCATTTCAACAGGGAAAGAAATAAAACCCAACCACCACACTTTTGCATTCTTATTACCACAGAAATACAAAATAAGAAGCTGGAATTACTCCATTATGCATTTGGAAGAAGTGGAGAAGAAGCTAACTTTAAAACAAAAAGAAACTAGCAACTGCATGGACTGTATGCCAATTTGCACACTACACTTAGCCAACTGATTTAAGTGCCATCAGCTTCTGTTGTTCTTGCACACTTGCCAAAAGAAATTCCATTTCCTTTTCTAAATCTGCACCGAAGGAGTCCCATCTATATTGGGACTATCCTGAGAACATCCCAGTTATATTGGCACTATCCTGAGGAAGACAAGACCTTTACTACAAAACGCAAGAAGATACAACACTATGCGTACACTAATCACCGAGTGCACTGAAGCCAAGCAGTGCAGAACAGTTCTCATCTCTTACAGGAATTTTACAGAGTAGCCAGAGCAGGGTGATGGTGTATGAAGTGCATCCTGGAAAATGTCTCTGCTGTCCCAGCTCCTAAGCCACATTTGGGGAATTCTTTGATGGAACAGTAAGTAGTTGGAACAGGCCTAAGTTATGCTGGGGAACATTTCAACCACAAATGATACCATTTCAGCTTGTCCCCAGGCATCTCAGAACTTTCCAATGTAAATTCAGCTTAAGTCTCTAAGTGCTAAGTTGGCACTAATATTTAGAAATATGTTGAAAAAAGGCAACAGATTTCTAAAATACTGATTAAAAACTAAATACAGATGCTTTTTTTTTTTCCCTGAGAAATACAGCTAAATCAGTTAAAAACTGAGTATCACTAATGCATCCTTTTCATAGCATCATGGATCAAGGAACCCAGAGAGAAGGAATTTTAACAGGTTCTTATATCATCATGTTGGTACATGCTTTGGGCTACTGGGCCTTGTGGATACCAATTGATACCTCTGCTTAGAGAAAGCTTTAGGACAAAAACAAAAAAACAAAACAAAAAAAAAAAAAAAAACCAAACCAAAGAAAACCCATACCAACACAAAAACAGACTCCTAAAACCACATAACAAATTTCAAGAAAATGTTTATGACTCACACTGACGAGGGAAATTATATGTCACTGTGCACTGAGTCCCACCACCACAGTGAAATAGATACTTTCTGTGTTTTGAGAAGGTTGTATTTCACTCATTATTTGGCTTTGTGCACCATTTTAAAGACACTACAGAAACACTGAATTCCAACTATCAACTGTAGCTGCTTCAACAAAGTTCTTTACTATTCCAGATGACTATAATGAGTCTAAAAACATTTAAGTTGAAAAATAAATGCAAAACATCTGCTCAACAGTAGTAATGATAACAATAAAAGTAATAATGCAAGAGTTTCTCCTGTAATTAAACAAAAACTATTGAGTGCTTCCTCACAGTCCCATTCCCTTTAAGTCTTTGCAGTAAAACTCTGCCTTCCCATTAAACCTTTCAGGTAAGGTGCATGTGCCATTGAGAATAATTATTTATCAAGTTGTTCTCCTTTGGATTTTGTTGCTGCTGGTTTTTATAAAATAAGCATTAACTACCAAAGGCAAAGTTAGATTCAGAAATCTTATTGTTAAATGCCATTTTAAATTCTTATATATTTGACCCTTTCAGGAAACTACTTGGTACAGGCTACAGACATTTTGAGGTGAGCCAACCTACCAGGATGGAAGTTGCCACTTCATATTGCTTGATTCTCATCCTGCCTCCTATGACTCCTTATAAAACAGTATTATGATGGGAGAGTATGAGGCATTAAGGGATATTTACCTTCAACTTTGGGCCCTAGATTAGGACTTTGTGGCTCTAAAATCAGCAACTTAGTTAAAACTGATACTCTGGTGTAAGCACTAACTTTCATCCAATTAAGACTTCAGAAAGTACATGTGGGAAACCCCTACCTTCTAGGTGCAAACAAGATGTTATATCCTTTAGCGAGAACTTGAAAGCACAAAAACTGATAAAAGCAGTTATTGAAACCATAGGCATAAACACAACCAGTTTCTTTATACCATTGATTGCAAAGTGCTTCAGCATGGTAATTTGGTGCTATATATTAATCAATCATATGGTCAAATGGCATTACCATGTTGCCATCACCATAGATAGAGTTGCTTTTTCAGCTTGCCTTAAGTGAAACAAAATCCCAACTTCTAATGTGATCTTTAAAAGACACTTGCTTTTGAGGAGTAATCTTGGTAGAAGACAACAATGCTGGCACTGACAAAACTCATTCATACAGAAAGCTAAACTGAAGGGAAGATTGAAAGAAACTTAAACTGCTTAAGAGGAGGCACAGCTCTTTAATCATGAGATCACAAGAGGAGATTTAATGAATAAAAATTAAAAAGGCTACTGTATTTTTCTACATTAAAATACTACTAATACTTTAAAATAATATTTTCCTGACATTTTTAAAAAGAGCTAGCAATTTCAGGCTACAACTTGGTATGTAAATGCACATGGACAACCACTTTGAAGTTATTGAAAAATAAAAAGGTAGCTGCCAACTAGCAGAGACATTAACCACACATTAGATGCACAGAGAACACCACTAGAATAAAACCTTTGTGGCCATTGTTCATGCAGTTATTTTCTTAGGTCAGGACACATAACAACAAAATAAATGCACACCAGCTAAAATGCAAGTGTTGCACAGATTTGGCATATTTTAATTTTACACATCACGTCACTGCTTCCCACTAATTTCTGATTCAGTAGTAGAAGATGCGCAAAAAAACGAAACTGCAACGGTTCAAGTCCATTCAGTGGGAAATATTACAATGATACTAGGGTAATAGTATAAATATACATTAAATGTAATTTTTAAATTCAATTCTCTAAATACCTTTGCTATTCCTAAAGCTTTGAAACTAAGGGATGTACATTTACTTAGCATTTTATTAAAACATTCCTTGCAGCAATAACCTTGCATAATTAATTACGGTAAATTGACTAATCTGAAGGTGGGGTGGATGTTTTTGAGGCTGATTAATCACTGAGTTGCTGCAACATTTCTTTCAGGACACTGCAAGCTCTGCATGCCTCAGAAAGCCCACATCTACTGACAAACCTTGCTATTACAGCTCACTTTTCCTGCTCAACTCACTCCATTACGACTAGCTGGAAGACTGAATTTGAGATATGTTGAAGATGCAACATCAAGCTTTTTTGAGTCTAGTTTCTGAGAACTAGACTCAAAAAAATGTTTCAGGGAATGATTAGTTACACATTTGCAGCTGCTCTGCTGCAGGGGAAGGGTGAGGTAGTTCAAATTCAAAGCAGGATTCAAACATTTTTCACAGCATTTCTACATATATACAACAGGACATGATCATATTCCAATGAGAAATTTAAGAGTACTCAACTTGAGTTTAGAAAGTTGTAATTATACACAGATGTATATTAGTGGATAATTTCATTACCATTATTTAAATCTTTCAGACCAATTCCTTTTAGCTTTGGTATATTTGTATGCATTTAATATTATATTCCTTACAAGCATTGCAAAGCAATTTTTCATCAGTTGTTACTTCATTCGACATCAAAACCAATTTTAAACTGTTCCAAGTCCCTAGGTATTGCTTCTATATAAAAAAATTAAAACCACACTTAAAACTACTAGTGTTTTTCTTATTTTTGTCTCACAATACTTTTTTCCTTTTAATTATAGTTTCAAGTACCACGGATTTGACATTTAATTGCTACAAACTAAATCTCATTATAGCAGAGATTTCAAACCCACAGTGGCTTCCTATCAAGAGAACAACTTAACAACATGAAACTTCCTTAGATTCATTAAGATATCACATAGACCTTACAAGCAGCAACTCAACACAGATCTCTGAAAAGCTCTTGAGTTTGGAAATATGTCAAGTAGGAGCTGACTGTGCTCTCAATACCATCCATTCCTCTCACAGGCAACCTAGATGCTGAACAGCATGCAACATTTGGGCAGAAGAAATGGCTGGGAGTCATGTGCTACCTGGTCAGGTAGACACTCCGAGAAAATAATTGAGAAATGTATCTTTGTTGAACATAATACATGTTAAGGCTTAATATCTGTTTCAGAACTTGTTTTTAGGTGAGGGCTACTGCAGACAGATTTTCTTCCAGTGGTGATTTTCTAAGTGGAAAGTGAATACTGGCAGCACCTTCAAAGAGCAGCATTTGATCCAGCTGGCCTAATAGAAGGCTGTGCTGCATCCAGCAGTACAGATCAGTCACACCAATTGATGCGTTTGGAAGGGGTGTTCTCACTGCAAGACAACTCCTCTCAGGACTTCATACACTTCTGTTCTGACCACGTAATTGGGACCAGCCACGCAGAAGCACTTCCATGTTGTGCGGAGCAGCACCTGGCATTGCAGCAGTGTAATGCCTGCTGAAGTTTACATCCCTAAACCAAGCATAAAGGCTCCTCCTAAGAAAAGGGCTCAAAGACAAGGACAATCTGACAGCTGACGAAGACACTAGGCCCAAGTTTCTTTGCTGCTGCTCAGTATCTCCTCCTGTATTCAGTATGTGCCCTTTCCCCCACTCCAATTCAGTTCACCATCTTTTAATTACCCATTACATAAGCACATAAGCTCTGAAGCACCAGTTCCTTCCAACGCAGGAGGACCTTCAGCAGAGTCCAGTATCCAGCCTGATTTTTGACCCAGCACTCACTCACTGCCTCCCAAGGAGTCTCCAGAAACACAGCTCCAGTCTCTCTTGCTGCAGTAAATGAATCCAGCTTTCCTGTGTGCCAGGCAAGCACTCTAGCAATTTATTGTAATTACATTATGGGGTACCCACTTCTTCCCTTCTCAGCAAAAGAGTTTTGTACAAAACAGAGATAAAGTATCCTCTGAAAATTCCTGGAATGCTGCTTCTTACAGAAAAGACAAGCAGAAAATATCCCATAAAGAAATGTTAACTTCTTCTGACTGCCAACCTGCTTAGTATACTAAAGCAGACATTTCCAAGGACATCAAGAAGTGAAGCATAAACACTGAAAAACTATACACTTCGCAATATTTGATTACCACTGTTAGTGTCCAAAATTATTACAGCAAAGATGATTTCATTTTCATTCTTACTCCTTTACTCAGTGTAAGTAAATTGCTGTCAAGGACACATTCTTTTCATCTATTTGAGTACTCAGAACAAAAATAGAAGCTTCCAGCAGGAGGAATACACACAGCCCTCATAAGAAGAACATTTTACATTCTCAAAAAAAAAAAAAAACCCAAAACAGGGAAAAGCATCAAGATTATACCTTGATGGCTCCATATACAGGAAATGTGTTTAGATATACTCTCAGTTAATACACTCAAAACATTTTGAAAATGGCAATTACTATAAGCTGTACTTTCTAGACAAAATTAAATGCCTTTGTGTCCTACCATCTCTGTAAATGTTACCTTTATTTAGTGCAAAGTACATATTTTATAGCTTACAAGCACTATCTAAATTATTAAAACAACTATAAAACATGACATTTTCTAAACCTAGAATGGGATTAAACAAAAATAATGCTTTATCTGAGGTTTCTGGATACATATTCTCTGAGGGAAGTCTGATCCAACTTTGCATTTGAAGATTTATTTGCACAGCAATTGGGATCAACTGGAAATTCTGGTTCAACTTTATTTCTGGGCACAATAGACCTACTTAATTGACAAAAGCCAAGGAGCAACAGAAAACCCCAGGTAGGGCAAGTCAGGCAACTCAAGAAGTAAGTATAGATAAACTATTAAATATGAAGATTTGCATGCAAGTATATTTTAGATGATCTTCAAATTTTCATTAGTTCCCTAAAAATAATAGCATGACTACTCTCCCAGATATCCACATTGGTTTAACATACACTGGATTAACTGATTAGCCCACAAATGCTATACAGTTTTTGACTGTATTTCAACATTTTACAAAAAAATAAATTTTTCTCTAAGTACCTGTCAATAAATTAAAAAAAAAAAAATCCACAACACTCTTACAGCTTGATGAGAATTCAGGTACCAAGCTCCAGGTGACCTCTAATAAACCATGTTTCCTTTTGCCTAGAAGCTTCACCCACTCTAGTGATAAATGTCAAAACTAAGCGGGACAACCTTTTCACCTACCAGAAAAGCAGAGAATAAAACATTACTTGCCTTACGCAATTGCCAATCTAATGTATCGCCAGAAAGAGGAAACAAAAACCAGATACCCCAGAAACTACAGCATCCCTTTCATTTCCTTCAGCTCTACAGTGAAAAAACACTGTTAGAGCAAAAGTGATTGCCAGACTGACAGTCAGGACAATGCAATGACACACCCCTCCCACACAGATAAAGTGTGGGTAAGAACACATCTTCTTGCTAGAGGCTACTTCTATTGAAGTCTTTCATGCCAAAAGAAGCCCTGCCAACTAAAGATCTCCCAGAGGCCACCACAGAAGGAAGTGGAATCAGCACCTGCTGCACAGTGCCGAAGCAGCAGAAAGCAAAATGGATCTCTTCTGGCTTGATTGTCATCTCTCCACAGAAGCAGAAGTGAGGGGAAGGTCTCATACCCCACAAAGAGCACAAATGGACAAAACCACTGCAGAGCGGCCATGAAAAGGCCTGTTTTTTCTAGGATCACTCAATCCTCATGATTCATGAAGCTGCATAAATGTACAAGAACAGATGGCAAGAAGATAGGGAGGGAAGAAGAGTAGGAGAAACATATAAGGGTACTACTGGGACTGATAGAAGGGTATAATCTCGAGTGCACCAGTAGCTTTGAAAGCAAGAAATAAGCCCCTCTAAGAATGGCAGCAGGTCACAAACAGGATCCAGTATTTCCTGTTAAATTTATCATGTATCAAAAAAAAACTCACTTATCTGCACTACCTGCCACAAATCTCAAAATGAAACATGACAAAACATTTGCAGTCATTATTTCAATTAAGGGCAACATCAAAGGCTATTATCACTCAATTTTAGTTTCCAAAAGGAAATACTGATGTTGACAAAAGACATTTCCTTGAAAAGTTAATTCATGGGGTTTTTTTAAATAATGTTGAAAACAGCCTTCTATTCCAAAAGTATTTGTCAGTGCAGACACAGTTACATGATTTATACCGTAAGTATATATGAGCAGCAATAGTGTTTAAGTTGCTTTTTCAGTTGTGCTAGACTGGGAAAAAAATCCAAGAATGTATTAATCACAAATGATCATCATCAATTAAAAGGAGCTGATTGATTCGATCTGTTTGAGATATGCAAGCAAAAAAAAAAACGCCAAAACTTCAACAGCAAAAAAGAAAGGTTTAAAAAACAAAACTTTACTATTTGCAACTTGATAAAAACACCTTAGTGGTATATTCACCTCCAAGGAACATTTTGTCATCATGTTTGATGTGAGTTAAAGTGTTTTGAAGAACATACTTAGGCAGCAGCAATAATTGTAGCATGGCTATCCCATAACGTCTAATGTTTGCAAGTACTATTTCTTTCCTTTTTTTTTTTTTTGGTTGTTGTTGTTGTTCTTGGGTTTTTTTTGGATTTTTTGTTTTAATTGATGATGAGTTTCTGTAATGGGAAAAGAAAGAAAAAGTGGCAACAGCTTCCAAAAAGGACACGGCTTGACACACAAAGAGTATCTGCCCACTGTGTTTCTTTCAAAGTCCATAGCTCTTGTTTGAGAATTATTGTGCACATTCATTTTCTCCCCCAAGTGCTTTCCAAGATGTGAAACCTGAATGTCCAAAAAGCTTAATACAAGTACACAGGCCCCAATTCAGATCCAAGGGGTAGAGAAGCCATGTCATTCAAAAAATTTATGAGATTAGACTAAACTCCTGTTTAACAATCTCAGTTGATTCTACTTCGAGCAGATGAAAGATCCCATGGAACAACTAGTCCAGTAGGGGGAAGAAAGCAGGACATGATCCTAAACTGCTGCAATGCTTTGCACAGCGAGTGTGGAGCTGGTGCTGCTTACAAAGCAGCTGCTGTACAGGCCAGCTGCTGCTGACAGGGGCTGTTCACACCTCACCACATCTCCATCCCAAACTGCTGGACTGTCCCCACTGCTCCCTTTGCGCACACTGGTGTGGCACAGCAGGTCATCCAACTCATTTGGCTGACTTGACAGTGAGCTGGGGAGGGGTATGGATGTATCATTTCACTGGGTAGGATTTTTTAAACCACAAGACCAGCCACTAAATTATCTGAGGTACTGGATGCAAGGAAGCATTCCCAGCTAGGGCACCAGGGAAAAAAGTGCTGAAAGGGGTGTTCCCATTACAAGTAAAGGATTACAAGTTTAGTTACAACATTAAACTACCCATCACTCAAAACCACTACAAATTTTCCTTCCTTGAAAGAAGGCAATTACTCAACAAATGCTCAGGCATGATTTAATGCCACCTCTGGTTAATTCTACAATATCAGAAGTGTCTGAAGAATTAGTCTGTATTTCAAAGTCCTACCCCTAATCCTCTTTGAATTCAAACTCATCACTGCTTGCTCTTAGCTCTCTAAAGAATGACTCGCTAAAGAATGACTCGCTAAAGAAAAAAAAAGAAAAAGCTTTTGCACAGGAAGAAAAAGGAAAGCATAGAAAGCAAAATTTTATTTTAATATTTACTTATATGAGAAAGTGTCATATCTTCTGGAAGTCCAGGGAATTGAAGTTAATTAATTGAAATAAAAGTGAAGTACTGAATAAATAAGCAGAACTCAACATTAATGCATCCAAAACTGTAAGTACACTGAAGTATTCCAATAGCATAGGCATTTGTAAGTCTCCACCTATATACATCTGAATGAAACAATAAGAAAATTGCTCACCAGCAATACAAGAACCAGATGCAGCAAAAATGAAGAAAAAAAGAATCCCCATAACTTGTACATGTATCTTGAAGTACAAAGAACAGAAATGGAAAGCAATTGGAACCAAATCCTTTTAGCCTAATTTTATTTTATAAATATTTAAACCTGCAAAAGTAACTTAGATCAAAAGGATATCAGAAATGCAATTACATCTAAAGCAAAAACTGCTGTGGCAGTCATGTCTACAGTTTGTTAGCAAAGGGGAAAGGTGGTTATTATACCAAAACAACACAGAAATTGTTTAACCAAGAAAACAATCTTGCACTAAGGAAAAAGAAAGGAAAAGAAGAAAAAAAAAAAAAAACAAGACTCAGTTAACAAGTTCAATGTTTTGCTGGATGAGATCTGTAGAGCTACAATGCAATAAAGCAACACAACATCACACCATATTTTCTCTACCATAATGGAAGGTTACCACAGACATAAGGAAAGTGAAGATAGATTGAGACAAAGGAATTAAAGTTGCTGTGTCTTGGAACTTTTCCGTAGAATGCAAGAGCATTGTGTTGGTCTCTAAGAAAACAATAGGAAAAAAAAAGCAAGACTGATACAAAAATCTTGACTTTTTTTTAAATGGAAAAAGATTGATCTTCACATTCAGAAGTCAAGGCATTGAAAAACAAGGAAACTATTTCCTTCTACCACTTTCAAGGAGGTCATCTTTGAACACAAAGAGAATAAGTCCCAGGAGTCTGAAAAATTACTTAGTAGCTCCTCTAATTAAATAACCTTCAGAGAAAGCTTGTGCTTGACAGATGACTTCTGCCTTCAATAACTCTCTGCATATTTTCCCTGTATCCCAACACTAGGATTTATGATCAGGTCTCTGCAGCTCAGGTCTCTGCTCTGTGTAGAGAGCAGGTCTCTGCTCTCTACACAGTACACATAGTATTGTTTTTCAGCATCTGTGTTTAATTGCAGATTTTTACAGAAAAAAAATATTGTCCACAGCTGGTGTAAAGTTTTATTCCAGTTCAAAACTTCTGACAGAAAATGATATCTATTAATGCATTAAACATTAAAGGCTCCATACTACAAAATTCACACAGATGATTGCCAATAACATCTTTGATTTTTGCCAGACCCAGACAGCATCATTCATCTACAATAGTCTGGACTACTAAATCAAAACTCAATCCCATAATGAAACAAGTGCCTATCACAAACAAGACAAGCAGTGTGGAAGACAGACCCCTACACCAGAAGGAAGAAATACTAATCTCTCCTGAGATAACGGACATCTATACTTCAAATTTTTTCTGCCAAACTTTTAGTATTAATATTTCCACCTGAAGTAGGCAATGCAGATCTTTGTATCTTTCCTCAACACAGAATAAAACTGATTATTCATTTGAAAGACACCATTCTGTAATAAGGCACCAACTGGAAAAGAAAAAGAAAAAGATTGGAGGTTTTTTGTCTATTGAGGTTAACACTCAAATTAATGCTATTTCAGTAAGCTAATGTTAGAGCACTCTATAAGTAAAATTTTGACCATACACAGACCGAGAGCTTCAAGGCAGGAAATCAGGCACTTTGCCTTGCTGCTCCTCACACACAGCACTGCTTTTCCTCCAATCTGGGCTGCATTAGCTTGTCTGTACTCTCAGAAAATTAGTCCTTCAAGCTGGGATACTGTTAGTCCAGCCCTGAGCCAAGGCAGATTGTAAGGCACAGAGGGAAGCAGTAATTTCAGGCAAACTTTAAAGCAAGAGTATAAATTGAGCTCTTTAGATACAATTTAGGTCCTATGTGCAAAACATTCAATATTCCCACTGTGTATCAGATACAGCTATCAGACCTGGGAGCACATAAAGTTAACAATACATAAACTTATTCATGGAAAAAAACTGAGGGGAAAAAAGATTAGAAAAGTCTGGACAATTTACTGAGGCACTCAAGGAATTCTGCACACTTGGAAGCAGCCAAGTGACTTCACACTATGCAGGCACACTGGAATTAATCTAATTCTATAGAGAGATGGAAAACCTCCTCCTGGATGCTAAGGCCTAACAAGAAAAGGTTGGGGGCTCAAATCTGCTGAAGTTATGGCCCATTCATCTGCAGTCTCTCAGAGGAGAGGTCACCAACTGTGCACCCTTAGTGATGATCTCACACAACCTCCACAAAGAGCCCTTATCATAGAGACTGACGTAGAAGGGGGAGAGCCAGAAATAAAGCCTGATCCAAGCATGACGGCTAAGCCAAGTGCAGTGCAGAAAGCTTTTGTGCTGCTCTCAAATCTACCAAAATATGAAAAGGTCTTTAAATTTAACAACTCAAAAGACTCCAATACGAAAAATTACTCCAACCCAGACTCCGCTTTCAGGTTGCCTAACTCAAGCTATTAGAAACTTCCCAGGCAAAATTTAAACCATTCTGCAGAACTTTATGAGCTACCCTTCTCTAGAATACCTTCAAATACATGGAATATCAACCTTAAGGTCAAAACATGTCAAAAGATGAGATCAAAACCATCATCTAGTTTGGAAGTCATGAATGGTATATAACAGACAAGAGCAAAATGTAATTCCTATCATCTAGTATTTTCACAACACATACTACCCCACTATTTCTAACACTGAGCTCTCCGCCTCTTCTCACTATATATGACCATATACTGACATTTAAGTCTGCCCTAAGAAGGCGAGAAAAAAGGATTTGAGGAGAGACTCCTTGTACTCGTGTATGATGTGCATGCATGCATATATAGGTACACACAAAAACATACACACATGCATATACAGAGAGTTAATCACAGACTGACTTTGTACTAGAAAACTAGGGGGAGGCACAGGGTAAGAGACCAAGTACACTTTCAAAGGTACAATGAATTTAAACTTTCACTAGATGATAGAAAGAAAAAGAATATAATTAATTGGTCTCTGGCAAGAGAGAGAGGAGTTGAAATCAATCTCAGCACAAGAGCAAATAACAAAATTAAGATATGCATTACCACAAAGAAGAAAAGACAAACAACCAAAACAAAACCTTATGAGCAACAAGAATTCACAAAACTTAAGAAAAGAAATAGTAATAACGATCTTGAACCCAAGCCACAGCAGCATTCTCAATTTTAGCTGGTAGAATTTATCGTCATAGGGATTAGATAAGTCCTTAAAGATAAGAGAGGTCATAAAATATTTAGAGTATAAGAAACAAGTTGTTCATCAAACTTGGAGGAATTCAAACTACATGAATCAGAATGTCCTGTCTTTCCAATGACTGGCTTTGAACAGTGTGAATAAATAAAGTGGGTACAGTCAACTGGCTTGACTTTTTAGACCAGTCACGCTATCAAAAAAATTAGAGCCACCAGGTTTTAGAACCCCACACATTGCTCTAATGCCTTACCCCATTTTGCTTCTATTTTGGGGAAAAAAAAGCACCAAAATATTGAGCCATCGCACTCAAGTTGAGCTTCACAAACTGAGCTTTAGAGAAGTAATGTGTAGCACATTTCTCACACAGACTAATAACTCAAAAGCTATTTCTAGACTAATGAGTAAATATGATCTGTCAAAATTCCTTATATTTTGACTCACATACCCAGATTGATAGTGGAATTGCAGCCTAGATGCACCTTTACAATAATTTAATATTTCAGTTAAGACTACAACGGGTAACAGAACTACACAAGCAGAAGCATTTATAAACTAAGGCCATGAGAAATTAGGCTTTTCTAATCTTAACCCACAAGGAGCTACCAATATTGAAATTCACAATATAGCCTTTCCTTCAGGGAAGTCATAATCTGATCTGCCCTTATCTGCTACATTGTCTAGTGTCTTTCAAACAGCTTGTCAAAGATGACACACTGAAGTCTATTTTGAATTGAGCAACAGAGTCAAAAGTAGAACAAGGAGGACTAATAAGAAAGGAAAGAACAGGGTAGTCCATCAAGAGAGTTTTCTGGGTCAGGAGGAAGGCCTTAAAAAAAGCCTGACACACACATGCGAAACCAGAAAAAAACCTGAAACTTCCTAGAGAAAATGAAGAAAAATTTCAGAACCACCAAGTAACAATTCAAAGTCTTTCTTTGACACTTAATTTTCTCACTACTGGATATATATTTATATATACTGGATATATATTTTAGATAACAGTAGCTTTAAAAGGTTTATTATTAAACATATAGATCCCTTGAAAACTCATTTATTTTTCACTTGCAGGAAAGCACAGATAAAGACAGAGATATAGATTACATCACCTGCCCTCATAGTGTGTGTTATTCTGTTGACAGATATTATCCTCAAGTTGAGATTAAAGCTGAAAAAAAGAAGTGCTAAAGAAAATCCAGAAAGAGAAAAATTCCCTAAATTTACACAAACACGTAAAGAAACATTTACAAAAATTTAAGAAGGGGGAGATACACCTTAACTTCTCCAGTCACTGAATGCTTCTTTCCAAAATCCAAGTGTCTGGCAACTTTTTGCTAGCCCCAAGCAATATTGCTTGATGTCTCCAGCCTTCTTCCTTTTTTTCCTTTCCACTCATGCACCCACACACCTTCCCTCAAAAAGGATTAATCAGTCCTTAAAACCAGAGTAGAATTCCTTGATGCTCAAACTGATCAAGTGCCACTGAATCAAGCTGTAACACAAACAGGAGTAGGTCACAGCAATTGTCTCTGATATTGCTTTTGAAAGTCACTCGCTCTAGTCCCTCAGCCTAACATCACAACCTGTTCCAAACCCGTCCCTTTCCCTTTCACAAAACATTTTGAACTGCTGGTGTTATAAAAAGGAGTTGCTTACCATGAGCATTAGCTGAAAAATCTATACATGGTAATTCCAGGTGGTTGTACTCTGTTAAACACTCTTTGCCTATTTTCTGCTACTGCTTCAGAGCCACATACAGAGAAATTACCAATTTTACAGTCTTTCATACCTGTGACCCCCTTTACCATCAGCATTTAGAGCAAAACACTCAAAAACCCATTATCAGCTTCATATACAGTGCTAATCATTTGTTGCAAGGGGACATATTTATAAATAATGCTGAGATTATATAGAGGCAGCAGCTAAGCTTTCTTCCACACAGAAAAATGACCAAGAGTTTCCCTTCATAGGCAAACAAATACAATAAATTGGTTTGGAACACTTGTAGCACAAAATTATTGTGCTTATTTTTGTATCAGCTGCTTTCATTACTACCAAGAGAATTCTCTTTTCTGGTTGAGTTAGTGAAAACAACTGGCCCATTGCTAAAGATGAAAGAGGTGAATAGGCAGTCATAAGCAGGAACCTATAATTTTAGAATTATATTTAAGTAGGTGAAAAACAATAATAAATTGAGTATTTGTTAAAATTGACAGCCTAAAATGAGAGCCATAGGTTTTCTCTTAAGGAAAAACATTTTAAGTAAATTGCTTGTTGATCAGACTATTGGTTTAAATTCTCTTCAGATACAGTAATAGGAACATCTTATTAAATGCATAGCTACAAACAACAACTTGGAGAATGATCTTGGTTCAATCATTGGTTAAAGGAAGCCTGAAGCAGTGCACACAGACAGGTTTATTGATTCTTTTTGGACACAGGAAGATCTTGCATTTATGAAATCAACCCGCTTGAGGCAAAGATAAGCTTACAGAGAAACTCATACACTGAAGTTTACAATACACTTGAATGGAAGATACTGATTCTGTCTTAACCATCAGTTCATTCCTCTGACTACAAACCACTGCTGCTAGCCTCACTGAAGAGAAATAACACAATTCAAGTTTTAGATTTTCAAATATTCTTTCACATTGCTTTTCAGAAATATTTTAACTAATAATAAAATTGGATTTATGGAATAACGAGATACCCTTTACACCACTGTAAGTAAAAAGCAGAGTGGGCTTTTTAAGCCTAGGATACAAAGTTTTATCAACTATTATTCAAGACTTATCTATTGAATATAGTATTTGGAAATAGTACCCTAGTAACCACACTTTCATCTTTGTGGATTGCAAACAGCATCTTTTATTTCTTAGTGTCCCTTTATACAGGGATGAACCTATGCCTGCATCTTCTCACTTTAAACTTGAAAATGTTAAAGTAGCACATTTTTCCTATCCTGTTTAATGTATATT
Organism: Anomalospiza imberbis; assembly: GCF_031753505.1. Lineage (NCBI taxonomy): Eukaryota > Metazoa > Chordata > Aves > Passeriformes > Viduidae > Anomalospiza > Anomalospiza imberbis. Next base: position 72,542,846 of record NC_089683.1, on the reverse strand, counting down.
TCTTAGCCCAGTTTTTCTACACATGTTGCATTCCACTGGGTGGATTCAAACAGTTTACTGGGTTTTTTTTTAATTCACTTCTCTATATAGAATTATTCAAATTAAAAGAGGAACAGTAGTTCTTATTTCACTCTATATGCTGTTTTCTTTCTTGCCTACCTTTCCAACAAAAAATGCACAGTACTTCTCAAGCAGTTTACCTATTTGATTGCAATTCTTAGGAATAATTTTGGGGAGCACCTACCTCCACAACCAATAGAATCTCAACCATATCAAGAAGGAGGAATACGTGAGGCAAGGAAATAATACAAAAGGTTGTCTGGCAAATATAAGCTATCAGTCCTCAGATGTCATATTAAAAGGACTCTCTTCTGAAAAAAATATAACGCTTCTTTTTAACCATTTACTCCTTTGTATCTACTTAGATCCTCCCAGGGTAAATTACAGGAAAATTTGCAGTGAGGGCAAAGAGAAATCAATTTGAGGAAAAAAAATGCAGAATGTGCACAACTAAAGCAGAGTCAATAGACTTTTCAGAAGAAAGGGGCTCATCTGGAACTCTCAAGGGATGGGGAAAAGAGAATATAATATACTGTTTACTCACAAAACCCAAACACATGCATCTTATGGAAAACAAACAAACAAAAAACCCCCAAACCTGTGTACTCAGGTTTAATAATGGAAAGGAAAAGCATCTTGGGATTACTTCTACCATAACTTCCTGGAAGAAAGCAGAGATCATAAGGAATGGTTATCCAAAATGAAAAGAAACCCAGAGCTTTGCACCAGCAGGATCAAGAAAAAATAAATCTGCTCTGAAGTCCAAAATGAATCTGAATCATGAACACCTACAAGCTATATAACAGTATGAATAATACATAGTCCAGATGAGAGAAAGTAAATATTAGTTCTCTTAACAAAATCATTCCTTTGGAGATGAAATAAAAGATTGGCTATTTTTACTTAGCTAAGTTCTCACATTTTCATCTCCTTAAAAGTGGGACTGCATCCCTGATGACAATGCATTTTCTTGGCAAAGTTCAGTATGACCTTAAGAGCTCCCAGCATTTTTAAAACTGCACTGAAATCTTGTACCCTTTTGACAATAAGCTGGCTTTATTGCCAGTTAAAGACTAGCATTAATTTATGTAGTTAGGGTAAAAAAATACAGTGTATGAAGCAGGAAATGAAATACAGTATGTGTAGCATGGCTCAGGGAACGCAAATGAGAGATCTGCTGGAAGAAATATAACACCTTGCTCCTCCATGCTATCGATAAACTAGACATGTCTGCTTTTCAATAAAGGACTAAATTAAAATTAGTTTTCCCTGCTCTCATATCAGACTTTTTGCAGTTTGCATTCTTAATCCACTTTCTACGCTGGTTCAGCACACAGAAGGATATTCTTACACATGTACATTGACAATATGTTTAGTTACAGCTGAAAAACTGTTCCAAAAACCTTAAAGCTTCTTTCTAATGAGTTTTATATATCTAATTCTGAATACACAGAAAGATAAACCCAGTTTTGTCACATGCACAATGCCACCAAAAGATCGGCCTTTTCCAATAGCAATCAACTCAGCCAGCAATAACTACACAGAGGATAAAGGCTAAGGAGCAGAGTTGGTGGACACAGATCATTTCTGTCCAGGTGCTCTTCTTCAGGGATCTACAGAACAGACAACAAAAGAGAGCTCTGCTTTGACAGAGCTCAGGTCTTCTAGTAGTGACTCAAAACTATCAGAGAATACTTTGAAGATAAGCTTTCATCCTCCCTATATCTATTAATGTCTTACTGAGAGCCAACAGAGCACCCTTTTCAGCTTTTATTTTCATTTTCCACTGAAGACACTTTCAAGGATTTTCAAGCAACCATTTCGTTAGAGTCTGGAATCCAAGGCATGCAGTTATATTAGCTATGACCCAGACAAAAATTGTGAAGCTCAAGAGCATGTAAGCACTGACATGTGAACCCAGATGTTCAACAAAAGGTGTTCTGCTAGACCGATTACACTAATCCTCTTCATGTGGCAGAGCTAGCAAAGCTGAGGGCACACCACAGCAAAAACATCTGGATAATGTACTGGGAGGGCATGGTCTAGCCAAGGTAGCAAGCAGGGTCGAGCCATCAAAAGAAGAATCTGGTCATGAGAACAGCCATCTTGACTCCTCAGAGACCTTAGAACTAAAGGAATTTGTGCCCTGAAAGGCTACACTCTTTTTCTAGACATTGGAAGATCTACTAAATCTGATCTACCACACTGATCTGAAAACAACATGCAAGACATTTTAAAAAGCATATAAGTAAACTCAATTTTCTGACAGTAAATTCACTTGCATTTTTGTGATCCCTGCTGACCCCAAAGAAAGGACATATTTTCCCAACAATGTTAACTTCTACACCAAAAAATTGCCACGAATATAATTTATATAATTTAACAAAATAAAAAACCCCACCAAAACAAAGAAAAAAAACCACACACAAACCCATACCTTTCCTGAAACCTTTCAAACACACAAGAAAAAGGGAAACAAAAGATGACCAAACCAAACCACAATACATATTTAAAACTTTAAAAAACTACAAAAGTTTGAAACATGTCATTTTTCCTATTCATTTTCCAGGTGCCTAATGCTTAAGAGCACGTAGTGATATGGGAGGGGAATGTTTTTAAACTGGAAAGGGTATGATTAGATGCAATACTAAGAAGACATTTTTTTCCTGTGAGGGAGATGAGGCACTGGCTCAGCTTGCCCAGAAAAGCTGTGGATGGCCCATCCCTGGAATTGTTCCTGGCCAGGCTGGATGGGGCTTTGAGCAATCTGGTCTAGTAGGAGGTGTCCCTGCCCATGGCAGGGGAGTTGGAACATGATGATCTTTAAGGACCCTTCCAACCCAAACTGTGCTATGACTGTACGATTCTTACAGGTAAACTTTCAAACAGGTCTTTCTAACTTGCAATACAAGTAAGGTGTGAACTTTTGTAACAAAACAAAAATCTGTCAGCAACAAATTACATTTCCATGATATGATCTCTGTGTCAAAGTAAAAATAGATTTCACCTCAAAAGCCTACCTTTCCAGAAGCTAACAAAGGCTATGGGAAATCATACTTAATTGTTTTACAGCACCTTACACAGCAACATGGACCAATATGACAAAAAAGGTATTTCTACTTTTCCACTGGTCTCTCATGGTACTTTGATACAACCAAATACCATAGCAGAAGCATAAAAATCTCCCCAGCCAATAACAAACCAAAAAAAAAAAAAAAACCAAAAAACAATTGGATGAACAGATCTTTTGTTGCACAACCAGACAACTATACAGAAACACATCCCTTTCATAGGGAGGAGAGCTTCAAGGGAGATAACAGAAAATAAAATAGCTGGTTTGGCAATCAATATTTCTCTTATCCTAGAAAAGCACACTGCATGTCATCCATCCTAAAAAATGCATTAATAAAGAAATTAAATTCTTGAATCCTCAGGCTGCCAAATTTCATTGCAGTGCAAGAAAACCAAGTGTGGCTTTCTCTTCCTCCTACTCATGATCTTATCAAGTTCTTACATTAGTCTTCCAATGACTCACATTCAAGCAAACAAATTTTCATCTTTTAAATAGTTTTTAATGAAATTACCGCTGATAAGGTTTATACAGAAGCAAACAAAAAGAACTTTATCAAAATCAGATAGAGAAAACGCAAAAAAAAAAGAGTGCTAACACTGAAGTTTGTGTGAATGCTTATCTGTGGGTTGATAGCAGCCCTGTTCTGAGTAATACTTAAGTATTAAGAATAATAATAAGAAGGATTTATTAAGAGTACACTAGATATGTGTCTTGGTCTACCAATTAAGGTGCTGTTTTCTAAGACAACTCTGCTTTCAGATGACTGAAGAATAACTTGGCAAATCTGTGAGAATTCTGTAATTTAATACATTAAAATATTACCTAGTTACATTCCTTTTCCATCTTGAGAAGGTGACTGTAAAGAAAAGTATTTTCAACTTCTGTTTTTAAACCCTTGAAGGAACGTATACTGTAGACATTACTCAAACTACCTAAAAGATAAAGATAATAGAACACTACAGAACAGTCAAATATCCAGCAGCAGCTACAGCTAGCTTTTCCATGAAGTTAACATATTCTGGCCCATTCACTTTCTCAGCCCTGCTTAATCAAGAATTTAAGCTTTTCTTTATGAAAAGTTTCCAACATTGAAGTCTACACACACACAGTTTAGTATTATATTCAGAGTTTTTCCTGATTCTTTTTTAAATGAAGAACAGCTATTCCTAACATAATTTGTTTGTAAGAGAATTTTAAGCCTTCAGAATAAAGGCACAACAGCCATGTGCTGCAACATGATTCATACCTTTCTGAAGCATTAGCTGAAGAAAGAGAGCTGAATTAAATTGTTCGGCCATTCTGCCAGCATAAATAAGAACTTGAGTAAGCTGAAGTTTTCCTTTTAATTCAGAAGGCTGTGTTAAGGGCAGAATTCACCTCAGTGCCTCCACAATGACCTGCAGAAGAACTATATGCAGAGTTCATGGCTCACTGCTTGGCCCTGGGCCACCTCCTGCACCACGCAGAAGTTGGCACCACCTGCCTGCTCAGAGCTGCCAGCTGAGCTGTGCGCTCTGCCAGAAAGCCATTATTCTGTGGATTCAGAAAAGTCTGGGGGAAAGAGCAACTGATAATCAATTACTCCTTAAAAACAACTTGAATAGCAGCAAGCACACTAGACTTCATCACTCTTCTCCAGACATATTTTCCACCATTAATTTACTGCAGTCACAAAAAGCATTGGGTTTTGCTTCACTGCTGCAGTTAGCAGGCTCAAATCAATTATGTGCAGTTTTGATTACATTTAACTGTTAAAAAACCAAAATGCCTGGACATGCTTGCCCCATGGGTGCTTGCTGTGCATCCAGTCCCCTTGTTGTGAGTTGCCCATTCACGGCAAATACAACTTGAGCCTCATCTCTGATCAGCCCATCAGCCCCATCAGCAACAGATGATTTGTTATAAAATACACTTCCTAACTGCAATAAATCCAACTGACAAATACGCCTGAGAACCAGGCAACCCTTCACTTCCCTGGTGATGCATGGCCTGTGGAATGCCTCACTTTTTGGTACGCAAGTGACTAACTAAATGGCATAAAAAGCAGAAGAGACTAACAGCCAATTTTGCCATCCATCTCACACTGTACAGCATGGGTTCTTAGTTCAAACAAAACATATCACAGTAAGAGAAGAAATATTCAATTTCTCTTAGTTTGCATGACTAGAGTCTAAGGCACCTAAGGACATAATTAGGCCCTATCTCCTTGAAATACTTAAACAGATAGCTACCTCGGTAATCTTCTGATTAGATTCATAGACACCCTTATTTTCATTTTAAATGGAGAAACTATCCCAGAATGAGTGTGTGATAACAAAGGCAAGCCCATTTGTCAAACATCCAAAATTTTTATTTTGAAAACAAATAGACGTGCAATTTAATTTGATTTCACTTAGCAAAGTGCTAAAAGCCAAGCAATGTGATACTAATTAGTTCACGCTGACAACAAAAGAATTTCCCAGTTACTCTAAAGATGGCTTTTTGGAAATCAACCTTTATTTGACCAAAAGTTCACAGAATTAAGATTCTGCAAATGTAGAGAAAGGTACAGGAAAGATAAAATTTGCATTACAATAATTCATTTGCTACTTTAACAGCTGTAGAGTACTTGTAGAAAACAAAAGTCACTATTTCACATGATTATTAGTTCTCTGCAATAACTAATGATTTAAGGATGTGGAAAGGGTTAGCCTCATTTTTAAGTAACTTGATTCCAAGCCACAGCATTTCTTGTAAAGACTGTAATTTCAAAAAAAGAGCAAACTCAGATACAGTCAAGATAGTAGGCATGTCCCCAGAGAAGAAAAAAAAATTAAAAGTCAGTTAAGAATCTCTTCAATATTACACAGCTGAAGATAAAAAAGTTAACTACAAGTCAATTGAGACATTTCCATCTTATCTTACGAAAGTAATCCTCCACAAACCTCTACCTTCCTTCCTGCCCCACCAACAGTTTATCTGTACAAAACTGAGCCTTAATCAAATTTTTTTGACTGAGATTCAGTGAAGAAGTTTCAGTGAAGTCTGAAAAAATTAACTATCTGGCTTACTTTATCATAGAAAAAAACATACTAAGGTAGAGGACTTTCATAAAACAACAAGTAATAAAGTTTAAGAAATGTCCTACAGCTGGGCTCTTGAGGAAGAGAACTCATTCAGGAAGGAGGCAGCCATTAAGGTAGAGCTATAACAACTCTCCCACTTTAAAATAATAAGCTGATACTGATAATAATTGGGACAGGGGAAGGGGAAAAAAAAATCAAACTTTGGTTTATCATTACACAAACACACACTAACAGAAAACAGTGAATATTCTTCATCAATACCAAAAAAGATACCTTGACAGTTAGAGGGAGGGAAAAAAAGAAAAATCTCTCAAGTATGCCATCTATTAGACCTATTTGGTATAAGTTTTAAGACAAACCTTACATAATGGCATTTCAAACCCTACTCTACCAGCGGACTGGATTTACATTTATCATGTAAAAGCAGATCTTTCACATAAAACTCCTTTCAGAGATGCATGTAGTTAAAAGTCTGTCATCATTAATTGGTAAAGGGATTTTGAGCACTTAAGAGCCACCTAATTGCTAAAGCAATATTGGAGATTAGTACTATGACATTTCTAATAACTTTCAGTTCTACAGAGATGCTTTGGGAAAAATCTGATCTCTCTGTGGTGCCTTCAGAGTAATTCTAAATCCTCATGACTATGAGGAACGGAAGGAAAAAAAAAAAATCAGCCAATACCATAGATTCTTGGAAGGGACAATCTCAGTAAAAATACTGTGCAAATTAACCATGGATACTTACAAGCATGCACATTGAAGTGAGACACAGATATCCAGCCCAGAAATGCAGAGCAGTTTCATACACTGTTTTAACTCCAGACAGACATTTAAAGCATCCAGCATCTAAATAGGTACAAAATACCTTAAATCTATCATTACCATGATTCTACACAGAAGCTCTCAAGAGCCACTGGAATATTACAATCCTTGCCATAGGTTTCAGTACCGATCAAAAATAAGCTCCTGAAATACAACTTTTTTTCTCTTGTAGGCACAAGTGAGGAAAGTTGCAAGTGAAACACAATTTCCCTCTCTACATGCATTTCAAAAAGGATTTTTGCAAGAAGCTAACTAGAATTCCCAGAGAAACATTTTATACTTGGCCCCTGAGCCTTCAAAAGCAACCATGCTCCTTTCCAGTTTAAACTACGGAAGGAAGCCTTGTCTTAATTGATCAGTCATGCTCTGAACAAATGTTTTCATAACCACAAATCCACACCACTGCAGACTTCACAGCTTCAGGAGATACAAACTCCAAAAGATATCCTTAACCCAACAACTTGCAAATAGAAGAACAGCAAGAAATCAGGCACAATGCTTTTTCCAAGTGAAACCTTGCTTGAGTAAAAATTTTTTAAAAGTCAACCCAAAAAGAAGGACTGGTTGCAAGACTGCTCTGTGCCCTCAAAATTTTTCCTAAATTTTGTTTTTAAATAAGAGAACAAAGGGTGCAATACCAAATTCTTTTAGTCTCTGATTTATCAAAGGACATCAACTATTAATTGTCACACTTTATTAGAAAGCATAGGTGAAGTAGAAAAAAAAACTATTAAAAATAGAGCACCTTCACATTAAAGAACAGGAAACATTTTTCTTCACTCAACTGTAAAGGAAGAAGTAATTTCTCCCCCCACTGAACTGATAGCCTGTGTGCATCTTTTTCTCTGATAATCTGAACTGTCAAGCTCTGTGTTGAATATCCAGGGTCTGCTTAGGCTGTAACACTACTTAAAGTAGGAAAACATTCATGTTTCTTACATATTCAATTTTTGAAAGGCTTTTTTTCCATCCAGATAATTTGATGTTCATTAGAAGTCACATCTTCCATTATTCAGCCTGTTCAAATTCACTTTCAAAACCATAATTTTGCAGCTAGCAACCTAAAAAATGTCCCTAACTTCTTTAGAGCATCATGGAACTGGCATCCATGCTAGTTAAAAAAAAAGTATGTTTACACCACGCTGTGATCCCAAAGACCTGCATATAATTTGTGGGAAATAAAGTATGAAAGGGTAACAACATAGGGAACCAACACAAGGAAAAACAAGTATTAGGAGAATTTGCATTTTGATATTTAATCTTTTTTGGCATATAGTTTGTGCCAATTTTTGACTACTCAGACAAACTAAGAAGGACACACAAAAGATGACATAAAAACTTGAATTTTAGCCAAAGCAAAGATCACACAAAGAAAAAAAAATCAATTTATGCTGATTTTTCATATTAATTTGCACTGTAGACCATTTTTCTCACCCATTATTATCAAAGAAATACAAATTACTCTAGAAATTTATTTCCTACAGACATTATTCTTCAAAGAAATTCAGAAGGTACAGAACAAGCCTATAGCAACATGCATTTAAACAGGTAAGTATATCTCTATTTTAGAGTAATTTTCAGGTAGGGATACTGTCCAGATCAGAATGTATCTCCTCTCAACCTTCTAAAATAGCAGCAAACCACTACTAACAGGAGTATCACATCAAAAGAAGGCAGAGTCAAGATGTTTTTCAACTTCCTTTATGACTGTCAGACATGACACTAATCCTCCCTTAAAGACAGTTTTCAGGAATTAAGAGAAAGCAAATTTACAGTGAAGCATCACTGTTGCAGTCCCAATATTCTTGTTCAAAATCTCCCCAAACACGATAGAAATATGAACTTAATTATTTGAAGGATGTCATTATTACTTATCTGAGAAACTACATAACCTAGAAAAATCTAGCGATAAAAACTAGTGACAGTTTTAGATTAGTGACCTTTTTGCAGCACCCTGAGGAAAAAATTTACTTCCCCTGTTCAGAGGGAGTTGAAGCTTAGATGAACGCTACACCTGCTACCAGAGGCTACAGAAACTGTACTGCCTGGGAAGCCTTTTGTAGCCCCAACAGGCACAAGGTAACAATAAAACCTATTTTTTCCCAGAAACACAGTCCAGGATCAGAACCACTAAACCTTTGTTTAGCATTGTGATTATTAAGAGACTTTTCAAAAACATTAAGAACTGTGAAAGACTCACTGGAGTTGGGAAGGGAGTGATCAGGAAACGGACTGAACACAGATGCCTGTACACCCAGTGTGCTATGCAACACAACTTATCCATAAAGGGAAGGGTGCTCTATATCTATTTACCAGACTTTTTGCCTGCAGTAAAAGAACAGAGGTGAATGGATAAAGTGGTTAAGGAGATAAGAAATGGAAGACAAGAAACTCTAATGGAAATGGTTGGAATAATAACGTAAAGAAGTTGCAATACACTACACTAACTGTAATCGTCCCATCAGAAATCAAAAGTTCAGAGGTCCCATCCAAAATACCTCAGCTGCATGTTCCACCCAGCTGCATGCTCCAGCTCTGGTTTTAATTGACAGCCAAGTTTCAAAACTCATAACTCATAAAGGGAAACTAGTGTGCAGGGGAAAATACACATTTGACTTCATTGACAAATCACATTTTAATCATCAAAACCATTTTGAGAAAGTGGCAGATCTGTACAGGACTGGCTCCACTGATTGTTTGCTGATGACAAAGAAGTGCAGTTCTGAAACTGCAAAAACAAGACACAACCTCTCGTGTGAAACCAACCTGCCTAGTACATTAGACAAAAAAAAGTTACTGATATGATTTCAAAGGAAACCATAAGAAAGCCATTAAGGAACATTAGACGTATTCATCCTCTCAGCCAGATATTTTCCACGTCTAACACAGGGCCATTAAAAGTTGCACAAGGGTGTAAGGGTTGTAGCAAAGCTTCAGAGGGCACACTGGCAGTGCCTGTTTCCTGGGCAACACATACAGCAGTGCAAATTGCACAGTCAGGAGGCTTTTTATAATGAAACACTAAAAAAACCCCACATTTAGAACAGGCCCACAGATTTTATATAGTCATCACAGAGACACACAGCAAGCTGCATCTCTAAATCAATTTCAAGAACAATCAATACTCCTCTAACACACCAGGCAGGCTAGATAAGTAAAGTTTTATTTTCACAATTGCTTGTGAGTGTGCTTTATAGCAAAACCAAAAAGCCAGAACCAAGGTCTGCTTTAGTACTAAGAATAATTTTTCTGTGGTCACTCTGCCATGAAATCACTATAATCTCTCTATTTTCTGAGTCAACTAAAGAAGTATTATCACAAGAAGTGCCAAGAATATTTTGCCTTATCTAAAATTACAACCCTATATATTCACAGTAAGTAAAGAAGTATTTTAAATCTGCAAGGCTATACGTGATAATTTTTAAAAAATTATTACAGAAATGCTACGGGATATTGAGTTTGTACTTATAAAAAATGTTCTAGTATGGTAACTCACTGTACTGCACATAAAATACTGATGATTGAATCTCTATAAAACCTTGGAGTTTAGGAGAACTAGAGGTGCATCTTCAGCCATTTATACCTTAATTCTTGAAAATCCATGCCAAGTTGACAAATAGAACATTACGAAGTATACTGACAAAAGTGGTATACATTTTTACCCTCTACTTCTCTAGGGACTCACTTCAGATATACCACCAGTTATGCCAGCTGGCACACCAAAAAGCAAGTCTTACACTCTAAAATGCATAAGAGCATCACCAGAATTTCATCCTCTTCTATATTTATGGTTAGTGTTTCAGGACATTTTTCTGTTTCCTGCAATTTCCATAGATAGTTACTTTCTGTAACAAATTGCAATGTCATTATATTGCTAACTCACAACTAGATATCTCAGTTACAGATGCTCCACATTTGAGCTTTTTACAGTGCTTTGTGAAATGTAAGTGAACTTTCTATTCCCTGAATTCATTTAGTAAAGACCCAGCAGAAAACACAACTCTTTGCTATCCTGGACTCCAGCAAAAGAAGCGTAGAAGTGGCTGGCAGGTATAAGAATCACTGTACAGGCAGATGGGTCCAGTAAGTTCCACCATTTCAAGTCAGCTAATTCTACAGCTCCTGAAGTTCAAGGAGGCCAATCACTGTGATTCAGATTGTTTTCACTTTTGCTTAGACAGCCTTCAAGCGATATTTTTGTGTCTTAAAATATAGGCTGGAAGAAGATAACTACAACAGGAATTTGCACTTTCTAAAGCAGGTTTTTGTCAGCAAAAATCTAAAGCACCACAATTAGTCAACATTTAATTATCCCTGGCATGCAAGAAATGAAGATGTAATCAAGAATGATTAGAAAAATTGCAACTCCAAGTTGTGCAGGCTAATACTGGCACTACCTTATAGAAAGCTCAGGCTTGTAATTTCATACAATTTAGCACTACAATTTAGTACTAGGACTTTCTGAAGACACAAACAAACACAAAATAAAGTAGGCCATGCTCATTTCTCCATGTAAATTTTTTAGGGTTATACTCCTGTATGTCCTGATGGCTGATGAAAAATAACACACAAATGCAGAAAAAAACCCATCACAGCCAACACACAAGAGCTACACTGAGGGAATTTGTTAAGTCATTGAGGTATTTAAAGACAGGGAGTTTAGTGCTCTGGGCATGGTTTAGTGGCAGACTTGGCAGTGGTGTGTTAAGGGTTCAACTCAATGATCTTAAAGGTCTTTTCCAACCTAAATAATACTGTGGTTCTATGAAATCAAGCATTCAGTAAGCAGATTACAGCTCATTGAAAACATTAACAATGAGGTAATAGATGTGGCTCACACCAGCTGCATTTACAATAGAAATTCAGCATGCCAAGGGGAACAAACACACCAGCAAATATTTTTGAAGTAAGCTGAGGTGAAGTTTTAGAAGTGAATTAACATTTTGACTTATTTACATTTCCTAAAAAGTGATGATAAAGAACAGGTGTTTGGTCTACCCACTGTCACTTTAAAGGCACAAGATGAAAAATAACATGCTTAAATTCATTCTATGATCTACCCTCTTTTTGCTAAGACCCATCTGCTCCTACAGCTCTACAGTGCCCACTCCCTGTGCTCTGCCAACTCTATTCTCCTAAAGCAGAGCAACTATTCCTACTGTGCTGTGTTGGTAGACTTTGGTATACATCCTTACATATTTTCTTCTTCTGCCCTTCTTCAACCCTTACTGTTTTGTTTTGGGGTTATTTTTAGCTTCTTTTCTGCTCCCTTTCCCAATTCTGCTTTCCTACCTCTTTGCTTTATGGGCTGCAGAACAGCTGAGTCTAGAGCAAACTCTCTAGCAAAGTACTCAGCAATACTGCCCAGTAAATTCTCTGCTGCTAAGTATTGATACACAGTAATTGAGATCACATAAACCAATAAAGTTAATAAAACGCTTAAAAGAGGGCTCCTGCAAGAAGCCCATACTCACACCTGAGCTAGACTGCTTTAAGCTAGACTGACATTCACAAGGTAAACAGAAAATGGTTTCCTTATCACTATTGCTTTGCTTCCAGATGATGCACTGTCTTACCAGACTTTATAGACCAAAAAAAGGGCACTGGCTCAAAACTCTTAGAAAACCACCTAAGGCTTAGAGACACATATTGAAAGACAACCAAACTTTAACAGTGAGTCAGAGAAGACATGGCCACTTCTCTAGCATGTTGTCTAATAACCCAGTTATTACATGAAAGGCCTCACACAGATTTATTGGACCTCTACCAAGACTAGTACCTGTGTTATAACAATGATGCTACACAGTGCACTTCTATTTCCTCAACATGTGAAGGCAAACACATCTGTTTAGATTTTACATGCACACACTGCTTCAATTTCTGAATGAAACAGCAGTGATAACCAAGAGGTTTTAACACGTGTGCTCATACATTTTTACTGCAGATAGTACCAAGTCGTAAGAGGTCCATGGTCATGCTACTAATGATACAGAAGCCTCTTTTTCCCACTCATAGTTCCCGTGTTTAAGACAAGCTGGAGCATTTTACTACAATGTAAATGTGCCGATGAACTGTGCACTGGATTTGTTGACTACTCTCTTGCTTTACTATCTTTCCACAGTTTTAAGTAATATCATTAGTTTCTACTCACTTAAAGAGCTGGACAAGCAGAAAATTTAAAAACAACTGCATTTTACAGAACTGTTACATGATAAAAGGGAGAAGGCAGAAGAGTCAAGAGTAGAGTTGAGCCTGAAAAGAAGGGAAGGGTGGGGAAAGGTGGTTTTAGTTTTTGTTCTCAATTCTCACTATCGCAATCTGTTATCAGGCAATAAATCAATTTCCCTAAGTTGAGTTTGTATTATCAGTGATAGCAATTGTTCAGTGATCTTCCTGTCCTTATCTCAACTCACAAACTTTTCATTCTGTTTTCTCACCATCCTGATGAAGATGGGGAGTGATAGAGCAGCTTAGTAGGCATCTTGCGGCCAGTTAAGTTAATCCACCACACTGAGCACAGCTGAATGAAGTGCTATAGTCATACACTTGACTTGAAAATGAATAGCCATCAAACATTCTTGATGCTTCCAGAATCTTCTTTCTAACCTGTGTTGTAAAGTATTTTTCACACAATACTGTCGCACAAATGCAGTCTTATCATGGCTAGAGAGTAAAATCTTCCTGACAGTGTAAGCCACATGCACAAAACCATATTGTAATCCACCCTAATGTGGTGAACAGCAAAGCAGATCCTACTCACCTCAGAGCGCCAAGGCTGACAATACACAGCCGTTCATAAGCAGGAAGAGCAGGTCTAATTTCCTTTACAACACAGATACACTGCTGTGTTTTCAAGGTGCTAGCTATTTCTGCTGCAGCAATTCCATGGGCTTGCACTCTACTGTAGTTGTGAATTTACCCCACAGTCCTTTTGACAGAAAATCTCACAGACAGCACAGCCCAACATGCACAAAGCAATAATTTTGACTTGCTTCCATCTACAACAGCCTTTTTCAATGGCACTCACTAGGATGTTTGTAGCTATGAGTTCACAATCTATCAATATTCCAGCATAGATCCAAGAATCAAAAATTGTCACATTACAAGAAAAAGTATCTTCACAAAGAGTAAGCACTGAGATAATAACTGAATTATTTTTATAGGCTACACTTATTACTGTAGAATACAGCAAAACCAAAGAAGAAAGGGTATTTGCATGCCTGGCTATGAGGCTTTCTTCTTCTCTACTTGCCTTTTAGATGCAAAGCAAAGGAACTTCCAGCATAACACAATAATTAAGTTTATCAAGTTGTTCATAGACTTGTTCTTTGGAGTCTGATTAGGCAGATTACCCATCAGAAGCTACCTATCACACTGCCTACCCTAAAAGCAGGGAAGAGATGGAACTCTAGATTGCCTAGCAAGGAAGTAATTGTACTTTTAGAAGTACCAAAATACCTTCACTATTAGTTGACAGATTCAGCCTTTCAATTTTAAAATTTACTACTTGGATTTTTAAAAGACCCTTAAAACACTATTGTGCTAGTAAGGGTATGTACAACCACGCAGTATCTCTCACCCCTTAAGAAGAGATCTTCATACTTGCATGTATAAACACACTCTGTCATGCACAGCTGTCTGAGCAAGACACACTGGGAAAATTAGTACGTAAGAGTCCAACACTAGACTTCCTTTTTAGTTCAGTAACACCCTCTTCAGACTCTTTTCCTTATGTTCCCCCTTCTCCGCAAGAAAGGCTACAAAGATTTATAGCTAAAAATCTGTTAAAAATAAATCAATTCAATCAAATCAGCTCTTCTAAGCACATTCTTAAAAAAATAGTATTTAAAACTATCAAAACTATTCATTTATTAAACACAGGAGCACCTGTGTTCAACACAAGAATGCCATTGCCCTAAAAACGTGTTCTTCCTGAGAAATTAAATTCTGAAACAGGAATAGGGAAACCTGCTCTTTCTCCTTTATGAATAACTTCCATGAAAGTTTGTGCAGAATTAAAAAGCTTTGGGTCTTGAAACAATTTCTAGAATGACTGCTTTTGGAGTTGGTGCTAGCTTGAGAATTAAGTATTATATTTACTCAAAACTTCAAGGCAAGGACCATTCCACCAAAAGTCTGAAGCTACCAGATGCACAATATACAGAAATGGTCAATTACTGAACTAGCCAATCAGCAATTACAGTGAATCAAGCATATTTGAAATCTGTCTCTTAACAAAATAATTATGTCCATTTACTTGCTTTCTACACAAACTGAGACCACTTATTCACCTATTCAACAGGTAAGTGCCCATGCAGTACTTCATAAGACTTGCTTTCTGATCAGAAAGCAAACTACTCAAGTGTATGGCAATACTACTATTATGGCAATGGGAAGGAAAGACTGCACGAAAAATTCAACCTTTCCACTGGAAAATCACACTAAATTGACAAAATAAAAAGCCCTTACAAGCAGTCACATGGTTAGAGTAACAAAAAACCCTTAAGAGCAGTCATGTGGTCAGAGGGAGCAAAGGCAGGCAAGAATTCCTGTGTGTTACTGTTAAAAAAAAAAGCCACTGAATGGACTGCTTTTTTCTTATATCAGAAAAATACTTACATTGGCTTTGCCAAAATACAAAAATGTATAGCTTACAACCAAAAATGCTAAAATCAGATTTTAAATTCCAGAAATCATTCTGAACTACTTATAACAATATTTCAACTTCTTAATCTAGCTGTTGACATGCAGCTTCAAAGGCTGAATTTGAGGGGGTTCCTGTATTGTGGTAATTTCTACCCATATTTACGTGTTGATCATCAGCACCAGTAAAGCATATTTCCCTGCAGCTCATATATTATACTCTTGTCATCAATACACATCAATATGTGCAAATCTCAGATGTGAAAAGCAGAAATGTTAATTTTTCTATCCCTCTCAGTAAATACAAACTCATGGGTTTGAAAATCAGTCCTTCAAGCCAAGCAACTGACAATGTCACCAAGGCAAGAGAATTTTCAAAGAAAAATATTGAGGGTTATATCTATTTCATGGAACAAATATCTTAGAATGTGCAGAACAAAGATGGTTAATTCTGAATGCAACTAAAATAAAGAAGTAGCTACATTATCACTCTGCAAAACAAATCTCCAAGCCTTTGGAGATATGCCATGCCACACAAACACACAGACTCCAAGATTGCTACTGCAGCAGATTTCTTTGGAAAAAGAAAACCCACAATGAAAACAGATCCAGATCTGGCAGAAATTCTTTCTCAAAATGTCCTTGTGAAGCCATCTTTAAGTTAACCTTCATTCAAAATCTTTGAAAAAAATGTATACCCAAGATCACTTTGAAAACATCAAATCGCCTGATGCAGCAAACTGAAGCACTGCCTTCCACCCTTCCACCACCCAACACACATTCTTACGCAGAATAATTGGGGGGGTTTTAAGACCATTATATTCCTTGGGTTCTGCTTACCATCAGCATGGCATTGTGTCACACCTTCTCACCAGCAGGAAAATAATCATGTTTTTTTCCTTTGTTTCTGAACTTCCCCCTCTCACACTGATTTGAGGATTCACTCTAAACAAGAGGGGGTTGAAATTATCCTTGTTTTATTACAAAGTTTCCATAACTCCCTCCTCAAAGGGTACTAGTCTGCACTAGGGGACAAAAACATCAACGGACAAGAAAGGGAACTAAACAGGTACTTAGTTGCAGCAGTCTAACATCAGGAGGAAGGGAGAAAACAGTCAAAAGGGACAACATGGTTACCTGATGCAAAGAAAAGCCAATCAGCACAGGAGGAAAACCTACTCAGCAACCTTTATAAGCCTAATCAAAGCTCCCATCCCGGAGCAGAGCTGATGATGCAGCCTGGTCCAGGAACAAACGAATCATCTGAACTGAATGTTTTTCAGTATCATGTTGAAAATAAACATTAATTTTAAGTTTGGTAGCCTCTGTACAACTTTTGTATAATGATTCAAAGAAAGCCTACTAAACCCTACTTGAATTTCAAGCATTTGGCTACACACTGAAATTAGTTTACAGTGACAACTGTATGTAGAAGATGCTGTTCAGTCTCTGCAGAAGAAAGACTTTGTTATACAGAACAACATGTTCCATCAAGAGCTACCAGGTGCTACTTGATCTCCCAAAGGTTATCACTCTCTTTAACTGTCAAGGAAAAGAATAGTGTATATTAAGATTTCATTCCTCTTAGTTCACACTGCACACTGAGGAGAGGAAAAAGAGGGAAAAAAAAAAAAGAAAGGACTGTCACATTTTTAATTAAGTCCACTTATGCATTAATCATGAGCATATGGTTGTGGTATTATGCCATGAAATAGTTCAGTAACAGTGCATTTCCTCCAACAGACAAAAATAAAACACAAATGACCTGTACACATGGATTTTATTCTGCTTCCTCAGTTCTTTACAGAGGAAATTACTACAAAGTCCTTATCCTTGTGACATTTCAGGTCAACATTTCTCTGGTTTGGAACACATGTTCAACTACAACTGTCTAATAACCCAAGATGAAGAAAACAAGGTGTTGGTCAGCAGCGTTATGTAGAGAATTGAAAGCTCCAACAGCACTTTTGCTTCAAATTGTAGCCTAGAGTAAATGGTGATTTTAAAAAAGCAATGAGATATTTTGCTATTCCCAAAAAGAAACAAGCTCCAGCATATCTAGGAAGTCTTAAATTGTAAACAGTAAAATGGCAAAAATATCACAAGCAGATTAAATTAACTTTTATTTATAAGACATAATACTTTCCACTTTCACTCAAGCAGACAGTTTATAAAATAAAATAACATGCTTACATCAAATGGTAAAAATATTTTGGGAAAATGGGGCCTGTTTTTCCTTGTTGCAATAGTAGAAATCTCCATTACAATTTCTTTTACAGTAACATGACAAGACAGGTTTTGATTTAAGAAACAAAGGTGGACAGAGAGGGATGCTGAACATGCAACACATTTCAAATTAGTGCATCCCTAAAAAGGCAGCTGCAAAATAGAGCCTTGGCAGCTCAACATTGTTGTAAAATAAACAGCTTCTCTCAATGAGCAGTCCAATCATACCACTGAAGTAGAGTTTGAAAAACCACATGGCAAAAATAGCAAACAAGTTAAAATTTGTAGGTACCCAACCCCAGCAAAAATACTGCATTGTCAATTTAACTTCCCTTTCGTAATTGCAGATCATCCCTCAAAACACCTTCTGATCTCTTTGGAAATAAGCTGAAGTGCAACATTAAGACGGGCATTGGCACTCCTAGAGCCAGTGCCTATGACTAGCAGCAGTGATGGCACAAGCAGAAAGGAAGACTGAAAAACAAGTTCAGTGCCAACTAGTTCATACCACACAAAGACACTGAATGCAGCAGAGGCCACAGGCAATCCATGCTCCGGAATCTGATGCACTGTCAGCCAAAAGTTACTGTGGGTTCTCTAAGAGCCATCAATGCAAAAAAGTGACATATACTCTAGCTTTAAAGATAACCTAAATCCAGTATTTCAATAGCTGGAGTCACAGTGATGGTTACATAGTAAATTGACCCTTCTTTTTCAATACCTTAGTTTTGTCAGTTTAAGCTATAACTTCAGTTGTGAATTCTCCCACCCAGATGAGTATTTCCAACAGTCTTTGTAACATCATTAGTGGCTACACAAACCCCAGATTTTTACAGATTACTGTGACTTGAAAGTTTCTTGGAAATGTATTCATCAAAAGTGTGTCAATCAAAATGACCTGGAGTCCTAGGATCATACACCATGACTACCGTATCTTAGCTTAGATTTGAACACTCATACACAACATATTTAATTTCTCTCTATACATGCGATACTTCAGAGTTGACAAAAAAGACACCACAGTACCATGACAGACATGGTTTCCATTTCTAGAAGCTTCCTTCTCTGCTAATGCAAATCTGAAGGTAGCTGACAGTCTGAGAACACAATTGTTATTATTAAAATCCAAATGTGACTGAAAAAGAAATAAATCAGTTGTATTGTCAAGAAGTGACAGAATGGTCAAGCAGAGGGATACAAGAGCCCAAACAACCAAACAAACGTGAAGAGAACAGCTTTCCAACTCATGTTTGGTCTGAATAGAAAATAACTGCTTTTGCCTGCAAGCAAACTTGGTAAATAAGTATACTGAACAGCTCAGTCTGAAACTGCTTTGCTATTCTTAGCACAGAGACTATTTATCATTTTGAAAAAGTGAAAGCTAAGAGAATTTAATAGAATAATTAAAATTATATATTGCTGCCATTAGTACAAATGAACATCAAAAAAACTCTGCAGCATGGTTTTCTCCCCAGATTTTCTTCAGTTCAATTGGATTTGACTTTCATGCAGAGTATAGATAATACAGGCATGGTTTTATACTAACAATAAGATTAGTAAAAACACATTTGTTCTCTTAGGGCTTGTGGTGATTTTCTGAGATAGACAAAAGGAAAGTAAAAGGCTACACATCTTTAAAATACCTTTCTTTTTTTTGTGACCTGAAGCTTATCTTCAACACATTACTTGCTTCTCTACATAGGATGCGTCATTGGCAACTGATGAAAATTATGTACAACAGCTACTAAGCCTTTAAAACAAAGTAGCAGCCTGGATAATTATCTCTCCCTTTTCTGTTGCAGAACACAAGTAAAATGTCAGTGTGTGCCAGATACTATTAAAATTACTAGATTCCTGCAGCCCTTCTTCCTTCACAGAAACACTGGCTTTGGGCATTAAAAATAGAAGCAGTCAGTTCCTAGCTTAAGTTACTTACTGAAATATTGAGCTTTCTTTTCATATTCTACCAGGATGCAATCTTTTAATTCTTAAATCTAAGCTCATAAGAGCTCTAGTTAGTGGAAAATAATCAAGGGTCCATCTAACTTTTTCTTTTTAAGCTCTTGGTTAGACGGCAGATTTCCCAAGAATACTTCTTACACTATATTCTTTATTGCATGGTTGGAATATGCCATGTCAGTACCAGTTGCTTTCCATTCTTGCATGGAAAAAGAACAAGCAATTTATTTACACAGTACTTAAATTTCAACTATGATACGAAGAGCAAAGCTGCTAGAGATTCAAACACAAACCCAGGAGCATAGCACAGAAACTGGGCAAATAGAACCAATACATTTTTTCCTGTACATATTCAGTCCTCAAGGGTGTAAGAGGGCAGGGTATGTTAAAGTCACCTCTCTTACTTGAATGGGCATAAGAGCTAGAACTGCACTTCCAGAAAAACCAGGCAGAATTAAGTTAACAGCTGAAAAACTACACAGTGCTGCATGTGAGATAGGCTATACTAGCCTAAAGTACTGAGGGGATTAATCTTCAGGTTAACACAGACATGAAGACCACATATTTATGCATGCTGGCACTCAAAGAAAGAGGAGGAATGTAGCCCCTACCATGTTATGCTTCTATTCAAAGAGTACAATTGGAACAATTCCCATCTCACCAGTAGTTCTATCCATTCTAATACCATTGCAGTAACTGGAAAGCACTGCTGTTCACTGCCAAACCTGGGAAAGCCTTGTTTTCTCCCTTCCAACTCAGCATATTCTGTGGAAGGAAAGAATCAAGTGCTTGATCATTGTACTGGGGCAAATAATAGCATTCAGGCATGCAGCAACAATTCTGACTTCCAAAACCAGAAGGGAAGCCAGTACTAGCACTTCCTAACATTCCACTGCCATTTTCTTCACTGTTTGTATAATGGCAAAAAGCCATTCAAATACAGGAGGAAAAAATTGCTACATAATTATTGTCTTAAACTGATAAACCAGAAAAAGAAGCCTAAACCATGTCACAAGAAAGCAAACATGCTGCCATCCCAGCTGCTACAGCCTACTGCCAGTAAGAGCATGAGAACAGTCTAAATCAAAACATCATGCAGTTGCCAGAACAGCAACTGACATACTTCCAAAAAAACTCTCCCATTGGAGACTCTTCTTCCTCCAGCTGACAAAAGAATTCAGTGCTAGAAATTTGATATCCACAAGTCCAAGCTGATCACAAAAAGTTTTTTTAATTATTCTGGTAAGATGCTTATGTGAAATCAGGTTTTCCAGATTGATCATTTAATGCTCCCCCTCTATCACCTTCCTCCAGGATAGAGAGTGCATTACTTTAGCCTACAGAACACAAAGGCAGACAAATATCTTCAACTCACTTGATATCAAGCTGCATTACTGCAAAGTTCATAAACCCAGCAAGAATACTGTATGAGAAATACGCTCAGTATTGTGTAAGAAATGGCAGCAAACAAATTATCAGTATCAATAAGAAGGCCACTGTCTTTAGTTTTAAACAAAAAAAAACCCAAAACCCTGAGAACAAAAGTCACACACATTTTGCCAAAATAAGTTCTACATCTGTCTTAATTTGTATAATAAAATAGAATCTCTACCTAAAAACCTTAACTAATTACACTTAAAAAACCACACATGTGCCATGAGGTTCTGACAAAGCATTATGACACTACAAGAGGAAAGTGACACAGTCGTATAGCTAAGGATAAACTACATAAATATATAGCTAGCAATAAACTGAAAATAAGACTCAAATAAAAAATGTATTAATAATCAAAGCCAACTACAGAAATTTGTTTTGCACACATTAACAAGTGCTTAGAGTCTTAAACTCAGATAATGTCAGTGTTTCTGTGGAATATTTCATAAGAAACTGCCTTCTAAAGTACAGCAGGGCTCTAAGCTCTACCAGTCACATCTTTTTTAAAAGAAGACAATGTCTTAGAAAACTATCAAGTACCTACACCCACCAGCATCCAACACCTTGCTTATTCAACTTTAGAAACTGCCTTTCATCACAAACTGGGTGTACTAAAACAATAGTTCCTAACATAGTTTTTAAAGTGTCTACAAGATTTTACCAAATCATTCAAATAAAAGTTCCCTTAAAGAAAATCTTCAAAGCACAACTGAGAAAGCAATCAGTTTTTACATCGATTTTCTTTCATAATTCTACACTGGAAACTTATCTCAGAAACTGGGATAACAATATCATGAGATGACAGCCACAATCACAATTAATTTGAACAAATACCATGACATTTCCAAACTGTTGCATGCCTCTGAGCTGTAAGCTGCTCTTGGAAATAAACATTACAATATCACAATTCTAAACCAACTGAACATGTGTGAACTGAGGGTTTCAGAAGTGGTCAGCATCAACCACACTAAGATTAGACCCTAGACATGGTTCCCTGCATAGCCTGACTACTGTACCAGCTCCAGATCCATACTCTAGTAAGCTCAGCAAGAAGCACAAAGTCTCATTGTACTGCAGTGCAGAAGACTGAAAAGCTTGAGCTATCTTTTCCATATAACATATAACCTGGGACATTATAATTTCTTGAAGTCCATTCAATTACTAAGACTTAATAAATAAAAGCCAATTATCCAATAAAGTTTGCTGAGTACAAAACAAGTCTGGTTTTGAGCAAAAGATAACCACATGAGAATTTCTACCATATGACCACAGCTAACATTCACACTCAGGGTAACTAAATCTTACTGGGAATAAGCCCTTTTCTAAGTTCATGGTGTAGAAATAACCTGTTAAGATCATTAAATCTTTGGCACAATAGAACCAGGACTCTAAACAGTGCTACCACACAAACAACATCCAAAAGTGGTGTATCTTTTCACCACTCTTTTCAATACAGTTGAGCAATGTTTACAACATCCAAGTTTACCAAGAAAAGGATTGCTTATACAAAAACAACCTAGCTAATGTACTCTGAAACTGTCAACATATTTTCTATATGCCTAACTCAAAGAAGAAAAAATAATGACCAAATCTGAAACATTTGCAACGACTAGGGAATAATGAAAACAACAAAAAAAATTTTTTTAAGTCACTCACCATGATAATACATGTGGATAAAGTCAGGCTTTGCCCAAGTTTCTGGCTCTTAGAATTGCAAGCACATGAGAGAGAACATTAAATGATTGCAGGCTGATTTTAACACCTTGATTTTCTCACTATTGTTCCCAGGATGCAAGAGGCATTAGTTATCTCAGCAGGTAACCGAAATGGATTTTTAAGCAAATAGCTTTTTCTTTGTAAAAAGACAGATATTTTAGGTCTAGGCTAATGTGAACATCAAAATCAATCTCTTTCTTATTTTTACTAGAGAATATTCAGAAAGTATTGGGAATAACTGAGAAATTGTACCTTAACAAGACATGCTGCATTCTTACCAAGGCTTTCAGAAACCATATAGCCATTGCAGAGAAGTCTTTCAAAATTTTTTATTCTCTGATCAGTGTAAATTTTGCCCTGACATATTTCTAAGTCTTGTGATAACTCAGGGGTGGTATCAACAATCTCTGACTCAGTTCAATATTTTCCCTAAGAATCTACCAGGCTAAACAACACTTGCACTTATATCTCTATAGGGAAAGAAGTTTCCTCAAAAAAGTGCCTTCAGACATACTTTTTGCAGTACAAATAAGTCAAGTCTCTCCATCACTTTTTGAACATTAAGCATGAAAGCTAAGAATGTAAAGAAGTGCTGATGTTTGCTAGCCCACTGCCTGCTACTTTTAATTTAAATACTTCTCTCAGACCCCAAATGCCTTTTAATTTAATGTCAAGACCTGTAAATTCTTAAGACGTACTTATTAACAGAAAGCCCACAGGTTAGCATATGTGGTGGGGACATTGTCTTTGATAGACATCTATCAGTTGAAGAGGTTTTAAGAATGAATCTCTGCTCTTTTAGGAATCAAACTCCAACTTTCTCACCAGGTCCTTACAGCACTTGCTACAATTACTGTCCACCCACAGCACTTTCAGAGTACACTAAAAGAAAGGTATACACTGTGTCAGTTGGACAAAAGAGAACATTTCCTTAACTGAAAATTTGAAAAGTAGTCACTAACATAGTGTATATCTGTTGTAACTATTCCACATGGTGGAACAGTCATTTTGTGTTTGTTGAGGCTAAATGACATCTTCACATCTTCATTTCAGTGGCTGCTGGCAAAAGCAATGTATTGTGTTGTGAGAGCACAAGTCAGAGGACTAAAGACCAGCCCCTATTTGCTTCACTCAAATAATGCCAAGGCTACAATTAATGGATGCTCTGCCACAGTAACCGGAAGGACTCTGGCATTCCACTGTAGCAGGAGCCATGCCACCACCCATACCAAGAACTTATTACACTGTCTGGACAAAAAACGCAGACCTAATTTTGTGACACACTGACACACTCCAGCAGAGAGAGAGACTGCAATTCCATCACCCCCATGCTCTTGGTAGGCACACATACCACAGCAGCAGTTTTGCCATAGGGATGTTTCTCAATATTGGAACAATGTAACCTTTAAGTATCTAGGCTGGTCCATCATTAGCCAGGAGCAGTTTGCTACCAAATGAACTATTTTATGAGGGCAAAACTTTCCTTTTCCTTACCAAGGTCCCAAGAGAATCAAAGTGTACTTGAGTGAACAGACTTTTCTATTTCACATAAGAGAAGCAAGAAAAGAAAAACCAAGCAACTCAAAAACCTTCACATCACAGAAGCATATATTCATTATATACACATACTCATTTATTTATTGACCATCTGTAAACCAACAGGCCAGACAGAGAAAATTTATTTCAGTAACAAATTTCAGCTGTGCTCATATCTCCAGGGTGGCTAAACATTTGGAACTTAATACAAGGAGAAAACATTTTCTGCTCATCAAGTCATAGCTCTTTGAGAATTCATACACAATAGCATTAGCTGGGTGCCAATTCTTTGCAGTCTTTCCTTGGCCAAAGTCCTTTTGTTTGAGCAGATCTGTTACTCAATACAGGCGGTCCACTGCACTTTGATAACGCTTGAACTCAGCAGAATCTCTAGTTATTCTCTGCGTCCCTTAATAAAGCGCCCAGGTTTTATGACAATTTTATAACTTCAGAAAAGTTATTAACAACTGAACTTGCAACCTTTTCAATAGGCTCTTTTTTTTCCATACAAGACCACAGCTATAAAGAAGAGAAATCCAAATTATTGCCTTTGATGTGCACTACATAGCAATTTTGAAGATATATGGAATGCTCTAAAATTCAAACTTGCTGTTCTTTTACTATCCTGTTCTTTTCCCATTTAAATTTCATAAGCAAAGCTCAAAACTAACATCTGCCTCCATAGTCCCTTTACACAAATGTGCTCCTGTCAGTTGATGGAGCTATTTGAACTGCTACATTTTAACTTGTTTAAATGACAATACAGGTACCCTGAGCAATTAACAAAACCAGTGTATAAAAAAGAGATAGCAGGAAAAATAAAACAGTTTAGACAGATGAAAAGTGAACAAGGAAAACAAAATAGTCTTGATAGGAATTTTAGCAGGCTACACTGGAAGCCAGTCATATTAACAAGTTACCTTGATTTTGCAGAAGAAAAACAGCTTTTAACATTCAAAGTGACAGATCCAAGAAAAACAAACAATAAAAAGTCCTTTCTATAAGCCAAATATAAGTTTAAAAAATGCTACATTCCAACAGGGGATTCAAGTTACATTATGCTAATTTTTTTATACTTTCTTGATCATTAATGACTTCATGTGACACAATAAATAGTGCAAGCCTGCTTAATTCATGGTAAGAACACATGGCAAATGAACATTTAAGTGAATGACAGGTAAACACATACTCTGGATATGTCAGTAAGATACAGATATACAAAAAAATTCATTCTCCAAGTAATGGGGGAAAAGGAAAAAACACCAGACATTTAAATATCTTCACTTCCACTTATGAGAAAAGATCCCCTGTATGAAGATTCCTGTGGAAAAAGTTCATGGACTTGGAGGGAACATGAAACGGTTCCATTTCTAGTGTTAGCTAGATTCTCTTATGCCATATCTTCAAAACCCCAAACATACAAACCAAACATTTTGATGTGGACACCTAACTTTTTTCCACCCATCTTCCCTCCTCAATCCATCCCTTATTCCTTCGAAAGCTTAAATGAAAGGGAAAAGCAGAAGAGAAGAGGGCACCTTACTCAATCCAAAACAAACAGCATGAAAGATTGTACCCAGCTTTTAAAATTTATATAGCTTAAGATACCACCACTTTGCACTACATGATGGCAATATGTAATTTTAACAACCTGCTTAGCGTTTTCTTCTGTAACACCCACGCTGATATTCCATTTCCACAATACCCTGATATATTCGGGCAATGACATTCAGCCCCATATTCCTGAAAAAATTGCAAATGCCTCACTGCTTCCTGCAGATTCATTTTTAGAATTCAACTGATTTGCCAACACATGGCATTGCCAGCATATTAGCAATACACATCTTCTCCTAAGTCCTAATAAAAATCCCATTTAGACACAATTTTACTGTTGGGCAGGGAGTTAAAAACTGTTTGTACACCACCTGGCTATATATTGCTTTGCACCACTATAACTTAACTACTGTCAAGAGTAGGTGATATAAGAAAAGCAAGTGGACCAAATCGACTTAAAACAAATCATTTGCACTGTCTTAATTTGAGCAGTTTACATTCACAGGACCAACTGTATTCTAATGTTTTCTTTTCAATCTGATTTAACTTAACCAGAAGTACTTTTTATTAAATTATTTATAAATTATATGTAGCTACCAAAAGCCAAGCAAACTCATTTTCTAGGCTGCCTGGTAGAATTATTTTTAAACAGCTTCTAGGCATACAAGAAGGGTCACTCCATTGGGACACCCAGCACCATTACAAAGGTGTCTTTTCTATCCTGTAGTAGAGTATCATGGCAAACAGCTTTCCAGCAGACAGTACCACTTCTCTCATCTGACATACCATCATTTTAACCAAACAGTACCAGCTATACACAAACACTTAGATAACACGTCACATTGAAAAACTGAAAAGGACAGGCAAGTCAAAAGAAGAAAAAAATAACAGGATTTCCAAGGAAAAAATGTAGAATGCTCGTGTCATTTTGAAGACTAAGTTTTCTAAGATTTGTTTACATGGTTTATATTTTTATTCTAGGCTGGTGTAAAGAATACATGAGGTAGCACCATTGAGTTGTATCTTGTAATTTCTTTCTTCACTTCACATGAAGTCATATTGTGCCTTTTCTAAATTAGAAAACAAGTGCTATTCTACCACTTTTTATGTTGTATCTTTGGAAGTGTCTAGAACACATGGAAAAAAATGACAGGCATTTATTTGCAATACACCTCAAATCACAGGACCAATGGGATAAAAACAGGTAAGGCACATGCACAATTACTTAAAGGACTACCCAATTTTTAAAATTTATCTGTCATAGGACATCACTTCAACTTACAACTTTTGTACACAGAGATCCCAGAAAGCAGCAAACCACAGCAGCAATGGAATAACACAGAAGCACAGCAAACTACTGCAATACCCACATGAAAGGGAAAAATAATGGGCAAAGGTGGTTAACTACCCCATTTGGTATTAAACCACCAAAGAAGTCATTCTTGCTTTTCCACTCCCTTCTATCTATGGCCCTGCTGTACTTCTGCATTTATGAAACAAGCAGCTAACAGTAATCCAAGAGCCATAGCATCTGTATCCGTCATCAGTTTCTAACCTAGCAGGTTGCAGAGGACAACACAAGTCTTCTAGAAAAGAACTAATTTCTCAATGTCAACCAACAAAAAAACTCCCTCAATGAAGCATTTAAAAAAGGAGAGGAAAAGAGAATCACCCAATACAGCTACAGACCTAAAGAAGCTGCACAGAATTAGCAGCAGACCATCTTTTCACTGCACCCAAAGTTAAGTTTTATGAAGTAAGCCATAAAAATAAGTGGCTGAATTGCCAAGACTGTAATTTAGTCAATTGACATATGTTAGATTAAGAAAATATACATGTATGACATCTACATTCCAGTGAGAGGACAGATTTATTATTGAAGTGCCTGGATATTTAATCTCTTTCCCATTTATTACAGAATCATATAAAAGAAAGCTCTATTAGCAGAAACTGTTACCTGTTATAGAGAGGAGCATCATTTTCTATCTCCTTGCACTTCTAGGAAGTGAATGATACAGAAAAGGACATACGAAAATTTGACTTTTTTAACATCTGGTATCTTTACTTGTCTCAAGATTAAGGTATCAGAAATCACATTCAATGTCACAACACATAAGGGACTAAAGTTACATTAAAAATGATGCTGCAAAGTAAACAGTGTTGAGAAATTAGAGCAGACAATGCCTTCCTGTGATGAAACCAACAGAGTTAAGTGGTTATTTTTAACCCCTTTGTTTCACATACTTCAAGAGAAACACTCAAGTTGCACATAAACAGATTAATAAACTTAAGTTAATACATATTTCCTTTCCTTCTTACTTAAACCATCAAAAAACACTTGGGTACATTAAATCTGTAGTTTATGCAGAAAGAGAGGAAGAGTGTTATGTGTGCCATTACACACAATGTCAGTAAGAGCCTCCTTTACCAGTAACTGAAGTAGTAGAGGGGTCCAAATCTGAAAGCAGTTAAAGTTTTATCCATACAGAACAAGAACTTACAAGGCTTGCTTCTTTTTCCCCTGCTTTACCCAGTGATTGAGACATTTTTAATCAGTCACATACTCAACAGAAGCATCACCCTTTACCTTCAGCTTTATTTCACCTCAGCTAGCTCCAGTACAATCACCTATCTAAAGTGTGTTCCAAAATAAAGAAAAAAAAACAAAACAAACAAAAGGGAAGGAAAGGGAAAACTAGCACTATGTACAGGATAACCAGTTCCACAGGAAAAGCCTGCCTCCTTGTGGCTCAACTAGCCTGAAATTAGATTTCTCCAGTTCATTCCATTACACCCCAGTAAATCTGGTGAGCCAAGAGAGCAACAGTCTTCTAGTTCAAGGCAGTTTGGGGTTTTGGTTTTCAGGGGGGTGGAGTTGATGAAAATGAAAAATGCTTCTAAATGTAGAGCTACCTGTGAAAGTGATCCATCACTCCTTACTGAAATACTGCTCTTAGCCTTCTCCTCTAGACAGGGTGGAAGATGACAGATGTTCCACTTAAAAACAACTGAGATTCTTTACATGGCAACAAAAGCAAAAGCTTGTCAGCACTATGGCACCTAAATCCAGAAGGCTACAAACCTTGGTTTAGCTGTGGCTTAACTTTGCAGGCCTCTCTGGATGCCTTAGCCTTCACCAGTAAATCCCCACTCTGCCCACAGATCTCCTTCTGGGGATGCCTCAAGATTTCCCTCTTGGCAGCAGCAAAGCATTTGGCACTTCCAACAAGATGCAGACCTTCCTCTGTCCAGCCTGAAGGGTTCAATTACAAGGAGCTACTTTCTTAATGCCTAGAAGAGCAAGTTCTTCAGAAATCAGCTGGAGTTTTTGGCTGGTTTTGGTGTGGGGTTTTGTTGTATTGGGTTTTTTATTTTCTTTTTCATTTCAATCCAGTCACTCTATTGTGCAAGAGCTTAGTGGTTCAACAACTTAAAATCTGTGTGACAAATATACAAATTCACACCAGTCTTAGGAGGGGATCACATCAGGATGACTGGCTTTCTAACCATCTTGCAGAAGCTGCTCCATTTTTATGCAAGTCTGAGACAGACAGCATGAACTGCTTTTGCTCTGGGTTAGGAAATTTATCCATGAAAAGAAGGGAACTTCCAGTCTCCACTCCAAAGGCTTTTTAATATAAAACACATTTAGTGAACATAAAAGTAGACCACATTTTTTTTTCAGTCTCACAATTATTAGGCTTTCAACTTGCTCTCTTCTCTGTCACAGCCTCTGTATGGGAACAATTTCTCTAACCTTTAGACATGTGAATCAGACTCACTCTTTCCAATCTACAACTCAGTGATCCAGCTGAAAAGGAGTCAACCGAACATGGCTCTCATGTTCACAAAAATTTTGACTGGAGATTCACTGGAGGGAAGAAAGGGAAAAAAAACCCAAAATATTTCAGTATCCGTCAAGCATATCTTGAATGAAAGGCTTTGATTCTAGCCTTTTTGTCTTTTCAAGCAGATATTAAAAAAAAAGTTGTCACACACTAAATTCCAGATGTGGAACACATCACTTCTTTCTACTACAGTTTTTATGCCAGAATGAGAAGCATTGTACCTTTTTTTTCAGGAGCAGGGGGGAGGTATTATTATTTACACATTTACCAGTGAGACATCTCGTGCTTTGTGTGTTTTAAATGCTTTCATGCCTGCTCAGACCCTACCAGGCCAATACACTGCACACAGAGCTGTGGATTGCACCTCTGTTGAGAGGGGCCAAAAACTTTATCAAGGCTGTACCACACCCTGCAACATCCAAACAGCTTCACAGGTCTTATTAGAAAGGTTGTAGATGAAGAACCAAAACAAGTAGGAGCTTAGATTAACTCTGACACTACTCTAATAAGAAAAGCAAATTAGAAAAAAAAAAATCACTCTTCTCTTACTCATGTGCAATCCTGGCAGAGGGCAAACACCTTCAACTCTACTGAAGAGAAAGAGAACTGGTGCTGTTCAACACATCACAGGACTGGGTGCCATATCAAACAAGTCCAGTATGTCTGAATAACATATTAGGTCTGTGTACGGGGAAAAAAAGAAAAATACAATCCTTATGGAAAAACACATTCTGTTTGTACAACCAGATCTGTAATTAACATGCAAATTACTTAGACAAATGAAGAACTATCCATCCCCTCCTGGTTTTTGTAATTTTATAGACTGAAAACGGGAGAGACTGCAATTTATTAAAAGTTGTGTTCTCCTATAAGCAACTCTGTTTCCATTATATTGAAATAGTGGGCAAGCAAAAAGGACTCTATGAAGTCATACATACCAAGAAATTTACTACAGCAGGGTTTCTGCTCATAAGTTTAAGACAGTTTGTGTTTTTTGCTTTACACCAGTGTCTAACACTAAGTTAATAAGCCTTTTATTCTAATTCAAAAGCTATTACACTACACACATCTTCCTCTACTTACATTTGCCAACCTACGCTGAAGCCTAGGATTAAATTTTATGCTTCACTGACAGAAAATAGAATCCTAAATCACCAATCCACATATAATAGGTAATTTCCCCACTTGTTTCTTGTGGTCACAGTACCTACTTTCTTCCTTACCGTGGCCTTACTTTAAACTTCCATATTTTCAAACACAGCACTGGGCTTCAGCTCAGGTGTAGGAAACGTCTCATTTACTTGAAATTATTCCTTACTAAACTTTCCCAATTACCCAGACCAGTAAGGTTTACTAAATTTTGTGCAGAATGACACCAAATAATGCTACCAAAGCAAGTAACAGGTTCATTGATCTCTTAAAACCATAATAAAAATTGCTACTAATATCAATAATAAACAGCAACAGGTTCTAGCAGATTAAATACCAGACTCTTACTCAGAAATACTGGTTTCTTTCCTATTTTATTCTTACCAAGTCTTCTAGGTGACCTTGGGCAAATCACTACCCCCACACTGCAGTTTCCCCAGCTGTAAAAATTAAGTGAACAAAATTGCAAATCTGTCCGGAAACTCCAAATGTAACACACAATAAGACTTAAAAATATATTTCCCTATCTGCAGATACATTTGCCTTGATAGCTTTTCTTTATCCCATTATACAGCAGCAGTGTAAGATTGCTTTTACTTTCTAAATACACTCTGGTGGTTCTTCAAGAAAGAAAGTAAGGCAGTAGCCTAAAGCCTATCACATGCTTGATCTATTTTTGCTATTGTATCTAGTTTGAAGGACCAGGAGCTTGTATGTGGCAATACATACTCACACTTACTTTAATATATTACATCAAAAGTCACTGTTGAACACATACCTAAGGTACAGAGAGAATAAAAAACAGGACAGAGAGGCAATTATCAGCGAGCAGTGACTCATTCTCTAAACCCTTGCTCACATAAGTAGCCATCCAAGTATTTGCTTCCACAACCTGACACAGGAACAAGTCATCAGAATTTTTTTACAGGGAATACATACATTGATGAACCAAACTGCATCAAAGAAACATAAAAATATTCCTCTTTTTATATATCAGCTTGACCTACAAAACACTATTTTTCTTTTAACAGGAGGCAGCAATTCATTAGCAAACAACACCGTTCAAGTGTAGCGCACTTCATTCAATTGCCTTCTTGCCCTATTCTGGGTTTTTGTAAAAAATTGCATAATTATGAGATGCTTTACATCTTTCCTGTTTCAAACTAGAAGGCTTAAACAGCAGTTTCTAAAAGCTCTTGATTTTGCTAATCTTTATTGCAGGCAAAACACAACAAAAGAAAAAGCACTTAATTCTTCTAAGCAGAGACAGTGGGAAGTGGCAACTTTGTCCACATCATGCCACAAAACCCCGTTCTGATTGACACAAACGTGAACTGTGATGTGCTTAACTTCCAGCTGTGCTCCTGATCGATGAATTACTACAACACTTTGAAAAATATATTTAATAACTTGATGGCCAGAATACTGAAAAATTACTCATGTATTGTCCACAGGGAACTTCTTGAACATTAGTAACACTTGTAACATGAGCCGCTATAAGAAGGAAGAGACAGACCTTCCATGCCATAGACACAAAACATGACAAATCCGGCAATTTCCTGGAATATTGCAAAATTGGTCGGAAAACGGTACCCTTCAGACACAGCGCCAAAGAGAAAGGAAAGTGCTGTGCATCCAAAGCGAAAATGCATTAGCAGCTCGGATCCTCGGGTGCTCTCTAGGTGGGAACACGAGCCCGAAGGACTCCGGTGCCGGCGGGGAATGCTGTAAGGGGCAGACGCTCTGTGCCGGGAGCGGAGCGGAGCCAGGCGGGGCCCCCCCGCCCCAGAGCGCAGCCCTGGCCCTCCCCACCCTCCCTTCCCACACCAACTTCCCCCGGCCCGGGACGTGGCCGGCTGCAGTTGGATAAGGAGCGACGCGACGGGGCTGAAATCGGTCTGAAGTCCACAAAGAAGCCATCTGCCTCCGGGAAGCGGGCTGGAGAAGGGCGGGCGGGAAGGGGGAAGGAGCAGCCCGGGGCAGTTTCACGCCGCCTGAAAGCGAGCGGTGCTGAACACATCCCCCCGGCCGCCGCTCCTGCCCCCAGCCCGAGGGCCGCGCAGCGCTGCCCCCAGCGCGGCCCGCGCCGCCCCGCCGCCGGGGCAGGGAGCGGGCGCACCTTCCCCGGGCTCAGCTCTTACCTTCCTCCTGCCGCCTCCGCCGCCGCCGGCCAGCGCGGCGCTGCCGCCCGAGTACATGTAGTAGGCGATGCCCAGCACCCAGAGGAAGGCGAAGCAGAGCAGCAGCCGAGACCTGCGCCGCATCCTCCCTCCCGCGCCACCGCCAGGCCACCAGGAAACGGCCGCCAGCAGCCGCCGCCTCCGCTCCTGCCGCTGCCGCCGCCGCCGCCGCCGCGCAGGGTCAGGGGGCAGAGGGCGAGCGCCCGCCCCCCGACCAATCCCGCGCCGCCCGGCCCCGCGGGGGGCGGGCCGGCTCCGCCGCCGTCGCCATGGTTGCAGCACGCCGGGCCGCCGCCTCCGCCGCGCCCGCGGGCCGGGGGCTGTGCGCCCCCCGCAGGGCCGGCACCGGCACGGCCTGGACCGGCGCCGCCCGCCCCTCCCGCCGGCGGGCACCCCCGGAGCGCCCCCGCCGGCCGCGGGTCTGGGCGGGCGCTGCCTGAGCCGGCCCGGGGAGCGGGAACCGCGCCTCGCGGGTGGGCGGCGTGGGGGAGGCCGCTCCCCGCCCTGAGGCGGCAGAGCACCGCGGGACTGCGCCGCTGTGCGGGTCTCTACTCCTCGGAGTTGTCCCACTCCCTCCCCGCTCATACTGGCCGATTACACGGAGACTCTCGGTACCGCAAAAACTCCAGACTGGTCCCGGTCCGCGCCCCGCACTCGCCGCCTGCCGTAGCCCGAAGTGTCCGTGCCCGTGCTCCTGCAGCGGTGCGCGGGGTCCCCGCGCAGCTGGGCCGTGGGCAGTGCCGCAGCGGCACCTCGGACATGAGGGATGCTCCGGGCTCACAGCGCTTGGAAGTGTCTGCGCCCTCATTCAGTGCATCCTCCAAGGACCGTAATACAGCGCTAGTGTGTGGGTCTCAACTCTTTGGAGTTGTCTTGCTCCCCTACTCATATTGGATGATCACATAGAGGCTCCCAGAAAATCCAGACTGACCACAACACAAGTTGTGTCTCTGACTCTTTTCAGAAAGGAAAATGTGCTCTATGAAGGTGTTGTCCCTGAAGTCTCTTGAGGTAGGTAGCGAGGCGGGTCTCCATTATGTCTCAAAGGTCAGAAAGCAAAGTCATGTCAGGACATGTCCACTGCCCTCTGCATGATTTTATTGAAGAGATTTTTCCATGGCCCTATGGGACACATCGAGGACCTGACAGCCCACCATCCCGCTGAGGTCACGTACCTGCTCCGCTTACACTTCTGAAGTCACCACTAAAGCAGTGCCCAGTCTGGAAGCATGGGTACCACTAACACAGGCCTAAAGGGATCTCTGGGGGATTCTGCCTGGATCTTCCCAGAAGGGTGACCCAGTAAGGCTCTGCTCTTAGAGGCTGGTCTGTTGATATGGAGTTATTGCCTGGTAAAATTATATTTCTACTTACCCAGTTCCACCCCTGAACACCCCAGGACAGACACTACAGTGCCGCTAGCTCACTGACTCACATGTGCACAGCTCATGCTGCTGTTATTCCACACCAATGAGTTTCCTGTTGTTCAGCATTTGCTGCTATCTCATCCCACTGTGAGACATCAAGAAATGAGAACACAAAACTAACAAGAGACACATTCTCTAACAATTAAAAAGCACCTCTATTTCAGAGGCATAATATCAACTCAAAGGAGAACATTCCTGGTTTTGAAATGTTTTGGGTTTTTTTCTGTCATCTCACTGTGTTTTATCAATAGACTGTTTTACTCCCACGTGTTCTGACTGTACCCCACATTTCTCCTTGTCTCCATACCAATGTCAGGCCTCTGCCAGTCCAGCCACACCAGTGGCTCCAGAGCCTCTGTAGCAGACTGCTCACCGAGATGGGCCAGGATGTAGCCAGGGGGTCTGGCATAAATTCTGTTGCTTAAGCAGGAAATGATCCAACAGCTAGAAGAAATGGCATCAAAAAGTCACCTGCTCACCAGCCCAGTCATTCCACTGACAGTCTTGTCAAGAAGGTGAATTGTGTCAGTGTTGGCACTGCCTGGGCAGAAGTTGTCTGGCATGCAGAGATTTCAGGGGAAAACTGCATACCTACCCACCTGCCAGAGCACTGCTGGAGGGATAACATGGGTAAAAAGACAAAGGAAGGAATCCCGAATAAGTATCCATTCAGGGACTGTAAAAAAAAAAAGAGATTGATTTCTTCAAAACAAATGAATCTTTCAATAAACTGTGCATTATGAATTTAGTTTGGAGGGAGTTGGAGACAGACACCCAATTTGGGCAAAATACAAGTTTTGGAATGAAATAGCTAGCATCTATTTGAAGTGATGTACACTGGAGAGTAAGGGCTGCCAGGAGACACACAGATGAGAGTTTTTGATTTATCCAGTGTGTTTGATGCAAGTGAGAGCAGTTCCTCCAAAATCACTGACTATGCCTGCATCTAAAAAGACATATGCACACACGTACACACATAAACACATCTCACTCCAAAGGTAAATTTCCATTAGCAAGGTTTTCTATATAAGTCAGAGCACTCAGCTGCCCAAGCTTGGGAACATCCTGATAAACTCCTGCTTCTTGAGCTCTACAATGAGACGGAGAAGTAACTTTCCTGCTGCTGGGGGATTCCTTCACTGGGCAGATCCACTGAGGGAAAGGGTGCTTTGCATGACATATGTCCCCACAGAAAACATCATACACTTTCATGTGCTAAGTGAAGCCATAATTCCATTTAACTTTATAAAATCTGCAGATCACTTAGTCTTTAAACATGCTACAAAGCCTACAGAAACTTTTCTTGCCCTTTTCATTGTCTTAATTATCTTGGGATGGTCTTCAAAGGTCTCCCTGCAGCCGCAGGTATTTTCAATGATTTTAGCAATGTGCTTAGATAGATTTTTCCCTTTCCAGCAAAATTAGCCAGCCATGCATGTGCAGAAAATTCTTTCATAGCTGCAGACTTCACAAGCTTATCAAAATAATCCACTGCACATGCTCAACCACGGTTCTCAAAGGTTTTTAACTCAGTCAAATCAAAACTAATTTCTTCTTAAACAAGCAAATACATGTCTACTTCAAGGAAGGCTATTTCCATGTCAGAGTTCATTTTACAGCCTTCTGCTGATAAATTACAGAAATGCTCAAAAAAGATTGTAAGACTTTATTTAGATCAAGATTTTTTTTTCCCACTCTTCTGATATTCTGAACTGGCTGAACCAGTTTTGTTCAAGTCTTTCCAAAATATTCACATTTGGACAAAGTCCCAATCTGGCAGATTTCATACTGAATCATTTATATTTCAGAGACCACAGAAAACAGAGAGGTTTAGAATGGAAAATGTTACATTGATTTAACTCTAGGAAAAGCTGCCTGTTCTATTACAATGCATTTGCACACAGATATCTCTTTACCTCAAAAGTCCTAACATGTTTAGTCAGCAAAGAAAAACTGAAAAAAATGCACTTCAATTAAAGGAAGGAATTCAAGAAAAATGTAAGATATTTTAAAATTATTTTTCCAGTGCATTTCAAAAGAAAATATTAGCATATTTTGAAAGCAGCATTGCTAGAATGATTCACAGAATATAAATGCTTCTGTATCAAGCACAGCCCTTTAAACAAAAAAGATCAAGCATGTGAGAGTACAAATGGGAGTGAAATTTGCAGAAAGAATCATCAAAACTTTGCCTTTGATCTGCAATGCCTAGATTTGAGGGACAGAACTCTGATCTAGTTAGCTAGGGTGTAAACCAGAGGGAACATCCCTGAACTCATATAAGAGAGGGTACAAAACCAGCCACAACCTAATTTAGACAACACAAAATTTGCTCATCTATTTCTGGATTTACATGATCTAGTCAAAGGTGAGCAAATCCTTCTGCAGGGCAAATGGAAAGCAGTCCTCGCCTTCAGGAATAAGTGAGTCAATCTCTTACTCATGCTAGCAATCTTGTCCTTGCAAAAACAGGAAGAAAGATTTTCAGACCAGGTCTAAACCACAGAAAATAGGTTTAAAAGACTTTAAAAGGCAAAAATATAACCAATGAAGGTATTGCAACCTCTTTGATACACGGAAGCTAAAACATAAGTGATCCAGTTCATATTACATTCTTTCAAACCTATGCAGTTATATCAGAAAGTAAATAATTTATCCTCTCTTATGAGAAAGATTACTTATTAGCCTAATGTAGGGTGTTTTATAACACAGAAATCACACACTGACATGAAATTTAAAATACATCTGTAGAGGATATAGGCCTACTAATGTCTTGAAATCTTGACTCAGCACAAGCCCAGTATGTGTTTGTAGTGCTAAAATTCTGTTTGTAGTGAAAGAGCCTGATCCTGAAAACATTTATGCAAATGTTTAACTTCATTCAGTACATATTCCCATTGGAGTCAGTTGGACTACTCAGACATTTAAAATTATATACTTATGGCTGAGTACTTGCAGGATTAAAGGTTAAGTGCAGCTAGCAGGTCTGAAAATCTATGTAGGTGTTTTGCAATTCCTCACTGCATAGTGGTAACAATAAGAAACAGACTACCTCCTCAGCTAAAGACTTGGGAGTCAACGTGTCCTTTCCCATCTGTTTAGATGCCAAGAACTATGTTTGTTTAATTTTTCAGCAGAGTTTCTGATGCTACCCAGAGTAGGCAGACGTGCTGGCAATAGCATTCAAAAGTGGCTCACTTCCAGAAAATCTTGTTACCCTCCAATAATGTTTTTTGAACTCTTAAAACCCCAAGCAGCAATATTGTACATGCACATGATACCGTGAAAACAGTGTGTCACCGTGCCTGACCACAGGGTTTGTCAGGTCCAAATACGTTCAGGCATTGCAGAACTAAAGCTCTCTCATCCTGGACTCTAAATTTGAAAAGGTAGTATCTTCTCTTTTAAAGCATAAAATAATGTCTATGTCCTCTGATAGCACTGCTTTTATGCTGTTTCCACATTAGAGATTGATCAACACATTACATCATGCTATGCAGATATTGTAAACACTGCACTTTCTCACATGAGTTTGAAGTATCAGCTTAAGCCTTCATGCTTCCAAGGCAAATTATCCAAATCTGGAAGCCTTTCCTCTCTATCAAATAAAGTTTAAGGTGCAACATTCCTTGGAGTCATTCAGTTCAACAAGGAGAGGAAACAGATTATTTTCCTATGGGTGGTGAAGACAAAGAAAGCACAACTCAGCCTTTGCTCGGCCTCCCGCTAAAGATGGCAGAAGCCAGAACAAACTGCAGTCCCACTGCCAGCTATTCTTCCTGAGTCACTTTGCATGTTGGACTGAACTTCAGCAGAACAAAACAAACCTCTTGCAGCAGTCTGTAGGCTGCTGATCGTATTTCAAAATGTGATATGGCTCAGAAGTCTCTCTCATAGGAGAGTGATGATAGATGAAAGAGAGAATCAGCCATGGAGGGAGACTTGCAGAAACAACAACCTCACCTTTAATAGAAGTAATTTGACACTCCTTCATTGGAATTATCTGAATTCCAAAGGTCATAGCTGCCAGAAGTGGTAAAGACTGATGATCTATGGTCTGAGACGAGGCAGGAAATTCCATCCTTTCCTCTCGAGCAACACTACGTAGCAGTGGAGTGCAGCTGTAGTACTGTAAGTAATTTGAGGCTAAGGGTAAACACTATGTGCTAATGCATAATACACAAGTCTGTTTTTGAGCAACAAAAACAAATGTGAACCCATCACACAACAGTGCTGTAATCTCAACTGGTGCTTTGTCCATTCAAATTTATAATCCAGAGCAGTAAGGCTACAGCCAAGAAATTTGAGACTATCTATGATACAAGTTTGCTACAGCAAAGCACAGAAAATGCAGCTAAATTACCCTACAATCAGATTCATGGAGATTAACAAAAAGATTTTCCTTAGTCAAAGTGTTTTACCAGAAGCAGGTTTTGCTCACGTCTTTGCATAAAGATTTTCTTACCTAGTTGCACCATCATCAGCTCACCACAGGGAATGTCTTAGAAAAGGAGAAAAAAACATAAAGAAGACTGAAGGAGGCATGGGAAGAGGGGAGGTGAGAGTACAAGGAAGCAACATAGGCTTTTGTCTTCCAAAGCTGCTGCACCATCTACAGTTTCTGAATTGAAAAGATTGATAAATGGTGCAGATCCCCAGCTACCCAGGATATCAGACCCAGATGGCAGGGAGGACCTGATTCTTAGTGAGTGCTCAGTCTAGGTATTGTAAATGTTTCTCTTCAGTGATTGTGTATCATTCAGAAGGGCAGAGGAGAAAACCTTTCCTTGCTATACAATATTTTAGATTCAGCCGGATAGCATTATCTTACTTCTTCCCCACTTTCCTCATATTAGGAGTTAAAGCATGTGCTTTCAGTCTAAGACATGACAAACAGATCTCCAGTTCTCTGGAGAAACATTCTAATCAGTGACAATGGCAAGTCACATCAGAAATGCCATCATGAACAGGCTGAATACAGCTCAGATGTCTTTGATGTATTTTTTTAAATAAAATTTTTCATCTTCAAGCTATTGCCTCCCACTCAGGTGCACGTAGTGGAGCTCATGCCTCAAAAGTGGTGTGCTGCCCATAGCAACCTATTCCCACTGGACACAGTGCAATCTGACAGTTAGCAGTGCTGTACATCCTCAGCACCAGGTGAAGGACACCAATCCCCCCCACCTGCCTTAGCACCACATCTGCTTTTTACATTACAACAGTGGCTAAACAAATAAACCCCAGCGATGTATTTTTATCAACACTATATATTGTACTCCTGGATATTGCTCAAGAATATTTTACACTGTGTGATTAAACATAGTATTTTCAGACAGCACATATTATCAATAAATACATTAGTTCATCATGTTCCTTTTGCATATTTGCCAATTTGCAAAATTTTGTGTTTGGATCCCCCAATCATTAAAACAAATTACACAGGTCATTTCTATCACACTCAAGAACGTATTTCTTATAATAGAGGAAAGAGATGTTTCTTTCAGTTCACATACTCTCCAGAAGTCATATATTGGTTTCTCCCAAGTTTAATCTTTCAGTACTTTGGAATAGACAGTAAATAGGCTCACTTACCACAAGAGATGGAAATTGACCCCATTTGTAACCTTCACGACCAGTTTGGCTTCAAACCTTTATCATCATCCGTTAAAATAATGAAGGACTGTTTCTGAAAACAGGACCAAAAACAACAAACCTTGAGAAATTAGTTTTACACTCTTCCTCTTCCAACAGAAGCAGCCAGATCCACCCCCTCCATAATAAAACTGAACCACAATGACCTTGGCCCCCGTGCCTATCACAGAAAATAATTTGAAAGCAAAGCTGGGATTTCCCTGCAGAGACCATGTATTTTCTATCCCCTTTGTTCTTTCAAGAGTTTCAAGTAGAGGAGCAACTATTTTCTTCCAAGAAGTCAAACGTCAAATAAAAGAACTTTCTGTCCTGTCCTGTGAGCTGAAGGTGTGTGACTTTGTCAACTGAGGTTAATATCCCTTTTCTTTTCACATTCTACCAGGATATTGCTCACTGTTTTCTCTAGCTTTCAAACTATATCTGAACTAAGAGATATGCCCTTGGGGAGAAGTGGTCAAATAATGATTTTATTTTTACTTGTAAATTAGATTTTTCCAGCACATAGGGGTGTAAATGAGGCTTCCCCTATGAAAATACATTTTTTGCCTCAGGAATTCACTGTAAGTTCAAGACAGCAATATTTTGTTCAGTTGTAATCTCACACACACTGGTGTAAATTGGGAGTGAGTCTGTAGAAAGCCAAGTCATTACAACAAGTTAAATTGATGTAAGTTGAAAAAAAGAATCAGGTTTCCCATAGAGCTCCTTCTCTTACTGAAAAATGGTAATATACAGTGGAGAAAAGAAAAGCACTTCCGGAGTCCTGCACCTCAGCATATATGTCTCACCAAACACTCCTAAAAAAGTATCACCACTGGAAACGTAGTGCATGAAAATGCTCACTGGGCCACTGTTCCAAGGATTTGTGTGCAGTGATGGGGGATGGCAGGGGTGACAAGGGTAAAGAAGGCACAGAAAGAGGAAGAGGAAGAGGGAAAGAGAGAGGGAGAGGGAAAGGGAGCGGGAGAGGAAGAGGAAGGGGGAAAAGAGGCGAGAATTGAAAAAGAGAAGACATGCCCTTCACTTGGCAATGTATGGGGATATAGTGCTTGGGTCAGGTAGCCCAGCACTAGGGACCTGAAGCTTTTGCACTGTATCCTCTCACACATCACTTGCTAAGGAAAGAAACCTCACATATTTTGGGAAATGCTTCCCACTGTGATTCTGGGAATAGAAAACTCTGTGATGCTGAGCAAGAAAAGCACTGTTTCAGGTATCATAACTTTGCAAGTAGCACTTCAACTGTATACTTTTTTTTTTTATACTGTCTGAGTCATCCCTTCTAGATGGATGTCCCAGGACACTCTTGCGGGAACAAATATCCTTCAGCGTACTGCTCCATATAAAACATTTCCTAGCTATTCTCTTTGTGTCCTTGTTACAGAGGAGCTCACTAAATACTTGCCTAGGGACACAGCTGTACCTGCAGAGGTACAGTGTGACAGTGGTGAGACAAATGTGCATACACTGTACTGACCTTGGCAAAAATCCTAGCAGTCCAGCAGCAGGATCCTGTCTTTAACCCCTACAGCCCCTGCCAAGCCTGGCAGTGCCTCACCTAAACCATTATTTGTCTGAGCCATCTGCCCTTTCAAGATCCTGCATGTTACATGAGATGGAGCAACTGAGGCATGGAGTTCTTGCTAAGGAGAGGGAAAGGAGGATGGTGGCTTGATGCTACAGACACCACCACACCTAAAGGCAAGATCCCATCAGGAAAAGGGCCATGGCACTACGCCGTAGCCAGGCACATACCTACACAGCGCAGAGAAATACAGTATTTAAGAAATATCTCCCTGTGCTCCCACACTTCCCCAGGACCCTGTCCAGACACTGGCACAGAATTTCAGTCAGAACAAAAGGAATATTCTCAGTGCTTGAGTGGCATGGTTTTCCCTGCTTTCTGATGGGATCCTGCTAAAGGTTGAATGCAATGGGAAGCCTCAGCTACTGCAGGACCACTGTTAGCTTTTGTCTTTCTCTTTCCTGCTCCTACTTCAGTTTTTCAGCTTCACAGATTTTGTCATTCTTCCTGTCAGGCAGACTTCTTTTAAATTCAATAAAGAGCAGTGCATTTTCTTGCTTTAATTACTCACATATTTTCCAGCATGTGAGTAAATAATAATTAACCTGGGAGCTGGAGGTACCCTGGGTTAGATCATGGTGCTGTGTTGGCTTTCCACAATGTTTCCTTGCTGCTTTCTTGGCTAGATTATTTCCAGGCATACCATGTGCTTGAGTAACAATAACAAACAGGAAAAATGAAGCAGTTCATAAGATTATTATTTTAGTTAGATTTTCTGTTCTAAAAGCCAAAAAACCATCAGCAGGCCCAGTATACTCAGGAGAGCTGCTTTGTTGTTTTTTTTTTTTTTTTTCCTAGTCGCTAAAACATTGAGCTGTTATACAGTTATATCAAAGAATTTGATAGGACACCAAACAAGTTCAGAATCCCACTGGTGCTTCAACAGCTGCATTTGATCAGCCATGAGCTCATATCATCGCTCATGGAGAGAGAGAGGGGGAGGAAAGACGGGGGCTTTGGATCTCAAGTGCATGTCAGGGTCCCTCTGCATGTCATTCTATTAGTTCTTGAAAAATTGTACTATGTCAATGCACAGAAAAAAAGACTTGAAAGAAAGGTCCTCCAAGAGCCAGGAGAACCCTGACAGGGCTCCCACATCCCACACCCACAGAGAAGGAAGCACGGTCCTGAAGGAAACTTCAGGCAGTAGCTAATAGATGCTGAGAGGAATTAGTGTGCTTCTGACGTTCTAAGAAATGCAAAACCAAAGGGCATGTACCTGAAAATATGAGAGAAGTCTGAATTTACCAGGTGGAGAGGTTTTACTTTCAAAGAATAATAAAGTCTTTAGAGAGGAACCTCTCCAGTGTAGGAAACCCTGCTAGATCTGTGCTTTTATCCTGAATGCCCCATGGCGAGTAACATTATTTAGAGCCGAGAAAAGTTTGAATAAATAACTCAGCTGAGCCAAGAAGTCTTTTCAGTGTGTAATCAGTTACTCCTTTCCCATGTAAGTCTCTCTGCCAAGGTTTTCCTCTGGTTCCTTGAGAAATGCACAGAAGCATTCAGACTGGTCTTGCCACAAGCAGGGGCTTCATGCGTCTGCTGGGAGAGCTGGCAGCCCCAGGCAGCTGGGAACAGCACACACAGAGCTCCCAGTCTCTGCCAGAGAGAAGTGGCTGCTCAGTCCCTCCCAGTGCTGTTCAAAAGCTGTATCTGAAATGGTCTGGTCTCATCCCGCTCAGAGTGGATCAGAGTCCACAGCACAGCTTATGATCAACATTTGCACTTGTAATAGGTACCTGTGTGATGGGACCACAAGCAAGTTCCTACACTGCTCTTAGCCCTACTGGGCTGAGATACAAACCAGTAAAGGAGCCTTGGTAAAGCCAGCACCATTCCTGTTCCTGCTCTATGGAAAAGCAACATTGGTACAGAGGCTGTTGGCCCAGCACCATTCAGAACCATGAAATTTGCTAGAACCAACCAAAAAGAATTGATAAATACAACTGGAATTTACTGTACTTTCAGTTCATTGTTCCATTTAGATCTCCAGACATGAAAACAACCCTACAGAGAAAACAAAACAAAACAAAACAAAAACAAAAGCAACAAAATACTTCAAGTGAAAGCAGGATGAATACCTTCTGGGAACAGAAAGATATATTTTGTCAATTGATTGCACAGATGGGAAAATCATACCAGTAGTGGCAAGGTTGACAGCAATTTGGGAGAACTGGCAGCATCCCAAAGGCTAAGGAAAGTATCCTCTTCATCCAATGCTTCTTGACATTTTCTCAGAGACCAAGTTCACAAATTGTGCATTTCTGAGTTCAGACAAAACCTTCCAAGCTTGTCAAGAGTATAGATGCTACAATTGCCAACCCAGAGGTGCAAGACTTCTAGAGATGCTGCCATTTCTTCTCTTTCTTTTTTTTTTTTTTTTTGTTTTTGTTTTTTTTTTTTTTCCTGGAGATGGCTCTTGTAACGTCTTGACTCCTGAGCAAGATGAATTCTGTCACTGTGCCAAGTCTTAGCACTAGGCGGTGGAGGGCAAAGATAAGGCTTCAGACATGTCCCACTTATATGTCAAAATACTGCAACATTGACAAGTACTTTAGTGCTGTACATTCCCTGAATACTAAGCTTCTTCCTGGTACTATCTTGTACTATACAATATGGCTCTTTTTATACTTTAGTTTACCAGCATCTTTTTTTATTTGCAGTTAGGCTGGTAGAGGAAAAAGGCCCCTCACAAAAATTAGGATTGCATTTTCCCAATCTTTACTAAAGTGTGTAGTACCTGCAAAATAGTCACACAAACTGGGATTAGAAATCCTAGAGCTAAGATATATTCCCACCTTTTTCATCCTGAAGTGTTCTTTATCAGAGTTTAGCTCACTATTTTTCTTTGCAAGGTTTAAAAATACTCTTTTATTACCTAGCTCAGTATCTTCTTGCAATCTTCAGAGAAGATGGAGTGGAGAGAGCA
This sequence comes from Anomalospiza imberbis, assembly GCF_031753505.1. NCBI lineage: Eukaryota > Metazoa > Chordata > Aves > Passeriformes > Viduidae > Anomalospiza > Anomalospiza imberbis. The sequence goes on along the minus strand of NC_089683.1, from coordinate 72,497,982 downwards.
TTTATAAAATTTGCTGATGACACCAAGGTGGGAGTGGATGGAAGTAATTCAGAAGATGGGATCAGAATACAAAATTATCCCAATATGCTGGAGAAATAGTCTAAAACTATCAAGACAGAATTTAGTAACAATGCATATGAAGCACTAAATGGAAAAATGAAAGATCAAATGCACAAATACAAAATGAGAAATCATAAAAGAGTTGGAAGAGCTGGGAAAAAAAAAGGATGTGAGAACTGGAACTCAACACAAATACGAGCAAAGCAGTTAAATCTCCTGAAAGACAAATCTTATATGAAATGCATTATTACAGGAGTGTCAAATGCAATAGGGAATTATTCAGCTCTTCAGTGCACTGGTGAAGAGCCAGCTACTGCATTTTATCTAGCTCTGGGTAACTCTCTAAAAAAACCCAATAAAAACGTAAGACATTTATAGAATATGGCCCATCAGAAACACTTATATAATTAGGTTGGTCATTCTAGAAGCTTCGCTGGGAGATTTGATAATAGTTTTCCAGTATATGAAAGACTGTCCAAGAAAGGACAACAAAAACTTACTTCCTTTGCTCAGTTTTCAGGAAAGAGTCCAGTGGATCTGGTAGGATGGCAGTTGGGTGATGAAAGAAAATTCAGAGCTGGCTAATAATTCTTAGGAACACTTGGGACTCTGCTTGTAGAAAAGTTTAGGAAGAGATCTGGCAGTGCTACTGGTATATTTTATTCCACTTGGAGCAGGGAAATTTTCTCAGTGGTTTCATACAGCTTGTCAACATTCTCAATCCTATTTTATCCAAAGATCCATCCAGGTTTTTTTGTTTGCAACAGCAAGCAGAGTTGAAGCTGAACTGCAGGTACTTTTCAGACACTTCAACAGTTTGGCAGTTACAAATTCAGGATCAGACACCTTTCCTTTCTTATGCTTTTCTTGGATAAGCGGGAATCATTGTCCAACTCTTCTCCCTGCTTTCACATGTACATTTTCCAGTAGTGGGAGTCCTGAGGAATTTTCATTCCCTTTTCTCTCCCTGGTGAGTTGTGTTTACAGCTACATGGCATGAGTAAACTCCAGTGGTCACACATACCCCCTTTCCAATCACTCCTGGATCTTGTTCTGGTGTTGGACTCTCCCGATAATATTTTCTAGATCACCCTGAATCTTTGTCCGCTCTGTTGTTGAAGGCAGAGAAGGTTTATTCAGGCTTCAGCTGCCTGTGAAGACCCTTAGAATTCAATGTCCATCCCAGATCAACCCTGCTAAAGGCAAAGCTTGAGTTGTGGGATGCTGGAACCCCTCCAACCTGAACTATGGGCTGAACTGAACTGAACTGAACTGAACCTGAACTGTGCAGGTGCTGTGTGAACTGCTGCACGTGCTGTATCGCTGCCCACCGGGTCCCAGAAAATGAGGAATCCACAGCACTGTTCCAGTTTACCCCCTGCAGGTTAAAGTACAGGCAGTGCCTGTGCTGCAAGATGAAGGCACCACCATCACCTCAGCTGCTCCTGTCTTGGGCCGAGGAGCAGTGTGGGCAATGTTTGTCTTGTTCTCTACTCTCCTGTGTGCTGCTGACAGTGGTGTGGTATCAACAAGCGTGAGACAGCCTCAAATTACAAGATGCAGTTTATCTGCTGGAGGATGGAGCACCACACAAGCTGATTTGCCTTGTTTCACTGTGGCTCTTACTTGTTCACAGCCTTAAACCCCCCCCTCCCCCTCCACAATGCAATCAATTGAATGGCAGCCTCAGGCAATTGCACCTTTTTACACTTTCTAAGAGAATTACTTGCATAAAAGCTTCTACATTTTGCTTTACTACCTCTCCACACAGATTTGCTTGTCTGTTGGAGCAGGGGGAGGATATTTTCCAACCATAATGAAAACACTGCATGGTGATGCAAGGAAGATCTCCAGTCTGATGGTGTGTCTTTATTTTTAGATTACAATTTTTTTCAAAGAAGATTTTAAGTCAGAATAAAGGAAGACTCCTGCTAACTTGCTCTTGTTTGGCCTTCTGCTGCATCACCTTGCACCAAAAAAGGTCACTGCATAGATGCACTTAGGTGACTCCTAAAAAAATCTCAAGAAAACTTCTGATGAGGTTGATTCACTCTTGTACCCAAATGCAGGGACTTGTGAACACACAATTCAGCCACCACAGAACCTACCCAGTGCTCCTGCCTCTCAGCAGTCATGCTCTGCAGAAACTGAAAAATTAAGATTTTTTGCCATAATGTTCTGGCATCAGCCTTTCCACAGTAACATTGATTTTTCTTATTTCTCTTGCACATTCTCAGCCATCAAATTCTCCATCTACTTCACCATCTTGCCAGATTCTTACCCCTTCTCTGTCACAGACAGGTCATTTGCTCTGCAGAGCAACCCTCTGAGTTCACTGGTTTAATCACACTGAGCAGCAGATATTGTGTGTAAGAACAGTAAAGTCTGGTTCTGCTTGCTTTTTACTTCTTTTGCAGCCTGTATTTTCCTATTGCTAACTTCAACATTATTTTTAACTTTTTTTTTTTACATCTTTCAGCATCTTCCCTTTTCTCCTTACTTTCACAGGTCTTAATGTTTTCATTTCCTTTCTTCCTGTTCCACAGTTCCCTCTCCCAACTTCCCCTAAGAAAAATGAACACATGGTAAAATACTCTGTTTTTCTTATTGCTTCTCCTTTCCTTCTCTTCCAGTCCTTTCTCTAATTCTATCCCATCTTCCACTTACTTTCCTTATGACACCCGAGGACATGTTTCCTCAATTATTTATGGATTTATTTACTTATATATTTATTGCTTTTGGCTATTGTCCTTACAGAAGCCCTCTCATTTTTCACATTTCCCATCAGCTCCCAGTTTTGACTCATGTTCCCTGGAGGTGGGGTAAGTTTCTGTTCCCTATCCCTCCAGCTATGAGCACGCTACAAGCCAGAGTACAATTACAGCTGAAGGAACACCTAGTTTTACAATAGCTCAGTATGAAAAACAGAAGGACTAGAGCTATGCAGAGTTTAGCATGGACTGCAAAGTCTGTCCAGGATCTTAATAAACACATGGAGCCTTTGCTGTGGCTCTGCTCATTATTGCTGTGACAAAGATGCAAGGCCCAAGAGAGGTGTAAGCCCATTCTTGCATAGGGAAGTAGCCGTAAGAGGTTCAGCAGGGAGCTGACAACCTCTGTGAGCGGGGCATGACAGCCTTTGGCCACCTGTACATTACCCCAGGCTGTGCTGCAGAATGCTCTGAGAAATGCAGAAACTCTGCTGGGTTCCAAAGGGGGATGTTTCCAGGGCTTTTCCAGGAGACACGGTCCTGTCTAGAAATGGCAGTGGAGAGAACAGTGCCCCCTTTTCTTAAGTACCTTTCCTCACAACTCATGATACCTCAGCACATCTCTGCCCAGAGTTTTCCAAATGCCCAGGAATACAGTCTTTCAGCTACTCCCTGCAGAGCTCATAAGGAAATTTCCTTCACAAGGAAATGGCCTTCCCCCAGACAAGTGAGACTTTCTGTAGCCCCTTGGTGAAAAGCATTTAGAAGTCCAAGCAGGGAGGAAGGTAATGGAGGTTAACTTTTTGGCTGTGCAGCACCTCACATCACCAAGTGCCCTGACTGTGTGCTATTCATGTCCAGGAGAATTTTGATTTGGTGTTCAAAGGAATGAGAGAAACCTTGTGGTGTTTGCTTCCAGTAAGATACAGTAAGATAGTTTTTCTGCATGTAAGAAGTGGTATAAAAGAAATAAAAGAAACACAATAAAAGGAAAAGCAGACTGGTGTGGTTTAGGAATGAGATACTGGAATTCCCACTGCAGCTGATTTAAGTCCCAGTTTCTCAGCAAGACTGGTTCCCCAACAGTGTTTGAATGTACAGTTAGCAAATGAAATAAGCTTGGTACCTAATGCACCAGGGAAAGCCTTTGATGGTAAGCCCCAAGGGATAAGGGAGTGAGAGCCAGACTGGCCAGAGCACAACATGCCAGTTTAACTTGGCTGGGAGTCAGGCTCTGCGTGCTCTTCTTACATGGTGTATAAAACCGAGCTCGCTGGCACTGCTCGGTAAATAAAGAGCGATAACAAAATCTGCAGCAGGACCAAAAGGATACCTGGAAATTACTTGTGTCTGGAACTCCCTTGGACATGGCACGTTGCCTTCAGCCCAGGGAAATATACTTCCACTGCAAGCTCAGAGTATAGTAATTGTTATTTTTCACCAGTTACTCCAGTGTGATAAAAACAATAATCTGTGGGTGTGGTAGTTCAAATAGTATATAAATCACCAGTCAGACTATATTTAGGCCCATAAACCAAAAGGATGGTGTTCTGGGAACAATGACTGAAGTGCAAACTATATCTGATTTTTTTCTTAGTGTACAGTCCAACCTTTGCATCTTGATGACCTGCCAGACTTGTCTATGGTACATCACTTGATTTTTGTGGGAGAAGTCTGAGGGAAATAAAAAGTCTGAAAAAGTGCAGAAGGCCCAAAAGTGTGTGTTGATGGAACAACATCTATCTCAGAAATTGTCCTTTGTCTCCTGTTGTTCAAAAGTGAAAACTGCAGCAATAAAAGGGATTTTTAGTTGCTGTATACTGACATGCAAAGTTTTTCTGTGGGTCTGTACTATTTTGAGAGTGAGTGCAGGGTACAAAAGAGTAAACTAGAGGAAGAAAATGCTGTGCAATGGCCAACAGGTAAATAATTCAGCACTGTGGACAAGCAGAAGAACACCAGCTGTTTCAAGCTAGTATTAAATGCATCTCAAATTGCAATTCAGTGTTTTGGATTGGAAGCTATTTGCTGTCAATTGGCATCTCAGCTATTCCCATTCAGGCACTTCGGGCAAACATTCAAGAGCCACTGCCTGGCTTAGTGCTACCAGAAACATTGCTGATTGGAGAGAGGAACTGACTATCCCTCCAGATCAGCTTTGAATCCCCAGCTGTGACCAGAGCAGCACCTATCACAAGACATCCCCACAAATCCACCCAGGCAGATGAGTTCTGCCCTGAGCCAGCAGGACCTCTGAGCCTCTGGAATGCACCTTGAAGGGTGATATTGATGACTTGCAGTTGTAATGGACTCGAGCTTGCCCCTGCCACAGACAGGGAATTATCTGAATTCCCACAGAATCAGTTGGAAGCAGGATGAAACCACAGGATCATGTTGTCCCTGCTGTGATTATAAGACAATATTGTGTGATTGTTATTAATACTATAGCTAGACAAGAATCATGCTGTCATACAAGCACCAAAGGGAAAAGTCTCTAAATCCAATACATTTAAATCATATTTAAGGCATCAAGTGCAAGAAGACGACCTATAAGGAAGAAATTGAGAAATGAAGACACGGACTAGAAATTATAAGATGCTTGTGTTCTGGGCACAAGTAGCACAGTTATCTTTAAAAGATACAATTAGGAAATACTGAAACCATGTGATTAACATCTAATAAACATTTACTCAAAACAGTTGAACTGTACTTCACAAACAACATGAGATTTGCAGAAGATGAAATGGTATTTTTACAAATGAGTTACTCAAGTTTATTCTGGGTATAGCAGAGAGCAAGAAGAAAGCACAAAAGCCATGTGCTGAAATGGAAAATCACTCATTATCCAGTCTTGTCTTCCATCACCACATAGAGAGGAATATTTATCCCCTGTTGATCTTCTTCAGGTGTATTTCTCACTTGTTCATCCTGCTCACATAAAAGCTATGGGCTACAATATATTGTTAGGTCTGGACCAGATGACATGTGTCTCAAAAATTGTGCCTTCACATCAGCAGTTAAAAGCAGCTTCTGAGACAACATCTGGCAGAAGGAACAAACCTTGGATCTTCTGTATGAATATTTTTTTCTTTCCAAAAACCCAAGCACCAGCAGAGAGTGTGTGTCATATAGCCCACTCCTCAGAGGTGAGTCCTTCTATTTTTGGGGCTTGCCATGATTGGAAAACAGGGCATAGCTGATATGTGTCTTGGACACATCCTTCCAGTCCAGGAGGACTGCGTGGGTGAAATGCAGTGCTGAAAGAAAGTTGGATCTAGGGCTTGTGGTACTTGGATTTTCAGTGTAGTGTGTATTTTGAGGAGAAAGAAAATAAAAAACAGCTCCATGTTTAGATAAAATTGACTGGAAAAAAATAGATGTTTTGTGAAATTAATAACAGCCCATCCACAATTAATTGCCATTAAATATTTTGTTTTATCTGAAATAAAATAGTTTGTTTCCATCTCAAATGCTGTTGTATAAATAATAATAATAATAATAATAATAATAATAATAATAATAATAATAATAACATTCCCAGGACTTTCCTAAACAAAACAAAATCATGAATACTGGTTCTCAAAGAGCTGCACCTCTTCATACATGCAACTACTCTTACCCTCTGTGCATTACATAGAGGCTTATAACACATTCTTACTGGGGCCTACAGAGTTCTTTGCCAAATGCTTCCCTGTTCTGTTCTGTATGAGCAGTTACTGACTTTTCAGGGGGTGGCATTCAAATAGCTCTCTCAAACAAACATTTAATTCAAAAGTACTTAAAATATGACTCGGGTCCCCTGCTGTGATGTTCTAGATGTAGTTTCCAACAGCAAAACTGTCATTGTTCTTACCAGCCTTCTAACAGTCTGCAGTGAAGATTCTTCTGTCTGAGTTGGCTGGGTTTGAACCCCATTATTTGCAGCACAGCAGTAGCAAACACTGTATTCTCAGTGTCATCCTATCTCAAGAAAATAATCTAAGATTCTCCGTTTTATAACATTACCGATATACATCTACATTTTAGGCAAATTTGCACAGTACTTTCAGAACTGAATTTCAGGTCTTGGTATGCTTCCAGATCACTATGTCTCTTCTGGCATTCATCAAAGTACTGCACTGTACTGACAGTCTGCCATGTCATCGTGCTAAAATACTCTAAAACAGAGGTTTAAGTACTATTTACAAATTGAAACCTGCAAGAAGAAGCAAAAAAAGTAAACTTTCCTTGTTAAACAAGGTCTGATTTTCCTTAAAATTTACTGCAGCTGGAGACAATGTGGGCAGAAGAATGTGGGTTTGTTCATGGTGCTGCCTTCAGCTGCAGGAATGTGCTCTGGGCGTGTGAAGTGATGGAGTTGAGCATGAGCCAACACCAGCACCCGCAGGCTTCTGGCTCTCACTCCTCTACTGAGGCCACCAAATGCCTCTGCTGACATGGACACAAAGGTTTTCGCAGGAAAATCTTCACAGGATTGTAGAGAAATAGGTTATTGCCATGCCTCATATCTGCCTCCAAACATCACTTGCTCTAGATGTCCTTAAACTTGGTTATCTCTCTAGCCACCTTACGCATGGTTGATAGTCATGTTCAGGGCTTATTGATATGGGGACATCCAGAAAAATTAAGTTGATTTATCTTTGGAAGGGGATTAGGTGATGACATATAATCAGCAGCAGATTAAACGCTCTCATTCAGAAATAGAGAGCCCCTAATTCAGTTTATCTCAATTCACTCTGGAAGGGAGTTAGGGCTGTGACTGAAGCACAGGGAAGGCAGGCTTGGGCAAAGCTGCTGCTGTGCTCCCACAGCTCTCCCTCAGCTATTTGGCAGGGGCTGCCAGCCCACCCAAAGTGTTGGCAAAGGAGGGGTGGGATAATCCTTCCTCACCCCCACATAGATCACAGCCCACATCTCTGGGCACCAGGTCCTTAGTAGGATGACTTGGGGTCGCAGCAGTGCCCACACCACTGCATACTGTGCCCTGGCCTGGAAGATGAGTTCCCAGACCCATCTTTGGAAATCCCCCTTTCTCCATCCCCTTTAGATATTTCAAGAACTGAGGTTCTAGCAGGGTCACATAAGAGCCCAACTGACTGATTATTCTGCTGCTGAGAATGAAATACGAAGTTTTGGCTTTTGAAAGTTTGCCAGCAAAAAATGGTACTGAAACAGGGCAACAAACCCTGCAACCTGTTTAGGTGCTAGCTAACACTGCTGCACCATGGACTCCCACTCATCTTTAATTGTAGGAATTTCCCAGATGATGAACATTTGTTATTAAAACTCAGGCTGTTGTGTGTTATTTACTTCATGCAACATATAGAAAAAGAAGATGTATAAAGGAGTGAGTCCTCTTTATCAGGTACTGCTATAGCATACACATGGCTTTCTCCCAAGTGGAGGCAGCCGAGGATGCAGGAAACAAAGAGGTCTTTTGGGACCTAGCCTGGTAGCCATAAGAGTGTGCATCAACACCCTTTGCTAAAGCAGTTTCTCTTTCCCATTTGAAATCCCATCATCTGCAATAAGTAATCTCTTTAGCCTAGTTGATGCTGATGAAGTGTCATGCAGAAAGTGGCTCACAGTCTGGTACGCGCTCTCTCACAAGCTGCAGTTTGCTTTCATTTAAGGTTGCAGTTTGGGCTTGCTTTATCCCAACCAAAAATCAGCTGCTTTGCTTCCAGACACCTGCTCAAGCTCCCAGCATAAGAGCAGCTCCCTCCCCTGACTTGCCTTTTCCAGATGCTCATAGTGATGCATTACACTGAATAATGGCAACTTTAAAAGAAATTGGAATCTCTTCAGACTTCAATTGACCTTAAATATAGGTTCTGTTTTGAAAATCCCTTCCTCAGCAAAAGTGGATGTCTGGGAGAATGGGTAATGGAATATGGAGCACTGCTGCCTCACCCTGTGCTTGGCAATTGCTGAAAATTGTTGCTGTTTGACAGCAACTTCTGTGTGATTGTACACGCCTAGCAGTGATGGTCTTGAGTCCATAATTTCTACTAGCATGCCATTAGTTAACTGGTAATGTTCCTCTCTGTCATGGCAGCTCACCCAAACAAATCAGCACTTGAGTGCAGATCATTGTAAGCTTTTACAGTCTGAGAACTCATAGTTTGTAACTAGTCAAGTTTTTATTCATATAGATCCCAGTTAGACTTACACAGGGAAATATGACCCATAACCATTTGCAGATTATTCCTGTGACATGAATTTTCACGCCTGCTAGCAGTAAAATTCCTCTCAGAAAGATGGAGCATTAACAGGTGACTAGGGACCATCTGATAGCATTGTTTGGGGTGGCCTTACTGCTTTTGTGATATGTAGCTGTCTCTCTTCTAAGTGAATGCAACCTTTGTGTATCTGTACATCACCTACTGCACACAAATACTCACATAAACTAACACACACACCCCCCACATATCCCCCCCAACACCATTCTGTGGCTAAATTCGAGAGCCCAGATATGCAACCTGCTTGTTTGATTTGGTAAATCTGAAAAGAATAAGAATATGACTAAAGTGAAGTAAGACAAATAATCATATATCAGCCTATTCAACAATGCTGTCCACTCTTTCTAAATATATATAGAATCCTTAGACAGAAAAATCCACACATATATGTGTAGAGACAGACAGGAAGATATCATTTTTGCCTACGTGTATACATACATATTTACACATATATAGAATATTTCAAAACTAAAAAGAAGATTTAGTCACACAGCTCCTTGATGCTAACTCATACTTATGTCTATCTGCATACACACATGCACACTCTGCTGGTACTGTCAAAGCCATCTGCGCTTCACTGTATAGCAGTTTTAGTCACATTTCCCAAGTATAAAAAATTAATTGAGAATTCATTCTCCTTCCACCTGCTTGCTCTCCTTGCAATCTCAAACTTTTCTGGCAGCTCCAAGATTACCTGGAAATGGCTAGTTTCTTACAGAATCAACAGAACTGTGCATTGAGACACAGGAGAAAGCCTCAGTCTGAGTTGTGACTGAGGCAAAGGATGTGGTATGAACTTACCCTCAGTTTAACCCACAGAATCTGCAAGAGACAGCAAATTTGAAAGTCTAGAAATCTGAGGAAAATTAAATGGGAACTTTCATTCAACAACCAGACCCAAAACAATGGGAAATCTGATTTCATTGGTTCCAGTGCCCATGGCACTGCTTTGTTTCTGTTGATCTGAAGGAGGGTGTTCCTCTATTCATTTCTATATTTGATCTATATTGTACAGAATGCACTCATTCTGTACAATTCTGCTTTGACCTCTGTTTTTTAAGGTGCTGAACAACTCATTTGCAGATACATTGTTTCAAATTTTGGGTGAGCGATATATACTTCTGTCAGAAGGAATTAGACCAAGACTTAACTGATGGGGGGGTGGGGGGAAAGGTCCAAGTATAGTGATGATCTTTGGGTCTAGCAGCTGGAGAAAAATTAAACATTACACGAATATTCAATGTCTGGTTTTCTTGTTCTAGATCCTCAACTTTGCTCCCTTCCCGAAAGCATACAGCAGGGCGAAAAGTTATGCACAACTTAGCAAAATTTGCTAAGAATGGAAAGGGAGGTTTAGAACCCACACAAATTGTCACCAGAGGACACAAGGAAAAATGATGCACCACAGCTTTGGTCACCATGAAGAGATTAATTTATTTCTTCTGACTCCAGTCATTTATAGTTCTCAAAAAGTGCCAGTGGATTGGAGGGTGAACATGCCACCTCTCCAACGACTCTGGACAAACTACCAGTCTATCAAATTTCTCCGCCTCTATGAAAGAATGCAAAACAATAGGTTTTTTACAGAAAGTTGCGTGAGAAAGTTCTCTACAAGAATGTAAACTCAGAAGGCTTTAGAAAATCCTAAGAAATCAGGGCGACAGCAAATTAGTGGGAGAGTCTCAGCTGAATCGGAGATTTGTGTGTCCTGGAGGTTGTTCCAGGTGATGATGGAGAGAAGGTGGTTTCATATTTCCCAAACCTTCTCAGACATGGGACCAAAACCCAGGCCAAGCTGGGGCAGCACAATATGAATTGACTCCTGCACAGCACTTTCCATACTCCACTCTCCAGGAGTATGGTACTCCTGGAGACACAGGGGCCTAGGAACTTGAATACAGCAAGGGGCTCTGATTGTGGATCTCTAAATTTGTTTAGAGTTAGACACCTGGACCTCCAAAGACCACTCCTGGTGAAGGAAATAATGCACTTCCACACTGTGTAAACATACTCATAACCAAGAGGTTTGCACGTGATGGCAAGATAGAGCTCATTGGGATTCAAGTCATCTCACTCCCATTAATCATGTTAATAATTGAAAACATATGTTCAGCTTGAAAGCACAGCAAGAGAGTCAGGCAACCCTACATGGAAGTGCACTGTTATCCAATTCTAATGATACTCATTAAAATACCTTTGCCAATCTCACAGAGAAAACCCTCCCACCAAAATCAGGTACAGAATTTGCTGTCAACTTCATCTGTTGCAACCTGACAAAACCCTTCCACAGCCACTTGTTTCACCTTAGAAAGCCTTTTTCAGTTAAGTCTGTCCCTTCTTCCACAGTGTAAACACAGTGCTGGTGCTGAGCTCTTCTATACTGGTAGCGAACTACTTGCACAGAAAAGCATTCAGGCAAGACTACCAACTGCAGGGCTGGTCTGGCCACAGTCTGTGCCTCCCTCTCCAGCAGCTCTGTCACAGGGACAGGTGCCTCCCACAGCTCTGCCAGCACGCTTCAGCCTGATGTTGGGCTAGGGCCCCTCAGGAAGACCTTCAGATTTCCAATACCAAAAATAGCCCAAACAAGCTTAAATATTCACAGGCATTGATATTGCCCTCTCATTGCTCCCATTAAAGTGAAGACAATGTTCCCATTATAAACTTGCTTTGGCAGAGCTCGCATGATGGAATCATTAAAATTAATTCCAGGTGAAAATCTGCAACGCAAATTCTAACCAGAGCAGGGAATTTCAGAGGAAACCTCACTGCCTGTAGGCAGACAATATTCTTAACATCTCAGCCTTTCCCAGCTCCTGAAACTAAAAGGGGGAACTTTTGCTTTCAACACGGCAAAGCTGGGCTCTTCTTGGGCCTGGACACACTATCAAGTTACCAGTGCAGCTCCAGAAACCACACTAAGTTCATTGTATGTTTGAGCCCTGAGGGAAGGATGAAGAAAAGAGAGTAAGTTTGGATACAGGTGGAAGAAAGGATGGAATTTTTTTTCTTTTCAGATGCACTTATTCTCCCAATGTGCATATAAATCACTTCTGCTGCTATTAGTAACAGCAAAAAAATATGCCTCTTTGGAAGTGAGTTTTGCAATCCTGTAACAGGAAGGCAGGAGAGAGGGAAAAAAAGAAAGGAAAAAAATTAAATGCAAGCCTTGTTTAAATATTAATAATATGGTTTACACAGACTTCAAAATCCTGACAAACACTCTGGTTTAGATTGCACACTTAGTTCTCATCATCCCTTTTCTCCTCCTACACCCTTTCTCCACTGATCCATAAACTCAGCACAAGCAAATTCCTCCTACCTGGATAGAAATGTTCAGATGCTACATACATTTGTGCTGTTCCTTACTCAAAGGAACACAGTGCCTTGCAGGGAAGCTCTGGACAAGGAAACAGAGGGTGATGAGGATCACACATGTGACATCCAACTAGTGCCACTGCTGGAAACGGGATCCGGGGCAAGCTGGATCCCATGGCTGACCTACTGACCAGCAGAGCAGAGGGGATATCCTGACCTCTTTTTCCTGCCTCCTGCCAAATGACTCCCCTCAGCAGGTACTGGCAAAAGCAGTGCCTGTTTCTGAGCTGTACAGCAGCAGCAACATGGAGAATCAGTCTGGATTCTACTGTTGTTTCATCTGACTTGGGAAATGGGATCTTGCAGGCCCGATTGCACTGTCATCTCATTTTTGCCACTCCCAGAGCTGAATGGAGACAATGGGAGACGGATATTTTTGGGGCGCTCTTTGGGCCTGAAGGAGTTAATCAGTGTTGTGACTTTTAAATTCTTTGCCTTCCACGGGGTGCCCCACAGCTTTTGAAAGTGGGAGCTGCTTGCATTACCGACAGTCTTCCACAGGGTGTGAGAGCCAGCAGATAAACCCCAGGAGTACGAGTGCCTACAGACCTCATCCTGCACCTCTTAGCAGGCTGGAAGGGATTTCACCCAGGGCTTCCCTGGGGGACACTGGGGAGAGAGAGGGGCTCCCTGCATTCTCCAGCCCGCTCACTGAGGTAACCTAACCCTGCGCTGATCCGACCACTCTGGTATTTTTCATTAGAAAATTTTGGAAAATTCTTTGGAAAATAGAGGCCAAAGCCTCAAGCAGTGTAAATCAGTGTAAACCCCCCCGAAGTGTATCACCAAGGGATCTATCACGTGAAGTGCTTGGGATTACTATTGCATAAACAAAGTGTAAAGCCTTGAGTCAGGCCCAAGAAGCTGGAATCCCAGACAACTCCATCATCCTTTCCCCAGCATTCCTACACCCCAGTATGCTCAAATCTTTCTCTGTGCGCTTTGCTCAAGCTGCCTGGGCTGCTGAGCTCCCAGCAAAGATTTAGTGGCATGCCTGGCACAGAGGCTTTGCTCTGCTTTGAAAGTAGCAGGGAGGTCGTGCATTGACAGAGAGACAGAAGATATTCCAGGTCAAAATGAATTGACAAAACACGCCCTGTGTAGGTATTCACCTCACTCCCTTACTGTGATAAAATTTATTTGCCAGCAGCTACTACTTGCAATGGGTTTCCTTCCCCACAGTGCACACAGTAGCTGGATTTTAGAGGGCATGGGCTGGGAAAGGACCATGTTGGGACTGCTGAGCCCAAACTCCAGCATTGGAGGCCATGTAGGATGAGACCTGGGGCAGAGGAACAGTCTACTCCACCCTACAATACTTCCCAGTGTGCCACTATAAGTTCAAGTCTTGTAGTAAAAGACCAAAATTTATTCCTGTAGAAGCCTATTCCCACAGAAAGCTAATCCCACAGAAGGCCCTGGGAGGAGGTCTGACACACCATCCTAAGTGGTCTGGGGGAGCAAACTGTACCTCTCTCTGCAGAGGAGGGGGAAACTTAGTCACTACAGCTGACCTGGGAGAGAAATTCCCTTTTAGCCCCAAAACTGGCAAGAGGTTTATCTGAGCATGTGAGCAAGGCGCACAAGCCAAGCACTTCTGCTATCAGCTTGGAGAAAAGCCACACTAATGATCTCATGTGGAGGGGTGAGGGATGGTATTTTGACAGAGGCAGCAGAATTAGACCCAAATTGTTGTTTCCTCTCTGCTTTCCAAAACTCCTCTCCCTGATTAAAACCAAACTCATAGTATTCTCTTCTTCCACACGCTAAAATTTTGGCTACATCTTTTCTTTTCCATGTCTGGCAAAGGATAGAACTGCAAAGGCCAAAACGTTGAGTAAAAGTTTGGGTTTTTTTCCTAAGAATCTCTCTTACTACTGTGGTCTATCCCAAAGCTACAAACAGTTGAACAGAGTAAAACAGTTGAGAGAGAGATGATGACTGGGACAGAGACATGGATCTGGGACAGTTTTTCCTCTAACCCTGGCCATGCTGCAATGCTTCTTCTCCTGAAGACTCTCCCTCAGCCCTGAGCCAGCCAAGCATGTGAGTTTCCTCATGAAAGTCACAGCACTACACATGCCAAAAGCAAAGCACGTGTGTTGCTGAGGCACAAGCCAAAGACCCCTCTTCAGCAGAATTCTCCAGTGTAAATCAAAAGGCATGTATTAAAATACCTTGCTGGATCAAGGACTTAACCTTTCTTTCTCACAGCAGAGCAAGTTTCTGAAAGGCTTTGAAAGGTTTATTTTTTTTTTTTTCTTTTTCCCCTGGCATTATTTGTAGCATCCAGGCTAACTTAAATCAGTGTGTATAAAGGACAACTCTAATGGGAATGCCACAAGCCTAAGGGGATAAGGGGAATGAATGGCTAATAATTGCATTTACTAACCCCATGGCTTTCTCCATTCTTTTTCTCTTGACAGGAGGAACTTAAAATCTTTTTTAATCTAATTTCTCCAACATCCTTGCATGGATAACACAGGAAAACAAACAAGATTCAAATCATGGCACAATCATATGTACAAGCATTTGTCCCCACTTTTGATCTTCTCTTCCCCAAAGTGAGCCTGATCCTGTTTCCCATGAAGATCATAGTAAGAGCCCCCATTGGCCTCAATGGAGGCAGAAAGACTAGTACATATTAATTCAATTATTTCAGCCCTCAGGATCCTTTGTTGCCTAGCTGGCTTTCTACCTGCCTACTTTTGCAATCCTGTCTGGACAGGATTGGATTCTGTCTGCTCCTAGACCTGAAGCTGGTGGCACTTCACAGGTTACAGAAGGAAGCTGCTTCCAGGTGACCACTGCCAGAGATAAACTACAGGTTACGATGCCACAAAACTCTCTCTTTGGATTCCTTCTAGTTAAAGGCATTTTCAAACTCCGTGTTAATGTGACATCAGGTTGGCGTGTATATCACTGCAAGGCAACATGTATGTTCAGAGGCACGAAGAGTTTAGCACTGGGTACAGATCTCAGGGACCTGAAGGCACTACCACCACACCCAGCAGATCCCATCCCACTGTACTGTCTGGGTCTCACAGCTTTTCCATGGCTGCTACAATATTTCACAGGGATTGGGGCAGGGCCAGCAGGCTCAGTCAGTGACAGCTCTTTGTGTCAGCTGAGAAAGCCACAGTCAGGTGGGAGTCTGACACGGGGTGGAGAAGGCCTCGACAGAGCCAAGCCTGGCTACTCGCTGCAGTTGTGCTTGTGAAAGTACAGGTGGTAGATAAAATTGTTTTCTACTGTCTTTCCATGTCTCCGTTTTATTCCCCACAGTAAGTTGCTCTACAGCACAGCATGCCTTGAGATAAGACCAGCCTTGCTTTCCCCTAAGACAGGGTGACACACATGGCACAAGTCAGATCTCCTGTATGAGAGCTGAGAAGCCTTTTTGGATTAAATTATTTCTCTTTGCAGATATCCTCAGGGTTTGCTGCATTTCCTTTTGTCCCTTTATCATTTGATTGATTTCTTTTCTTTATGCTGCATCTGACATTTTGTTCAGGGTTGCAGTGAGGAGCAACAATTTAGGATGATGAATTATGGCTTAAAAGAAAGGCTGGACTATTTCGGAATCACTATTCAGTGTCTTCTGCAGGGACAAAGGAATTCCAGAATGAGTTTTCCAATTATCTGTATTGGAGAACAGGGAGAAGGAAGAGAGGGAAGAGAAGCAAGCCAGGAAGGATGGGAAGGCAGAAAGCAAAGGAAGGATGGGAAGGCAGAAAGGGAAGGCAGGAAGGCAGGCAGGAAGGCAGGAAGGCAGGAAAGGAAGGCAGGAAAGGAAGGCAGGAAGGCAGGAAAGGAAGGCAGGAAAGGAAGGCAGGAAAGGAAGGCAGGAAGGCAGGCAGGAAGGCAGGCAGGAAGGCAGGCAGGCAGGCAGGCAGGCAGGAAGGAAGGAAGGAAGGAAGGAAGGAAGGAAGGAAGGAAGGAAGGAAGGAAGGAAATGAAGGAATGACAGAACAAAAGAAATACAATTTCTCCTGTTTGGAGCATGAGAAACCAGTCCACTCTCTGAGTTTTCTCTACCATGCTTTCCAGGGTAAATTCTGAAACCTGTGAGCAATTTTAGTTGTACTTGCAAGAGTAGTCCCTTGAATCTTCTGCGAGTTACTCACAGGAGCATAAGCCACCCAGCAGCTGGGAGGGTTGCAGAAGGCTGTCCTTCACTACCATAACTGAGTTTCCTAAGCTATGAAATAACCCATGGGGGGCTCCACTGGAAATTTACTTAAAACCACAAACAAATATTTTCTCAAGTACTCTGAGCAATATCTGTATAAATGCTCCCTCACTTGGCTGGAAGATTAGGGGAAGAACAATAGCAATTTTGCTTACTTAACTTCAGCTTTCAAAAACAATTAATAACAAGGCACAGGGGAGCTTCTGTCATGGAATAGAAATTGCCATCTCTTTACACTGAAATTTATTGAGCTCAGACAAAGACGTCCTTCAAGATCTTAGAGGTGAATATGAGGGTGACATTGCTTTATAAGAATATGAGGGTGACATTGCAACAGCTGGACTTTGGAGCAAAATCTTACTCTGCCTATTAGCTTAATATCAATTTGGTTTCTTAATAAACTCCCAGCAATGTACTCATTTCATGCTCCACTCCCCCTGTTTCTGTGACCCTGGCAATGCAGGCGTCAGGAAGACAGAGTTGTGACTAGCCAACTCCCCACTGCCTGTCCCTACAGCTTTCCTCTAATCTCAGCTGAATGGTTTAATTACATGACATGTTAGTGCACCAAAAGAGCTGGAAAGGCTGAGTGCTTCTCTAGGTGTACACAATGTAAAATCATTAGGCTGCTTAGGAAGCTTCCCAAAAGCTTTCTGTCAGCAGTTAGATGGCAACTACAGAATTAACTGGATCAGGCCAGGTCTCCTTGCTGACCCAAAGCCTGCCAACAAGGGGATACCATTTCAGTGGAAAAAAGGTATCACCGGTCAGAAGAATAATATGAACATGAATAGCACATGGGAAGCATTTAACAACTATCACAGCACTCACCTAACACCCTGGAAGTTTGAGTACTGCTTGGACCAAGCTGAGGTCAACAGACCTGCCGATGACACTTGTGTTGCCCTTTCTCTGCAAACCACATGGCTGAATAAAACTGTGAGGGGACCAAGTTTCAGTCACTTGTGCTGATGGGGCAAGGGCAGCAATGACCAAGGGATGGCAAAGGGAGCTCTGGGGCATCCCACCTGCCTGCCCTCCCCACTGCTAGGGACTGTGTTGCTGGCAGAGGATGCTGGAGGCAGGAGGTGAGTCCCCCTGGCCTACCCCTGTGGTCCATGCAAAGCAGAGAGGTCCTCCAAAGAACTTCTTGGGGGGTTTGAGGGAGGACCCCGCTTCAAGTTACTCTTTTCAATCTCTATCCCTGATCTCCCTGAATTCCAGCCACTGCCAGCCCACTCTCTCACCCACCCTGACAGCACAACTAATGGAACTGCTGTGGTCATGAGCATACTAATCCTAGCCAGATGTGTCTCTGAGTGATTAAAAGCCAGACACAGCTTGTGATTTCATACTGGGCCACACACTTGCTGGGCTATTACTGTCATTTCACCCTCATTTCAAGGGTAACCATAATCTTTCCCTGAACCATCACATGTATAAACCAGTATAATGGATAACCTCCTTTCCTAGCTTTTCAATCTTTCCTTGTCCTCTCTAGGCCTGGTCCTTGTGCACGACCTTTCTTTCTTTCCTATATCACATCCCAAAGTTCCTCGTGCTCCCATCAGCTCTGCCTTTCCCTGTACCTCTGCTCCATTCCTCCTCAGTGCTTTCCCTTGCTGCTTTTCCAGAAGCACTCTGGGATGCTGCTTCCCACACCAATTTTGTGCCATCTGTCTTGTCTCCTCCAGCCTCTTGAGCATCTTTCTCACTACCTCTTCAGCTCCTTAGAGTAACAGGATGAAAATCTCAAGGTCCACCAGCTGGTCTTCCTCCAAATGTCTCACTGTTGTGGGTCTTTTCCACTCATATTTTTCTGCAATACTTTTACCTGCACATTAGTGTGTCACCTGGAGAGGTCCTGAGGCATCCGCATCTGGAATACCAACCTCAGCTCATATATGGAGCAAATGCAGACTGCCAGGACTGTTTACCTGCTCCACAGCCTGCCCCGGTACCTTTTCTCTTGGGAGCGGCCAAGAAGGAGTTTTCCCAGCAGGCCTCAGGGCAGCTGCAGCAGACAGTGCATTTCTGTGTGCCTGCTCTGAAGGCATTTCTCAGAAAAAGGGTGGTGGAGATCAGGCAGCAGTACTGCCCTGGTGATGGCCACCTCCTGGGAGCTCCCCAGGAATGACAAGAACATCATGGGCAGCATCAACAATCATATGGTTGGAGGGACCCTGGAGCCATCAAGCCTCACCATACACTAAACCTGCAGCGCTTCTGACAGATGTTTGTATAATCTGCTCTTAGATTGCCGGGGTTGGGGACTGCTCACTGTCCCCAAGCAGCAGCCAAGACCTGTGCTGTCCAATGCACTAATGAGGGGTTGGGATTGAGAGCACTAGACTGCATGGTGCATGGGCAGGAAATCCAGACAGATATAAGAGAAATGGGTCTGGCATCCAGCCCACCCTGACAACAGAATGACATCATAGCCCACCAAACTGGAAAGTTTGGGCTTGCTGCTCTCTATTTTCCTAGGCAAGAGCTTGTTAAGTGTTTTTACACTCTTTGCTGATGCAAAGAGCCATGTGAGTTAGGGAAAATGGCTAAAAATATTCATCTCTGGTTTGTTCCATGAGGGAAAAATCCATCATTTTACATTTTTACATCTTTTCCTTCACACTTACTCCCTCCAAAGGGAGAATGAAAATAAATAAATAAATAAAAAAGACTAACAGTGGGGGAGCATTCAAATAAAGCAGAATGATTTTTTTTAATCAAATCCCAAAACTAAAAGCAACAATTTTTTTAAATCAAAACCCAAAACTGAAAAATACTAAAGAATCCCTTTTTGGTTTTGGGGGGGATTTTTTTGCCAAAGTACACTATTTGTCTCTGTGTGGCATTCGCAATAACTACATGTGTTGCTTTGTGCTGGTAACAGACTCACTCATCAGCCAGCTCATCTGGGTAGACACACCAAGCCTCCCAAAAGGCACCTTTCAGCAGGTGAAAGACATGACAGTGCAGAGATTATGAGCAGGGTCTAAAAAGAAGGGTAGAAAGTCCACAAGGAAGACTGGACAATGTGTGTAGCTACTCCTTCTGTCAGCATGCATCTGTCTTGTAAATATGGAAATGAACTCTTTGACACTCCAATTTTTATTCTCACATACAGTAAAAAGTAAAAGAAAATCAATTGGCAATCCATAGAGCTGCTAAAAGGGTAGCTGTGAAGAAGGACAGGGTTTGAAGAACTCAGCACCTAAAATAATGAGCATCTTAGAATAATATAACCAGCAAGAATGCAGACAGAACAGCTGTCCAGGCTGCAGCTGAGTCCTGTCTGAGGGAAAACAATGAATGTTAAGTTCACTTTTCAGTCCTCTCCACCACTCCACTGTTCTGGGTGTTAACAAAGTGTCCTGGAAGGGAAAGCAGTGCCAGGGAATATTAACACCCTATTGTCCAGCTCAGTATCTGCTGGCTGTCACTTGGCCCAGGCACCTCGAACACTTGGGCATCTCAAACCACTGACCTCACCAGGAAATCAATGCCACCCAGAGAGACTCCCAAAACCACCTGGGGACCAGATTTTCTCTGGTGCTGCCAGAGAGGTCCTCCAATTCTTAAGACATTATCAGGTGGAGAAGTGCCTGGGAAACCTGGACCACTCCAGGTCACCAGCTGCAGCTGTGGCACATTATCCAAGGGCACCTCAATTTTCTCTAAACATCCATATGGGACTTACTGGATCAAGTCCAGTGGTTTCCAAGTCCCCTAAAGCAGCATGGGCAGGTTAAGTTGGGTGCCTATGTAAATCAATGCAGAGCTGGAGATTGAGATGTTTCATTTTCACTGTGAGTTAGATTTTCTAAATTTGTATGTAAAGTGCCCTACACACTTTTGATGATACACAGACAATCATTTTAAAGCCAATTAATCTCCTCATCCCACATCAGGTACCTTCTAGTCACCACACAAAATTTCATACTCTGTGTATAAAAAATGTATGGCAACAGACTTGCCTGCCACATGCCTGCAGAGATAATTAAATGTTGATGCCAGAAAATATGAAGCTGGAGGTTGGCAAAATTTCTCTATGCCTTTTCATCCCTGGCTTTTGAGTTCATGCAAAAGGAAAATGGGAGTTTGGCAATGACAAGTGATTTAAGGGAGTCTGTGGGAACTGTTTTTTCTGTGAGCAGAAAGGGAAGATTTCATTAATCATTTTATCTGCCAAGGCACTGCACTAACTTATGCATAGCCACGAATTTTGCTCAGTGTGTGATATTATACTACACGATTGCTGGTGGTTTTTTTTGTAAAATATGTTTTAGCTTATTGAGTTGCTGTACCAAATCATTCACTTCTCTGTTTTCACCCTCCTTTTTTAATAAACATCACCTGCCATATATTATGTAAAGGCTCTCCCCATCTCACACACCCCAAAGCAGAGGTGTAAATCCAAACATGAAGAAACAGAGAAACGAACTAAAGTGAATATAAACACAAACAGGACGCTGTCACAAGCCATGAGCAGAAAATACAGGATGAGTTTTAAAAGTACTGATGGTTAGAAAATGGCCTGTTTGAGGTGTGCACTTTGGGGCAGAGGTGGGTGATGTGCAGAGGAAGAAGATCCCAGCAGAACCAATCCTTCTGCTGGGCACCAGCCCCATGGTTTCTGGCCAACATCTTTGTTCACCACCTGCTCTGTCCAGCCTCTTTGGAGAAGACATTGAAGCAGTATTGTTGGATGCAGCACAGGAACCAGGGGCTACTGTCTACACACACAGAGGGATGTGTTGGCATGATCTTTATATTTATTTGCTTTTCTCTCTCTCCTTGTCCTGATGTTCTTAATCTCTTGGTGGATTTCATCATCTCTCTTGCCAATTGTATTATTGGCATTTCAGTTGTTTTCCTCACGTTTCCTCTTCCATGTGCATTTGGCGACCTCAGCATCATTCCTGGCCTCCCCATGCTTCCTTTTTTAATTGCTGCCACTGCTCTTGGCTTCTCCCTGCAGCTCCCTTCTTCCTTCACTGTGCAGCTGAGAAGGTGTGAGCAGCTTCTAATCCCTCCTTTTCCTCTTTCCTGAACAGTCACAGCTCTCAGACAGGGATGCTGCTTGCTCTGCACATCTACTTATTCTACCTGCCTGTGAATAGCCTTTTCTGCTTTACACAGAGGAATTGAGGACATGGAAATTATATATTTTTGCTGTTCAGATATCATTAGGGACATGATTTGGCAAGGGATTTACAGGCAAGTCTGTTCTAAATCAGACTGCAAGATTCCACCTTCCTCCTTATCCTTTATCTTGGCTGGTCCATCACTCTCAATGCAGGTAGCTGCTGCATTTCTTTACTGTCCCTTCAGCTGGGAAGTCTTCTCTGTCCTTCCTTCATGCTTTGGGACTCCAAGGCTCTCCACTTAGTTCCACGGCCTTTTCTTTCTGAATCACGTCTTTTACATAATATGATGAAATTGCCCAGCGAGAATCTTACCCTGTTCCTCATCATCTCACATCTCTGTTGGTCTAACACATCCATTTCCCTGGCTAAAGCAATCATTATCCTTCGGCAGGGACAATGTTGCAGAGACCCACATCCCCTGCCTATATTCCTGGTGCGTCACTATTGCTATGATGAGTATTGTTCCTTTATCTCATTCTGCTGTCTGGGTAGGTTTTATCTTGAAAAAGTCAATCATTCAGGGCAAGGGCTTCCTTTTTGTTTTTTCCTTGCACAGCATGTAGCCCAGTGGGGTTTCAGTCCACAGTCAGAGTCTCAAAGCACTATTGCTAAGCAAAGTGATAAAAAGATAAATGAACCAAAAGTGGCAGTAGGTGTAAGCAGTCTGGTTTAGTTTGCCTCTTCTGCTCTCACACAGGTGGTCAAAACTGAATGATAGTGCTGTTGCCAGTGAGAAGATTTACAAGCCCTAGTAACTGGCAGCAGGGACAGCAAAATACTGGGTACTGGTTAAAAAAAAGTGGCCTGGTGGCACACAGCCACCAGGTGTGGAGTCTCTACATAATAAATTCACACAGATTAAAAAACCCACCAGGTACCTCTTCGATTATTATATTCAACAGGCTGCAGACAGCTGGGTTCATATAATCTCAAAGGTCTTTCTAAGGTTGTAGTCAGTGAAAAAGGCTACCCTTATTTTGACTACAGACTATAATTTACCACAATAAATCTCTTCTGTCAGCACCCTTCCTGTGTATTTGCTAGAAATGATGAAAAAACAGAAACAGTGTTTTACGAAATAGAGCAAGGTCGTGTTCATTTGACCGAGTTTGAAGTGGAGCTCTCCTCCTTTTTCTTCAAATACTTTTCATTTTCCTGGATTTTGCCTCAACCACTTTTTTTTAACCAACCCTCTTTTCCTATTAAATTATGTATTTGTAAGAATTTGATTGAGATGTCAGATGATGCAGGAAAAAAACCTGCACTGTGCTCAGTCTACTCTCTTTTTCCTGCTCCTGATCAGTGGCTCAAGGGGAAGACAGCAGTCCTTCTTGCTCATCCAGCAGGCTTCAACAGGAGTGCCAGAGGTGTTTGGTGTTAGGAGCCAGAGGGTGACTGGAATCAGATGCCAGGAGACGTTTCCTTCCTGAAAGGTGGTTGTAGTCAAGTGGGGGTTGGTCTCATTCTCCAGGCAACAACTGACAGAACCAGAGGACACAGTCTCAAGCATCAAGGGAAATATAGGTTGGATATTGGGAAGAAGTTTTTTACAGAAAAGGTGATAAAGTTCTGGAATGGTCTGCCTGGGGAGGTGGTAGAGTCACCATCCCTGGATGTGTTTAAAAAAAAAAGTTGAGGTGCTAGGGATGGGTTGGACTTTATGATCTTTAAGACCTCTTCCAACCTAGTCATTCTGTGAATTCTGTGAATTCTGTTGCCTCATGACACCATCCAGGATGCAGCATATGGTGGTGTATAGTGGGAAAAAATGTAGGGGGAAAAGAAGGAGGGAAAGGCAGGAGGAAGAAGGAAGGTGTCTTTTGACGTCAGTAAATATTTGAAGTAAATATAAGATTGATTTTGCAATCTATCTACATATGAATCCATTGCCGGATGTGGCTTGTTTGGTTTTCATCTGCCAAATCCAACAAATGCTATCATGGTGGAATTTGGCCATACTTCCAGGATTCCAGTAAAGAAACGATGGTCTAACTGTGGGTACTGAAAAACATAACAGCACAGCAATCTTCACAGTTTATAGGAAGAAAGATGAGTAACATTAGAACATTATGAGAAAAAGAGGGGAAAATGCAACCAAGAAGAAAGTGTATAAATATTTATAGAAAGGAAATGTCATCATTAAAGAAAGGAAATGTCATCAGCATAGTGGAGGAATGAAAACTGCAGAAAAATAATGGGTCAATAAATAGAGCTCTTGGGAGAAATAAAAAGCCAACTGGATGTTTTCCTAGTCCCTGAATTAGTTAATAACAAACCTGTGGAGGATACGTGTGGATACTGAGTCCAAACCAGAGAGTACTGAGATTAATGAAAGACTGCAAAAGAGCTTCTCATGTAGGATAGAGACATAAAGTACCAGGCAAGTATGAGTTAATCCACAGTTAATATTGGAGATTAGGGATCAAACAGTTGGGCCATAAACTGTACATTCTGAGAGAATTATTTATTAATCATGAGTCAGGAGAGTTTTTTGAAAGGCAAATCATATCAGATAGATGTGGGTTTTCTCCACAAAGTACCTTTCTTTTGGAAAGATGAGGTAAAAAATGGAAGCATATTTTCAGTAAACTTTAGATCACACAGATGTGACAGCCAGGGGTGACCTTGGAAAGCATGACCTGAAGGATACCAGGATACTCCTGGCTCATGCAGAGGTCAGAGTACAACGTTATCAGTCCTGATTTTCTCATGGGTAATAAAGAATGAGGAAGCACCAGAAGTTTCAGATAGGTGAATTAAAAAGTAAAAAGGTGATAAAATTTTTGGTGGGCTACGGAATTAAATTTCAGATCAAGGTCCAGATTATTTCTACAAAAAAATATTCATAAGTAAGAGGATGCTGGGGTGAAACACAATTTTTTTGCAAGAATTGATAAATTGAAGTACTCTCTCTGTAAAAAAACAGCTACTTTTGGAACCAATGTATTACTGACTTTGATACAAGAATAACATGCAAAGCATATTTGGAAGTGATACTAAAAGAGAGTTTTTAAGAGACATTCAATACTGTATGTCTTAATTAGTACAGTAACGTGAGCAACAATAAAAGGCTCTGAGTTACAAATTACCAGCCATCACACCAGTCTTGCTTTTGCTGCCACAAATTGGAAGCATTTCTAATGAAATAATAAAAAACCCCCCGCTGATATAAAACACACACATATGTGTGTATGGCGCTTGGTTTTGTATGATTATATAATTAGGGAACATATTATCCCCTCAAGGATATAAAAAGGAAAACTGTAACCTTAATTATGGCATTTTTAAATTCCTTTTTGCAAACTGAATAATTATCTTCTAGTTAGTTTTGTTTTAAGGGAAAGCAATGACAGGAGTTAATGACTTGCAGACAAGAAAACACATACAAAATGGGCCTTTAAGAAAAGCAAGAAGGGACAAGACAAACTGCAACCCTCTCAGTGATGTTGTATGTTTTAGCAAGAATTTCTAATTGAGGTCATTTCACTCACCAGAATTAGAACAGCAGCCAAGGGGAAGACAGAATATGTATCTAAATAATTTAAGGAGGACTATTTTACAGAGAGAGCAATCAGGAGGTGACACAGATATGCAGCAGAAATTGAGAGGTCAGACAATGCCGATGTGAGCAAAATCCTGCCATCCACATAGACTTTAACTGATGTATGCTTGAGGTTAGCCAAGAACCCAGAGTACTGTGGGGAGCAAAGAATTTGTCAACCATCACATTTTTCTTGCAGGTTGGCTGTGCGGGGCTGTTTGTATTATATCGATCTCTGGGAATGCTTTTGCCCTTTGGCACACGTTTTCCACATTTACAGGCCATAAAAACCAGATAGAGTCATAAGCCATGTAAATGTTGTTGTAGAAATGGTATTGTTTAGAAAAGCAGAAAAGATAATTCAAATTCACACTTTCCAACCAGTTTTGTGATTGAGAAATGCCTTCTCTGTCAGCAAGCTCCCCATATCAGAAAGAGAACATGACAGAAACATTTCAAATTGCAGAAAACTTTCATTAAGGAGACTTCACCTTCCACACCTAGTCCAAACACTCTGCCCAGAAAGGCTGGTAAAGTTATATTTCTTCTTACCTGTGTGAAGTCACTGTCAAACAATTATTGTGCGATCTTGAAAGGCTTACCTGAAAAAAATAAAAACTATATCAATTTGGATTAACTTTTCTCATGGCTGGTGAAAGAAGGTTCATGGTTTACACAGTCATGAAACTATATGAGAAGCTAATATCCCTCAAAATTCATGAAAAGGATTTGTGAAATTTCATAATGAAACTTAGTACTTGTTTATTTTTGGCTTTCATTTAGACCACTCCTACCACCCTTAACATGTTATGCATCATGTCCATTATCTCCATTTGAGAGCACCTAAATGTAGGCTAGGAAAGAGTTCACACAGACTGCCTGCAAATCCAGCAAGAGAGTTTGGAACCATGAACTAGTGGGGAGTATCCTTCCCTTGGTTTCCCTGCTGTGGTGTCTGGACAATGCTGCCTCCTGTTAACTCCTTATGCACACACACACACCACACACAGGTGCAAACCCTGAAAAGAAGGGTCCTCTCTCTCAAAGAATGGCTCATTGAGCCCGAACAGCTTCGCATTGAGACTTCAGCCTTCTTGGCTTCCACCCAGTGCCTGCTTCCAAAGAGCTGGGAGCCCAAATCAATATTGTCTATAACTTCTCAGCTTGGCAATTGCACACACAACAAACAGGCACTTTGTGTGCTTCTGCAGAAAGAAACAATCCTGCACCACTGAAGAACATTTCTTCTGCCTTTCATTCTTTGACTCAGTTGAATCCTGGCTTTGTCCCTTATTGCTGTTATAGAAATAACTGAGACAGAAGTGCTGTCTAGCAGTCCAAGCAGGAAAAACAAGCTAAGTACAAAATTACCATCCTAATCCTAACATAATTTGCTTGGTCAAATCTGAATCCATCTCCCTTCAAAGTCAGAGAGTCTTTGTAGATGGTGAGGAATTAGGCTGGGCAATAAAGATCTCTGCTTACTACCAGTTTGCAAGCTAACTGCGTTTAATATTGTTATCTGAAATAAGTTATTAAAATCATCAATGATAATGTTCTGGTTGAGCCTAAAAAGAAGGGAGCATGAAGTAGTGAAGGAGGCAACTCATTTATACAGAGCAATCAAGGAAGTTCATAACGTAGGAGCCAGATTGTGTCTGTAGGAAGAAAGAACACAGTGATACATAAAAGCTGGACAGCAGGACACTGAAAAGGATGAGGAGGATCATCCTGAACATACAGCTTAACATCCCATGCAACAGTATGGTTATGCAGTTGACATGAGAAAATACCAGTGAGGTGGAGGAATCCTTTGTAAAAGGCCAGTGGAACTCTCACAGAAATACTGTGTCCATTTCAGAGACTTATGGAAATGTGTTTGTGTGCAAGGGTTGATGGGCCAGTTTGGTCTCCTGAGGTGTCCATGGGCTAATTCTGGAAGGTCTGTAAAAGAGCACAAAAAGAGTAGGCATATGGAAATTTTTTTAAGTCCATTTACTGAATAAAGTGAAAATTGCTTTTCTGGAATGACCTCCTGTATAAAAGAGCTTTATATGCTTCTATGGCAACAAAGAGTCTGCAAGAAATCTTAGGAAGCAGTTAGATGGCTAGGAACTCCTGGTGTTAAAAAGACTGGAGCTTAGCTCAAAATGGAGCTTTGTAGCTGCAGCTCAAACTGTTGGATGCTGTAGGGTAAGGAGCCCTCCAGGATCAGATTTCTGTTCTTGGTGTAGCTATGTAGGCTATGGTCAAGTCTCTTCTGGGGTTGCTGTTACTCAAAGAACCATCCCCTTTCTGGAAGTGCAGCCTACTCATGTTCTCCCTACAAGAACAACTTGATTTTTGGCTGTACTAAAGCACACAGTATTTGCAGGCTCCCATTGTAAGAAGTAATTTGTCTTAATGGTGTGTCTTCTTTATCCTCTCTCCCCAGCCTTCAATAAGATTTGTAGATTTGCTTTTAAGATATCCATACAGCCAAGGGTTAGACAGCACAGGTCAAAAAAGCCAAGGGTTCCCTACTAAATGTAGCCCTAAACTCAACAGCAGGTTTTGGACCTAGTATGTTAACATATTTTTAATATGACTTCTTATTTGGAATAATTGTCAATTAAAAATATATATTACAGTATCAAATACCTAAGACAAATATTAATAAAGTGTTCCAAAAAACTCTGCCACCAAACAAATAGATATGGTGCCATGATGATATTGAACAATTTGTTTCCCTTAAGCCTAAACTGATTACTGTTAAGTGTAGTTATTATTTTTTTTTTGCCTTGTTGTTAACGAGATTGCACTATTTTGCTCCAGCTCACTGTCTATGTCAGGCTGATATGTCTATAATTACCAATATCTAAATCTTCTTTTTCTCTAGGCAAGCCTTTCTAGCATTCCCATGATTTACCAACTTTAATAGCCCACACATCTCCTCATCCAGCTCTTTAAAGTTCTTGCTGCATCCAGACCTACTGGTTAAAAACAGCCGGCTTATTAGCTCTGCATCATGCCAAGTTACTGTTGGAAGGGAACAGATTTCATCTTCACCCTCTGTGAATTCTTCATGCAGACTTTTCAAAAAAACACTTGGAACAACAAGATATATTGAAACTATTTGACATTTCTACATTAAAAACATGTTTTTATAGACTAGAATCATTGTTGGGATTTTTTTTTGTATTACCAGACATAGCCAAATCTTTCTTGTATTGCCAATGGCCTTCTTACCATAGGTTTTTTCTTGGTGTCTTGTCACTTCATTAAGATATTTTCTGGTTTCCCATCCTTCTAATTTATATTCTTTACTATCTCCTTTCCCTCTGTGTGTGTGTGCATTTGTATTCAGCTACATTTGCCTGTTTCAAGCCAGTCTGGTTTTTCTTACCAATGCAACATTTTTTCTCTTGGGGAGCTGTGTGGCTTTGGGGCATGCAGTAAGCAACTGTATAAAAATCCCAATTACATTGCCCATTTTAAGACCATGACAACAGCTGGAAAGAGTGCAATCAAAGGCCCTCCAAAGTGACCCTCCAGCAGCGGCCAGCTTGCCTGGAGTACAAACAACAGAGCAGCCCAAACACCAGTAGCACCTCCCTGTACCTCCTCTCCAACTCCTCCAGACCCCACATGTCCTCCAAGGCTGGCATTGGAGACCTTTACTGGATCTTTCTTCCCTTCCTTTGCCTGGTTGCTTCTGGAATATATATAGACTTTTAGCAGCCACACAGGCTGTGTGGCAGGAAACATCAAAGTGTGTGAGAGGGCAGAAGAAGCACCTCTTTTTGTTCACTCTGTCCTTTCATTCAATGCCTCCCTCATTATTGCACTCAGTCATTGCCTTCTCTGCCTCATTTTCAGTTACATTCTGCCACCTTCCCTCCTCAATCAACTTTTTTCCAAGCTGGCAAAGTCTAGTCCATTTAATCACTCCATAAATGAAAGTATTTTCACTGTATCTGTGATCATTCTTCTTGTCCTGCTCTGAACTTTTCTACTTCTTCTCCAAACTTTTCTACCTCTTCTTTACTCATTTGGAGCTGCAGGGAAACAAAAGTACTGTGATGTCTTGCATTTCAAATTGTTTCTACAGGATTATTTGGCTTTTAAATGTTTTTTTACATCAGGAAATTGGGTTTTTAAACTACTAAGCTTTCTATGTTACTGATTTGGATTTTAGCTTCTGTGAATGTAATAGGGACATGCAAGCCACCATCCCTGCACTCCAGAACAAGGCAAGTTTCAGCTCTGTGCTCAATGCCCCCTCCTTTCTGAATGAATTACTTGTTCAGAGCTATATGAGGCTGAATGCAGTCCCCCAGACAGCGAATTGCCAGCTATGGGTTTTGGCAATTCTAAGGAAATGTTGTGCCTGCCTAATAAAAACTAAAACCAGAAGAGGTTCAGGTGGAAGCTGCAAGAATTATCCAAGATGGGACAACCAGGCTTTATAGTAGAAGACGAACAAAGCTTAGTGCTTTTAGCTTATTCAAGAGAGGACAAAAGGTGACTTGATCCTGACTTACAAACCATTATGAAAGGCATTTCTGGTGGCAGATGGATCTGTAATCTGGTGATGTAAAGGCATAATAAGATTCCATGGCTGAAAGCTAAAAGACTAGAAACAAGAAAAAAATGTTAGCAACCAGGGTAATTATCCAAACAGCTTAAAGGGATGTACTGGATTCTGTAACACATAATGTTTTCAAACCATAATTAGCTGTCTTTTTAAAAGATGTGCTGTTGCTCGAGCAAAAAATTACAGTCTCCATGCAGAAATAATCAGAACAGAAGTTTTTAGCCTGCATTAAGCTACAGGTCAACCTAGATGGTCTTAATTACCCCCTTGGCCTCAAGATCTATGAATCTAGAAAAGTGGAGATAATGGCATGTGTTTAAGTATCCGTGTTTTGAAAGAGAATAACTGGGAGAATCGTGCACAGTAAATAATTCATTTTACACATTTAGGCCAATTTTTGCTCATAACATATCTAGGGACAGATCATTAACTCTTAAATCTATTTCTCAAATGTGACAGACAGCTATCTTGCCCAATATTTGACGTAGAGCTTGTAAGCTGTGCTGCCCAATTGATTAGCTAACAGTAAATGGGCCAGTTCAATTCTGTGATTGATTAACATGAAGGCAAAGCAGACACGCATATTTAAACATTTCAAATTCAGTTTGGGTGCCCATGTATAGGAGCATTATTTTGAAATCCTTTTCTTTTAATCAAGCTCCACCATGTTTCCTCATGGTGACTGAGGAGTAGGCAGAAAAAAATGTGTAAGCACCACTTAATGCAGATTCAATTATTTTAAATGTTAAGGTCTAATTAGTCCACAGTCACAACACTGTGTTGCTCATCAGTCATACAGGTCTAGGCCTAAAAATGCATTTTGTTTTGAAAATTAACAAAGTTCCTAGCCCCTTGCTTATACAGCAGGCATTCAGTGAGCTAGGGGCTAATGCAATCAAAACAGCAAACACTGAAGATATCAGGTATTAAAAAGAAAAGATTGCCTTTACTTAATGCAGGTTGATATTCAGGGGAGGCAATATAGCATACAGGGGGAGAAAACAGGAGCAGAGGAAACTCACTTGGTTTTCAGTTAAATACTACAAAAATCAAGATTAGAGTGTTAAGATAGGGTAACCACAAAGAGAAACATCTGTTAAAGAAAAAACATCTATTTCAAAGCAGATCCTCTTTTGCTAATGAAACCCATTTAAATTATTTTAGGACTGTGCAAAGACATCACTGGTGGTGTTGAGGTGCATCTGAGAGTGGTCCAATGTAGAAAGTGGAGGGCTTCTCCAGGACTGGGGAACCATCCAGTCATGCCTGTGATGCTGGACCCCAAAGGGAAGGCACAGCAAAAGCAAAGATCTGGCTGTTCTTTTAGGAACATGAAACAAACAAGGCACCTATTGAACAAAGTTTTACTACCACGCTCTAGCAACCTGTGCTTATTACCCATCTGCCTCCCCGTGCAGCATACTCTACACACAGGGCTCATCCTGCAGCCGGGACCCCTCTGCATCAGCTCCCAGGCAGTGAGGCTAGGCCATGGCAGTGGCAGGGATGCTCCATCCTCACCCAATACCGAGGGCCTGCTAGCAGCCTGGACCGTCAAAATGTGAATGAAAACTTGGTCCCCCTCCAAGTGCCAAGTCCTTGTTGTCCCAGGCACATGCACCGCCCTGCCAGGAGCTGCAATCGTGACGTGCACAGACACAGCTGAGGTCATGAAAGCACAGGGGGGTACCCAAACTGCCAGCAAGCTTTTACAGCCCACAGTGAGGTCTGTGCTTCTGCAGCATCAGACTTTGCGGGCCACCCTGGAGTACCAGCAGTCTGGGTAGTGCAGCATGCGCTGTCTTCCAGCAGCAGCGTGGAGATATTCCTCGCAGGAGCCCAATGCCTGCAGATGATTACAGCAGCGCAGTCAAGGGCGATTAACAGCTGTTTAGCCTGCAGTGAGCTTGTGAAATGAGCACAGTTTATATTACACAGAGACTTCAGGGAGCAGTGGGGAAAGCTGTGACAGGCAGGAGGGATTAACTGCCCGTGTCAGGGGCCATTTCATTTTTCACCTGTTAGATGGCTTTCCTATTACGTCTCCAGCCTGATGTGGAAATTACGCTTGTTCTATGCCTTCAGTTCAATGCCAGATTGGAGGAAATATATGGCTGCCCTAATTCCATGCACTTTCTGATGAGAGATGTAACATCAGTTACTAAACTGCTCACTTCTGCCAGCTCCTGGGGGAAGTGGTACCCCCTGATGCCTGGTAAAAATGTGATGGTTTGGACCAGACTAATCTCTGCTCTGTTGGTATCAAGAGCTGTAAGAGCATCTGTGCTCCTGGAGTCACACTGTGGTACACAAACAAGAAATAATGCAAATTTCCCTTTTTGCAGCCCATGAAAACAAACTTCTGAGTCATAAAACCTTTGAGATAAGTGAGAAATACACATGCAGGGCAATGTTCAGCCAGCTGAGCACACCTCCTGCTGTCCTGTCTTGCAGCCAGCTTCTCATCTCTCCAGTCACAGTGGCACAGAGGCCCCATATCTCAGCTACTTCCTGGTGTTTGGGACATACAACGTCCAGGTGTCTGACCCATCGCTCTTGGAGCCTGTCGTTGCAGAAGGAGGCTGCTTTTACACCTGCTGAAAGCCACTGATGCCAGCAAAATCCTTCCTGTTGTCTCCAGTGACAGCATGAGGGCAGGCACAGACCCAGACAAAAGGTCTGTCTGTCCTTGCCCAGCAAGAAGAACACTTACTGGCACGTTTGCAGCCTGTTTACAGCCCATGCAATCTTGCAGCACTGGCAGTAAATGCACAGGCTGTCAGGTCATACTTTAACTTATTGTGGTCTGAGCAGCCAGGACAAGAACAACTGCCTCCACAGCATGCTGCCAGCAGGCGAAGCTGCTCTTCTGCTTCCGTCTGGGTTTGGTGTTTGAGATAAGTGGCAGCTGGGTTGACCCCAGCTCTGGATGATGAGCCACAAAGAAAGTTATTTCTTTGACAAAAACAATGCCCAGGGCTTATTCTGTCTTCACCAGTGGTGGAACAGTGCTAATTTCTTCAGAATTGGTTCAATCCTAGACATGACCCAGACAATCATATGTAATGCTGCCTCTAAGGAAACAGTCTCATTTTTTCCCAGTTGTGATCCAACCCCACCGCAGGCTGCAGATGTCGAAGGATTTTTGTGATGGGGAAAGGGAACTAGGTGCCTTCATCCAAAGAACTGGACAGGGGGGTGGCCATGGCAGGCAGAAATTTAGATCCATGTCTAGTCGAGGTCCGCTGCAGAAACTCCTTCCTTCCAGTTCTCCCTTCACCTTCCTGAAGCTAACACAGGTGGTCTAACAGGCCAAAAATGGGCCCTGGAAAAAGGCCATCTCTCCCTCTCTTGCTCTCCCTCCCTTTCTTCTTCATTTTTTTCCTTGGTGCTGACTCAGATCTTCAAAGCCTGCCTTGAGCCCTTTCTATACCACAAGGCTAGAGAGAGCTGGCAGTGAGAAAATTCATGAATGTTCATGGCTTCATTTTAAAGATTTTGAAGGGTTGTTGCGCATCAGTGGGCTGACAGAGATGCTCAGGTATAGCTCACTTGGGATCTGTTTATCTACAAAAACAAGCATGCTATTCCCACCAGCTGCTGCGTGAAGGCCGAGGAAATGGAAGATAGGAATGCAATACCTGTTCTTTGATTACTGTGGTTTGTACATCAAGGTTTTATTAGCTTTTTCTGCCCTACTGACTGCTGCCTGCAACTGCCTCACACTTGCCTCCTCTCTAACAGCCCCTCTGCTCACTTTGCTTGCCTTCCTGCTGTCTTTGAGCGAACCTCTTTATTGCCAGCTCCAGTGAGATGATAAAATTTGGCATCTGTTGCTGGAAGTTTCAGGTTTATTAGATCTGTTAAAAATAATCTTTAACTCCGTAATGTGCACAGGGCTGGGTAACGATGGGGAAGCAGAAGGGGCAGCCCCAGTGTCCCTGTGCATACACTGGGTCAGTACTGGGGGCAGTTACCATGGGGTGAGCAGAAGGAGGGGCTGGGAGGTGATTTACAGGCCGGAGAGGTGATTTACAGGCTGGCTGTACACACACATCTCTCCAGCTACCTGTCCATGTGTACTTGCCATGTCTACAGATACATATTCCAGGTATGCATATTCATCTCGGAGACTTTCACGCCTTACTCAATGCCCATGCCTTCTTTTAAGTGCTATTATTCCATGTATTACCCCTATCTTGGTCATTGTGCCAAAGCCTTTGAAGACCAAGGTCAGGACTAGGTCATCTCTGTGATCTTTTCTTTTCCCTTTCTTCTAACCCCAAGCAGTTCTTAGTCCACTGTCTGTGAGCTCTGGGTACTTCATGAGGTTTAGTGCCTTCTGCTAGTCTTACATCGAGCTGTTTTTCCTGTGTGCCTGCATTTAGGCTTCTGCCTTCTACTGAGCTATGGCGAGCTCTTGGCACTCCTCCACAGGGGTCTGCCTCACCTCAATGGATGTACAGGACTTCACCTCCAAAATTAGTTCAATGCTAAAATAAATACCTCCAACTTCAGCCTGTTGAGATCTTGGTTCTTTCTTTCCCCAGGCCTATACAAAAAGGTGTGCATAGAGCAGGTCTCTAATGTGGGAAATAAACAACTTTTATTCTTCCATTGCCCTCCAGCAATTAAAACCTGGAAGAACTGGGATATTTATGGCATGTTTCTCTCCAGTGTGCCCAGATATGTGCTATGGAACTGAAAAGCTGCATTAAACTTTTCACACCAGTGAAAACATGTGTTCCAAAATGTCCTGAGAATGTGGAAATGAGAGATTATCACAGAAAGTGCTTTAAACTTTACACAGAGTGGTCAATGTTGGCAATTTGCATAATAACCCTGGGAAATAAGCTGTTATGCTTCATGACAGCAGCAATAATTACATACTAGAGCTGGTCATTACAAGAGTTAACCACTGATTAATTAGTCTGTTTATATTAAAAAGCAAGGTTGGCTTCAGTAACTAATAAATTGCCTGTGTACAGCTGTGACCAAAAAAATCTCTTGTTAGAAAATTGATTAGGTAATTTTTAAATTGTTTTAATTAAATTTCAGTGATTAGAGTCCCCCAATTTATTTCCCTCATTTTATGGAATGGGGAAGAAATAAACAGGCACTGAGTAAGTAGAGGTGATACGAGGCAACAAAAGTATGATTGGAAACCTGTAGGAAAACAAATATCTGTTGCAATCCTCTTGTCCTGCTAAAGGCTTGTAGGAATCTAGAGAAAATTAGATTTTCATTTTATTTTATTTACTTTGCCTTGTGGAGGCTTGGTGCCTACTTCAGTCCACTTGATGAATTCATAATAGGGACGGAAATGCTCAAACCGGTAAATCTTTCTGTGCTCGCACCATTTATTACGCAAGATATTAGCCAGCCAAGCGATGCTACAGGGGGCGGTTTACAGCTTAATCATAAAGTCTCACATCATAAAGTCTCACAGCTTCACAGTGCCAGGTCCTCTCTGGAAAGTTGCTGTTTGTCTTTTTCTACTTTCCCCTAAGGGGGCCTTACCCTGTGCCCACCCAGAGCTTAGCAAGAGGCAGGGGCAGGGGACAACTGTGCTCGCAAAAGGGGACCAGCACCCACAGAGGCAGCAAGAAGGCTACCTTCCCTGAACCAGGCTCTTAACATTGCCAGCATGACAGATTCAACAAAGCTTGGCAGGAAAGAGAAAGAGAAGTTCTTTTGTTCCTGGAAATTCAGTTATAGGGGGTTGCTGTAAAGGGCCTCCTTAATATGTTGCCGCTCTGTGCATTATCAGCCATTACTGTGCATCCTACTCTTAAAGAGGGCTCTTGAGCTTCCATTGCACAGGGCTTCTGCATTGTCTCCCCTACCCATAAGGTCGCTTTGCTAATGACTTCACTGATCCATACCTCTGCGTGGTTCAATATGCTATTTTCTGCCACACTATGGTGGTGTGGAGCTTAGCTTCGCGACAGAGCCGTGAAGGTATGACACTAAGTTTTGCTGAAATACAGTTGTTTGACAGCATCCTGGCTAAGATTCAGCCTTTAACATATTTGCAGACTACAGTTCCAGAAAGGCAGTAAAGGAATAAAGACGGAAAATTAGAAAAGCAGGAATAATCACATTCTGTTATCATCCAAAGCATTAACTACCTGTACCACACCTAAAATACAGACATATATATA
Organism: Anomalospiza imberbis; assembly: GCF_031753505.1. Lineage (NCBI taxonomy): Eukaryota > Metazoa > Chordata > Aves > Passeriformes > Viduidae > Anomalospiza > Anomalospiza imberbis. The sequence goes on along the minus strand of NC_089683.1, from coordinate 72,461,968 downwards.
TATACACACACATACCCCCCTTGCCCAGTATGAAAACAAAACCACCTAATCCATAAATTCACATCAAAAGTTTCTTCCCATACAAAACATTCAATTACATTCAATTTATATCCATAATCCACCTGTGTGGCTCTGCTAATAACACTTCTTAGAGCCATTTTTCCTTCCTCTTAAGAAAATGTGATTGCTTTTTAATTGAGAAACAGTCTCACTGGGGAATGGCAAACCCAGAGTTATATCCCCTGGAGATTTCAAAGCATGCAATACAATCACTAGCAGTGAGCAGTGTAAATGTGGATCTACTTAATCCCTGTTAATCCCTGGGTTTTTGAGCACACTGGTGTTACAACATTTGCACCTCCCAGCTGAAGCACCCTTGAGTAGACAGATGTGAATACATCAGAAAAAAAGTATGGATGGGTTCAGAGTGAGAAAGGAGAAGGACACTCCAGGAGAAAAGATGAAGGATGCCTGTGCACAGGTGTTTGCTCTCTTGCAAGGGGAAAATCTCCACTTGTCCTTTTCAGCCACTCATTGGGAATCACTGGTGAGTGACTCCTGCTCTTTATTTTCCCCTCAGTGATTAGTCCTGGTGAGAAGCCCCTGATTTTCATGATCCCATGTCTGAGAAGACAACTTTTTTTTTTTTCTATTGGACACAGACCTCGCCTCATGGTCTGGACTGCCAGGGAGCTGGAGTGTGATGGACTGGTGATGAATTTGATGCAATGTCCCATCAGTAACCTTGCTGTGGCTGTTTTCAGCTTGTGTTAGTTGGCACCTACCTCTGGGGCTTTCAGCACAACTTCTCCATTGTGTCCAGCACATCCTCCCTTAGCAGCAGTCTGACTGCCAAGCCCCTGACTTGAAGGAAGAACACTCACTGGAAATGCTCCCTTCCAGCAGAAGAGAAGCGATAGGAAAGGTGGGAGGAGGTGCCGCTGAGATCTGTGATGGCATCAACAGACTCACAGAGCTGCTGCCATGGCCATCCAAGCCCCTTATAGGACACCCAGAGCCAGTGTCCCTGCTCCCCCATGGATACTTTTGCCCTCCCTCAGGCTCCTAGTTATCCCTCTGTACACAGCACCATGGGTAATCCATGTCTCATTTCTCCTTCATTATTAGGCTGCCTTGCAAATGCTTGTTCTTATCGATCCCATTTTCCAGACCCTTTTCTAACACCCCTGCCTCCAGGCAGCCTATTAGACCTCACACAGAAGCTGTCTAGACAAATTCAGAAAAACTTGGAAAGCACTTGGATGGTACCACAAGAGGTTAGGCAGGAAAATTAATCAGGAAATTGCTGTCCATTTCCTCCACAGCACAGCTTGAATAGCGGATTGTAAATAAGGCATGAGATGCACTCCGAATAATGAAGAGAAATGATGAAAAGTATGAAATGGCTGATCATGAGATCACAATTTATTTTGGATGGTGAATGTAGGAGAGGTTCCCAGGCAAAAATTAGTATGCAAGTATGTAGGTACAAGATGAAAGAGGGTATCGTAATACATATGAAAATGGGAATCAAATGAATATTGCCCAGACAATCCTAAGTCTAACCATTCTTATATTCCAAGAGCTTAATTTTGCTGTTTAAAAATCCTCTTACATTCAGAGGATCAACGTCTTATTTTGTTAATCTCTTGTATGGAAATGCTCCCAATGTGGAAAAGAAATTCAGTGACCAATAAAATAGATAAAATAGCATTCTATGTTTTTGTCATTTCATTGATGTTTGACTTGTCTGTATATTGAAGTGTGGGGTTTCAACCACTTTTTTACTTAAGAGCTTTGCTGAGCAAGAAAAAAAATCCCAGGAAAAGCCTAGTCACATAAAAAATGTTCTTTGCTTTTGGTATATTCAGCATTTTTCCTGAGTAAAGTTCACTAAACACTTACATGAATAAAGTAATTTTTTTGTTTAATTGGATTGAGCTTGGAGAGGGAGGAAACCAAATAAATCTATAAGTGAGGGCAGGGAAGGATGGGGAAAATTCTTCAAGGTAAAATGAGAAATGGTAACACTCTCATAGAAATTTCCTATGGCAGAGTATTATTTTTGATGCTGGGTTTTTTTTTCCAGACTCACAGACTTAAAGGCAGAAGTTAGCCTATCTCATTCACAACACATGTCATAGGATTTCATCCAACTGGTCCTGCTTAGGACAGTATCTGAAAGTGCTGAAATTTTCACAGGCAGACTCTGCTCCAGCTGAATGATGGGATGAGGAGGATCCTGGGATAGGCTACAAGATTTCTGTACTATCCCACCAGCTTGGATCCATCCTGTGTCATCACGAGAGGTTTCTTACTTGATTTATTCATCAGCAGTGAATTCAGCACAGACAAAATCCTTTTTGGGTTTGGAGGGTCTGTGAACTAACTGAAGACTTAGATGTCCCATTTGGAGTACCTCATGGGATGAAGTTGGACAAACTTCAATCCTTTGCTTCTTCTTTAAAATTAGAGACCCCATCCCAGCTGAACACAGCCTAACTACCAGTGTCATGCCTTCAGGATAGGTTTGACAGGGGTGGCTCAGATATAGCTTGGGATGAAACAGCAGTGGTTCAGACTGCCATAAGCACTACAGAGTGCCAGGCACAATTTTACACAGCCTCCTGGGCTTTGAGCTGCCATGATTTTATTGCTAGTAGTTTACAAATTATCTGCACCAAGACTAGATCCATTCTGTTTATGATGGCTGCAATTGCAGCCCAGTAGCTTGAGCAGCTTGATCCCTTTTGTTCTTTTAGGTCAGCAATGAGAAGGATAAATTTTCTGCTCTGAGCAGTCTTTCTGCACGATGTCCCACAGCTCAACCTCATCCAGACATACGAAGGAGGGTTGGAGAATGGCTGCCCAGTGTCTACGTGGTAAGCACATCAACACTCACATATTTTTGTGTGCCAATTCATTTCAGGGCTATTGACTTCTGCAGGGATTTAACTTCAGGGTCAACATGAGAGTTAGATGAAAGAAACATTCACTTTGGTGGGCTCCTTTGTAGGGCTGGGAAAGGAGACAAGACTCTTTAATGATAGCAATATTCCCGAGGTGTTGGCAAACCCTGTCAGTCAGCAGGAAGCTTTTGGCGAAAAGCGAAGCAGGAGAGTGAGTGTGATGGTGATACTTGAGTGCTCTGCACCTTTTAGTTACTACCTGTGAACGCACTTAGGTAGGTCTTGAAGACTAGTGTCCTCATTACAAGATCAGAAACTGCCAGTGTGCATGTCATGTTGGTAACCCCAGGGGAGAAATCAGAGACTGAGCTGGAATGAGAACTTCTCACCTTCACAAGGATTCATCCACCAGAGCAGGATGGAAACACATCTACAGTGTGCTGTGATTTGACACAACAAGCACAGCTACTGCCCAGGCTGGGCACAAACTGTGGTTGGAGAGGGAGTCAGGATGCAGACTTGTTAATCTAGCACATCTCAAAAGCACTATAAAAATAGGAGATATCTTATTTACAAATGAGACCTTATTTTTAGCACTGGGGAGAAAGGAAGTGCAGAAGGCTGCGACACTGCTGTTCACACTTGTTCATTTACCCAGGCTTCCTCAGAGAGACCAGCAGCTAGCACAGGCTACTAGAGGAGGCTTGCAGTAGGAGAGCCAGTTTACACAATTTGCTTAGGAAAAAAGACCTTTTGTAGCAGTCAGAGCAGCACAAAACTTGTTGTTCTCCACTATGGGGTGAGCTATCTCAGGCAAATGCTACCTATTGAACGAGGAGATGAAAAGGACCAGATGGAAAGACAAATTTCCTTTTCTAGGATCCAAGAGAGTGGGCTGATGCTGTTGCAAGTGGAGATGAAGGCTGAGTTGGAGAGAGAGGATCTGGCTGCAGATCTAAATTTTTTTGGGTGGAGGGGGAGAGATGTGCTGGCCCAAATGTTCACACAGAAACTGTAGGATGAAGAAAGCTAAAGGTACTTTTAAATGTAGTTCTGACCTTCAGCACAGTAACACCTGCCTTCCATCTGTGTCCTTAAGTCAAGATGTTCGTGCCTTAAAAAATCACAGATGAGAACACCCCACCCTACATTACAGTGAGAGGGTGGTATTCACTTATTGACCATGGCAGTCCAGCTGACAGAACATCTCCCTGGCAGCACTCAGGCCCATCCTCCCTCACTGGGTCCATCCCCTAGATGAGGACAGTCACAGCTCACAGATATATCAGCCTTCTCTTTGCCTGTGATGTGCCATTCCTCTCTGTCCCCGTCTTCTCCTTTACTCCAGATCTTCCAACCTTGTCCATTACCCTGGACCCTCCCCAACACTGACTGTTCCTTGCCTCTGCACCTTCCTGGAACCCTTGAAATCTTTTCTCAACAACTCCCGTGTCCCCACAGGGTCATTCCAATCACATCTCTGCAGCTGGGAAGCTTTTCACTCCACGCTCTCGACGATTGGCAGTATTTCCGTGCTGCCCATTGTCCAGCACCGACACAGGCTGGAGTGCTCCCCTCCCCCTCTCCCGAGATAGCCACACTTCAGAGGCAGCTGCACGGCTTTTTATAGATGGGACTTAATGCCACTTGACGGACCACAGCGCTATTTTTGTGCCAAGTTAGCACAGCCTTGGTATTCTGCGTGTGCGAGCGCTTCGCCCAAGACTAGTTGCTGAAATATAAATACCACTCAACCAAAGTTATTTAGAACTTCAGTTGGATCGACCTGATCTAAGCCAATTATTTTCCCCGACAGAATTAATTAGACTGCATATGAAGTGAGTGAGATGTGAAAGACAGGTCTGCAGAATTACTTATTCCATTAACAGTTGGTTTGGAAAAAAAGAGGCTCTGTCCTTGACTTGGCTGTGCCACAGCCTCATCAAGAAGAAGGAAATCAGAGTTTTCACATGGGAAGCTGCTCTGCTGGCAAACACAGTTCACTTGGTGTTAGTTTGCATCAACAAGCTCCCTGCTCTCTTATATTCATGAAGATAAGGGCTGGCTGTGCAAATGCAGTTGCAGAATCCAAACTCCCTCCCTGCTCAAAACAACTGTTGCTCAGACCTCTGTGGAACTAATTTATTGCCAGAGAGAGTGAAATGTAAATAGTTGCAGCAGGTACGCGAGCAGGCGTTTCTTCACTGAGTATTACTTGGAGAAGAGCCAATCGGTGCCTGTACACAGAGCTGGAGGGAGCAGCTTTTCAAACATAAGAGAACAGTAGGACTGGCTTTAAAAGCAATGATTATTTTATGGGAATTACTCTAGCAAGGTGGGCAGGGACTGAGAAACTCATTTTTTCAAGATCGAAAAACACACTCAAGTTTCCTTGGGACTCATTCCTCCAACAGAGCTCAAAAAAAAAAAAAAAAAAAAAGACAGCAGCTCTGCAGCTCCAGTTTTATATGAGTAGTGGGTTTTGGGGTGACAAACATCCCAGTAACTTAGCACAGACAAAGTCTATTTTTCTTTTAAACACAGACCATGACGAAAAAGATGCAATTGAGACATAAGGCTAGGGCCAGTTTCCCATCCTCTGCACAGGGAGAGGTGTTCACACCATCTCACCAAGCCTCCCTGTGCCCATGTCATGGCTGCTCCAATAACAGAAGCCTGGTTGCACCAGGGCCTGTAGGGATTGGGGAACCATCCCCAGCCCCAAGAACCAACATTTTACATCTCACAGCCAGTGAACTCTGGCCCTCTGCATCTGCCATCCTCTCTGACAAAATGCACCAGGGCCTTTCCTGTGTAAATCACCGTCCCTGATGTTACAGCCAAGGGATTCTCTCTTGTGACAGATCAGTCACTTGCATCCTGTTTTTTCTAAGGCCAGCTTCTTTTCAAACTCAGAGCCTAGGTGTCCAGCCTAGGTGTCCAGCCTTATGGGGAGCGAGGCTGGGACACCACCTTGTCCCTGCAAACAGCTTCACCTCTTTCTCCACCAGCTCTTCAGGTCTAACTCCTCAAGAGTGGGTTAATATGGAAAAAAGGATGACCTACAGAACACCTAATAGTTATAAAACATATTGCACATAAACTGCAACACCATCACCTAGACTTCAGGGCAGACCCCTCCACAGCGACAGGACTGCCCCTGCCACCTCTGCCGGATCAGACAGAGTTTGGGACTCTGCTGTGATACAGCGGAAATTAAAGGTATTAGTTCCTATTTTGTGGGGTTATTTTAAGCACCATTATCCTGTTTCTTGAAATACATTAATGCTTTGCAGTTAACTGTGCTTTGGAGAGAAGGAATGGACTATATAGTTTCCCAGAATCTCTCCCCAGTTCCATAGCCTGGCTTGAGAAAGAGATCAGAGCAATCTTGAGAGGTGCTTGACTCCATTTCATACACCCTTTTACCTGCTCTGGGAGGCTTTCAGTGAAGGTAATTCTGCAATATCCTTCTCCTCCCCATGTTCAGAGTTTACAGCTCTCCTACAGGCTGTAGGATATTACAGGAGATTACACCTAATCTTAGGGTATGTTTCTATATATTACGCCAATTATTTCTCATCCTGCCAGCAGGAGACAAGCAGGAAAGTAAAAAACAGCTCTCTGTGTATTGAAAGCTTTGTTATTCCCTTCAGTTATCTACTTTCTAGACAAAACCAAACCCACTTATCTTGTGCCTTCTGAAACTTTTCCTTTTTTCACTGATTTGCCCAGATTGTCTCTGACATGATATCCAAATCTGGCCACATTGCACCAGGTGGGATCTCAGCGCTGGGTGAAGTGGCATAAGTAGCTCTCACACTCTCTGCCTGCTAACACCTCCTACTCAAAGATTCACCTTTCTCAAAACATCAACATATTATTGGCTTGCTCAGTTTGCAGTAAGCCAAAACCCCAGCTCTGGTTTTTCTGTACTGCTTTCTCAGCATTTATTGTGCAATCTGTTTTTATGCATTTGATTTCAATGTGTAATACTTCCAACTTTTCTCAAAATAATTCCATCTCACTGGGTCCAGACCATTCCTCCAGCTCATTGAGATCAGTCTTTTTCTTTTTATGCCCTCCAATCTCATTATAGCTCCTTCCCAGCTGGGTGTCTGCTGCACATGAAGTCTCTTCCATCATCCACCATGATAATGAAGACAGTGAACAGAAATAGTCCCAAGGAAAAAATTTCCCTGCAGAATCCAACTTGAAATGCCTTCTCATTTTGACAAGAGACGATTGCAAACCAGTCAGTACAGTTTTTTCAAGCACTTCAATGAGACTTCATGGCAATTTCTTTTCTAATGAAGATGCACCCAAAAAAAGCATCGAATACTTCAAACACCTCTTCACCATGCTTTATTTGTTCTCTGTGTCCATTAAGTAATGGAGCTACAACTCCCTTTGCCTCACTCCTGCTTCTCACACAGTTAGGAGAATTGTTTTTGTTGTTTTCTTGCCTTGTTTTTACTATTTGCGAGACTCCTTTTTTTTTTAATTTCAAGTAATGACACACTCCTGATGCAGCTATATAGGGTTTACTGTAGATTCTATTGCTTGTCTGCACTACTTCACTTGTAATATAGCCATCAGCTTTCTGCACTTCTTCGCTTAGAATTTCTTCCTGAGACTCTGCCTAACTGCTCTCTGAATTTGCTGAAATCTGCTTTTTTTATTTTAAGACCAGATTTTCATTCTGTCACACTTAGATCCTGATTTGTTCTTTGTCCTCAGTTTTAGTGGAAGATGAAACAAGATGCAGAGAATGTCTAATTCTAATTTCCTATATTTCCCCTCTCCAGGGAAGAGATGGATGGGCAGGATCCTGTGCTTGATCTGTAGCTAAAGGACTTTGACTGAGTTGTAAACCTAGTAGTTTTTGTGAGCACACCAAAGAAAAGGGGGAGGGAAGGGAAATCCTGTTAATCAAGGCAAGGGCAGATTAATTGACATATGAGAGAGTTATATTTTAATTTGTTCTTTGAGAGATGGACATGACTAGCAGCAATCTAGGATTACTGGATAACTTGAGCAGCTGTCAGAATGGACAGAACATCATTTACTACATCCAAATCAGCTATCAAGGGAAAGAAATTTGGAATTAATCTAGTAGGATCAGAAATCATCCAGCGACTTCAACAATAGATGTGAAACACTTATTCTAACATAGCATTAAAATTAGAAATTAAAATCACTAAGGAAGTCAGGAAATTTGCTGAGCATGTACCCTTGGCTCACTTTGCATAGCAGTGCCCTCAAAGGAGGAGGCACAGAGTTTTTGGTGCCTGTTAACATATCACTGTCACTGTGATGGATGAGAGAAGCTCTTGGTGTGGGAATTCAGGGGAATAAGAAAAGTGTTGACTTTTTCATTTTCTTAATGAATAAGTGTTAAATACTGCAAAAAGAGGTTTAGAAATATTTCAAAACCTAATTTTACTATTTTATCACTTTATAGAGGAAGAATCGCATATGTGACTTTCTCAGGAACACTGGCAATGAGCCACATCACAAAAATACTTCTTTGCACATACATCAAGAAGAGGCCAAGTGCATTTTGATATATTTATTAATTCCTCCTAGACACTACAGCCACTGCTTGAGTGAGGATCACAAGCCTTACCCTGAAAGCTGTTGAGTAGCATCAATAAAATTCAGAAAGAAATGTAGATGGTCAGTGACTTAACTCCGTTACCTGGAAATTTTGACAACCACTTATGCATCTGGATACGTTTATAAACCTCAACATCCTTCTCCCTAGCTCTAGCACCAAGGTTTTTTCAGATAAGGGTCTCAAATATCTGAGCAGAGAAAGGTTGTTTCACTTTGGAGTGAAAATAAGTGGAAATGTGGTCTCCTTCCAGATTTGGAAATGCTTCTTCAGTGGTGACAGAGCACCTTTAGCAAACCTCTCAGCTGAGCTACAAAAAGGTTGGTTGGGGTTTTTCAAATCAGCTGTACTAATTTGGAGTAAGGAGTAACCTAGCTTTCTGAGGCAATTGCTTTCCTGTTGTCTTTCTCTATCTCTCTTTCAGAGGCCAGGTTTGCAAGCAGCTTGACCTGTTTCTCATTTTCATGCCAAATTACTCCTTCACTTCATCCTCTCCTCCAGGCAGAAAGAGGAGTATGTGGAGGAGACTGTCAGGCTGATGTTTCCTGACAGTCCTACAAAGCATTACTGCTTTCTAAGGAAAATAAAGGCCAGCCAGACTGCCTTGCAAACAAAAGGCCTGCCTCAGGAGGCTGCCCGCCCAAAGGATGGGGCAGAGCAGAACTGATCCAGCAGCCACTTCCCTGGAATCACAGGCTTAGCCAGAGCGGCACTGGAGGGAGGGAGCTGCAAAAGCTTTGGCAAGCCCCAAACCGTTCAGTCTGGCTGTGGTACAGTGGCACCAAGCCACTTCTGCAGCCCAGCTCCTCAGGCCTGCCCGGACACAGACGGCAAGAGGATGGAAGGATGTGCTGCTCATGGCTGGTCTGAGCCTGTCCTTGGCTCTACTCACAGCTGGAGTGCATTTGGTCACCCAGTCCTGCTAAATGGACTGCCAGCCACGCTCAGCCACCGTTAATTTATAAGAGAGACAAGGCCACCTAGACCGTGAACGCACACCGTGAGCTGCAGCTCTGTATTTACGTGACATTGACAGTGGGTCATTCTGAGGGCATGGGCCCCTAGAGAAGTTGTCAACCCTAAGATCAGAAGTGAAGTTACAGTCATGTGTGTGCTTGCAGGCTCTGCTGAGCGTGAGGAACTAACCTCGCTTTCCTTTTGCCGCAGAGTAAGGGCATGGATGTGAAATATCACTCTAAACTAGCTGACAAGCTTCAGGTTGGCTCCCCAGCTTGTTCCTGCTAGGATGCTTATTTGCCTTTATCCTCTGGGTCCTTGGGTTTGATGCTTGCTCCTCTTGTAGAGTAATTTGCATTTTGGTATATGATTCCAAGAAAGAATAATAGCATCTTACATGTGTAAATGAGTATAAAGTGCACCAGGGAAGAGAGAATTAGTCCCTTATCTTTTGAAAGAATATCAAAAAAACAGGGGAAAATTTGGACTTCAGCCAAAGGATATTTCCTCATTTTGAATCTAAAATGCTAAGAGAATTGTATTAAAAAGGATAATGATGGAAGAAAAAAGCTTTAGCTAAGGTTGTGTTGCTAAATATTCAAAATCACCTTCTGCACAAAATCTTACCCCTTCAAAAATCCTCTGAAATTAAGATAATGTATTCATTACAGTACTCAAAAGATTTCCATTTCAATTTATTGTCAAGGTTGAGAGGTTCTGAATAGGACTCCTGGGGAAAAGGGCAAGTTCTCTATTAAAAAGATAGGACTTTACTGCCTGTAAGTCATTTTCAAACACTGACTAATTTAGCCACAGAGTAACACGGTGGCATTGTGTTACTTAGGATAGCTGTGATTCCCCTTGCAATTCCCATTTCATAGTGGGAAGCTGAGGAACAGCTGTTGAACACTTTCTTCAAAGCAACAATCAATGGCAAGGCAAGTCTTGGAGAGGATTCCTAGACTCCAACTATGAGCATGATATGAATACTTCACACAGGTCATCAAGAGCTTTCCTAAATGCTTTCCATGCAGTCAGAATAATCCTAATTGTGCCTTCTGGCAGTGAAAGGGTGAGTAACTCTCTCAGGGGGAGGAAGAACAGTTTCTTCATGTGTGACTCATATGGACCATTTGGATCCAAATGGGGTTTTTTTGGGGGGAGGGGATGTTGGCTGGGTTTTTTTTTGGAGGAGGAGGGGGTTGGGGTTAGGGATTGTTTTGCATTAACGAAAAGCAATAGCCACTCACACAAAATATGTAGATTCCTAGAAAATCCATTTGACTGGCTGCAGTATCCATTGTTGCCCTTCCCTCATGGAGAAGACTCATCCTGACTCCTGAGCAGAGGTTTCTGTGCAATAAGCTGACTCCTCATGGGTCTCTGAGCCTAGAAGTGCAAACTGGAGGGAGACTGTGGCACCAAAATCAGTTCTGTGATGAGAAAATTTTGTAAACGGCAGCTCTGGAAGCTGATGGCTCAGTCTCCTATACATTGGACAATGAGGAGGATGCATTCAAAGTTGGAGTTTGTCCAAGAATTATGCAGTAGCTATGCACTGAGAAAAAAATCAACCTACAGACAAGGAGGTTTTGATTTCCTTAAAAAAAAAAAAAGGCTGCCATTTTAGGTCAAGAAAAAACTGTGGGACATGTATGAGTGTGGCTTCACCACATAACGTTCTAGTCAAGGTGAGGCATCTGTCTCTGTTCAACTATTATTACATCAAGCTGAGGAGGAAAAATCTCCAAGAGCCCTTGAATAAGTCTTTAAGAATAAAAGACACTTGTGCAAGTGACAGTCTCTAGGGAACAGACTCTGTAGTAATGGTCTCTCTCCAGGAGCAGGAAGGAGTTTTGAACAGAAAGGCCCAGAGAAAATCTTGCTGAAGGATCTGAACCCCATACAGTGGAGGATCTTGATTTCAGCTGGGGGACATCTTACATAGACTTAATGATGAAAAGAGAGAAAGGGACTTTCCATCAACTCTTAGAGTTTAAGGCTGGAATTAACTCTAGCAGGTTAACCTCCTGCACTTCTAGGTCTATGGATTGTGCCCAGTTCCCCCTTGCTGATCCTGACCATGTATATCTGACAGTGCACGTTGTGTCCAGGTAAGGCTTCAACTGACTTTTGACATGAAGGAAATATCTGGACCAGTCAGATGAAAGGTTTATTTATTTATTTGTTTGTTTGTTTGTTTGTTTCCAGTTTGCTAGAGGTAGAAGGTTAGGAGAAAAACTCATGGCCTAAATCAGCAGAGACTCCCTAGCCTCTGAGATTAGTCTACTAAGAAAATAACTAAACACACGGGACTGGAACACACTGAACTGTGTTTCCACAGACATTGTTTAGTCAGATCCAATCTGATTTTATGAGTCACTACCACTTCTGTGGTGCAAACAAATGGCCAAGTGGAAGTGGATGGAATTCCAATGGCTTTGCTAAGGTGAAACCTACATTCCCCAGACTTGGATTTGACTAAATGCACATGAGATTGATAAGTATTCTACAAAGAAAACAGCAGCATTACATTTGAGGATGGCCCATCCCTGGAGTTGTTCAAGGCCAGGTTGGATGGGGCTTTGAGAAACGTGGTCTAGTGGAAGATTCTCTGCTTATGGCAGGGGGCTTGGAACTATGTTATCCTTAAGATCCCTTCCAGTCCAAACCTTTTTATCATTCTATGAAATTGTTCTGCCAGATCTCTGATGAACACTCAATCAAAGTTGTGCATGCTAAAAAAAAACAACATTGAAAGGATGTTCCCTACAGGTAGACAGAGCATTAATGAAATGAAGTATTTTCCTCAAATTATGCCCAAGGAGAAATTAATTACTGGGGGAATGAGGGAAGAAAAGGATCTCTCCCTTCTGCAGTCTCAGGATACTGTGCTATTTTTGCCTCTTGAAATCTAATTTCCATGAAACATTTCTGCAGAGTGCATATTTTCTAAACACAAGTTCCTTAGCAGCCTTGCTAATATAAATGCCGTAATTCCAGAATAAAGAGACAGTGCCCTGCTCCAAAGGCCTCTGACTGGGAAAGGCTGTATTTCAAAGGGATCCTACCACTGCCAATGTCATGGCATTGTAAGTAACCGTTACCCAAGTGGGAGTCAGACTGACAGAGGGAGGCTTAAGCTTCCCAAAGGTAGGTGGTGGGGATGGTGTATATTAACTCCAGGGGTATAGGCTTAGTTCATGCCCAGAATACAAATACAAATCCATTCTGATTTTTTTGTCCCCTGCTGGCTCATGCTGATGCCAGATTCTGGCATAAAACTGTGAACAGCATTTTCTTGCAGTTGGTTTCAGTCGGGGGAGTTTACAATAATGATGATGTAGCTTGCAAAGCATTCCTAGAATTATGTGTATGCTTCAAGCAGTGCTGCTTCAATTCTCCCTGCTTCTCCAACTTGCCTTCAATATCCTTTTTTATCCCATCTGCACCACTTTCCCACCCCTCCTGACACCCAGCAGATATTAGAAAAACACTTGGGCTTTTTCCCAATCAGCCTTGTATTCAGAACAGAAGAATAAGTGCCTCAGATGGGCACACTGAGATAGGGCCAGCCCCAGTGAAACATCTGCCTGAATACACTGAGAACACTCCCCCTGCCAAAGGGCTGCAGGTACAATTCTGCCCCTGAGAAGTGGGATCTAGGCTCAGGTCCTGCTCCTGAAACCACCACAACAGTGTCACCCCCTCAGCAGGAGCGTCCTGGCTGCTGCTGTGGGAGATGCTGCCTCACACCCCCAGCATATCTGTGTAGTGGGCTGGACCACAGACTTGCTTTTTCCCAGGAGGATTGCTGCTAATTATCCGCAGTGAAGAACAAAACCCTGCGTGGTTTTATCTTTGAAGACAGAGAGATGCATGACAGAACCCTGTTTCCAGCACTTCTTTTTGGGCTACTTGATCTCCTGATTCTGTCCCCACACCACCAGCCTGTGGTGCCATCCCACACCTTCTGTCATGGCAATGGAAGGGAAAACCAGTACAGGGGACTGGTATGGGCTTGAGAAATCATCTGCTCTTCATCCCATCATCTGTCATTCTTTTAATGCAGTACTTCCACGCCTGCTTGAGGTTTAGGCTTGTCATCATCAGCCAGTCTTGTCCCCACAGGTGAAAGCCTTTCTGCTGGTATGCACAATATGGCAAGAGGTACAGCAGAGGTGCCAATTTCTACAGCAGGCAGGTGAGGCAGCCCTCACTCATGCCTCAGTTTCTGAAGAACCTTTGGCCAAAGAAGAGAGGAAGGGAAAACCTTCTTCATTGCTACTATCAGAGTGAGAGTAAAACAGAATTTGGTGGTGCATATTCTATGAAGCTGGTATTAACCCTGGCAGGAGCAACAAGACAATTAATCCTGGCAGGAGCAACAAGACAATGCTCAGAGCCCCTGCAAGTTGTTTTCCATTCTTAGGGGAAGTGGTGTCAATCTTCTGTGTCCTTGATGGATCCCTGATCACTGAGTAAAGCCTCAGAAGAGTTTGATTTTCATGGATGCTGTAAGCCTCAGAAAACCGGAGATTGTGCTCTGCCCAGAGCTTTGACTTTATTTGACTCAAGAATTCCCCCCCTCTGGAATTTCTTTCAGTGCCTGACTCCCAACACCTTTTGAAGTGATGCTGGAGACTTCCTCTGCTGCCTCCATTCCCAGTTTCTGTGGCCTTCTTGCTCTCCTCTCCCAAGTGTGCAAACTCCCCTTGCTCACACTATTCTCTTAGAATGCCCCCAGTTTTGGGCACTGAATGACCACTGTTATTCCTGTTCTTTGCCTGTGAAGAGGTCTTACTCTTTCCTTAAAGTTCTTGGAAGAAACATCTTATGCTCCTTAATGCCAGAAGAAAGTGTGAAATATTACCTATATTGTCTTAATGCCTCAGAGGCTCATTTACAGACCCACTACAACAGCACAGCATTAATCTAGACGTACATGGCATCTTGACTGTCATCATGGGCTATAATGTGCTGAACTTTGTGAACACAGCAGTTTTCCTGCTCTCCTTGGTTGTATAACCAACAGCCTCTGTGCAGAGCAAACTCAGAGGCATGGCTGTATGTGAGAGCAGTGCCTCCGTTCTCCTTCAGGTCACGGGAGAGAAGACATGCAATAAAGGGATTTTGCCATTCGGATTCATCTGGCCAGTGCGCCATGTCCTCAGAAAACATCTTCCCTCCAGGCTGTGCCAGCCATGTCCTACCTGGGTCCACATCACTTGCGTTCGGGATGAGTCACCAGGCCCTTTGCAGGCATGTTTCCAGCCTGCCAGGCACCCAGGGCTCAGGCTTTCCTTAGTGCAGAACATTCCCAGACTCACAAAAAACTCTCAGCATGTGACACCACTTCCTCTCTCTGGGAACAAATAACTCAACGCGTGTGTTCAAAGTGGGACTCTTGCAGTCTCTTCAGTGTCTCTGCACAGAGCAGGACTGAACCACACACAGGTGGGATGGTGCAGAGAGATTTGTGCGCAGACAATTGCCTTGCTCCTCTCTGGAATGTTCCTCTCCCCACTGCAGGATATCTCAGGTGCCCCTGAGGTGCGTCCTAGACCCACACCAGAAAGTGTGTCAGAGTGCAAATTGAACAGGAGCCTCCTTGGAGGGGACTGCAGGGGAAGCTGAAAGAGTAAAACGCATGTCTGGAGGACACTATCCTCACTCATAGATCAGAGACCTCCTTGAGAGCAGAACCAAAGTGAGAGCAAAGTTCCTGTGAAACACTCATGACAACATTTTCTAAAATCTATGCTATGCTCTCCAGTTCAGTTTCTTACAAACAATCCCATTTAGAGGCATGAATTGTAAAGTGCCAGTGGATGGCTGTCGGAAAATGGGATTTTTGAATTTCAATGAACTTTCAAAGCAGACTTACTGCTCAAGACAAATGCACACCTTTCCTCCTCTTGAAGCTGTAAGAGAATGAAATCCAGGTGTCAGACAGACAAGTTGATCTGAAAATGCCCTAAAACCGAGAATCCCAGCCCTAGCTTCAAAACTACCCACAAAAACTAGTTTTATTTTCCCTTTCATTATTGTTTATCTCACTTATTAAAATTCTGCTGATACCTTCAGCAGCATATGAACTGGCCAAGTCTCTTTTTTTAAATCTCTCTGCAGAAACAGAAGGAATACTCTTACTCTTGTTAAAAGCAGCAGTGCAGGTGCTTCCTGTAGATAAGGTAAAAAAGCAACTTCAAATATTAGTAACAATTTATGGGGGATATGGCTGAATTTTTAATAGCTGAGTACCAGAAACAAGTTCTGGGATATGAGTACATATTTAATATTCGTCTTTATTTGAGCACAAAAATATTCATTCAGAGACAGGTTAGATGATGGGATTTCTCCATTGTAAGGAAAAAAAGGGGCCAAGGTTATGTTCAGTTCCATCCGATGTGAGCATCTGGTTTGTTTTTGTATTACAAGATCAAACAATATTAAAAATGTCCATTTTGGAGATAGCCGCGGAATTCCAGCAATGACAAGAGGCCACTAGGGAAACAGACTCATTTCTTAAAAGATATAAAGATGGTTGCTCTGAATCATTCAGCACCTCACCTGAGGCAATGAGCTACGGCAGGGTACAGGCCTGCCCACAGCCACCAGTCGAATCAGGCCCACCCAGCATGGAGGAGCAGCACCAAAACCACGCTGCTTCTCCACCTCACCGCACCCACAGT